>NC_050574.1:111177086-111777086 GCF_011100635.1 Trichosurus vulpecula
ATAACATAGATAATATATTTAAATCAGATTTATTTAAAAATCATACTTATGATTATCCTATGACCTCTGCTTCATCTCCCCAGCCAACTTCTAGACATCATCAACATGGCAGCTCAACTACTCTGACTCCAAAACTGTCTTCATTCATGTTTTCAGCCATTGGCCCTAATTCACCAGAATTTCTACTAATAAATAATTTTCTGTCCCCAACTATGCTCCAACTGTATTATGCCAAAAGAAAAACTGCCATACCTAACTTTACTCTGCATTTCATAGCTTGTTAAACCAATTTCAGAGTTGTTTATGTTATATTATTTTAAGTAGTATCTAGAAACATATAGAATTGAAAGGTAATCTTAGTCCAACCCCTTCTTCTCCCAGTTGTGAGAAAATTAAGGCCCAGAGAAGGCAAGTAGCTTACCTTTGGTCATACAGGTGGTAACCAGCAGAGCCTAAAATCTAAATTAGATTATCTGATTCCAGATAACAATACAGGGGCTTTTCTACTGTATAATACTTACTAGTGGAAAACTTGGTCATTATTGCAGTAGAGGGGTAGGAAGTAAGTAGGCAGAATCTGTGACATTAGAATTAGCAGAACTTTGCCTTCTTTACTATCATGGCCTCAGTGCCTGTGCTCCTGTTCTGGCCCTTTTTCAATTTTACAAAGTATCGTATAGTATTTCCTTTGGGCTATTCCCCAATTCCCACTCATAGGTTTGCAAGTTGGGTTACCAAGGAGCAACTACCTCAGGTTTTAGGGGAAATGCTCTAATCTGTGGTTAACATTTGACTCACAAGCCCCCACCAGTGTGCTTCCCATTGATAATACACAATTAGCTCTTAGCTAAGGCATTGTTAACATAATATAGTAAGAAAGGTTACTGCAAAACATTCCTTCCATAAATTTGGGAATTACTGTCTCACAAATATGTACAATGTCCAAACTTAGAAACCAATGGTAGTAAGCTATGTATATAAGGTAAATGTGTACAGCAAAGGCAACTCAACTCCTGGTTGTTCAAGTCCTGGAATTCTTTTCTCTTTTTATAGAATCTCCATGCAGTTACTGTTGTGTGCAATATCTCTACTAGGCAAGTTGCTCAGTTGGAGTTCCACTTCCTCTCCATAGCTGAACTCTCAACTTCTAGGGCTGGTTATCTGTTAAGTCTTTTCTCTGCTTCCAGAGGTCGTTCTCCTTGTAGCTGCTTTCTCAAATGACTGTCTCTGTATCCATGTCTTTCTAGAGTATGTATCTTTGCTCCAGGCTGATGACAGTGTCTCCTATTAATCTAATAGCTCTCCTTTCATAAATACATACATGCATACATACATACATACATACATACATACATATATATACTGGAGAGGGTGGGAATTCATGCAGGATTTAGTTATTTAAAGCCTTCAATAGTATGGCTAATTTGTTTACTCAACTAATTCAGTTGTAATTCCCTTTTTGACTCAGAGAGGTGTTAGCATCTCACAAAGGGATCACAGAATGTTCTACTTGTTAATATATAGCTCATAATTTATATAAACTATATAGCTGAAGGAGGATGGAATCATATCTTCCTACATTATAGTTAAAATAATTCCTTTAAAATTAGTACATACTAAACATTCCTTACATTTTCAGAAAGAACTTGTATAATACCTAAATAATTTAGGCTAGTTAACATTTTCCAATCCAGTCTAACAAGCATTTATTAGATAATGCAAGGCAGTTTTAAGGCTGTAGATAAGACACAAAATGAAAAATATCTCTTATCCTCAAGGAACTTACATTCTACTGTGTTTCTATTTTCACTTTTGTATCCTCAATGCTTTGTCTATAACTAGAATTTGAAAATTAAAGGGGAACATCCACCAATAAGAAGTTATTACATCATCCTGTGTATATGTCTCAGTAAGAGGTCAATGTACATGTCCCACAAAAATGAGACAGAAGACATCTCCAGCTCTAATGGAGAAGGTCCATTCCAGCATATCAGATCTTTCCCATGATAGCACATGGATCATAGAATCATAGATTTAGAGCTGAAAGAAATATTAGGGGCCTGCAAGTCTAACCCCTTCATTTTACAGATGAGAAAACTAAGGGATAGAGCATAGGATCTGATAGTGTCAGACTGTCCTAATTGCAAGTCCAGTACCCTATCCATTATGCCTATTATCTCCATTGGAATTGGAGGCATCGTGGCATAATGGAAGTAATATACTATGCCTTGGGATGCTGCAGCAGCAGCTCCTAGTTGGTCACTATTATGTTTGTATATAATACTGTATTTGTGGGGTGATTATTTCCATAAAGTCCTGTTCCCCTGCTTCATGTTGGCATAGATGTGACTCTGGGTTCTCAAAAGCTATACCAGTGAAATTCATATACATTCTACCAAGCTGGAAAGGCTTTTGAATACAGTCTTGACAACAGACTCCACTTGCCAAGGACAATCTTAGCTAAATTCAGAAACATTAATTACCAGTTCACTGACTACTTAATAATTAATCCCTTAGCCATGACAACACATGAAACAAAGAAAAAATGCAAAATGTTCATCAAATGTATTTGCAGCCCATCTGTTTCTACAGCATTGGTGGCATAGTGATGGAAAAGGTGGCAGAGGATTCTAAGAATCTCACAATTTTTAAACCAGCTCTTTAAAAAATTTCCTTTATTTTTACAAAGCTTTTAGTATCCCCACACTACCTCCTCCTAATTGAACACTAAAAAAGGAGGAAAAAAGAAAACCTTCAGAATAAATATCCATAGTCCAGCAAAGCATATTTCTACATTTACTGTGTCCAAAGATTTATGTCTTATTTTGCATCTCATTCCATCACCTCTCTGCCATGAGGTGGGTAGTATGTTTTATATTGAATCCTCTGATTCGTGGTTTATCATTGCACTGATCAAGTTCAAAAGTCTTCGAAAGTTGCTTTTCTCTATGTTGTTGTCCTTGCATTTGAACCTCACCTCTGAACTAGTCAAAGGAGGGAAGGATATACATATACACACAGAGTTGGAGGCACAGATATATGGGGAGGGAGGTACAGAAATACTTTGCATTCCAGGGAATAAGAGGGAAAGAGGAGAATCAAAGCAAAGGCGGGGTTGGGGGGGTGGGGGTGGAGGAGGTGGGGTGGAGGAATAAAAGAGATGATAGATTAAGTGAGGGAGTAGTTGTAACCAAAACTCTAATTATGAATGTACAAAAAATATTTTTAGCAGCACTTTTTATGGTGCCAAAGAATTAGGAACTGAGAAGGTGCTTATCAATTGGGGAATTGCTGAACAAGGTATAGTATATGAATGTGATGGAATAATGCTGTAAAAAATGATGAAGGGGGGAAGGTTTCAGAGAACCAGAATGCAGATTGAAGTGGGTAGAACCAAGAGAACAAGTTATACAATAACAGCTATATTGCAAAGACAAAAAAAAATATTTAAAAGACTTAGGAACTCTGAATAGAAAAATGACCAACCACAATTCCAGAGGACTTGTGATAAAACTATTCCCCACTCCTGAGAGAATATAGATTGAAATTATTTTTATTTGAGGGGGAGGGGATGGGAAACATGGCCACTGTAAGAATTTGTTTTGCTTGACTATACGTATTTGTAGCATGAGGTTTATTTTTCTCTCTCATTGGGATGAGGTCAAGGTAGGAAAAGAAGGCAGATTTGGATTGATTTTAAAAAATTAATTTAAAAAAAAGTTTGAACTGGTCATCCAAACAAGAAAAAAAAGTAATTATATAAATTGTCTTCCTAATTTTGCTCACTTCATTCTACATCAGTTCATTGAAGTCTTCCCAGTTTCCTCTGAAACTATCATTTTCATCTTTTTTTTTTTTTTTTTGCTTTTTGGCAGGGCAATTGGGGTTAAGTGACTTGCCCAAGGTCACGCAGTTAGTACATGTGTCAAGTGTGTAAGGCCAGATCTGAACTCAGGTCCTCCTGACTCCAGGGCTGGTGCTCTACTGACTGCGCCACCTGCTTTTCTTAAGGCACAATACTATTCCTTTACATTCATAAACTATAATGTATTTAGCCATTCCCCCATAGGAGGGTACTCCCTTAGTTTCTAGTTTTGAGCTGCTATGAAAAAGCTACTATAAACATTTTGGTACGTATGAGTTCTTTTCCTCTTTCTTTGATCTCTTTGGACATCAGCATAATAATGTTATTCCTAGGTCAAAGGTCAAGTGCAGTGTTTAATTACTTTTGGGGGCAAAGTTCCAAACTGCTTTCCAGAATGGCTGGACCAATTCACAGCTCCACCAAACAGTGCACCAGTGTTTTAAATAGTGCCTATTTCCTATAGCCCCTCCAACATTTTAGACCAACTTTAAAAAGAAGGGGGAAATTTTTCCTTGAGAAATAGTTAATATTTCAAACTCTTAAATTTTCATGTTATAATATCAAGACTGATTGTCTCAATAAATAATATTTGATGCTATAAGCTTTTCTCTTAGAATGAACAGCACAAGATTAGATTCCAAGTCCTGCCTCCTAAACTATAGCTGAGATCAGCAAATGAGGGTATGACAGGCTGGATAATTTCACTTCTTTACATGTTTCATTGCTATCAACTAAATATTGCTTTTTATATTTATGCAAAAAGCTATGCTGTCATTTACACTGAAATAAAGGAAACCAGAGTATACTACTTTAAATACTCAAGAATTAGGGATCAGCCACTTCCACCTATAGATGTAACATCCAATTATAGACTGCTGAGAATAAGATTAAGCTGTTCAGGGGAACACAACACACTAAAGCTGCTGGCCTTGCTTCAGTTTCCACATATAGCATTAAATGAGAGATTGTAGGTGAAAGCATTTCACAAACTTCAAAATGTTCTTCAAATACAAGGTATTCTTATCACTTTTAATACCACTCGCCTAGTCTTCAAATTTACTGGCAGGCTGAAGATAGACACCTTCTCAGCCTCTGATGTAATTACTTTGTTTTTGGGCCCAGAGTCTTTGCTTTCACCCACACTGCGGGACCTTAATTTTTTGGTCTTCTCATTTTGAAGGTGAGTACTTGTTCAACTGAGAAATATGTAAGTGTAGAAGTTTGGAAGTAGGAAATTAATGTAGGATCTTCTCAAGAATTTTGAAAAGAGGTAAGAAATCATCAGTGAAACAAGAACTTATTAAGCACATTCATTGAAAACCAAGTTACTATGTTCAAAGTCACTGGAATGTTTTGGAGTTTATTGTGTAGACTCCAAGACCTTTGGGCCCAGAGCCTGTGTCCTGTTTAACTTGAGTAAGGCCGGGTTATTCATAGACACTGCAATCTGTCCCTCTCATGAATTCATGTCAGAAAGCGAATTGAATAGCTCTCCTACAGAGGGTTTCCCCACACTGGAGGTCTTTAAGCATGGGCTAGGTGACCACTTGTCAGGTCTGTTACTGAAAAGTTTCCTTAGTGATCTCAGTTTGCTTTGTTAGATATCTGAAGGACTGTCATAAGGAAATGAGATTCAACTTGTTCTACTTGGCCAGGGAGTGCAAAACCAGAAACAATGACAGGAAATTACAAAGTGGGAAATCTAGATTTAATGTCAGAATAAACTTCCTAACAACTAGAGCTGTCCAAAGAGTGCTATAGGCTGTCCACAACATCTTGGGGAATATAAGCATGCACACATCGTGGGTAGAGTGTGTCAGTATACTCTTGGGCAAGCATTATCGTTGATCCTTGAACTGAGAGGATGTGATTAGCAGGAAGGAAAGAGGAAAAGCTAGTTGTATAGCTTGCCCCAGAGTATGCCCAGGTATCCTGGCATACCTGTGAATGCCCATGCTCAGGAAGTGTTCTATCTCACCTCATTAGAGCTCTTCAAGTAGAGGCCAGATGACCACCTTTCAGGGATAGTAATAATTCCTTTGAATTCTGAGATCCTGCAATTTGGGAGCAGGCAAAAGGCAGTGGCCACTAAGAATGGAGAGCTACCATTCTAGCCCGGCTCAGGCAAGGTCACGAGAGTCATCCAAAGAAATCAACTTTGTATTGCTTTGACCAGCCTCAGGTGTTCTCTGAGCTCAGACAAGTTCCAATCATGAAGTCCTGCTATGAATCCAACTTGTCTCGTTATTGCTACCCCTCATTGTCAGGGCTACGCCTCACTGTGTAACCATTGGTATAAATATTGTATCTTGCTAAAACATTTATCACATTCTAAGGAGGAGTCCTAGAATAATGTAAAGATTATTGGACCTGAATTCAGGAATAATCTATATTTGGATCCCAACTCTGATACTAACTTTGTCAGTGTAAGTAAGTCACTAAACTGTTTTCTCATCTCTGAAACAGGGTTAATAATATTCTACTGCTTCACCAGGTTGCTATGAGGAAATCACTTATGCTCTTAAAATGTGAGTTTTTAATCATAATTTGCGTGTGCATTTTCAACTAGATTGAAGGCAAAGAGTGAGCAGTACAATGGCAGCACAATGCACTGCTGGCTTGCTGATTGGCTGGCATAATTGATAGGTTACCTATAGAGCCATAATCACTATTACCATAATAGCACCAACAAAAGAAGAAGAAATCCTTGACAGGGTACAAGATACTCTATGGGCAACATGGGTATCCGAATGTATCTAGCCCTTTGAAAATGGGTTGGAATAGTAAAAATGGCTTCAGCATTGCTAGACTAACTGCATTCCTAGATTTAATAATCTAGTCTTTGCATTTATATTAACTATGACCCCTAGGAAAAGCTGACCAAAAAGAAAAGAACCTTGATGACTGAGTACAACCACTTGGAAGGTAGCTTTTTCAAGGCTGTCCTTTATTTTAAAGTTCTATCTTCATGCCACACTGGGTATGTTTGACGTACTTCATCAGCTAGCAACCTTGAAAACTTACCCTCCTACACAACCATGAAAGGAACTGAGACTTTGTTTTAGTCTGAAGGAGAAAGCTTAGGTGGGACTCAATGTTCTTCAAGTGGAAAAGAATGCAAGGGGGGCCCAAAACATTATGGCTAATGGTATCTTTCTCTACAAAGAATAAGAGGGATAGAGTTTAAAGTCCAGACTTAAACCTTATCACATCAGTTCTTTCTACTTTTAAATCTTCAGTGGTTCCCTACTACCTGTGGAGTAAAGTTCAAATTCCATTATCTGAAATTCGAAGTCTTTTAAAGTGGAACAATGGGTAGATTGCAGGGCTTGGAGTTGAAAAGAGTTCCAAGTCTGCCTCAGACTCATACTAGCTATATGACCTTGAGCCAAATCACTTAACCTCTCTCAGCCTTATCTCAGTTTCCTCATCTTAAAATCAGAGGATTGGAGTCAATGTCCTTTAAAGTCCCTTCCAGCTGTAAATCTATCATCCTATAACTGTGAAAATCTGGTACCACTCAGCTTTCTAGCTTTATCTCATACAACTTCCCTTCATATAGTTATGCCAGCCAAACTGGAACATCCCATGTCCCTTGAAATTTTCCTACTTCCCTAGCTTTCCTCACATTTTCTCCTGGGCTGAGACTCTCCTTCCTCTCTCTCTTTATTAGAAGTAGGTACAGGCACAGTAGAGACCATGAACCAGAGATGTGTGAAAGGTTATACCCATATTTGATAAAGGAAAAAAGCAAGAAATTGGCTTACACTGCTCATAATACTGGTGTACCCTTGTCAGACCAACTGATTTTTTAACAAGAGTCACATTTTTTGTAGTGGGGAAAAGAGGAAATAATTGAAAAAAGGCTGAGCGAAAAATAGAACCTTTAATGACTCAGGTGTGGTGGCACAGCTTTTACCTACCCATTTCTTTCAGTGTTATTGTATGTGGCCCTGCCTTCAATACCAATGGAGAAGACAGTCAAGATCCCATGTGCATGTCTGTGTTCCCCCAGGTCTTTGAGGGATGTGCTGGAGCCAGCAATCAATCTGTTGCCTGAGCTCGGCATAACAACAATCCTTTGCACTCACCCCTGGATGATCTCACCCTCTGGGAAAATCACATAATTATTGCATTGCTTTGACCAATATCATGTACTCTTTGACCTCTGACAAGCACCAGAGAAGCTTGGTTGGACAAGTTCTGGTCGTGAAGCCCTGCTATGAATCAAACTTGTTTCGTTGTTGCTTTTTTACCCCTCATTGTCAGGGCTACAGCTCACTATACAACCATTGGTATAAGTATTGAGATCTCCCCACGCTGCCTTGGGTCCTCCCCTAGGGACAGGGCCCCGGCACGTGTGTCTAGATCCCTTCCTTGCATGCAAGAAATTTCCCTCACTTTGAAATTAAACTCCTGTTTGCTTCCCTACTCTGACCATCCACAGGTTAGAGGTCAGTTCAGTCCGACTGACACCAACATACCTCTGCTTGTAACCTCTGCTAAATAAGAGTTCATAGCATAATAAGGTCATAGATTTAGAACTGGAAGGACCTCAGAGGTCATTTAATTCTACCCTCTCATTTTTCAGGTGAGGAAATAAGCCCAGAAAGTTTAAATGACTTGACCCAGATCACACAGATAGTGACAGCCAGGAATTCCTACACAGTACCACTCTGCCTTCTATCTTACACCATATTGCCTTTTTATCTAAGAAGGGATCTGAGTGGTTACTGATTATGACTTATTCTGTGTATTTTGGCATTCCCCAACTGAAAAATATACCTCTTGTTTTCCAGTTTTTTTGCTACTATGAAAATAGCTGATATACTTTTGTACATATGGGTCTTTTTTCCGTTTGATTTCTTTGAGATCTCATAGAGAGTTAGAGCTAGAAAGGACCTAAAATTATCAAGTACAACACCCTGATTTTCCAGATGATAAAACAGAGGCCCATACTGGTGAAGCAAGTGAGTAAAAGAGCCAGGGATTCCAACCAGGATGTCTGACTCCAAGGCTAATTCTTTTTCTGCTACACTCTTAAGACAAATAAGATTGGGTATTATACTTAACTTGTGCATTTTAATCCCTTTCCAAACTGTAAGCTACAAGAAGACCAATACTAAGAACTTATGTATCTTTCCCAGTACATAGTACTGTACGTGGCACATTCTAGATACTCCATAACATTTTGTTGAAAGAAAAGAGGAAAAAAGAAAATCCTTGATATTTCAGACCCTCCATGATCTGGCTCCAGCCAGTCTTTATAGCCTTATTTCTGTGATATCATTAGGTGTCATAGATTCTAATGACACAGGGGACTCAGGTATATTTTGGGGGACCTAAGTACATTTCTTGCTTGTAACTGCTAGCCAGGAAACCTGAGGAGATATATACAGAATACTCCCTAGGCATACTGTAATATTCCTCATTGCAAGTATGTAATTCAAAATATTATAGAGGGAAATTGTATTAAAAGCTAAATTCAAGAATGTGATTCTTGAAGCAATCCTAATGTATGTAAATCATCTGATTGACAGTCCTAAATTTAGGGGATAGTGGAATCTTTCTCTCCTGTTTCTTTTCCTTTTCTCTCCATGACATTTCTGTTGGGACTATCACTTTCCCAATCTCAATATCATGTCTACCTACCAGTTTTTCAGGTTCAGTAAGAACAAGTCTCAAGCTTCTTCAATCAATCTGTGTCACCTCTCCAGATGCCACCCTATTGAAAGGGTGGCCCTTTCTTCCTCCATTCCTACCACTTAGCAGCTCCATCAATCACTATACATATCTTCATGTAGTTATTATTTATTTTTCCCAAAGATGGAAACAAGGGGAGGAAATCTTAGTACTCACTAAATCTCTACTGAGCTTCTTTGTATTCTCTACTGTATCTAAACTGGACTACCTGCTTCTCCCCCCTCATCTCCTTATACTTCATCCAAAATTATTAATGATCTCTTAGTTGCCAAAGCCAATGGCCTTTTCTCAGTCCTCATTCTCCTTGACCTGTTTGCAGCCTTTGACACTGTTGATCATTCTCCTCCTTGATACTATCTTCTCTATAGGTTTTTTGGGATACCGCTCTCTCCTGGTTCTCCTTTAACCTATCTATCCAGTCCTTCTCTATCTCCTCTGCTGGATCCTCATCCAGATCAGGTCCTCTAATCATAGATGTACCTTAGAATTCTATCCAGAGCCCTCTTCTCCCTCCATACTACTTTACTTGGTGATCTCATCAGCTCCCATGGACTTAATTATCACCTCTATACTGATGATTCGCAAATCTGCCAGTTCTACCCCAATATCTCTGCTGATCTCCAATCTCACATCTCCACCTGCCTTTCAGACATCTCTAACTGGATGTGCAGTAGACTTCTTAAACTCGATATGTCCAAAATGGAATTCATTACCTTTCCCCCAAAGCCACCTCCCACCTTCCCTATTACTGTAGAGGACAATGTTATTCTCCCAGTCCCTGAGGCTCCCAACCTACCTCTCATCCCCCATACCCAAGTTGTTGCCAAGACCTGTCAATTTCACCTTTGCATGTCTCTCCAATATGCCGCCATTTTCTCCTCTGCCATTGCACTATTTTAGGGCAAGCTTTCATCACCTCACACATGGATTATTACAATAATCTCCTGGTGCATCTGCCTTCCTCAAGACTCTCTAATCTATCCTCCATTGAGCCACTAAAGTGATTTTCCTAAAATGCTGATTTGATTGTCATATACTTCCCTTACTCAATAAATCTGAATGGCTTTTTTTTACTGTTTTAGAATGCTAAACTAATTAACTAAACTAATTAAGTGCCTTTGATTAAGTCTTACTAGGTACAAAGCACCAGGCACACACCCTTTTGCTAACTAGGTGTAAAGCCCCAGGCTCACACCCTTTTGCTGATTAGGTGTGAATCCTTCAGGCCCTGAACAGAGTATAAAAACTCAGAAGTTAGCATTTTGTCTGGGGCTGTCACTCATGGAGGAGTGTTGATGTGGGAACTCTGGGCAGCCCTTCTTAAGAGCCTCCTGGCTTGTGAACCCAGATGTTGATGCTTTCCTGGTAACTAGGAATTATGATTTGAATCAGACAAGGTCTGCCTGTTAATGTTTGTAATTTTTGTTTGTTTGTATTTGCTCTGAAGTTCAGGTTGCTGTCTTTTCCTCCTGAACTAAGTGAGTTTATATATGTATGTGTGATTAAAGTGAGATTGCTAACTCCTTAAAGTTACTTTCCTTAGTAAAGCAGATCAAAAGAACTTGTGCTGGCAGCTCTTGTTGCTAGTCTTGTTGGGTCTTACATGCCTACAGCTGCAGCTAGCCCAATTGTTGCTACACTTGCCTCCAGGAACAAATACAAAATGCTCTGTGTAGCATTCAAGGCCCTTCATAACCTAGACTACTCCTGCCTTTCCAGTCTTCTTACACCTTACTCTTCTAACAGGTACTCTCCAATTCAATGGCATTAGCCTCCTGGCTTTTCCATGAACAAGACATTCCATCTTTTGGCTCCTGGCATTGTCTCTGGCTGTCCTGCATGTGTCCTACATGCCTGGAATGCTTTCCCTCCTCCACTCTAATGATCTCCCTGGCTTCCTTTAAATTCCAACTAAAATACTACCCCTAAATCTTCCCCAGCCTCTCCTAATTCCAGTGCCTTCCCTCTATCATTTCCTGTTTATCATATATAACTTGCTTTGTATATATTTGCACATTGTCTCTGCATTAGATTGAAAGCTCCTTGAGGGCAGGGACTATCTTTTGCCTCTTTTTGTAGGGCAGCTAGGTAGTACAATGGTTAGAGTCAGAAAGACCTGAGTTAAATGTGACTTCTGACATTTGCTGTGTGACCCTGGGCAAGTGACTTAACCCTGTTTGCCTGGAGAAGGAAATGCCAAACCACTCCATTATCTTTGCCAAGAAAATTCTACATGGAGTCGTGAAAAGTCAGAGAAAACTGAACAACAAGAAGTATCCCCAGCACTTAACACAGTACCTGGCATGCAGTACATATTTAATAAAGATTGATTGAACATTCACTTTGTCTAGAGTGCTCTTTCCTCAAGTCTTCCTGGTGAGATCCTTACTTTTCTTCAAGACTCACCTAAATGCCCCCTTTTCCATGAAGCTTTCTATGATCCTCCTCAGATGGAAGTGATCTCTATCTGCTGATGTCCCATGGCACTTTATTTTGCTCTAAAGGTATTTAAGACATTTTCTTTGGTGTTATAGATGTTTTTATACATTTACCAGTTATGCTGCCAGATTTGGGGCAGCTAGATAGTACAATGATGAGAGTGTGGGATTTGGATTCAAGAAGACCTGAGATTGAATCTTGCCTCAAAAACTTATTACCTGTGTAATACTAAGCAAAACACTTAAGCTATCTTAGCAGTTTCCTCATCTGTAAAATAGAGGTATAATAATAGCCCTTGCCTTAGAGTTATTGTGAGTGTTAAGGAAGATAAAAAATGTGAAATGCTTTGCAAAATCTTAAAGCTTTCTATAAAGGCTAGTTACTATTTTTATTATTGTAGTAAACTCCTCGAGGGAAGAGACCAAATCTACTACCTTTCATCTCCCAAAAATGGCTGGCAGATTTTTTTGTTTGTGGTAGGCACTCGGCTGATGTGTGCTCAATTAGACTGAATAACCCCATGGCACTCTGACTTTAAGTTAAGTATGAGCTTCGCAGACTTTTCCAATGTTTGGAATTATCAAATACTAGAATGACTTAGTAAGGAAGGGAAGTTGTAGAATATTCTTCTTTGGAGGCCTTTTAACATCTAAAAGCCTCAACTAAGCTTAAGAATGGTCTTGCCTGGGGGGTGGAGCCCAGATGGTGGCTGGAAAGCAGGGACTAGTGTGAGCTCCCCACCGAGTCCCTCCAAAAACCTATAAAAAATGGCTCTGAACCAATCCTAGAACTGCAGAACCCACAAAATAGCAGAGGGAAGCAGGGCTGTAGCCCAGGACAGCCTGGATGGTCTCTGGGTGAGGTCTATCCCGCACGGAGCTGAGAGCGGAGCGGAGCAGAGCCCAGCATGGATGGCGAGGACCAAGCAGACCAGGAGCCAGGCGGAGCGTGCCCTAGCGCCCTGAATCAGTGAGCTGCAGCAGTTCTCAACCCACAAACACCAAAGACAACAGAGAAGGTTAGTGGAAAAAGCTGCTGGGGACAGAGTGAAAAAAGGAGTTTGCAGTTCAGCCACTGCTAGGGGCAGCGGAGGTGGGGCAGCTACAGAACTACAGCTGCAGTTGCTTCTGGCCCCAGATCCACCTGGTGGGAGGAATTAAGTGGTGGATCAGAGCAAGAGTGCACAGCCTGCTGAAGATCTAAGTCCAGTCTGGGTTGGGGGGTCTTGGGGAAGGAGGAGTGCTGGTGTGGCAGAGCTGGCGCATTCCCCTCAAGCTTGGAACATAGTTCTCTTAACTCTACAAGCAGTCATACCCCACTGAAAAACTCAAAGGCCAAGTTAGTTGTCTGGGAATATGGCCAGGCAGCAAAAACACACCCAGATTCAGTCTCAGACTTTGGATTCTTTCTTTAGTGACAAAGAAGACCAAAACGTACAGCCTAAAGAAGTCAACAAAGTCAAAGAGCCTACACCAAAAGCCTCCAAGAAAATTGTGAACTGGTCTCAGGCCATGGAAGAGCTCAAAAAGGATTTGGAAAAGCAAGTTAGAAAAGTAGAGGAAAAATTGGGAAGAGAAATGAGAAGGATGCGAGAAAACCATGAAAAACAAGTCAATGACTTACTAAAGGAGACCCAGAAAAATACTGAAAAATATACTGAAGAAAACAACACCTTAAAAAATAGACTAACTCAAATGGCAAAAGAGCTCCAAAAAGCCAATGAGGAGAAGAATGCCTCGAAAGGCAGAAGTAGCCAAATGGAAAAGGAGGTCCAAAAGACCACTGAAGAAAATACTACCTTCAAAATTAGATTGGAGCAAGTGGAAACTAGTGACTTTATGAGAAATCAAGATATTATAAAACAGAACCAAAGGAATGAAAAAATGGAAGACAATGTGAAATATCTCATTGGAAAAACCACTGACCTGGGAAATAGATCCAGGAGAGATAATTTAAAAATTATTGGACTACCTGAAAGCCATGATCAAAAAAAGAGCCTAGATAGCATCTTTCAAGAAATTAACAAGGAGAACTGGCCTGATATTCTAGAACCACAGGGCAAAGTAGAAATTGAAAGAATTCCACAGATCGCCTGCTCAAATAGATCCCAAAAAGAAATCTCAGGAATATTGTCACCAAATTCCAGAGCTCCCAGATCAAGGAGAAAATACTGCAAGCAGCCAGAAAGAAACAATTTGAGTATTGTGGAAACACAATCAGAATAATCCAAGATCTGGCAGCTTCTACATTAAGAGATCAAAGGTCTTGGAATACAATATTCTGGAGGTCAATGGAGCTAGGATTAAAACCAAGAATCACCTACCCAGCAAAACTGAGTATCATGCTCCAAGGCAAAATATGGATTTTCAATAAAATAGAGGACTTTCAAGCTTTCTCAGTGAAAAGACCAGAGCTGAATAGAAAATTTGACTTTCAAACACAAAAATCAAGAGAAGCATGAAAAGGTAATCAAGAAAAAGAACAAGAAAAAGAAATTGCAAGGGACTTACTAAAGTTGAACTGTTTTCTTTACATTCCTACATGGAAAGATGATGTGTATGATTCATGAGACCTCAGTATTAGGGTAGCTGAAGGGAATATGCATATATATATATATATATATATATATATATGTTTATGTATATATATATGTATATGTGAGTGTGTATGTATGTATATATGTATGTGTATGTGTGTATATATATATATATATATATATAGAGAGAGAGAGAGAGAGAGAGAGAGAGAGAGGGCACAGGATGAGTTCAAGATGAAGGGAAGATATCTAAAAGAAATAAAATCAAATTAAGGGATGAGAGATGAATATATTGAGAGAAGGAGATAGGGAGAGATAGAATGGGGCAAATTATCTCTCATAAAAGTGGCAAGAAAAAGCAGTTCTGTAGGAAGAGAAGAGAAGGCAGGTGAGGGGGAATGAGTGAATCTTGCTCTCATCAAATTTGACCTGAGGAGGGAATACCATACATACTCAATTGGGTATCTTACCCCACAGGAAAAAAGGAGGAAGAAGATAAAAAAGGGGGGGATGGTAGAAGGGAGGGCAGATGGGGATGGTGGTAATCAAAAACAAACACTTTCGAAAGGGGACAGGGTCAGGGGAGAAAATTCAATAAAAGGGGATAGGTTAGGAAGGAGCAAAATATAGTTAGTCTTTCACAACATGAGTATTGTGGAAGGGTTATACATAATGATATGCATGTGGCCTATGTTGAATTGCTTGACTTCATAGGGAAGGTGGGTGGGAAGGGAAGAGGGGAGAGAATTTGGAACTCAAAATTTTTTTTTTTTTATTTTTTTTTGGAACTCAAAATTTTAAAAACAGATGTTCAAAAACAAAAAAAAAATAGTTTTTGCATACAACTAGAAAATAAGATACACAGGCAATGGGGTGTAGAAATTTATCTTGCCCTACAAGAAAGGAAGGGAAAAGGGGATGGGAGGGGAGTGGGGTGACAGAAGGGAGGGCTGACTGGGGAACAGGGCAACCAGAATATACGCCATCTTGGAGTGGGGGGAGGGTAGAAATGGGGAGAAAATTTGTAATTCAAACTCTTGTGAAAATCAATGCTGAAAACTAAATATATTTAAAAAAAAAAAGAATGGTCTTGCCTGATCCAGGAGAATGAAGGAGATGATCTTGACAGTTATTTTTCCGCTCTCTACTTTCTATCTCTCTTTTTCAACTTACTGAGGGAAACCTCTGTCTTGGTAAAGAGACACCATGGTATAGAAAGGTTTATTTAATCTATGGGCTTTAGTGGAGACCACTTGAGTTAGAGCTGGAAAATACCTTGGAAGTCATCTAGTACAATGCCCTAATTTTATAGGTAAAAAAGCCAAGACTCGGAGAAATGACATGATTCACCCAAGGAGAACCAGATAATGTGACATCCAGGACTCTAACCCAGGTTTTCTGACTCCAAGACTCTTTCCACCTCATACTAGACAGCATTGTGTCCTGCTGAGAGTACTGACTGAAGTCCTGGGTTTAAGTGCTGAAAGCTAATACTACTAGGTCATTGGGCTGGAATCAATGACCACATTTTACATAATTATGACTTCAAATAGTGAGAATTTGAATACATGTGATCACTTCTGGAGATTCATTAGTCACATTAATCTGGACCAAGTTGTATCCAGTCTTTGCTGAACTGCTCTATTGTTTTCTAGAAAAATATACCTTCCCCAGGACTCACTAATCTTCAGGATTCAGGAAGAAAAAAAATAGATGTTTCTTTGTGGACTATTATTTTGTTCCCAGTGTTTGTTTACTGGTCCAACACCTGGTCATCATAAGGCAGCATTTGATGAACCTACCAAAATATTGGTTTCAGTTGCATATTACCTTCTTGTCCAAAAATGTAACCACAGTACAAAGGGCGAAAGTCTTTGGTGAAGTGGTGAGAGCCCTGGAACTGGAGTTACAAGATCAGAGATTTAGAATTAGGAGGGACCTTCCACAACATCATGTTCAAACCTCTCATTTTGCACCAAGACTATTGGGACACCCTGTATAAAAATATACAAAATATAAGGATAGGGAGTGAACCTATGATTTCAGTGGTGTAGGGAACTGCTGGATGAAGACATCCTCTCTACAGATGCAAGTTGGCCCCTTCTCTTCAGTTTATCATCTTTTAAAGTTGCACAGAGTACTGAGAATTTAAACGACTTGCCCAGGGGTCACATAGCCAATATGTCAGTCAGGATTTGAACACAGGTCTTTCTGACTACAAACCAAATGAAGGGAATTTGGGGGTTAGAGAAGGGGAGGATCAGGAAAAGTCTCTTAAAGAACGTGGTTATTGAGCTGCTTCTTAAAAGGAAACCAGGGATTTTAAGATTGCGCTATAGGAAAGAAATGTATTCTAAATTTAAGGAAGTTTTATGCAAAAGCATAGAGATAGGACTTGGAACCTCATGTGTGAGGAACTGTAAGAAAGTGAATTTGACTAGATTATTATATTCTTCAGTTGTTTCTGACTCTTCAAGACCTCATTTGGGGTTTTCTTGGCAAGGTACTGGAATGGTTTGCTGCTTCCTTCTCCAGCTCACTTTACAGAAGAAGAAACTGAGGCAAACGGGTTAAGTGTCCAGGGTCACACAGCTAGTGTCTGAGGCCAGATTTGAATTCAAGTCTCCCTAACTCCAGGTCTGCTATTCTATCCCCACTGTGCCACCTAGCTGCCCCTAAACTATAGAATACATAAAGGGGAGTAATATACAAGTGTATATTACTACACGTATAATAATATAGTAATATGTAATAACATAATATGTGTAATAGTATCACTATATGTATAATAAAATCAGAGAGGTAGTCCAGGGCCAGGTTGCAAAAGGTTATCAATGCCAAACAGAGGCATTTACAAAGCATTTGTATTTGATCCTAAATGTAATAAGAACTACTGGGGTTTATTGAGAAGTTCATCTTTTATTCTGACATTGACTCAAGCTCATTCCCCCCACCCTATTATTGACTCATTGCCTAGATGGGTTTCCTAGTATAAATATTCTCTCTCAGTTCTGGGAAGTTATAATACAAGGTTATATGTCTCTCCATTTTTTAGCTCTGAGCCCCCAGCCAAAGGCAGTGTTCTGTTTATCTCCCCATCTTCGTTGGGATGCTTCCCCTCTTCTTTTCCTCCTCTCTACTTCAATCCCAAGCTAGTAAATGCCTATGGTAAATGTTTAAAACAAACAGTAAATGTTTAAAACAAAAAAAAATGGTAAAAGACTTTCCCTGTACCCAGAAGAAAAGGCTCAAGCCTCCATGAGGGCATCTAATAGGGGCTAGGGGAGTTCAGCAATATTACATCTATTGGGACCTTCCTTTTCCTTATGTTCAAGCCTATACAATCCTACTCCTGGAATCCTGGCCGCTATTTAGCCTACCTGAAGTTTTTACTTTTCTTCTCCCACAGAGTTTTCTCAGGTTCTCTCCTTATCCAATTCTCTGTGTCATCTAAGCGCCCCACTGGGAACAGAGTATCTCTTGGAGTCTGGCTTCTGCCCGTATTCACACAACTGACTATTCCAGTGTTTTTTAAGGGTCACCTGGGGCTGTGATCTATCATTGTTTGACTAGTAGTTGCTTCCTTTCTAATTTACTCCAGGAACTTATTGCACCTCTTTAAAGAACCATCAAAATGGACTACATTTTTACAGTTAAGTTTAACAACTTTTTATCCACACTTTTTGGTGATTAGGTCCCAAGCTTTCAAAGCCCAATTTCTCTATTTTTTAGGCTCAATATTTTTCTGTTTTATATTGAAAGAACCAGAAAAAGGCCTCCAGTATGTTAGGTGTATCATCTACAGAAAATACATAGCTGAGGGGACCTGTGTGGGCTTTGAACTGTCCCCACACTGAGGATATAGGGGATCCACTGAAGACCTCAGGATATGACCATTTTTTTTCTTCACCCTTGAACTAGAGGGATATTTTTACCAAAAAGAAAAAGGGTCTTTTTTCTTCATTTATGTGACAGTGGTTAGAATGCAAGCCTTCAAGTCAGGAAGACCTGAGTTCCATTCCTGCCTCTGACAGTAGGTGTGAGATTCTGGCCAAGGTATTTAACCTTCCAGGGTTTCAGGGAAACTTCTATGACTATAAATTACAGAATTATTGTCAATCTTCCTTGATTGAGGAAGTTTCCTCACCTAGAGTTTCTTATAAGTCCAGCCCTGCCTCCATCAAGTCCCCAAATGTTTTCAATACAATGTGATATTCTCCTAGTAAACTCCCTTCTCAGAACAGAAGGGAAAACTAGCCTACAGGCTTTCTAGAATTTATATTTTTTCCTGTCATGTTTTTGTGTCCAAACTGTTCTTAGTTAAGAAGTATGAAAACCAGCAGTGTCAATTCTGTTCCCAACATGCTCTTCATCTTAATAAGGAGCTCACTTCAAAGTCTCCTAGCAGATTAAAGTGTTAACAGTAAAAAATAACAACCCCATAATAACCAGGGCTTTTTATACTTAGCCTTTACATAGCACTTTGGATCTTAAAGGTATTTTGTTGTCAATATGGAGCCTCAGACAAACAGCTCTGCTCTGCTCCTTATCCTGCTTCACATCAGAGATGCTGCCTTCTTTGGATACTGGAAGCTTCATTTAAATGTTCTTTTAGGAGGAGATGTTTGTTCCTGACTTACCCTTCCAGCATTGATTGGAGAACAGGCAGTACTTCCAAATATGATTTAAGAAGAGTTCATCCTACATAAAGTACACTCAGGTTCACAATAACAGCCTTTTCTCTGACAACATGTAAGATAGCTCTGCTAAGCACTGCTAAAGAGGAGAATTTCCTGTCCTTAAAGATAGTTTCAACTACCACAGTTTCACTAATACACTTTTATTGAAATAACAAGATGAGGTGAGGGTGCAGAGGGAAAGAGGTGAATTTATCTATTCATATAACAAAATACTTGTTATATATGATGCTCTATGCAAAATGCTGGCCAGATACAAGAACCAACAAAACATAGTTTCTATCCTCAAGAAATTTATAACCCAAAGAGAAAAGAAGACATGGACAAAAAAAGCCCCAAATATACATTAGAATGTGGTAAGTCTATAAAAATATGAAATATTATGTGATCAGATAAAGGAAAATTTTATTTCAAGGGAAATCAGGGAAAGCTCAATATTTTAGTTCAGCCTTAAATAATGAATAGAGGTTGGTATGTTGAAAAGGCATTACAGGGATAGGAAATAAATGTGAACAAAAGTGAGAGGTGGGAAAGCATGGGATATGTTTAGGGGGCAGCAAGTAGTTGAGCAATAGCATAATAATATGGGAGTGAAGTAAGACTGGCCTGAAAAAGTAAGTTGAGACCAGACTGGATTTTTTTTTAACATTAAGTACAGGACTTTATCTTGATCCCTGTTAAATGGACTGTATAGTATAGTGAAAAGAGTGCTGTATTAGGAAGGCAGAATTTATGATTTCAAAGAGAATCACATACATGTCTGAATGGTTCAGAACCGCAAGATATAAGGAATTCCCTAAGTAGAAGGCAGAAGAATCAAAGCATTTATTCAAGCTCCAAAGTAGCAAACCCACGAACTAGCGTCCCCATTTTGATATCTTGGTCAAGAGCTTCCAGGACCAATAAGTCTGCCTCGCAAGAGTAGCCAGGAGGCCACAGAAAAACATGATTGCATTAAACCAAATCATATTCATGCTTCCCCTCTCAGTGAGAAGATTATCCACTGGCCTCAAGTCCTTGCTCAGCACTCCTCGGTCCACACGCGGGTCAGGTTGGCTCTGCTACTGGCAGCTCCTGCTTCGGCTTTATCTTCAGCTTTGGCTGTAGCTGTCTCTGGCTCCAACAAAAAAAATCAATCTTCAAGCTGTCCTCTCTCCTCTTATAGAGTTTTGGACATCATCAAGCATCGTGGTCTCCATGACCAGAGCTTAGGCTCTGGTGATTGGTTCTTGAGTTGGCCCCTCCCCTTAGGACACTGGGAGGTTCACATCCACATAGATTAGGTTAACACCTAATAGTAAGGCATGGCTCTGGAGTTAGCACCTCCCCTTAGCCAGCCCCACCTTGGGCCCCACCCCAGTCACCAATCCACACCCACATAGGTTCCACACATAATGGGGGTTTGGGCCTGGGGCTTAGCACCTAGTAAGGATTACTCAAAGAAAACAAAGGCCATTTTGCTTACCAATACAAGTGCAAACCCTAGAATTAAGAAAGATGTAAACTTGAATCTTGACTCTTAGATTTATTAGTTGCTATAATTCCATGGGCAAGTCATTTAAACTCTCTGAAGAAGCAATGTTGTATAGTGGAAAGAGGACTGGGTCTGGAATTACAGGCTCAAATAGTGGCTGTCGTTCACTATGTGACTTTGGGCAAGTAACTTAACCTCTGTGGGAAACAGTTTCCTCATCTCTAAAATGAAAGGTTGCAAGAACTCTGAGGTCCTTCTCACCTTTAAAATTTATAACCCTATGAACCTTTCTACCTGAGGCTTCTTATTTGTAAAATGGAGATAACGGCTATGTTATGAGCCAAGAAGGTTGTTGGGAGGATTAAGTGAGAATGTATATAAAGTGCTTTGCAAACCACAAAGCACTATACAAATGTCAACAGTTATTATTAATTGTATCTCTGTAGATTGATTTTAATGTCTCTATTGTGAATTTAATTTACATGGCAGGTAGGTAACATAGAGGATGGAGTGCTAGAAGACCTCAGCTTGAATCCTTGCCTCACATGCTTCCTAGCTAGGTGACCCTGGGCAAGTCACTCATCCTCTTTCTTTTTTAAAAAAATTATTTAATATATTTAGTTTTCAGCATTGATTTCCACAAGATTTTGAATTACAAATTTTTTCCCCATTTCTACCCTCCCCCCCACTCCAAGATGGCATATATTCTCATTGTCCCATTTCCCAGTCAGCCCTCCCTTCTGTCACCCCACTCACCCCCATCCCCTTTTCCCTTACTTTTTTGTAGGGCAAGATAAATTTCTATGCCCCATTGCCTGTATATCTTATTTCCCAGCTGCATGAAAAAGTAACTTTTTTTTTTTGAACATCTGCTTTTAAAACTTTGAGTTCCAAATTCTCTCCCCTCTTCCCTCCCCACCCACTGTCCCTAAGAAGGCAAGCAATTCAACATAGGTCACACATGTATCATTATGTAAAACCCTTCCACAATATTCATGTTGTGAAAGACTAACTATACTTTGCTCCCTCCTATCCAGTCTACCTTTATTCAGTTTTCTCCCTAGACCCTGTTCTTTTTTGAAAGTGTTTGCTTTTGATTACCTCCTCCTCCTATCTGCCCTCCCTTCTATTGTCCCCCCTTTTTATTCCCTTCCTCCTTCTTTCCTGTGGGGTAAGATACCCAATTGAGCGTGTATGTTATTCCCTCCTCAAGTCAAATCTGATGAAAGCAAAACTCACTCATTCCCCTTCCCCTGTCCCCTCTTTCCTTCCAGTGGACTGCTTTTTCTTGCCATTTTTATGTGAGATAGTTTACCCCATTCTATCTCTCCCTTTCTCCCTCTCTCAATATGTTCCTCTCTCATCCCTTAATTTGATTTTATTTTCTTAGATATCATCCCTTCATATTCAACTCACCCTGTGCCCTCTATCTATGTATTGTGTGTATGTATGTATGTATGTATGTACATATATCTATATATATATGTATGTATGTATATGTATATTCCCTTCAGCTACCCTGATACTGAGGTCTCATGAATTACACACATGATCTTTCTCTGTAGGAATGTAAACAAAACAGTTCAACTTTAGTAAGTCCCTTATGATTTCTCTTTCTTGTTTACCTTTTCATGCTTCTCTTGATTCTAGTGTTTGAAAGTCAAATTTTCTATTCAGCTCTGGTCTTTTCACTGAGAAAGCTTGAAAGTCCTCTATTTTATTGAAAATCCATATTTTGCCTTGGAGCATGATACTCAGTTTTGCTGGGTAGGTGATTCTTGGTTTTAATCCTAGCTCTATTGACCTCTGGAATATCATATTCCAAGCCCTTCGATCCCTTAATGTAGAAGCTGCTGGATCTTGTATTATCCTGATTGTGTTTCCACAATACTCAAATTGTTTCTTTCTGGCTGCTTGCAGTATTTTCTCCTTGATCTGAGAGCTCTGGAATTTGGCAACAATATTCCTAGGAGTTTTCTTTTTGGGATCTTTTTCAAGAGGCGATTGGTGGATTCTTTCAATTTCTATTTTACCCTCTGGCTCTAGAATATCAGGGTAGTTCTCCTTGATAATATCTTGAAAGATGATGTCTAGGCTCTTTTTTTGACGGCTTTCAGGTAGTCCAATAATTTTGAAATTGTCTCTCCTGGTTCTGTTTTCCAGGTCAGTGGTTTTTCCAATGAGATATTTCACATTGCCTTCCATTTTTTCATTCCTTTGGTTCTGTTTTATAATATCTTGATTTCTCATAAAGTCACTAGCTTCCACTTGCTCCAATCTAATTTTGAAGGTAGTATTTTCTTCAGTGGTAATTTGGACCTCCTTTTTCATTTGGCTAATTCTGCCTTTCAAGGCATTCTTCTCCTCACTGGCTTTTTGGAGCTCTTTTGTCATTTGAGTTAGTCTAGTTTTTAAGGTGTTGTTTTCTTCAGTATTTCCTGGGTCTCCTTTAGCAAGTCATTGACTTGTTTTTCATGGTTTTCTCACATCACTCTCATTTCTCTTCCCAATTTTTCCTCTACTTCTTTTACTTGCTTTTCCAATTCCTTTTTGAGCTCTTCCATGCCCTGAGACCAATTAATATTTTTCTTGGAGGCTTTTGATGTAGGCTCTTTGACTTTGTTGACTTCTTCTGGCTGTATGTTTTGGTCTTCTTTGTCACCAGAAAGATTCCAAAGCCTGAGTCTAAGTCTGAATCTGTTTTCACTCCCTGTTCATATTCCCAGCCAACTACTTGACCTTTGAGCTTTTTGTCGGGGTATGACTGCTTGTAGAGTAGACAGTACTTTGTCCCAAGCTTGAGGGGCTGTGCTGCTGTTTTCAGAGCTACTGCTACTCAGCAAGCTCTGCCACAGCAGTGCTCCTTCTCCCCCAAGAACTGCCAACCAGGATTATGGCCCAGATCCAGGCAGGGCAAAGCAGGCTTTGCACTCCTGCTCTAATCTGCAGCTTAATTCCTCCCATCAGGTGGGCCTGGGGCTGGAAGCAATTGTAGCTGTAGCTCTGAAAACAGCCTCAGAGCTGCACCACCTCTGCTGCCTCCGGGGTGGTGGCCTACTGCAAACTCCTTTCCCTCTGTCCCAGCAGCTTTTCCCACTAACCTTCCCTGTTGTCTTTGGTTTTTGTGGGTTGAGAAGTGTAGTAACTGCCATAGCTCACTGATTCAGGGCCCTACCGCCTATTCTGCTGGGCTCCCAGTCTGGTTGGTCCTGGTGTGGCCCATGCTGGGCTGTGCTCCTCTCTGCTCCCAGCTCCGTGTGATAGACTCTTCCCAGCAACCATCCAGGCTGTCCTGGGCTGGAGCCCTGCTTCCCTTTGCTATTTCATGGGTTCTGCAGCTCTAGAATTTGTTCAGAGCCATTTTTTATAGGTGTTTGGAGGGACCTGGTGGGGAGCTTAAGCAAGTCCCTGCTTTCCAGCTGCCATCTTGCCCCTGCCCCCACTCAACCTCTTTCCACCTCCATTTTCTCATCTGTAAAATGGGATCATTATAGCAACTGCCTCTTACGGTTTTTATGAGGATCAAATGAAATATTTATACATAATGTAAATCTTAAAGGCCTGTTCAAATGTTGGCTATTATTATGTGTATCTAGACTGGGTCTGAAGGTAACCAATGATGGATATATAACTCCCAGATTCCTCTTCTAACCTATTGTCTTTTACTTCAAAATTCATCTCCAGAAATCTTCTGATTGACTCCGGCTGATTCTGTTCAACTAGTTGTATTTCTTCTGAAACAACTGAATCATAGTTTTGTTTTTTTTATTGAATCAATGAATGTGAATGGAAATGTGGGTATCAGAATGATCATATATCAAGGACTGAATATTATTAATGTTCTTGTCTCTAAATTTCCATAAAGCTTCTAGCATATGTTTAAGCTGATGCATTGTTTTAAATATATTATTAATATTAAGAGATAACCTTGGAAAGTTTTCAAAAACAACCCCATATTTATGCTCAATAAGTAGAAACGGATGTAGGTTTTATTTATTTTATTAGCATTTGCTCCTTCCTTTGACAAATATTTATTAAGTATCTACTGTATATAGAACTCTGTACCAGGAAAATGGGGAGATAGGAATTTAGGTAAGATACTATTCCTATCTTCATGAAGCTTATGTCCTGGCAGGTGACAAGATGCACCAATACTGATACCCCTTATATCCAGAACTTTATAATAAGTACACTGAAGACATGCAAAATGCTATTTGAGGTCTAAGGGGAAGGTCATATCTAACTGGGGAAAGGATGAGAGAAATCTGAGAAGATTTTGAGGATTTTATGGTATAGTTCACTTGTATTTCAAAAGGCTGAGTAGAAATTCAATACACCAAAGGTCAGGGAAAGGCATTCAAGGCAAGAAGAATAGTTTTAGCAAAAGGAGGGAAGTAGAAATTTTCTCATGGCATATGTAGGGTATATATGTGTGTATATGCATGTGGTATATGTGTGTATGTATATATTTATAATGAGTATATGTGTGGTATAGATGTGGTACATATATATATATATATACATATACATATATATATCTCATATTCAGTATCCCATATATTTAGACATACGTATATATTTCTATATGGTATGTGTATATACACACATGCAGATATATGTATGTATATGTCTGTACAAACATAGCTTGCCTTATTGCTCCACTTTACTGTGCTTTGCAGATACTGAGTTTTTTACATGCTGAAGGTTTGTGATAACCTGTGTCAACCAAGTCTATCAGTGTCATTTTTCTAGCAGCATGTGCTCACATCATGTCTCTGTCACATTTTGGTAATTATCAGATTATTTCAAACTTATTCATTTTTACTGTATCTGTTATGGTGATCTGTGATCAGTGATCCTTGATGTTAGTATTGTAATTGTTCCAGGGTTCCACAAATTGTGCCTGTATAAGACGGCAAACTTAGTTGATAAATGTTGTGTGTGTTGTGATTGTTCCACCAACCAGCCATTCCCCCATCTCTCTCTCCTTGGCCTTCCCCATTTCCTGAAACAGAACAATACTGGAATTAGGCCAATTAATAACCCTATAATGGCCTCTAAGTGTTCAAGTGAAAAGACAAGTCAATCTCAATTGATATGGTAAACTTCTGTTGTCTTATTTTAAGAAATTTCCACAGCCACCCCAACCTTCAGCAATCACCACCTTGATTAGTCAGCAGTCATCCACATCAAGGCAAGACCCTCCACCAACAAAAAGATTACAGCTTGCAAAAGGCACAGACAATGGTTAAACATTTTTAGCAATAAGATATTTTTAAATTAAGGTGTGTACCTTGGTTTTTTTAGATATAATACTATGGCACCCTTCATAGTGCAAACATAATTTTTATATGCACTGGGAAAGCAAAAAATTCACATGATTCTCTTTATTGTGAGATTCACTTTATTGCAGTGGTGTGGCACTAAAACAGAGATACCCCCAATATCTCTGAGATATACCTGTATATATACCCACAACATATGTAGCATGCTTTATATATCTATATGTGTATAGATACATATGTTATATATTATATGCATATATTTTATTTATATACACACACATGCACACAGGTATATATGTATATCCAATGAGAGAAGGCTGAAGGCCATTCTGTTGACTAATAAATTTCTTAACCTTAGTCACAAGGCTGATGACTCCAAAAGATGCGGGAAGCACCATGTGAAACCTAGAATTAGATGGTACCTGCTCATAGGAATCAAAGAAGACAATAGACACAAACCAGAAGAAATATACCTGGGCAAACAGAATCAGCTGGAGCCAATCAGAGTGTTTCTGGAGGTGGATTTTGAAGTCAAATACGTCTGGAAATTATATCCTTCACTGATCACCTTCAGGCCCCATCTACTTTTCCAATCCTTCAGGTAAGGATGATAAAATAACTTGATTTGAGGAGGTGAGATTTAGACATTTTCCCAGAGGGAGCATATGCAGTTGCTACAGGCAAATGGCATATTTTGAAATATAGAAAGACAAGGTGTGCTGGGATGAAATGAATGGGAGGAATAGTACCAAAATAGGTTGAGGTCAAGTGGTGAAGGACCCTAAGAAAACTTTTAAAGACAAGCATAAATGCAATGAAGTCAACACAATGGTCACACAGTGATGAAGCAGTGGCTCCAAGTAGCTAGTGTTAACTTATTACCTCTAGGATAAAATATAAAATGCTCACTGTGCCAGGCATTGAAAGCCCTATATAATGTGACTCCTAACTCCCTTTCAAAGCTCATATCTCATTCCACATACCCTCCCTTCACTTACTCTCGTCACACTTACTGGCTGGCTATTTCTCCACACACATAGCTCTACCTCCTATGTCCGTGCCTTGAATAAGCTGTTCCCTCTAATGGGAACAGACTCCCACCTTTGCTCCCCCTCACAGAAGCCCTGACATCTCCTGAAGCACAGACTCGTAGCCACCTCCTGTGTGAGGCCTTTCCTCATCCCTTTCATTAGTAGCACTCTCCCTCTGAACAATGCTTCATATTATTTTGTATTGGCTTATTTGCATACATGTTATATTTTACCATCCCTTAAGTAGAAATACAAGACCCTTGAGGATAGTCACTATTTAGTTTGTATCTTGATATCCTCTCGGACAGATCTCTGAACTTAGAGTCAGAAGACCAGAGTTCAAATCCAGTCTCAGGAACTTATCAAATTTTTGTCTGTGGGAAAGTCACTCTGTCTGCCTCAGTTTCTTCATCATGAACTAATATTTATTTGTAAAAAATTTTCAAACCATAAATTGTTATATAAATACTAGTTATTATTATTAACACAGTAGGTACTTTATAAATACTAATTGAATAGAATTGAATAGAGGCGCTTATGACAGACATGGTAGAAAGGGTCTGGATTCATAACCAGGGGATCTTGTTTGTGTCTCAACCCTGATACCCAACTGCTCTGCGACATCAGGTGATCTACTGCAGTTCTCTGGGCCTCAGCATCCTGCTCTGTGAAATGAAGAGGCTGGACTAGATCATTTCTATGATTTCTTCTGCTAAAATCCTACAAATATAGTTCCTAACCTCAAGGACCTCACAGTCTTTCTGAAATGACCAAAAACTTTTCAAGAAGCAACCAAAGTACACTTTTTACAAAGGCAACATTGCACTAATAGTGTAATTGCATGGGGAAGAGTTAATAAAGGAGTGAACAGAACCATAGACAGCCTTGCTGAGTGCAATGAGTTTTGAGCTGACTTTTTGAAGTAGGCAAAGGATCAAGGACTGCTGGCAGAGCGGAGAAGGGGATACATGTGTCCAGAATGGATGGCTTATGCCAATCTACAGAGGCAGGAGCGGAGCAAGCTGTTTTGTGGAGTGAGGCAAATAGATTCACTTGGTTGAATCAGACAGTCTTTGTAAGGCAGGCAATCACAAGAACTGAGATTGGAGCAGCAGGTCTGTTGTTGGAAAGCCTTGAAAGACTGTTGAGTCTAAGGATTATACCATAAGATAGGAAATAACCAGCCACTATTTGTGGAATTTTAGAATTTTGACTGAGAAGAGAGCTTAGAGATCATCTATTCCTCTAGAAGAGGCCTGCACAGCCTGTGGCCCACAGGCTATGGGTTGTACAGCACTACTCTAGAAGAACCAGTCCCCATTAAAATGTGAGCTTTTTGAGGGCAGGGACCATGTTTTTGCCATTATTTGTATTCCCAATACATAGCACAGTTTCCAAAATATGCTTAATAAACGCATGTTGACTGGTCTAGAGGAGAAAAAATGTTTAAGAAAGGTCTTTCTTTCAAAAGTACATGTGAAGGATCTTAATTGGTAGGAAATAGGGACAGAAAGCAGTAGAAACATCCAGGAGCTAGGCATGGTAATGTACACTTGTGATCCTTGCTGCTACAGGAGGCCTAGGCTGGTGGGTTGCTTAAACTCTAGAGTCCTGCTATTCAGTAGGGCTAAAGCTGATCTGGTGTCTGCACTAAGTAGCACCAATATGGTGAGCCCCTAAGGCTCACTAGGCTGCCTAAGGAGTCAGACCAATCCAGATTGCAAAAAAAAAAGGTCAAAACAAAGCAGGTCAAAGTTTCTTGCTGATCAGAATTGGGATGGGACCTGTGGGTGTGCTGGTGCATTTTCAGCATAGATGAGATAAGGAGATCTGAGAGAGAGAGAGAGAGAGAGAGAGAGAGAGAGAGAGAGAGAGAAGGAAGGAGAAAAAGAAAGAAAGAAAGAAAGAAAGAAAGAAAGAAAGAAAGAAAGAAAGAAAGAAAGAAAGAAAGAAAGAAAAAGAAAGAAAGAGAGAAAGGAGGGAGGGAGAGAGGAAGGAAGGAAGAAAGGAAGGAAGGAAGGAAGGAAGGAAGGAAGGAAGGAAGGAAGGAAGGAAGGAAGGAAGAAAAGGTGAGGAGGGAGAAAAGGGAAGAAAAGAGCTTCCAGAAATAAAGATAGTAAAAGAAACATAAATGTGTACAAAAATATTTATAGTAGCTCTTTTTGTGGTAGCAAAGAATTGGAAATTGAGGGGATGCCCATCAACTGGGGAATGGCTGAACCAGTTGTGGCACATGAATGTAATGGAATATATTCCGTAAGAAACGGTGAGCAGGCAGATTTCAGGAAAACCTGGAAAGACTTACATGAACTGTTGGTGAATGAAGTGAGCAAAACCAGGAGAACACTGTACACAGTAATAGCAACACTGTGTGATGATAGACTTTGTTAGACTTAGCTGTTCTGAGCAATGCAATGATCTAAGACAATTCCAAGAGACTCATGATAGAAAATGCTATCCACATGCAGAGAAAGAACCATGGAGTCTGAATGCAAATTGAAGCATACTATTTTCTCTTTCTTTTGTTGCTTTTTGTTTTTTCTTTCTCATGGTTTTGTCCTTTGTTCTGATTCTTCTTTCACAACATGACT
The DNA here is from genome assembly GCF_011100635.1 of Trichosurus vulpecula. Taxonomy (NCBI): domain Eukaryota; kingdom Metazoa; phylum Chordata; class Mammalia; order Diprotodontia; family Phalangeridae; genus Trichosurus; species Trichosurus vulpecula. The sequence goes on from NC_050574.1 coordinate 111,206,708, forward strand.
AATTTGGAAATATGTTTAATGTGATCATACATCTATAGCCTATATCAGATTGCATGCCATCTTGGGGAGTGGGGAGTAAAGGAAGGGAGGACATTCAGAACTCAAAATCTTATAAAAGCAAATGTTGAAAACTAAAAATAAATTTAAACAAGAAACATAAATAATGGAGGGACTGTGGAAAGGCAGACACATTAACACTGTTGGTGCAACTATGAATTGATTTAACCCTTCTAGTAAACAATTAGACATTATTTGAGAAAAATCCCTAAACTATTCATATCCTGGAATCTCATTACTGGATATATACCCTTAGGAAGTCAAATACAAAAAGCTTCCAAAATGTTTACAGCAGCACTTTCTGTTGTAGCAAAAAGAAAGAAAGGAAGGAAGGAAGGAAAGAAGGAAGGAAGGAAGGAAGGCGGGAAGAAAAGAAGGAAGAGAAAGAAGGAAAGAATGAATGTATCTATGCATTGGAGTTTGGCTTAATAAATCATGATAAACAATTTTTAATAGACTATTTCAATGCTGTAAGAAGCAACAGAAATGAAGAATTCAAAAAACTATAGAAAGCCATATGAACTAAAGTGAAGAAAGACACAATGTAACAATATACACAATTACTGCAATAATATACATGAAAATGCCATTAAATAATAGCTAGGCTCAGATGAAATGTAAAGACCAGTCTTGTTCCCCAAGGACAAATGATAAAATATTCTTACTACCAAGAGGAGAAGAATTTAGGGAGTGGAATGTTGTGCATGCTGTCAAGCTGGTTGTTTTGTCATTTATGATAACTGCTTTTCTTTGTTGCAGGGGAAGGTTCAATCAGGGGCAGAGTTATATTAGGAAATTACTGTGGTGTGAAATAGAAACAACAAGAGACTTCAATAAGCCTTTTTTTAAAGACAGGAAGCTATTGCAATAATAGCACAGACACATGATGATGAAACCTGAGATCAGATCGGAGGAGATGTAGAGGAGGGAAGGAAGGTGCAGGTTAGTGACTAATTAGGTATTGTGGGGATCCGAAAAAGAGAGGCATCATGCCACCACTCACCAGTTAATCATCAGACTTCTGTAAACAATTAATAAACAATTATTAAGCACTTGCTATATGTTAGGCACCCTGCTAAATGCTGGGGGCTCAAAAGGAGGGGAGAGACAGTCCCAGGTCTCAAGGATCTTACTATCTAAAGGGGGAGACAACATGCAAACAAATATATACGAACAAGATTTATATAGGACAAATATGAGATAATTAACAGAGAGGAAAGGCACCCGAATTAAGAGGAGTTGGGTAAGGTTTAGAGTAAAAGTTGGGATTTTAGTTGGGTCTTAAAGGAAGCCAGGAAGGTTACTAGGTGGAGCAGAGGGAGAGTGCTCCAGTCATGAGGGACAGCCAGAGAAAATGCAAGAAAAGAGAAAAACACAGGAAAAGAAATAAAGAAATGACTTTCTGATTGTGGGAGTAGTGAGTTATGGTGGTGGTGTCTACTGACAACAACGCAATTGTGAAGGGTTGTCTGTCCCAGAAAAGTAGAGAGGGTGAGTTCATTATATGATAAGGTAATTTTTAGCTTTTCTTACAACCAAATGGAGATGTTGGCAACTAGATTATTGGACTAGAGGTAAGAAATTTTTTTCTCTTGAGGAGACCAGGCCTGGTCAAGTCAATCACCTATGAACTTGTTTCCTCATTTGTAAAGGTATGACTAGATGACTTACTTCTAAATTTGCTTCTAGATACCTAGCATTCTGTGAGTCTATAAGAAAAGATGGTGGAGAAGCTCACAAGACTAAGGACGCTGGCCTCACTCTTTCCAGAATCTGAGCAAGTGCTATTATACTTATTAATGAGAGTGATTTAGCTTGCTGCCCCCTAGTAGAGTGGTGATATTTAACTAAGTACCATTTGTAGGACACTTGAAAATGACTAAGAGCTGTGTAAACATGTGGATGTTCTTCCTTTGAGGTGGTTTTCCTTGAGGCCCTTTAAAGAGAAGATTCCAGGAATGTGTCAGTGGAGAAGTATCAGATAGAAACTGAAGGTCAGCTCAGGGGAAAAAAAAAAGATTCAAAAGAAAGGACTCTAGAGAACATTTAGTCTAATCCTGTCATTTAACAGAGGAGGAGAATAAAGCTCAGAAAAGTGATGAGACTCTTTTTTTTGGGGGGGGGGGCGGGGAATTGTTTTGTGAAATTGAAAACAGAGCAGCAGATGTAGAGTGGAGTGAGGCAGAAAGATTTTTTTCTTTCCAGTCCTTTTATTCGGAAGAGTTTGGTACTCCACCCTCCCCACCTTCCTATCAGATAGATAGAGGAGGCTGAAGGAAGTGGTGTCAATCCAGGCTTGAGTTAGCAGCCTGGTGACAAGATTAATATCAATTATATTTGATTGGGCACTAAGTGTTATGGAAGACAAATAAAAAAGGGTCAAATAAGACAAGATCTCTACCATGAGGCGCTATATAGCAAGCCTGGTTCTGGGAGTGAGGGCTAGATCTTACTCTCTGCATTCTGCTGAGAGCTGGAGTGCTCACCCAGTTCCAGGGGAGATGTACTACCTGTAATCAGGAGTTTCCCTGATCACCCTAGTTACATATATGAACTCTGTATCTGCACTCAAGTCCTTCTCTCCTACAGTAGCCATGAGGCTTGGAGGTTAAACTGTCTTAGAAACTGTCAACAGAGCACAACCATCCCTAGGTCCTATGAAACTGGGAAAGCTTCAGATACATATCTGGCAAAGGCATCCATAGACTCAGTTAAATAGATGATCAAGCACTACCTAAGAGAGAGACTATGAAATAAATAGAAGGAATATTTATTCATGTATCCAGCAAAAATTAATCAGAGATGACTGTGCTAGGTGCTGGAGGAGCTTCCAAGGCTCGGTTGTTTCTGTGTGTTGACAGCTACAGAAGATAGTAATTACCACTGCCCTCTGAAGGCAAGGACTGTGTCTTCCATTCAGACAGTTAGCCCATATAAGTGCCTTCAGAATGCAGGGATCTGTGTCAGGAGCTGGAGAAGATACCAAGAAAATTAAGAGGGGGTTCATAGCCTATGCTTTTATAGCCTAATTCATCAGTGCCACAAATGAACGAAAAGTACTTCTTAAACACTTACAATGTGCAAAGCACAGTGCCAAGTTCTAGGAATAGAAATAGAAAGGGAAACGAGTCTTGCTGTTAAGGAGCTCATGTTTTAATAAGGGGAGAGAACATATTAAGAGGTTTAAGCTAAAAGTCCAATTGATTAGGGCATAACAGCAAAAGAGATGGTAAGGTATCTTCTTTATTGTTGCTTCATGAATAAAGTCATTTTGGTTTCCGATGTTGACCCATTTGACAATGCCAAGGACTTTGGTGGCAATCAATCATTTTCTTTCCAGGTTCTTCTTCAATAGCCATGACTTGGGGGTGAGGGGGTGGGAAGGGGAGTGTTACTTACTGCAGCAACTCTGGACGCAGTTGCCAGGACATACCACAACTATTGCTCCTCTGTTTGATGTTTATGGAGCCAGGCTGGTAGCAGAGTTGATAGTAGAGGAGGAATTGTTGTTCCTGGGACTCTTAGGCTTATCTGCCTATTAGTGGTAATTGTTGGACAGTTGGTGTTGATGGTAGTGGTATCCTTTTCTACCAGAGTCACTCCCATCAATGACAGCTATAAGGTCCTGACTAGAAATGGGACAAATGGTCTCAGAGCCGGGCTTTTTAGTTCCCAGGGATCTTGTACTCTGGGGCCTAGGCTGACTCCCCAGGTGAAGAGGTTAAAGCAAAATGATGATAGGTAGGGAACCACAGGTTTCTAGGGGTGCTCGAGACCCCAAAATACCTACACATGGGGTCCTGCCGAAAAAATTTGACTCAAGCCTTCTCAGCCAAGGGAAAAGACAAAGTTTATTAAGGATTCATCATAATGGGTTGTCTTAAGAAATCCCACCCTTTGTGACACCTGTTTTCACAAGCAGGCCAGATTCAATCTACTGAGCTAGATTGAATCTGAGCGCCTTCATGGAGGCAAAATGGAGATTATATACACAAAGATTGTAGGAGGGATTGAGGGGTGGTCTGGGGTGACTAGAGGAGGGCTTTAGGGAGGGTCTTGAGGAGGAGTCTAAGGAGAACAAGATGAGAATGAGAACCAAGAGAATGGGATTATGGGTGGGAAGTAGCTGAAGGCATGGATATTGATAGTATCAAGGGTGGGAAGTAGCTGGACAATAGAGGGCAAGGCTAGGTAGAGATTTGGGCCTAATGATAATGTAAGGTTTATGGCCTTAAGGGAAGGCCAGATCTAGTTGGAAGATTCAAGGAGAATTCAAGGGGGCTCCTAGAGACTGTATTCCAAATTCAAGGGGGTTCCCAGAGACTGTGCCCTCATCACAGGGATCCTAGGGGATGTTGTAGTCAAAGCAGTGGTGGTGGTTCGACTTGCCTGGCCCATGCTTCTTCTGATATCTCCTTGTAGACCCTTAGCTCCTTCAGCCAAGCTGGCTTGCTTTGCTTTGATGGTGCCCATAATCACAGTGTGAGATATGAAGAAATTTTTCCCATCAGGGATTACTTGGGCAGAACTCCCCTACACACATGCACCCCAGTAAATCAAATTGTTTTGTCCCCCATAACTGTATTTTCATTAGAGAGCCCCCAGAAATTCCCATAAAAAGACTTATCCTCCACATTCCCAGGCCAAAAACCCTAGAATTTTCTCTCCCCAGTCATGTTCTTTTCCAGCTCAAGCTTTCTTATTATTGATTCCAGTGGGTGCAGAACAGATAGTGGCAATAACAAAGAAAAGTCAAGGGGAATTAGAGACCCCACTGTGTTAAGAGACTTCTTTGCCACCCGGGAAAAATCACTTAAACTTCAATGTCAATTGCTTATGTCTAATTGATGACTGAGACCAGTCTCAATAAACAATACTGAATGAGGGAGACAAGGAGGAAGGAAAAAGAAAAATAAGTAAAGAGAAATAGGAGTGGGCTTGAATCCCGGCTACCACTAGATTTGCTGCATAATCTATAGCTAGTTAACTTTAATGGGGTTCAATTTCCTAATCTGTAAAATAGAGTTGGACTAGATGAACTTACTACCACATCCAAATCAATTTGTCAGCAGGCATTTATTAAAAGCCTCCTTATGTGTCAGACACTGGAGATGCAAAGACTTTTTTTTAAAGTCCCTGCCCTCATGGAGCTTGTATTCTAGAGATATATGGTTTGTAGGAATTGTATGTTTGTATGTCTTTGATATGGTTTGTAGGAATTGATGAAAACTATTGAAACTAAATAGAAATCTGTTCTATTTTGAGGAAAGGTAGAAATTTTATCAGAAAATTTTGTCAGTTTAATGGATCTGTGATCTCATTGATACAAACACCCTCCTTAACCCAGATTGAAACTCATCCATATAACCTCATCTTGTGCAACTGTAGCCCACATTCCTCTATAAATATTTCAAAGACACTCCACCCAATTTCCTGGGGGACTTTCCTCTAAATCAGGGTTTCTTACCCTGTGTCATATCGTAGACTTCTTTGACAATCTAATGAAAACCTATGGGCTCTTCAGAAGAATATTTTTTTTTTTTTGCAGGGGGGAAGGCAGGGCAATTGGGGTTAAGTGACTTGCCCAAGGTCACACAGCTAATAAATGTATCACTTGTCTGAGGTCAGATTTGAACTCAAGTCCTCCTGACTCCAGGGCTGGTGCTCTACTCACTGTGCCACCTAGCTTCCCCATCTCAGAAGAATATTTTAACTGCATAAAACAAAATACATGGCATTACAATGGAAACAAAATGTTAGTGAAATAAAGGTATATATTTTTTCTCATCCAAGTTTATGGATCCCCAAAATCTAGTCTCCTCCTGCTCTAGATTTCTTGGTATTGCATTGCTATCAATGGAGCTCACTAGGCAGTCTGTTGTACCTCATTCTTGTAATATTGATGAGGGTTTGGGGTGAGAGGTGCTCGACACACCAAAGTACCGAAACACCGGGTCCTGCCGAAAGAATTCGACTCAAGCTTTCTCAGCCAAGGGAAAAGATAAAGTTTATTAAGAGTTAGCCACATAGGCCTGCCCCCAAGACATCCCACCCCTTGCGACGCCTGTAAGGAAAGTGGGCCAGACCAACCTGAGCTAGATTAGATCTGACCACCTTCATGGAGGCAAGATGGAGATTATATACACAAAGGTTGTGGGAGGGATTGAGGGGTGGTCTGGGGTGGCCAGAGGAGGGGTCTAGGGAAGGACTTAAGGAGGAGTCTAAGGAGGAACCTGAAAGGACTGGGATGAAGTCAGACTCCTGGGTGGGGGAAATAGCTGAAGGCTATATGGAAATGACAACCCATAAAGGGCTGGGGTAGCAGAGCTAGGGTATAGATATTTTGATCAGGTTTAAGGATGGGAAACAGGATTAAGGGCAGGAGGTCGTTGGGAAGACAAGATTAAGGGTAGGAAACAGCTGGACAATAGAGGACTGGGCAAGGTAGGCATTTGGGCTTAATGGTTATAGCCTCAGGCCAAGGCCAGGTAGAGTGGGAAGATTCAAGGAGAGTTCAAGGGTTCAGGGGGTTCCCAGAGACTGTGCCCTCATCAATATGATGTAACTAACTCCTTTTCCAGGAATATATCTCCTGGATAGTTATCATATATTGTTGAGCAATGATGTCAAACTCAACTAGAGATCTTGGTGGACCCAAATTGACTCAGAAAACCTTAAATTCACATTATCTGTGTTCTGCTTATTTTTATTTATTTTGTTAAACATTTCTCAATTACATTTTAATCTGGTTCCCTCTGCACTTGGAGTTTTGCAGTTTTGCTGGTCACAAATAGGCTGCAAATTAGACATCTCTGTTGTAGACTGTACCATGTGGTGGCCCCTCAATCTCTCCACTGGCCTTTGGATGATTTGCAATGTTGACTCCTTAGTGATATGGTTTTCTATGATTTGCAGCCATATGGTATCACTGGAAGAATATGGATATCAAAAGTCAGAGACTCATAGTTTAAGAGAAAAAAAATCTCCTTCTAGGTCAAATCGCACAGTGATCCATGTCACTTGAATTTTCACTGATGCTGCTTTTTTATGTGAGTTTATGATGAAAGTCCTTCTGAAACAAGAATGTGGTGACAAATAATTCTTCTGAGCAGTTCAGATCCTGCTGTGAATGTTGGAGGTAGCTATTAAAATGTTCCACAAGAAAGATCACTGTGTCATACCAGTCTCTTTCCTTGTGGACCATATTGAAAGCACACATTCTGATATAACATTTTGAACTGTCAGCTTCTCTAGGGTACAGTACTCAGCATGGCAAAAACCAAGGAGCCACCTGGGAAATGATGTGCTCTTTTGTTCTCAACTGCTGCTGCTACATTCCTATTTCATCTTCTTTTCTTTCTTTCTGTGCTGCTGAGCCCAGTGAAAAAGTTTCCCCTAAATGACATGAGCATAGTCAACCAAAACAAATTCCTATGGTGTGTCCAAAAAGCATTTTTGGTCCTATGTATTAATCCATCATCGCTTTGTTATGAGGCAGGCAGTATTCTTTTTCACTCTGGAATCATGGCTGATCATTTAGTTGATCAGAGTTCTTAAGTCTTTCAAAATTGTTCATTTTTATAATATTATTTGATTGCAACTGGATCTTCCCTGCTCCACATCAGTCCTCTTATGCTCTCGTAATTGCACACCCCACCCCCCCCACACACACATACCACATAGCACCTATTTCAAACTTCCTCCCCTTAAACTACCTCCCCTCCACCCCTTTGTAGGAGAAACTTGCCTCATATTTTACTGAGAAATTGAGGTCAACCATCATTACCTCTGTCACTTAAACTTATATGAGCTTCAGTTTCCTCATCTATAAAGTAAGGTCATTGAATCAGATGGCCTCTAAGGTGCCTTTTATCTCTCAAATATATGATCCTATGATTCTCTCTGCATGCCTATACTTCAAATCCCATCATCATTAATCCCCAGACTCTTCTTGTCCTATTCTCATCCGTGAGGAAGAAGTCATTCTCTTCCTTGCCAAGGTCAGCTGCTGTAGTCATGCCCTGGATTCTAATCCTTCCTTTTCTCCTCTCAAAGTCTGTCCTTCATTCCTTCAATCTTTATCCTTTAATCTTATCCACTCATTCAATGGTTCCAGCCAATCTGCTGTACCTGATGTTCCCTGTCTCTCATTTCTTTGTACAGATTGTACTGCATACCTAAAAAGTTCTCCATCCTTGCCAGGTTCTTGAGGGCAGAAGATATTTTATTTTCATTTTTGTATCCCTATTGTCTATTACAACACCTGACATGTGGTAAATATATCTTAATAAATGCATTTGGGTGTGAATTGAGTTTGTCCATTGCTCCTTCCTTGCTTCATATAAACATATATAGATCTTACCTGTCCGTTAAAAAAAAACAAACCTTCATTTGACCTTGCCATAACCTCAAGCTATCATGCTATAGTACTCTTTTTTTTCTTAAAAATCAGACTCCTAGAAAAGCCATGTGCATAGCTTTGCAAACCTTAAAGCATTATATAAATATTACCTGTTTTATTATCATTATTTTTTACACTCATTGCCTCTACTTTCTCACCTCCCACTCCCTTCTCAGACCCTTGCAATATGGCTTTCTTCCATGGGACCGAGACTACTCTTAACAAGGTTATCAACTGTCTTTTAATCACCAAAGCCAGTAGTGATCTCTCATCTTCCTTCTTGACCTCTCGGCAGCATATGAAATTGTTGATCATTCCTTCATCTTGGATACTATCTCTCATCCCCAGGTTTTCATGACTTTGCTCTCTCCTGATTTTCGTCCTGCCTGTCTGGCCACTCCTTCTCAGTGTGCCTTGGTAGATCAACATCAAAGTCCTGCCTTCTTTGTCTTGGCATACCCAAGAGTTCTGTCCTGAGCCCTCTTCTTTTCTCTGTAATTACTCTCTCTCTCTTTGTGAACTGTATCATATCCTTCGAGTTCAACTATCATTTCCATGCATGTGATTCTTGTATCTACCTATTTACCTCCCTCTCTCTTGAGTTCCGGTTCCATATCACCTGCTATACATCTCCATCTGGATGTACCATAGTCATCTCACACTCAACATGGCTAAAGCAGAAATGATTTCCTTGGGGCAGCTAGGTGGTGCAGTGAGTAAAACACGGGCCCTGGAGTCACGAGGACGTGAGTTCAAATCCCGCCTCAGACACTCGACATACTAGCTATGTGACCTTGGGCAAGTCACTTAACCTCAATTGCCCTGTCTCCCCACCTCCAAAAAATTAAAATAAAAGAAAAAAGAAATGATTTCCTTTCATCCCAAAGCTTTTACTCTCCCTAACTTCCCTGTTTCTGTTAAGGGTACCACTACACAACCAAGCTCATAATCTCAAGGACTTTCATATCCCATCAATTGCTAATTCAACCACCACAGTATCCCTCCTATCCATTCCCTTCTCTCCGCTCTTATGACCATTAGTGTAGTTCGGACCCTCATCACCTCTTACTAGGACTTTTGTAGTAGCCTCCTAATTAGTCTCCCAACTCCAGTCTCTCCTCTCTGCAGCCCATCCTCCATGTAGCTTCCAAATTCATATTCCTAAAGCAGAAGTATGATGTCAATCAAAGTTTTGCTCAATAGGTTTGCATCATTTCCTCTTGCCTAGAGGACAATATGTAGAACAACTCAATTCACTCTTTTATTTGGCATTTAAAGTCCTTCATGACCTGCCTCCATCTCTCTTTTTAGAATTTTTTCACATTATTCTCCCTTATGTACCTATATTCCAGCCAAATTGGAATACTTAATATTTCATAGTATTTAAGTTAAAGTTAAATCATTATCATCAAGAATAATAACACATTATAATATGGCTATATATCATATATCAATATGATATATTGATATTCCATGAACCAATATTTGGCTAAGTCTATTAGGCAATTGTGAGTATTTTTCCATGGTCCCAGCACTTTGGACAGGAATTTTCCTGTATAGTTTCACATTTGTATAATTCCCATCAGGGATTATTCTTTGAGCTATCATATTTTTATTTATTTTTTTCTTTTTTTGGAGGCAATTGGGATTAAGTGGCTTGCCCAGGGCCACACAGCTAGTAAGGGTCTGAGGGCAATTTTGAACTCAGGTCTTTTTTACTGCAGGGTTGGTGCTGTATTCACTTCACCACCTAGCTGCCCCTCCTCACCTTAGCTTAAATATAGCAATTCACTAAACAACTTAAAGGCTTCACAGTTTGCCTTCTGGAGCTAGAAGGAACATCTGCATTACTAGATTATATCTACTTGTGGAGCTATCCAGTGACTGAATGGGCATCTATTGTGATGGTGGGCAGAAGGAGTGCATAGTATTGTTTGTTGGTTTTTGTTTATTTCATGAAGTACACATTTTACAGATACTACATTTGCCAATAAAGAGGAAAGCAAAGCCCTCTGGCAAGTAGGGAAGAGTGACCAAGATGGTAAGAGGACTGGAAGCAGCATGCTGCAATAGAAAGCTTTGGCTCCGAGGTTGAAGGACCCAGATTCAAAACCTCCTTACTACCTGTGGAGCCTTGGGCAGATGATTTAAACTTTCTGGGCCTTAGTTTTTTTCATCTATAAAATGAAGGAGTTGGACTAGGTGACCTCTGAGGTAGCTTCCAGCTCCAGGTCTAGGATCTTAGATTTTATTGGAGGAATTGGGAATACCTTCATAAGCAGCTCAGGGAAGCAGGATAACTAGAAGGGGAATTAATTGGACTTGTCCAGGGTTTTCCAAGAGGGTAACATAGGAGGGATAGGTGGAAGTTGGGCGCAGGTATTTATATTTTGCTCTTTATATTCTAATGCTTTCTACATAGGAAGTGCTTGGTAAATGCTTTTTTACAAAGAAATATTTACTTCAAAGGTATAATAACAAATAAATAAATATACTCTTCCAACATACAGGGCTTAATCCTCCCCCCACCCACACACCCACACCCACCTCAGTCTTTGGGGAGGGGGAGGGGAACAAGTTCATAGCCTAGTTTGGTTCCCATTAGTTTGGAGCCCATTCCTAAACTCCAAGTCCTCAGACTAGATCTCAGGCCCTCCTCATACTAGAGCTCCAGACACCCTGGTTTCTCCAGGGTGACTGACTGCAACATCTCTCCTGGAATTCTGGCCCCAAGGTCACCATGGCTCCAACTCATGGGTCCAGTGGGGATTGCCACCAGCACATGAAACAGAAAGGGACAGAAACAAATACCTCAGTTCTCAGGGGAGCTTGGATAAAATAGAGGGGGACAAAGATATCCCCCTCTACGTTCAATTCATGGTGCCCAAACTGTGTGTTGCAGGAAAGACCTCAAAGGAAAGAGAGACTGTCCAGTCTGGTCAGTTCTAAAGACAATGCCTGTTCCAGCTATTAGATGATCAAAGGAAGCTCCTCCCACCTGCCAGGTAGGAAAACACAATGCAGGGTGCGTCCATGTTTCCATTACTTGTGCTTGGGCTTGTTTTCCTCTTCTCAAGGCTATGATTGCCCTTTTAAAGAAAGAAGGTCACTATTTTAATAATAACTGCTCGCATTTATTCACATTCTTACAGTAGCATGAATATTATTGCCCCTGTTTTATGGATGGGGAAACTGAACGGTTAGAGCAATGGAAACTTGTCCAAGATCACGTGGCTAGCGAAAGGCAGATCCAAGAGTCAGCAAATAAAAGCATTTATTAAGCACTTATAATCCAAATACAGTGCTAAATTCTGGGGGGATATAGATACAAAAGCAAGGCGATTCCTGCCCTCAAGGGGCTTACATTCTAATAGGAGAAGATGACAACATATATAAGAGAGTGATAGGCAAGGAAGGGTACTTTGTTTTGGAAAGTCCTAGAGTTACTGAGAGGGGGTATAGGGGAGTTAATTGGCATGCCCTTTTCAGAAACAATGAAAGGACTGATTTGATTGTTATGCCTAGAATGAGAAGTGCAAATTGGGAGAGACTGTGTGTGGCAAGACTATATGGCAAAGAGATGACCAGGGTGAACATTTGGATGAGATGTGAAGGATGCTCTGGGTCTGGAGCCAGCTAGATATAATGGGCCATGTGCATTGGCACGAACTCTTCAATTGGAACAGCAAGGTGGCTGTTCCAAAACTGAGTGAAGTAAATAGGGGTGTCTTCTCTATGAGAAGACTTCCTTTTTTTCCATTACCTCATGCTACCTTTTTTTTCTTTTTGTGAGGCACCAAAGCATAGTGGATAGAGTGCAAGCCTCAGATAGGAAGACTTGGGTTGAAGCCCTGTCTCTGACTCATCTTGTCTGTTTGGGCAAAGTGCTCTAGGCAAGCTCTCTAAGACAACCAGTGGCAAAGAAGGTGGCATTGGCAGAGGGAGTTTCTGCAACTGGGAGCTTCCTCTATTTTGGAAATCACAGGTCCCTTCCCTATCCCTGTCTGCATGACCTTCAAGAACCCTGAATGAGGACAATTAAATAAATAAACTGCTCATTAGGTTGAGAATCAACAAGCCAACAAACTCTGCTAATTTCCTGATTATTGCTGCTTTGTGCATGGCAGGTATCTATTCCAATATGAGGTAATGAATACCAGCTCACCAGAAGATGTTATGAAGTCATGCTCAATAAATGAACTGGGCAGAAGCTTTGTCAGCCTACCCTTGTTAATTTGCAGCTTTCGGGACCACAAACTTAATGGGCTGGGGCTATGGCTCTCTCAGTGTTTAGAACAAGGTTACAGGATGTGTTCAGATCCACTAAGAATAACATCATCACCATCAAGGACAAATGACATCATGCTAAAGACAGCAATGAGCCAATGATACCGAGTGCCTTAGATAGCTCCCAGACAATAACTTAGCATCTGGGATCAGTTGACTCACACGTTATCCTTCTAACAAACTTCTCAATGATGAATACATTGCTGGGGAGGGCTCCTCAGGAGTGGATTTTCTCCTCTTGCTAAAAAAAATTAGACAAAGCTTAATTGTGTGATATGTGGCTCAGATTCAGTGGGAAGGTCATTTGTAGTCTTAAGACAATCAGGGCCATCCCTAGAGTCTGTGGAGCCTGGAGCCAATCACACTGTGTGACTGTGTGCCTGGATACTCTGCCAAGTTCTATCCCTCAGCTTCCAGCCTCACTGACCCTCTCTGAGCTTTGCAAAGCACCACCTCCTTCCAGTGTCATGGAGCTATAGAGCTGGAAGGGTTACTTCTGTTCAAAGACATCTATCTATCTCTGTAGCCCAAATCTCTTGCAAGGGAATCTGGCTGTACCTCCATGTTACAGCTTCTTGTTTGAAGACTTTTAGTCCTAGTTGGTTCTCAGGATGTCAAAATTGGACATCTCTTACTCATTGATGTCTGAAAGTGGATACTCCACATTTTCTGGGACGTATCTTTTAGCCCATTAATGTGAAAAACCCAATTTTCTTGCATTTTAGACTCAAAGACAATGCTTCACTTAAGACATTTCAAACTCACCTATAGTCTATGGTATTTTACCTTCCATATCTTTGCTCATACTCTTCCTTCTCCTGAGAATGCCCTCTTCACTCCTATCTCTCTGCCTTTTGATATCCTACTGACTTTTAAAGGCCAACTTCAATTGTCACCTCTTTTATGAAACATTTCCTGCTTCTTTCCAATTAGAAATGATCTCTGCCTCCTCTGAATCACCATAGTACTTTATTTGTACCAATCTTGACTTATCATATTCTGCCTTGTGGCTACCTTTGTGCTTCCCTCATCCCCTACTAGACTGTAAATTTCCTTGGGGGTCAGTTGTCTTTTGTATATCCCCAGAAGCATCTCGGATAGTGCCTTAAAAGTGTTCAATAAATTTAATTTAAGGGTCAGCAAGTGGAATGGTACACTGGGTAAAGATCTGGCCTCAGAGCCAGGAACACACAGGTTCTTGACTCTGACATAAACTGACCCCAGATGAAAAATCCCTGTCATAGAATCACAGAGAAGCAGTATGGTATAGTAGATAGAGAGCTGACCTTGAAGCCAGGAGGACTTGAGTTCAAGCCCTGCTTCTGACACACACTGGCTATCCCTTGACCTCTTAGTACTCTAGGCAACTCTCTAAGACTATCAGTTGAAGAGAAAGTACCAACCTGCATTTATAGGAGTTCTCCAGAAGCTCCCTACTCCAAAGAAGTCATGGGGTCCAATCCCTATCCTTAATGGACAACAGCTGAAGGTCATCCAAAAGATCAGATCAAGTGGCAATAATGTTAGTTTATGATAGTACTTATTGGTTTAAAATGCACTGAGAGCCTGAAACTTTTAAGATCAGGATCAGGATACAAGGAATAGAATTTAGGAGAACTTGGTCAGCCACATTGCTTTAAACTTGAATATAAGGTACTGCAATTCAACTAACCCAACTTTTCACATGAAGAGAAAAAGATGTGGCGGTGAAACAGAGAGACAAGTGAGTTTTCTTCGTTACATATATGAAAAAGCCACGAACCTACTGTAGGCAGCCAAAGATGATTGAAATATAAAATACAGATGTATCTTTGAAATCAGAAGTTGAATGAAGTCGTGCAGTGACCAGGTATTATCATAGAATCACAGTTTAAAGTTGTAAGGGACCTCAAAGGACATTGAATCTGACCCCTTCATTTGACATATGAGAAAACTAAGGTCCAACGATTTTTTTCCTTAGAAATTGGGTTTCCCCATCTCACCCAAGCTGGAAGTACATCAGCCATATCTCTAAACCACTGCTGATTAGCCCAGAAACCTCAACTTGCTCTGCCTCTGGCTTGTGCTGATTTGTTCCTCTACTGCTCTCAACCTCCATCCTATAGACCTACCACATTAATGTCAAATTCAATTTGGATACTGGATCGCTTTCACCCACTGAAGCCTAGCACTCCTGAACTCAAAAAATCCACCAGTCTCAGACTCCCCAGGATCAGGGATTATTGGCATATGCTGCCATGCCCAGAGGAAAGGTGTTAAGCAACTTGCCCAAATTCAAACAGCCAGGATTCAAATCCAGGTTTTCTGACTGCAAATCTTGTTGGTTTTGGGTTTGTTTGTTTTTTTAAGGGGAAGGGGGTTGGTTTGTTTATTTTTTATTTTCCCTATTATCTACTCTGCCAATCTAAGTACTAAGAATTCAAATAATTGTGAAACTTGGTTGGGTCTATGATCTCTTTGGTGTGTCTACTTCTTACTCCATCAGTACAGAATTCAACTCCTCTATGTCCTCTCATCCCTTGTGAACTCTTCTCCATGTCCTTCTATCAGTCCTCCGTAGAATACAATAAGCTGAAAACCTTCCTCTGTTTTTGTTTTGTTTTATTAAACAATATCTCAGGAGTCTCAATGTAGCACTCAGATTGGGCATCTATTATCTCTCATTCTTATTACACTACTGGCTGACTTCCTTTTCTGGTTATAAAAATCCTCAGTGCTGTCTTTTTTACAACTTCTTATGTGTAAATTTAGTGTTGGTAAGAATTTATATTTGGAGAGTGGGGTAGGATCACCTGGATCTGTGATTTTTATCAGTAGGAAGAAATCCCAGTAACATATATACAGCACTTTAAAGTAATATATAAATACTTGTTGTTGTTAATAAAAACTCCCTCCACTGATGGAATTGGAAAATTCTTTGTTAATTTATAGTGTTAAAGAGTTACCAGGGTTAAGTGACTTGTCTAAAGTCACCCCATCCGTATGTGCCAGGAGCAGGACTTAAGCCAGAGGTTTTTCTGGCTCCAGACTGGCTCTCTCTACACTTTATCAGGCTGCTCCTTTAATGATTTAATTACACAGTTTAAAATATCACTCAGACCAAATACTGCAAAGTCCTGCCCATTAAGCTTTTTATCATGCAGAAGGAAACAATTCCACCAAGAATTCTTCATATTAGGGCTAATCCAATTAAAATATGTCAAGTAAAAATTCTAAAGATTCAACAATTAAATATGAACAAGAAATAGTCTCCCTTAAAATGGGAAAAGAATGAATAAGGGAGCAAAGATGACATAGCTCATTTTTCTAGAGGGCTTTGTAGTTTTTAATGCACATAAAAAAGCTAATGATGCCTTTTGCAGCACAGTTGTTTCTGGATATAAACATGAGCCTTCTTGTGACAAAGAAAAACTCAGTCAAGCAAAACCAATAGTCACATTAACTGTCCTAACATTCCAGACCCATAACTTCAGTTTTTTCTCCAGAGAAAGAAGAGAGTTATGCAATACACTTTCTCAACTACTTTACTACAATAGAAGAGAAACTCTTTGAGGACAAGGACTGTTTCATATTTTCCTTTGTATCCCCAGGGCCTAGCATAGTTCCTGGTACATGGCAGGCTCTTAATAAATATATGATGAATGACTGGATGGGTGGATGGCTGGATGGATGGATGAAAGATACCCTGTGAAGTAGTTAGCACAAGCCTTCATATTCTCATTTGATGGATGGATAAGAAAACTGAAGCTCAGGGAGATTAAGTGACTAGCCAAGGTTTACAGGCTAATGTCAGACACATTACTTGATCCTTGCTCTCTTCCAGTCCTTAGTCCTAGGTTCTTGTCCCTTCTTTCATCCTATCTCACTCACATCAGTTAACCCTTTTATATAAATCACAGAACAATTTGTTGAACTGAGAATGTTGGTCCACCAGATGCAGAGGGGCTGGGGATAATCTCAGAAAAACAAAATCCAAAATTCAAAGCCATTTAAGTAGAAACAACAACTGGAGGTTTTAGTGAAGTATATCAGTAATTAAGGTAGGACTTTTTTTTTGTTTTTACTGTTTTAGAATGCTAAATTAATTAAGTGCCTTTGATTAAGCCTTACTAGGTACAAAGGCCCAGGCCCACACTCTTTTGCTAACTAGGTGTAGAGCCCCAGGCTCACACCCTTTTGCTGATTAGGTATGAATCCTTCAGGCCCTGAACAGAGTATAAAAACTCAGGAGTTAGCATTTTGTCTGGGGCTCACTCATGGAAGAGTGGCAAGTGACTCTGGGAAAGCCTCTGTAACTGCCCCCCAGCTTTGCTAACCCAGATGTTGGTCCGTATTTGGTCTGTTTATGATGTATGTTTGTAGTTTGTATTTGCTCTGAAGTTCGGGTTGCTAGCTTTTCCTCCAAAACTAAGTGAATGATATTTGTATGTGTGATTAAAGTGAGATTGTTAACCCCTTAAAGTTACTTTCCTTAGTAAAGCAGATCAAAGAACCTGTGCTGGCAGCTCTTGTTGCTGGTCTTGTCGGGTCTTATGCCCCACAACAGCTGCTAGTCGAATTGTTGTCACATAAAGTGGAAGCACAAGAATCCAGCAGTGAAAGACAGTGGGCAGGCAAGAAAGCAAAAGGGAACTTTGGCTCTAGTAAGAGAAGCAAACCCTCTAAAGGCCACAGCCCTGCGGTGCTCCCTGCCAGCCAGAGCACATCTGCGGAACGTTCCAGTCAGTTGCATGTTCAGTTCTGGTTGCCAAAATTCAGAAAGGACATTGAGCTTGAGAGCACCTGGAGAAGGGCAACCAGAATGGGAAAAGGCCTCAAGATAAGTTAAAAGAAACTGGAGATGTTTAGCCCGATGAAGAGATTCTGCTTTCTGGGGAGATATTCCAGCTCACCCTTCTCAGCCAAGATCTGATCCCATTCTTTCTGATCCTCTTATCTTTGGAGGGGGCGGGGGAAGAAATGGGGAAAAAAATGCCTAGAGTTGTCTATGATCTGTGTTGCGGTGGTGGCTGTTGTTTTTAATAGAATTTAATTACTGCCCACAGAAGCATTGCTTAGGTTGTCCTAAATCAGTTTCCCTTTGATTTGCCAATATTACGGTTTAAAAAATAAAACAAACATGAAATCCCATCCTGTTCACAGCATTCCTGGCTCCCTTCTAGACAGCTAACCCACTATAATCTAATCTTAGTACGAGACTTTCTTTAAAAAGTAAGTGACATAACTGAATTCCTCACCCATCGCACAGATTATGTCCTTTCAGGCCAAAGCTATGAGTTATTGGCTTAGTTTTCTTTCTCAAAATGTATTTAGGTTTTCAGATTCATGTCCAATTCAGCTGCCTCTCCCTGCAAAAGGTTTGTTAAAATAAGCTTCATAGGATGTAGAGTTTGAACAGACCTCAGAGATCATCTGGTCGAATCCCCTCATTTTATAAAGAGGAAAACTGAAGCCCAGGAAAAGGAAGTGAGTTGCCAAGGTCACGTAGATATTAAGCAGCAGAGCCAGAATTTGAAACCCAGGCCTTATGTCTGTCTGTCTGTCTGTCTGTGTATGTATGTGAGATATGAGTGTGTGCGTGTACACGTACACATACATACACATGTATACCCACATATATGTGGGTATACATACACATATATATGCATCTATATGTACATATAGGTCTGTATATATGTGTGACTATGCAGTTTTATATACGTATTAATTAGTCTCTTGTCACTATAATATAACCGCCCCAATTCCATTGAATTCAACATATAATTATTAAGTCCCTACTACATGTAGGGCACAAGGCTGGGTATGGGGATACAAAGGTGAAAAAATCTCTGCCTCTCCCCTCAAGGAGAATCTAATCAAATATAAGCCATACTTTCTATATAAGAAGTCTCCTCCCAACCACAGAGTACCTAAGCATTCCCCCAGGCTCTGTAGTCCCGTAGGCTGTTGTTGTTGTTCAGCCATGTCTGACTCTTGGTGACCCCGTGTATCACACTGTAATGGTCTGCCATTTCCTTCTTCAATGGATTAAGGCAAATAGAGGTTAAGTGACTTACCCAGGGTCACACAGCTAATAAGTATCTCAGGCCACATTTGAACTCACATCTTCCTGACTCCAGGCTCTATCCACTGAGCCATCAAGCTCCTTCTGCCACCTAGTTTTCTAGAAGTATCCTAACTGCCAGGGAAAGGAGCTCCACATAGAATATGCCCAAATTCTTTACATTTTGCTCTTTTTCTGAAGGTTTCCCAATTCTTCTACATGCTTTGGCAAGAATTAAAGGGGGAAAAAAAATAAGGTTTTTACCTATAGAAAACATCAGTTCAGAAAAGGAAACTGGCTTGCCCTGGACTGCATAGCTAACTCAGACCTTTTCCTGGAACTTGCTGAGCCCGTAGTGCTTGTTGCTGTGTCATTTTGGAGTTGTGATAAAAAAAGAAAAAAGAAAGAAAGAAAGAAAACAAGACAAAACTTGCCAGGGACGGCCCTTTTTCTCTCTGGGAATTTGCTGTATCCATGCTCCCTCCCCACTGAGACATGAGATATGTTATATAAATAAATAATTACATTTACTTAGATATTAGATTATAAATTCCTTGAAGGCAAAGTGTATGTCCTTTACCATCTTTGTTGATTCCAGAAGGACAGAGTCTCTGTCTTTGGTCACCTTTAACACACTTAGCATAGGAATGGACATAGAATAAGATAGAATGTCAGCTCCCTGACGGCAGGTAATGTTTCCTTTTTGTCTCTGTATACCCAGTGCTGAGAACAATGCCTGACATATAGCAGGGGCTTGCTTATTGATAGATGCATTAATAGTCAATGCAGGGTAAAAACAAGACAAAATTGTGTTCTAAGGACTAGATATGTTCTTGTGGAGAAATAACATTGGAGTTTCCCAATGTATTCTCTTTGAATGAAGTGTCACAACGAACACTGAATCCTGGTGCTACCTACAATATCTTAAGCTTGCTCTCTGTTATGGTAAAAGTAAAGCTCTCATAAATAGAGCATTGTCATGTATACTATACATGTACAAAAGGTGCAGGAAGTTGATCAGGGGAGTTCCTCGATAAACTTGATGAGTTTGCAGGACAGGGCGAACCTTTATTTGGGACTTTATTTCTTTCTGTGGAGTGTGTAGAGATATCCATTGACAACACTGGGGGAATGTCTACTGGGGCATGCCTACTGGGACATCTAAAGTTTTTTTTTTAAAGATATTTTTATTTAATATCTTTTGTTTTTACATCACCTACATTCTCAACAAAAGACAAACAGCAAGTAATCTCAACTACAATCACTCTAAGACCTAGACTTCTAGAGAGAAAGGGAGGCGTTCCTGGGCAGCATTAGCCTCTTGGGGAGAAGGAGGAGTAGCAAGGGACTGATACCTGATAAAAAGGGATGAGAGACCAGAACTTTGTGCTATGCTACAAACCATGAGTTACTTACTGTACAATGCAGGTCTGAGGGGAAGGAAGTACTCACTCTCGCAACCCCCAAAATTATTTCCTTTCCTGAGGGAGACCAAGACTTTAGTATAATACCTTAGTATAATGCTGGAGACTAGTATAGATTCCTGGAGTGAAAATGACATTAGAATGTTAAGCAAAGATTCTCCTATCTACCATATTTCCACTTACCACTCCTAATTCACCCTCTGTGGTCAAACAAAACAAGTCTGATCTCTTTTCCATAGTACAATCCCTCAATTACTTTAAGACAGTTGTCATATACTCTTAAGTCTTCTCTCTTCCAGGCTAAATATCTCCAGTTCCTTCAACCTAGTTGTCATTTGGCAGATACATTACCAGCTTGGTTACTCTCCTCTGGATCATGTCTTATACCCTCTGCCTCACAGCTTTTTAGATGACATTGATTAATGAACATTTTTTGACTGACTGATGAACGTAATTTGCACAGCTTGTGTTCTGAATATAGGAGTTATTATTACTATTAGATATCTTTCTATGCTTCCCTCCACCTCTAGCAGGACTTAACACAGTGGATGAGCAATGCTGTCTATTGATTTGAACTAAATTTCAAATTATTTCTTTAAAATCCAGAAAACTTTTTTTTAATGGTATAATGTGTTAGTCACTGTCCATCTGAATTATTTTTCACTTTGGGGAATACAATACACATTCATGACAGGGAAAAGCTCTGGGGACAGGAATCTGCATCAAGCAAGGAGCACTGGCCTTTTCTGAGACATATCTTTCCTCCTGGTGCCAAGTAAATTTAGTCATTTCCTCAGCATAGAAGTCATGGCCATTCTTACATAGAGAAAGAGGCATAAGCCTTCCTAATGGAGGAAAAAAAAACCTTATTCTTCAGAATAATGAAGCCTCTTTTCTTGTGATATAGAGAAGTCTTACAAAATGATTTCCACTTCACAAAGGAGAACATTTGGAAATAGGGAAGGGGATAATAATAACTTAATTTTTAATTTAATTTTAATTTAAAATTTTAATTTTTAATAATAACTTACATTTTTATAAAATTTAATTAAAAAAAAATAAAACCTTTTGTTTATACATAACCTACATTTTCCAACGTATTCCTCCTCTCTCCCCTTCCAAGAGAGCCACACCTTACAATAGGGAATAAAGAAGGGGAAAGAAGCTCCACAAAACTAATCAGCATATCTTGTGATCCTACTGAAGAATTCCACCATGGAGTCAGTGATATGACAGTACTGGTTGTACTTGAGCAGATGTCAGATAAGCCCTGAGAACTAACCCCTGCTTAAGTAATTAGTGTTAGAGAGGAATAGGGCAACTGTTAGTCCTAGGAGGCAATCTCATTTTCTGCAGCTGTAACAACCCTACTGGCTAGTCACCCTAAAGTGAAGGGATTGTAGAGGGGCCTGCTTCTTCTGAGTGTAATCTGAGAATCCCCAAGAAAAACGAACTGTCAATAACCCTTCCAATCCCTCTCCCCCAAGGGTCTTAAACAGCCACTAGACTTATTCCTAGAATTCAGTCACTTAATTTGTTACTTTGACTTAAGGCTTGAGGTCCTCTACTTATAAATAATTTGGATGAAAGCATAGGTGACATGTTATTTGTTAATCTAGGAGGGATACAATGAGAGACAGAATTAAAATTTTAAAAAGGACCTCAGTTTCCTTATCTATAAAGGAGGCCTTTTTGGCCTCAGTGCCTCAATTTTCTCATCTGTCAACTGAGGGTATTAGACAAATTGATCTCTATGGCTTCTATCGTGTCTAAATCTTAAGATCCTGTGAGCCCAGTTCTCCTGAGTTCTAGTCTCAGGCTTTTTCCATTATGGGATGTAGCTTCTAGAAATCTCGGGGTCTATGTTTCATTGCTAGACTTGGGATCAGAAAGGACTGGGCTTGAATCCTACCTCAGGAGCTGTGTGACCTTAGACAAATCACCCAAACTCTCTGGGCTTATTTCTTCATCTGTAAAAAGAGGGTGCTGGTTGAATCCAATGACCTCTGAGGTCCTTCCAGCCCTAAAACTACTATAATCATTGAAAGAAAAAAGCTGGAGCCCTCGAAGGTTTACAAAGCACTTTTCTCAGAAAACCCAGTGAGGTAGGCAGTGCAAATGTCCGTTATTCCCTTTGAGGTATGAGGTTTAGTGGGTTAAGCAACCTGTCCACATTCGGCAACAGAAGGCAGCAGAGTTGTGGATAAACTCTAGATACCTCCTAGCTGGGTGATTCTGGGCAAATCCCTGAGCCTACCTCTCAGAGACTGTTTACTCAACTGTGAAATGAGGGGATTTAGGCCGAATGATCTTAAACCTGCCTTCCAGCTCTCATAGCCTGGGATCCTGGGAAGTTACTGGAAATACAACACAAAGACTAGCCTGTGGGGTATCCAAGGATACAGTGCTGTTTTATTTTCTTCTGAGTCCTGGCCCCTGTGAGTATTGCGGATAGGTTTGGCATCTTGACCTTAGTGTGTGTTCCTTCAGCGGTCAGTTGTACCTCCCCTAGTGCTTTACAGTAAGAGTTCAATCTGCAGGGACAGGCCTAGGGGGGGCCCTTACTCCTATCTAGAGGCTTTATGCCCTGAAGGAAGAAATCACCTTCCCAGGTCAAGAGAAACTCCAGCCAACCCTTTCACCAAAACTAACCTTTAAGGTCGCTTAGCCTGTTAAGTCTGCAAATGCAGAATCTCTCTAATCATCCCACTCCTCTTCTTGCCCAAGGCCACTGTCCCCACTCATGCCTCCCTTACCAAGAGGTTATAGACCATTTGCAATATTCTCTTAATAAGCTTCCCTACCTCCAGCATCACCTTTTTCCATACGTGTGCATATGTATATGTGTATACGTACACATATCTATATCAAGTGCATATGTATATAGCATGTGTATACACACATATTATATTTACACACTTTACATATGTATATATGTGTTTCAACAATCTGGCTAGCAGCTGCTATAGGGATACAAAACCAACAACAACCAGCTCACAGAACGCTGCAAGCCCAGGTTCTTTTGATCTGCTTTACTAAGGAAAGCAATGTTAAGGGGTTAACAGTTTTACTTTAATCCAGCATACAAATATCATTCACTCAGCTCAGGGGAAAAAGCCAGCACCCTGAGCTTCAGAGCAAGTACAAACAAATTACAAACATCAACAGACAGACCTTGTCTGATTCAAATCTCAATACATAGTTACCAGAGTTTAACAAAGTCTGAACATCCAGTTTTACTACAGCTGCCTGGAGTTTCCACAATGGCATGCCACCAAGGTGAGAGCCCTAAGCAAATAACTCTGTCTTCCCTTTTTATACACTCTTTAGCCATCATCAAATGTCATCTGAGCCACCAGAACTGAAGCTCTTACTATTGGCTATGGAGTTAGCATCTCCCCTAGGACCTTGAGGGCTTCACGCCCACATTGACTTAGCACCTAATAGCTAGGGGTTTGGGGCCTACTTGGGAGCAAAGATATAATCAGACCTCCCTTCAGGACCCCACCTGGAGCCCCATGGTAGTTACCTAATTTAATCAAGGAGATAAAGGCCAAAACTCTTCAAGAGCACTTGGTTGAATAAGTGCTAAGAGGCCATCTTGATCACCAATACACTATGTGAGTGTATTTTTGTTGTTCAGTTATTTCAGTTGTATCCAACTCTTTGAGCACACATTTGGGGTTTTCTTGGCAAAGACATTGGAGCGGTTTGCTGTTTCCTTCTCCAGCTCATTTTACAGATGAGGAAACTGAGGCAGAGTTAAATGACTTGCCCAGGGTCACACAGCTAGTCAGTGTCTGAGGTCAGATTTGAACTTAGGTCCTCCTGACTCCAGGACTGGTACTCTATCCACTGCACCACCTAGCTGCCTGTGTGTGTGTGTGTGTGTGTGCGCACACGCGTGTGTGTGGTTGGTTGGTTGTTGTCTTTTGTTCTCATGGAGGACCAAAATGACATCACTATATTGGGGCGAATGCACAGTGTGTCTAACTATGGCTGATTGGACCCATACAAACTCAGAAGACTGTCACAGGTTGGGCACAAATAGTCCATATGAACATTTGGAGTGGAAATGTCTAAATTTGTGCATCTCACATTTCTTTTGAGTTACTGCAATTCAGCTTTGCTCATAAAGCACAGTGCCTTCTTTGATGTGGGCGGGCCATGCTGGATGACCCTGTGCCAGTGTTTCCCATGTTTCCCAAATGATTCCAAAGTTCTTCAGAGAGACCTTCAGAGTGTCCTTAAATTGCTTCTTCTGACCTTCTCGTGAGCACCTGCCTTGTGAGAGTTCTCTGTAAAATAGTTTTTAGGCAAATGTACATTTGACAGTCAAACAACATGGCCAGCCCATTGGCCTTGCACTCTCAGCTGTAAAATTTGAATGCTTGGCAGTTTAGCTCAAGAGAGGACCTCAGTGTCTAGTACCTTATCTTGCCAGGTGATCTTCAGAATCTTCCTAAGAACTCAAATGGAAGCGATTCAGTTTCCTGGCTTGGCACTGTCCAGGTTTCACAGCCATGTGAATGAAGTTAGCACTAGGGCTCTGTAGACCTTCAGTTTGGCAGGCAGCCTAATGCCTCTTCTTTTCTTTGGAGCCTTCCAAACACTGAGTTAGCTCTGGTAATGCATGCGTCAACCTTATCATCTGTGTGTGCATCCCTGGAAAAAGTACTGCTAAGGTAAGTAAGCTTATCCACAGCATTCAAAATTTCTCCATTTGCTGTAATTGATGGTTCCATGTATGTAGATGATGTGATGCTGATTGCCTGGTGGAGAATTTGTTTTCTTGGTGTTCATTATCAGGCCAAAATTAGCACAAGTGGCAGAGAATCAATCCATACCCTGTTGCATTTCAACCTCAGAAGCTGCACTGAGTGCAAACGGAAAGTCATGCTCCAACTCTCCCTCTACTTTCATCTTAGCTTGGAGCCTTTTCAAGTTAAATTATTTACCATCAGTAGGGTGGTTGATCTTATGTTATTTTCATCCTCATCGAAGGTCTCCAACATCATACTAAAAAGCGTGAGAGAAAGCATATAGCCCTGCTTCATTCCATTGGTGACTGGGATAGCATGAGAGCATCCTCCATTATCCAGAACCCGTGCAGGCATGCTGCCAAGAAGCTGATGCACATTACTGATGAACTTCCCTGGGTAACCCAATTTTGCCATGATCTTCTACAAGTCCTCACAACTGAGAGTATCAAAGGGCTTGGTCAGATCAACCTTGTGTGCAGACCTCTGTTCTACTGGCATTTCTCTTGGAGTTCTTGGGCAGCAAACACCATATCAACTCTTTCTCAGCCCTTTCTGAAGCCACCCTGGCTCTCAGGTAGATGACCATCTTCCAGGTAAAGGATCAGCCTATCAAGGAGGACTCTGGCAAGAATCTTGCCACCAATGACTAAGAGAGAGACCCCACCCACCACCACCACATGATTGTCACTGGACAACCTATTTCCTTTTCCTTTATAGAAATGGACAATAGAGGTATCCTTGAATTCCTAGGGGACAACCTCCTCTTGCCATATAACCTGAAAAATTTCAGTCAGCTTTTGAATGTGCAGTGGACCTCTAGGCCTTGTAAATCTCAGCTGGAATAGAATCAGTACAAGGTGCTTTGCCACATGAGAGGAGCCTAATGGCATTCAAAACCTCTTCTTCAGGTGGAAGTTCAGCTAGAAAGGAATAGACTGCAACCTCAGGTATGATAGTCAATGGTTTCAGCATTGACTGATGACACTCTGTTGAGAACACTATGGAAGTATTCAGCCCTTCTCTCCAGGATCACATCCTTATCACTAATTGTAACATTAATTAAAGTGGGACTTTTTTTTTTAACTGTTTTCTACTTTAGAAATAAAGTAATGAATGCCTTTGATTAAGCCTTACTAGGTGCAAAGCCCCAGGCCCACACCCTTTTGCTAACTAGGTATGAATCCTTCTGGCCCTGACACGGGTATGTAAGATCCGAGGTTGGCCTTTGACTTTTGGGGCTCTCAATCACTGGAAGAGTAGCATGTGACTCTGGGCAAGCTCATAAATCCAGATGTTGATGCTTCCCTGGTAACTATGAATTGTGATTTGGTCTATTTATATTGTGTATGTTTGTAATTTGTTTGTATTTGCTCTGAAGTTCAGATTGCTGGCTTTTCCTCCTGAACTAAGTGAACAATATTTGTATGTTGGATTGAAATAAGATTGTTAACCCCTTAAAGTTACTTTCCTTTGTAAAACAGATCAAAAGAATCTGTGTTAGTGGCCCTCTGTCTACTGGTTGCTGTTGGTTTTATACAGCCACAGTACCTGCTAGCCAGAATGTTGCAACACTAATTAATGTGGCTCTACCAGCACTCTGTAGCTGAGATGCACCATAGGTCCCTGGCCCCTAAATAGCCTTCAGGGCATCATAAAAGCACTTTGGATTGTTATTAACATAAAATTGAATTTCATCTGAATTTCTTGACAGCCCCCACCAGAGGTACTAGTCTTCCCTGACAACCATATACTCCATATTTATATACAGTAGCCAGGTTAACCATAATGGGAATGGAAAAGGGAGATACTAGAGTAGAGGTTCTCAAACTTATTTGGCCTATTGCCTCCTTTTAAAAAATATTACTCAACATCCCCCTGGAAATCTGCTTTCTTTAACCCTTTGACTTTTTTTTTTTTGAAATTTGCATCATTTCAAAAGTATATAAAATATTTTTTAAATGATACATTTTAAAATTGATAATTTATTGCGAATTTGTGGGTTCTTTCCTGCATTGAAATTTTGATGATGCAGTGTTGTGTCATATAACTCTATATCATATTGTAAACAAGTCATTGCATGCACATATTCCTGACGATGCATGTTGGACTTCTTGCAACTTGCTTGCCTGCCAACGTTTGCTTAAGACCTATCTGCAGACTCGAGCACTGATTGGCTGTAACTTGCATTTTGTGTGTTTATTTGGAAAATAATGTAATTACTATGACTTTAACTGTTACACAACAGTTGAAACATGTACAAATGGTTTTGGAAATTTTTATATCTTCTTTCCTTGTGCTTCCACAGCCACCTTATTTTTATTCAATGCCCCTCAATTGCACCCAAGGCTACTATCACCCCCACATGTTCCAGTGCCCCCAGGGGGCAGTATCACCCACTTTGGTAACCTATGAGAGAGAGAGACAGAGAGAAAGGAGAGGAGAGGAAGGCAAAGGGAAGAGAGAGAGAGAGAGAGAGAGAGAGAGAGAGAGAGAGAGAGAGAGAGAGAGAGATGAATATATAGTAGCCAGATTAACCTGCTTGATGTTGAGGCCTGATCATCACATTACTATACTACATAAATTCTCTCTCTCTCTCTCTCTCTCTCTCTCTCTCTCTCTCTCTCTCTCTGTGTGTGTGTGTGTGTGTGTGTAGATAAATAGATATAGATATCTGTCTACATACTCAAAACCCTCCAGTGGTTCTCCTTTGCTTCCATGAATTTGTAAGCATGTTTGAATATAATCTAAACTCTTTATAATAATATTTAAAGCTTTTAAAATCTGGCCTCAGCTTGCTTTTCCAGACTTACTCTACTCTTCTTCAGGTCCTCTGAATTCTAGTCAAACCAATCTCTGCCATCTCCAGAACAAACCTGGGGTTTTCTTGCCTCCATGCCTTTTCAAAGTTCCTGGAATGGCCAGCTCAAATGCTCCCTTATGTAGTTTTCTTCAATTCCCAGAGTCAGAAGTGATTCTTCCCTCCTACTAATACTCCTAAATCTTTGAGTTTTTGGTTTTCTTTTGTTTTGAACTTCTCATGCCCATTCCTATTCTACTTTGCATTGTACTTATTGGGTAAATGCTGCATTCTTTTCTATTAAATTACAAACCATTTCCAGCAAGGATCCATCAGTTTCTTGTATACAGTAGGAGCTCAGTAAGATATTATTGAGCTTAATTGGATTGTGAGGAGACTATAGAATGACTGAACATCAGAGTTGAAAGCCATCTAGCACAACTCATACTTGAACAGAAATCCCCTCCATAATATATCTGATAAGTGGTCATCCAGCTTTTACTGGATGACCTCTGGTGAGGGGAGAACTCATTACTTCCTGGGGCAGCCCATTACCCTTTGGGATAGCTCTAGTTTCAAGGACAGTTGGTTTTTTTTTTTTTTGCTAATTATTAAATCAAATCAAATCTGCCTCTTTACAAAACTCTTCCACCTCTTGCTCCAAGTTCTACCTTCCTGGAGTGAAGCAGAGCAAGCCAAATCCCTCTTTTTTAGGTCAGTCTTTCATATGCTTTAAGACAGTTGATAACATAAACCCTAAATCTTCTTTTGTCCATGTTAAGCATCTTTGAACTGATCCTCACAGGACAGGGTCGCCCCAGTCTCACTGTCTGAATTGTCTTCATTCACACAAAGATGTTCATGGCTCTAGTGTGAAAGAAATCAGCTTGCCAGGTTCCTCTGAGGTCTAGGGAGAAGATCAGGCCCTGGAAAAGCACTCTGTGGACTGGGGAAAGTAGCACAGCAAAAGAAGGCAGTAGTGCTTTGAAGCCAAACTTAATTGTCTTCACAATTTAGCTCAGGGCTAGCCCTGGGGCTTCTACTACAAAGAAGAACAGACTACATTTTCTTAGTTTGAAGCTAGAAGCTGCTGAGTATGTTTTATGCAAATACTTAATCCTGACTCTTCCTAGTCCTTCCCTCTTGAGAGTCTCTCTGCACAGTCAAAAAGAAAAGCTAGCTTTGAAATAATAACAGGGACACCTGCTGTATTGGTGGAATCACCCCTAGGGTGTGTTGAAAGGGGGAGGAGGGGTAAATGCTCAAGTGCAGGAATGGGTGGGATTGAGAGGGTACAGCTGGTACTAGGCAGTGATTTAGAAAAACAGCTCTGAAGAAAGAAGGTGCCTCCAGGACAGGTGGGATCAACAGCTTGATGCAATGGGAAAAGCTCTGGGCTTGGAGTCAAAAGATCTGGGCTGGAATTCCAGCTTTTACTGCTTTCTATTGACTAGGATGGAGGAGAAAAGCCCAGCACTTGGACTCAGGAAAGACTTGGGTTTGCATTTCAATAGAGGATTTCTGGAGAAAGAAATGTCTTGATTCCAAAAAAAAAAAAAAGACTTGAAAAAAAGAATACACAGAGGAGTACCAAGAAATGTGAAGACAGAGGCTGGGACTAGGCAACCAGAGATTGTGTCACCTTGAACAAATTACTTCTTCTTGACTGGACTTTCTCCCCTCATATATAGTATTAGGAGATTAGACCAGATAATAAGTCCAAATTCATCTAGCACTTAACAATTTAAAAAGTTCTTTCCTCATGACCATTCTGTGCAGTGGGCAGGGGAAATGATACAGGATGCCCCAAAAGTCTTAGTGTAGTGGCTTTTGGGATGCTCTGCTCTATCCCTATTTACAGAAGAGGAACCAGGCTCAGGAAGGTCAAGTAACCTGCCTATGATCCAACAGCTGGAAAGTGGCAGGTAGAAGGCAAGTCTTATGACCTCCAACCCAATATTCTCACCACTATCTATAGTGTGGTATTGAAGTCTCTTTAATTGCCTGTGATTTTTGTCTACAAGGAAGGAAGCAAGCATTTTGTTAAGTACCCGCTATGTACCATTCAGCAATATGTGAACCAAGAATTACCAGAAGACCAGGCTGGTTTTTGAAGAGGCAGAGGAACTAGAGACCAAATTGCCAATATTCACTGTATTATGGAGAAAGCAAGGAGTTCCAGAAAAACATCTATGTCTACTACTGACAACACTGAAGCCTTTGACTGAGTGGATCATAGCAAATTGTGGCAAATCCTCAAAGAGATGGGAGTATTGTTGTACCAAGAGCGAGTGAGACACGCCACAGAGTATAAGTTTTAAATGGAGAATTTATTAGCTGGAGGCCATTCGGGGTTCAACCCAAATTAGAATGGCCCTGAGTAGGGCTGAGAAAGTTGTATTTATAGAAAATACAGGGTGCAGTGGTTAATTATCTCTTGAAATTTACATATGTTATTTTAGCAGTTATTTTAGCAAGCCTGTGTTATTTCATTTTTTATGACCATGATACAAGAAGAGGAACTTCCTTAATGGAATAGATTGTAAATACAACAAATCAGATAGCTGACAAAGTGTCAACTGAAATTACAACCCAAGATCTCTGTGTCCAATTTGCCATTTACATCCCACAACATGGTATATACTCATAAGATGAGGATAAGTCACATAATTCAAGAGAATGTCTGGGGCTGAGGCTTTCATCCTTAATGGCCAAGAGAGACCAAGGGATGCTCCAGCTGGGTTTGTTGACACAAGATAGAGACATCTCTGAGCCCACTCAGTGAAACAAAGAGACTGTTAGCATCAGGCTTTTCCTCTGGTTAATTAGTCTACATTCCTTAGAACATTCACAGGGCCAGGGACATTTGCTGAACCAAATGGCAGGAACTAAGTCTGTTTTTCTTATGCAAACTGGGGTTTTTAGTTAGGGGCTGGGGGCGGGTTCTCCTTAGCAATAACTGATTTCTGCAGCACCACAGTATCAGATCATCTTATTTGTCTCCTGAGGAATCTGTATGCAGTCCAAGAAGCAGCATTTAGTACTAAACATGGAACAACTGATTAGTTTAAGATTGGGAAAAAAATACAACAAGGCTGTATATTGTCACCTTATTTATTTAATTTATATGCAGAGTATATCGTGTGAAATGCCAGGCTGAATGAATCAAAAGATAGAATTAAGGTTTCTGGAAGAAAAATCAACAATCTCAGATATGAGGAATTAAGAAGCCTCTTGATGAGGGTGAAAGAAGAGACTGTAAAAGTTATCTTGAAGCTTAACCTCAAAAAACCCTAAGATCTTAGCAACTGTTCCCATCACTGGGGCAGCTAGGAGGCACAGTGAGTAGAGCACTCCTCCTGGAGTCAGGAGGACCTGAGTTCAAATCCAGCCTCAGACACTTGACACACTTACTAGCTGTGTGACCTTGGGCAAGTCACTTAACCCCAATTGCCCTGCCTTCCCCCCTCAAAAACAAACAAACAAAAAAACCGTTCCCATCACTTCCTGGCAAATGGAGAAGAAATGGAATCAGTATCAGAGTTTATATTCTTGGGCTCAAAGATCACCATAAATAGTGACTGCAGCCATGAAATTAAAAGACACTTGTTCCTTGGAAGGTAAGCTATGGCAAGCTGTTGTAACAATCTGGCCAGCAGCTTCTGTGGGGGTGTAAGAGCCACCAACAACCAGCGCCCAGAAAGCTGCCAGCACAGGTTCTTTGATTTGCTTTACTAAGGAAAGTAACTTTAAGGGAATCTCAATTTAATCAAACATACAAACAGCATTCACAGTTCAGGGGGAAAAGATCAGCCCCCTGAACTTCAAGGCAAATACAAACATCAACAGAAAGACTTTGTCTGATTCAAATCACAATACATAGTGACCAGCGCCAACTTCTGGGTTGCAAAGCTAGGGGGCAGTTTGCAGCTTGCTCAGAGCCTCAACACTCCTTCCATGAGTGTGCCCCAAAAGTCAAACGCCAAGCTGTCCTCAATTATATCCTGGTCAGAGCCTCACCCAGGCTGGGTATGGGATAGTTCCCCATGCCCAGTATCATATCATATACAAATCAATGACTTCCAGTTGTCTCTGTGCTGAGAAATAACCAAGACAAAAAGATCCCACTTTATCTGCCCCATTCAAACAAAGGCCAGAATCATTAAAGGCACTTAAGAGAAGAAAAGCAAAAAGTCCCACCTTAATTACTATTATACAAGTCTGGACAGCATACTAAAAAGCAGGGACATCACCATAATGACAAACGTCTATATCGTCAAAGCTATGGTTTTTCCATTAGCAATGTATGACTGTGAGAGTTGGATTGTAAGGAAAGTTGAGCACCATTTTCGAATTGTGGTGCCGGAGAAGACTTTTGACAGTCCCTTCGACATCAAGGAGGTCAAATCAGTCAAAACTTGAATAAAGTAATTCAGGCTATTCACTAGAAGGTCAAATACTAAAGCTTAAATTCTTAGGCCACATTATCAGAAGATGGGACTTTTTGGAAAAGACTTTGATGTTGGGAAAGATTGAAAGCAAAAGGAAAAGGGGATGGCAGAGGACAAAATGGATAGATTGTATCATGGAAACAATTGTAATGGCAAGCAAAGTGAGACTTTTGGCTGTTTTTTCTTTTGGAGTGCTTCCCAGCACTAAGGCAATTAAGGGCCTTTGATTGAGCCTTGCCTTTGTTTGAATCAAGAGTCTTTGATTGAATTAAGAGTCTTTGATGACCTGTTTAAGTCACAAGAAAGCCTAAGTCACATGAGTTTGAGTCACATGGTTGTGATGCCCTCTGACCCTGAAGAAGTGTATGTATACTCTGAGGTTAGCATTTTACTTGGGGTCTCACTCATTGGAAGAGTGTTTGTGTGATTTGGCCAGATGAGACTCTGGGTAGCCGTTAAGGAACCGCCCAGCTTTGAAAACCCAGATGTTGGTGCTTCTCTCTCTCTCTCTTCCTCTCTCTCTCTTTCTCTCTCTCTCTCCCTCTCCCTCTCCCTCTCATAACTATGTATGTATTGCTGTGGACAGACAGTTAGAAGCCCTGTCTGCTGATTTGTGTTATTTGCTCTGTTTATATAATTTCTGCTTGCAATTTCTGTTTGTGTTTTCTCTGAAGTTCAGGGTGCTGACTTTTTCCCCCTGAACTAAGTGAATGATATATGTGTGTTTGATTAAAGTGAGATTGTAAACCCTTTAATGTTGCTTTCCTTAGAAAAGCAGGTCAAAGAACTTGTGCTAGCAGCCCTCCTGTGCACTGGTGTTATTGGCCTTACACAGCCAGAGCAGCCAGAGCAGCATTGTTGTTACAACGATGAACATGAACTTGGATAGACTTCAGGAGATAGTGGAGGATAGAAGGGCCTGGCATGCTATGATCCACGGGGTCACGAAGAGTTGGACACTACTCACCACCAGCAACAACAACATGCCAGGCTCTGTGCTAAGCACTTTATAAATATTCCCTTATTGGATCTTCACAACAACCCTTGGAGGTAGGTACTATTTCTGTCCTCATTTTATATATTAAGAGAACCGAGGCAGACAGATGTTAAGTGGGGAAAGAGTGAGCAGATGTGTGCCAAGTCATGATGGGTGAGTAGTTCTAGGTTCACTCATTTGGATGCTTATGGAGTCCATAACTTTTTTTTAGAACTCACCTGAGTAGCCTTTTCTAGGGGGCTTAGGAGAGTGGGACAAGGAAGGCATCTGCTTCTTCCAGTCAACCATTACCAACCATGTGAGGTGGGGGGGTTGCAAAGCAATAGGAGCTATTCTTGTGATATGATCTTATTATATTTACAAAGGGCTTCTAGGTATTTAGAGGAAAAAACCCTTATCAGTACAAAATATTATTTCATCATTAAAAAAACTAAAGTCAACATTGCTAGGAGTATACACACATAGCTCTTGTAATGGCATAGCAAATAAACATTCTGTAAATCATTCTTGGATAATCTGAAGCCCCAACAAAATCATAGTGACCATATCTAGGGAGCCAGCAGGGTGAGGTGGAAAACATTATTATTATTCCCATTTTACTGATTCAATTCAGTTAAACAAAAACAGTGAGCTGTATGTAATATGGCAGGTGAAAAATGAATGACTGAAGAAAACAAAAGTTCGATCTTCCAAGCATATCAATTTATTTAAGCAATGGATGGCAATCCATGCCAACTGCCTAACAAAGCAGGAACAGATCTCCTCAGCTTAAGCCTGGACCCCAAGTACAGGGGGAGACAGACTGTTATACGTTAAAAACAATTAATCAAATAAGGCCAATTAATTAAAAGGAAATAATACAACTCCTTGTGTCAGTCAGGGCTTTTGGTCAGCACATCCTATTCGTTTGTGTTGAGTTGTTTTTCAGTCATGTCTGACTCTTCATGACCCTGTTTGGGGTTTTCAGGGCAAAGATACCAGAGTGGTTTGCCATTTCCTTCTTTAGCTCATTTTACAGATGAGGAACTGAGGCAAACAGGGTTAAGTGACTTGCCTAAGGTCACAGAGCAAGTGTCTGAAGCTGGACTTGAACTCAGGAAGATAACTCTTCCTGACTCTGGGCTCAGTGCTCTATCCACTGTGCCACCTAGATGCCCAGCATAACCTAGGGCCTTGGTTAACAGTCTAAGTATCAGGGAGAGGTGGTCCAGCCACACAGGGTTAGGTTCAAATAATACAGTAAGTTTTTCTCCCAATTCCCACAATTGAATAAACTTTTCTCAAAGTAAAAATTTTACCGGACCCAGAATTGACTAGAAACTAAGCTAGCTCCAAAATTGAGTCACAGGATGGATTCAGTGTGGTTTACTCAGCTCCCACAATTAAGGACTTTCTGTCCTAATCCCTTCAGTAAATAGGGCACAGAGCTACAGGCATCAAACTTGAGGGGAGGCATAGTGAGATTAAAAGAATCCTGGACTTGGAGTCAGAAGATCTGGGTTCATATCCCAGCTCTGACATTTCTAGAGTTGGGTTTTGGCAAAGATAACTTTGCATCAGTTTCCCCATTTGTCAAAGACATCTCCCATAATGCTTACCTCATAGATTTGTGGTGAGGAAACTGCTTTATAAACCTCTAAAGTCCTATATAAATGGAGTTCTTGTTAGTTTTGATTTTGGGAAATATGTTTAATTTCAAATCGTGGGCTTTCTGAATTGTGAGTTACAGACACCCTATTTCCCAAAGACTGGGTGTTACCATGGATCATAGATATTGGGATTTACAGATTTTGTCTCTCATGGTGAAAAGAGCCTGAGGCTAGAACCAAGGAGACTAGGGCTCATGAAAATTTAAGATTGAGAGCTAATGTAGACAGAGCCTTAGGGATCTTTGTTCAATCTTTTCAATTTACAGATGAGGAAACTGAGGCCCAGCGAGGTTAAATAATTTGACCAAGGTCTACTGATATGAGGTCCTTTGAGTCTAAATCTAGTGCTTTTCCTACCACAACATTGTTTTACTCAGTCTAGTCTTAATTTTGCCACTAATTAATAAGCTGTGCTATCTTGGGTGAACCACTTCACCTAACTGGGCCTTAATTTTCTCATCTGGAAAAAAGGGAGAACAGTACCTACCTGCCCTACCTACTTGATAAAGTTATAACAAGGATCTAATTTGGTAGTATAGGTGAAAGTATTTTTGTAAGACACCCAAAATTAAGGCTGACAGTATAATATTTTACCTTTTTCTTTCTACACAGCTCACACTGCAGGAAAACTGGGGTGATTGAATTTGGGGGTAGAGATTGAAGCTAAATACAGATTATCTCTGCCCCCTGGGAGTTGTACAATAATCTTGCTACTTTTAAATTTTTAAATTTTACTTGGTCCTTCCTGAGCACTTTGATGTTTGGGGTCCAGGCTTTAATACAAGAGTTATTATATACCGGTAATGTAGCCAATGGGCAGTTGCTGAGGAGTGAGGGAAGCCAGAAAGCTTTCAGGACATCTGAAAGAGTGTGTGTGTGTGTGTGTGTGTGTGTGCACGCGTGTGTGTGTGTGTGTTCACACAATCTTCAATCCAGGCAAATGGATCTTCTAGCTGTTCTTCACACACAATTTCCATCTTTCATCTCCACACTTTTACACAGGCTGTGCTCATATCTAGAATGTACTCCCTTCCCATTTCTGCCTCCTAGAAACCTTAGTTTCCTTCAAAGCTCTGCTCAAATACCACCTGCTATGTGAGGCCTAGCTCATTCCTCCCAACTTCTAAAGCATCCTCCTCCATTGTACTTATACCTTATGTTACATTTATTTTTATACACTTATATTTGCATAGTGCCTCCTCCTACGGAATGTAAGCTCCCTGAGGGCAAGATATTTTATGTTTGTCTTTTTCTCCATAGAACCTAGTGCACTGGTGAACACATAGTAGATACCTCATAAATGCTTGCTGATTAATTATCTACTTTTTTAAAAAAAATCATGACTCTACATTATTGGCAAGTAATACATATTTTCATGAGGGCCAACCCAAGCCACAAAGAAGCTTTTAAAAGAAATACTTAATAAAATGTGTATGTTGTGGTGGCCTAAAACATCATGATATTTATAAAAACCCCTAAGCTAATTCTTCTGAACTTTGTGTGGATTCTAATGAATCTATACACATTTAAATTATCATTATGATAATATGTAGCATGGCATAATAGATAAAGAGTAAGTAGTCTTTGAAGCCAAGAAGCCCTGAATTAAAGTTCTACTTCTGCCTTTGCCATATACAGACCTGGGCACATTATTTAATTTCTCAAGACTTTACGCAGATTTTCAGGGCTGTCATTTGGGTTGTTTTTTTTTTTTTTGCAGGGGAATTGGGGTTAAGTGACTTGCCCAAGGTCACACAGCTAGTACGTGTGTCAAGTGTCTGAGGTCACATTTGAACTCAGGTCCTCCTGACTCCAGGGCTGATGCTCTACTCAGTGCGCCAACTAGCTGCCCCAAGGGCTATCATTTGTAAAGAAGGTGTCCTGCAGTACTACAGGGTGTTTCCTTACTTGGGCATTTTCTCTGCTAGTGAAATTAGAAGTCTAGTCCTTATACTCTATTACAGGGCTGTCCAAAATGCAGCCCATAGTGTGATTTATGTAGCCGCCTACAAGCACAGAAATTTGCATAAATGCTTTAGTAAAGGAAGCTGAGCTACCACAGAGCTCTCACTAAAATGGCAAATCAAAATATATTGCCTATTGTTTCAATAAAAACCTAAGGTTGGACAGCACCACTCTATTAAATAACCTTGTTACCCTCCACAAAGTCCCACTCCAATACCTCATCAAGGGCTGGGGTGTGGAGGTGACCCTGAGCTCTCAAAAGCTGTGCCAGCAGAGCACAAACACTGACAGGTCCTCCTGTGCTAGAAAGGCTTCATGTAGGGACCCTCTGTTTTCCAAGGACCAACCTAGCTAAGTATAGGAACTCCCATTAGCAGTAGTCTTGGGGATATATTCTTTGGGCATTGCAACCCATGAAGTAAAGAGAAATGCAAAATGCACCTTCATCTTATGTGTTTGGCCCCCTTAGACTTACGTGGTGGTAAAAAGGGCAAAGAGCATGCTGAGAATAACTTTAGATAGTCTGTATACTTGACTTAGCTATTGGTATTCTAAATGTGAGGTCCAACAAGTGAACATGTCACTGGAGGAGCTAAATCATTGCAGTCTTGACATTCTTGCTATAAACTATACAGAAAAAAGAAACAAGCGGCAGCTAAATGGAAAGATGAGTCACTAGTTCTCCTTGGAAAGGCAAATGAAGGAGCTGATGGAGTTGTTTTTAGCATGCATTCAGAGGCAACAAGAAACCTTTCACTAACGATTTGGGCATATATTCCAGTGCTCATGATACGTGTTTGTAAAGAGAACACCATGAAAATGATTGTAGTTTATCCATGAATATCCAGCTCAGTAGACAAAGACATAGAGAAGGTCTATGGAAATCTCAATAAGACTCTTCTTTTTTTTTTTCCTTGTTTTTTTTTTTTCCTTTTTTTTTGGAGGGAGGAAGGCAGGGCAATTGGGGTTAAGTGACTTGCCCAAAGTCACACAGCTAGTACGTGTGTCAAATGTCTGAGGCCAGATTTGAACTCAGGTACTCCTGACTCCAGGGCTGGTGCTCTACTCACTACACCACCTAGCTGCCCCTCAATAAGACTCTTCAGTACTATGATGCTCAGTGACTGCAATGCAAAGTTGGAAATATTGGAGGGTGGCAAAAAATATGTTGGAAAAAAATGGAGTATGAATGAGGAATGAAAGAAGCCAAAGATTTGTAGACCATGTAGAAACTGTGTAGACCACATCATTAGTACTTTCTTCAAGAAATACTTGACCAAATTGTCAAGCAGAGAAATATGGCAGCCATTTTGTAATATTAATTTATTTATAAAATGTTACAGAAGGGGATAGATCAATCAAAAAGCATTTATTAAATACCTACTATGTGCCAGGCATTGTGTTATGATTTGGGGATACAAATATAAAGCAGTACCTGCCCTCAAGAAATCATAGATTAAGAGATGAAAGAGACATTTGAGATCCCCTAGTCCAACCCCTCATTTTATGGCTGAGGAAACAGAGACCCAAACAGATTAAGTGACTTGGTTAAGGATTTAAATTTACTTCCTTTCACTCCAAATGTTATGTTCTTTCTATAGCATCTGCATTTATATTCTATTGGATGATAAACAGTTATAAATAGCACTGACATTGTACGATGAAGATAACTGTGAATGACTTAGCTGTTTGCAGCAATACAATGATTCAAGACAATCCCAAAGGACTCATGATGAAACATTCTGTCCACCTCCAGAGAATAAACTGATGTTGTCTGAATACGGACTGAAGCATACTATCTTTCTTCCTTTCTTTTCCTTCTTTCTTTCTTACTTTTGTTTGTTTGAGTCTTCTTGTACAAAATGACTAACACGGAAACATTTTACATGACCGCACATGTATAATCTATATCAAATTGCTTACCATCTCAGGGAGAGGGGAGGTGTGGGAGAATTTGGAACTCAAAAAATTTTAAAAAAATGTTAAAAATAGTTTTAACATGTAATTGGGGGAAAATAAAATATTATTGAAACAATAAGTAACATTGGCTTATGAAACCTAGAGAAAGCAGTGGATGATTTATAGTTTATAGAAAGCTTGAGGAAAGGAGGTCAAAGACTGAAAGAAAGGTCCTCTATATACCAAAATATTTGTAGCAGCACTAGCAAATAATTAGAAATAAAACAGATATTCATTGATTAGGGAATGGCTAACTAAAATATGTTACATGAATATAATGGGATATTACTGTATTATAAAAAACAATGAATTTAAAGAATAGTTAGGATTCATATAATGCTTTAAGGTTTGCAGAACACTTTACACACATTAACTCATTGTTTGATCCTTACAACAGCCCTGGAAGGTAGGCACTGTTATTATCCCGATTTTACAGATGAGGAAACTGAGACAGACAGCAGTAAAATTGACTTGTCCAGGGTCACACAGCTAGTGAGTCTGAAGTCAGTTTTAAACTCAGG
Organism: Trichosurus vulpecula; assembly: GCF_011100635.1. Lineage (NCBI taxonomy): Eukaryota > Metazoa > Chordata > Mammalia > Diprotodontia > Phalangeridae > Trichosurus > Trichosurus vulpecula. Next base: position 111,246,022 of record NC_050574.1, read on the forward strand.
TCTCCAGGGCTAGTGCTCTATTCATGGCACTACTTAGCTGCCTTCAGAAAAACATGGGAAGACTTAGATAAACTGAAATAGAGTGAAGTAAACAGAAATAGGAAAAGAATGTATGCAGTTTGAGTACAACAATGTAGATAGAATGAAAAAAATGAAAATACTGTATATATGTAATGACCAAGATTGGCTTTGGAAAAGATATGAGAAAATGCATCTTCCTGCCTTCTATGCAGAGATGGGGACTAAGAATATGGACCACTATTCTGGACTGACAGACTCGATTTATTGGTTAGTTTTGCTGAACTGACATTTTTCCCCCTTCACACACTGTCTATCACATAATAGCTACTTAATTAATGCTTGTCCCCTTCTTTGTTTTTTTAATCTTGTCATGAGGGATAATTCTGTGGGAAGGGGAAGACAGAGATGTGTTGCAAAATGAAGGCAATATAAGAAAAAATGTCAACAACAATTAAAAAAAACAATTTTAAATAAAGTTTTGTGAAGGACCTAGCTAAGCAAAATCATCTGAGAGCATTTAAGGATGAAGTATGGAGGTCAGCAAACAAACAAAAGACAGAAAAGATCTAATTTATAAAATATTTGCAAATAAACAAAAACTCTTTTCATCCTCAAGGAAAGTAGAGGCACCATACTTAGAAACTTTAACTTCACACTTCCAGATGTGGTTAGAGAGACAGTAGATAAGAGATCACAAGGATAGGAAAAAGTAGTTGATAAGAACAGGATGTCTACAGAGGAGAAACATATTGAAGAGCAATCATTTAATCACGAGGGCATTGAAGGATTGATTCACAAGGTAACTGAATTCAAAAGTGTGGAAAATATTTCAGACCTTATAAATACCTGGAAAATGGTAACTAAGTGAGTATCATCAACTACCAAATTATGTGCCTATTCTCCTATCTATACAAAAGTTTAATAAGAATAATGTATAACCCAACTGGAGGGTATTAGTAGGGAACAGGCAGGCTTTTGCAAATGATATTGCACAGTAGACCACATATTATCACCACTCAATTGATTGAAAGATGTAGAAATATAAGATCCCATAGTGCTTATTGTTTGTTGACCATAAGGTGAAATGAGCCATGAGAATAAATTAAATCATAGAAACATAGATCTACAGTTAGAAGGGACTTCAGAGGCCATCTAATCTATCCCATCATTTTATCCATAAATCAACAGAGGCCTAGGGAGGCTGTGATCACAAGGTCATGTAGGTAGTAAAGATCAGAGGCAAAATCTGAAGCTAGGTCCTCCGGTTCCAGAGCCAGTGTTCTTGACATTGTATTGTACTTCCTTCCCTGGAAAACAAACAAGCAAAATTTTATTTAGCAGAACAAAATGACCCCTTTAAGGGGTCTCCTGTGTACACACACACACACACACACACATATATGTATCGAAACAGTCAATTTCTCAAAAGGCATAGCAACAGAGACTACCTTGAATTAGGACCCTCTGTTAAATGGACAACCTAGGGAGCTCATCCCTCAGTACATCAAATCAAATGCTTTTTTGTGGCATGTCACATGGTACTGTTCAGGTATTAGTATTAAAAATATGGGTCTTCATTGCAGGGAGAAGCATAGGGCCTTTAAAGGAGATCTGTCATTTCCTGTAGGCAATCCAGCCAATTCTCCTCTTCCTAATTCGGGGCTCAACTCAGTAGCAGTAAGCACTATCTGCATCTTGGACATGGAAAACTATAATTTCTAAAAAATTAAAGTTGTGCACCACTCAAAGGGCAATGGAGAGGCATGTGGTATATATGAGGTCATAATATATAACATATGAGGAGCAACAGGGAACTGGAGTAGAAAGAACTATATGACTGAAAAAGATGAGTTGCTCATGTGTCAAGGATCAAGGATAACTGTTGGATGGCCTGTGTGTGCCCCATTGTCATTCTTGTGATCTCAAGAGAAATCAAAGAAGGCTCCCAGGATGGAGGGTAAACTCTCTGTGGAGAGCTTAGGGGAGGACACAGAATTGTTGCATAAGATGTACAGGTAGGGAGGGTTGCAATCTGTATCACTAGATAGGAATAGCCACATCAGATTTCACTTCTATTTGAATATTTGATAGCATTATTATGAAAATTGATGCGGTATGGTGGAGAGAACACCAAATTCCAAGTAAGATGTTGTTTGTTGTTGTTCAGTCATGTCTGACTCTTCATGACCTGTCTATGGGGTTTTCTTGGCAAAGATACTGGAGTGGTTTTCCTTTTCCTTCTGCAGTAGATTAAGGCAAACAAGTTGAGTGACTTGCCCCTGTCACACAGCTAGTCAGAGTCTGAGGCTGGATTTGAATTCAGGTCTTCCTGACTCTAGGCCTAGAATTCTATCCACTAAGCCAGAACTTGTTCCACATTCTAGTTCTAGTAAGATGCTGTGACCAAGATTAGATCTGGGCTTCTTTCTCCTATCTACCTCATAGGAATGATATTAGGACAATGCTTTACAGACCTTAAAGAAATCTTCCTATCCATTGAAATAGATGATGTATGTGAGCTACTACTTTTATTTGATAAATTCTCTAACTGGATATTTTTCTTTATTATAAATAAAAATGGATTTTTAAAAGAGAGACTTGGGTTGCAAACTAGTTGGCCAAATATTAGCAGAAATACAACTACTGCATATTGAAGATTCCCACCCAAAAGTCTTTCATTAAGGGCTATGTCAAACAGAAACACATCTAAATGGTTTCCATGGAAGACAAAGCATCAAACAAGATTTGAAATATGTAGCCAATTGAAATGTTCACGGTTTGTGTGGAGGGAAAGCAGCCAAGAGAGTGTTACATTGAGCAACTGTTTTTTGAGAAATCCAGGAAGGGGATGATTGTGACTGGACACCACTTAGTAAATTCTTGAAGTGTTTATAGTGAGTATCGTGCCTCTGGACACTAGTGTGATTGTTCTACTCACATTTCTTTGTCCGCCCTTATAAGAAACATTTTTGAAATTGTACTCCAAGGGTGGGATGCCTTGGGACAAAAGATTCCTCTTGGCTATTTTCCCAACATAGTTTTAGATCCAACCACTTTTTAGAGAAGGGATTTGTAGAAGGGATCCCTGCCTCAGGTAGGGCGTTGACCTGGTGTGTTATCAGTCATATGACTGAGAGCTAGGAGGCTTAGAGATTATCTATTGCAGCCCTGCCTACCCCACTCCCATTTTGCAGATGAGGAAACCTAAAGCCCAGAACAACTTGCATGGAGTCACTTGGAAAATAAATAAGGCTAGGATTCAAATCCAAGTCTTCTGACTCCAAATTTAATGCCCCTTCTACTGCATTGCTTTTTTTTTTTTTAAATATATCCTAAAATTCTGTAATTCGGAGATGAAAGCGTCAGGTCCAAGATAAAGCTACCGTTAGCGTATTTTGTTGTTCAGTCATTTTTCAGTTGTGTCCAACTCTTTGCTTAACATCGTGGGGCCTATTTTCTCATTTGTAAAAAATGATGGGGGGTGAAGGAGATGATTAGATGCTATCTGTGGTCCCTTCTAGCTCTAAATTCTATGTATAATCCTATGATTTGCCTCCCTAAATCGGTTCCTCTGATTTTTCTATTTTTTGTTATCAGCAGCATCTTCCCCAGGCTCATAAAATGGTAATCATGTTTGATTGTTCCCTTCCCTCATTTATATCTCCAAACAATTGTCAAGTCCTGCCTCTACTGTATATCTCTTCCATCTGGAGCCTAATCTACATTCCAAGTATGCTCACCCTTATTTAGTCACTTATCTCTTCTTACCTAGCCCCTTCATGGATACCTCCCTGCCTACCTATTCTCTGTATTGCTGCTCAAATTATCTTCCTCATTTAACATTATAATCTTGTCATTCTTCCACTGAAATACCTTCAGTAGCATTGTACCCTGCCCTGCCATTGCCCACCAATTAAGGTTTAGACTCCTGATTTTGGAAGGCCTATATGTCAAGATTTACTATAAAACTCCTCTTCACATTATGATCATATGTTCCCATCCTTGTTCTACTCTCTCATTTATGTGTTTATTAGTTTCTTCCTTTTTTTCCCAAGTTCCATCTCAGCCACCACCTCATCTACAAAGCCCTCCTTGAGTCTCCCAGATAAAATTCCTCCATTCTCAAATTTTTCAGGGTGCTTAGTCTGGATGTTTTCCTTGCATTTATCACATGCTCATATTTACTTACTTGTTTCCCCTGCCTCTCATTAGCTTATAACCTTTTGGAGCAAGTCTTTGTATCCCCAGTATGTTACATAACCATACTAGTTGCCTGATGTTTCATGAATTAAATTGAAGAGGAAAACCAGCAAACTAGGAGTGAATCTAGAGGATAACCAGCCAGGATAGAGAGGGGTTAAAAAATAATAATAATAAAAACCCCACATGTAATAAAGAGAATAATTTAAGGAATTCAAGATGTTTGGACTGAAGATGGAGGTGACAGGATTAACTCTCTTAATAAAAGCAACCCTGCTATATTGGCAAGATCCCTAGATTTGGAATCAATAGACTTAGTTTCAAATCCTGTCCCTCTAATTTACTAGCTGTGTGACTTTGGGCAAGTCACTTTACCTCTTGAGTCCTCAAGTTTCTTCACCTGTAAAAGGATTGAATCCAGCTCTTAAGTTTTTTTTTCTTCATTTTTACCTGTTTATATGAGCAACTGTTATTCCAAAGCATTGAGCTAGGACTAATGGGTGTAAGTTCCAAAAAGAATGGTTAAGTTCATAATAAATTTTAAAAAGTTACAAAGAAGCAGATTTTGGCTTAATATGAGAATCTTACAATAATTAGAGCTAAGAATGAAAACGATTACCTCATGAGTTAGTGATCACTTTCAGCATTGTAGAGACCATTTCTCCAGGATGCAGAGATAAGTTGAATTTTACTCTTTCAACCTTTTATGATTATTCATGGTGTTTCAAGTCTTTGTGCAGTTTTAATCTTCTAAAACTTAAAACTGCACTGAGACTTTTGTGACATCTCATAATCAATTCTTACTCATAAATGCATTATTTATGGTGAAATTTTCATTTTGGGATGATTGTTCTCAGCTTCTAGGCCACATATTCCTATCCAATTGTCAAATAATCAGAAAATAGGCTAGTTTTAATTCAAGCCTCAGCAAATCATCTAAAGCCAAGCCACAACGTATTCCAGGCATAATGACCTTTGAATTAAAGTTATGAGCAGGTAGTCCCTCCTGAAGTATACAGAGGTGATCCCATTTTCTTGATTCTTAGAGCCTAACCCCTAGTCACACCAGTCCCGTCAAGATCCTCTTTAGACTCCTCAAGACCTAAACCCCTCCTCCCATCACCCCAGAACCACCCCTAGAGCCTTCCCAGTCTTTCTGTATATAAGTCTCATCTTGCCATCATGAAGGCACTCAGATTCAATCTACTTCAGATTCAATCTGGCCTGCTTGTCAATGCAAGGGTCATAAAAGCTCAGACTCTTAGGGGGAATCTTTAATAAACTTTGTTTTTCTTTGGCTATAAGAAGGCCTCAACATATAATTCCCTGACCCCAACACTTTGAGATTGTTGAGACTTGTTGAGATTCTGTGATCTGGAGCAAATGATCTGTAAGCATTTAAAAAAGGTAGTGATGGTCACTGTAAACCAACATGGGTTCACTTTGAACTGGTCATGCCAAACTAAGCCAACTTCATTTTATAATAAATCAATAAATATTAAGTACCTACTATGTGGCAAGAATCTGAAGTGCTGGGGATACAAAAAGAGGCAAAAGACTTTCTGCCCTCAAGGAGCTTACAATCTAATGGGGGAGTCAACATGCAAACAAATACATGCAAAGCAAGCTATATACAGGATAAAAAGGATATAATTAACAGAGGAAAGGCACTAGACTTAAGAGGGGTTAGGGAAAGCTTACAGTAAAACATAGGATTTTAACTGGGACTTAAATGGAAGTCAGAAGGTAGAGTTGAGGAGAGAAGATTCTGAGCATTTGGAGAGGAAATTCCAGGAGTTGAGATAGAGTATCTTGTTTGTGGGATCAGCCACACTAGATCAAAAACTACATCTCTGGACGTAAGTTGTAAGACTGGAAAAATAAGAGGGGTCTAGGTTATGAAGGCCAAACATAGCATTTTGGATTTGATCCTGGAGGCAATAGGAAACTACTGGAGTTTGAGTAGAGATGTGACATGATCAGATCTGGGCTTTAGGAAAATCACTCTAATGGCTGGAGGATAGATTGAAGTGGAGAGAGCCTTGTTGGCAGATCCACCAGCAAGCCATTACAATAATCCAGGCATGAGGTGATAAAGGCCTATACCAGAGTGGTGATGTCAGAGAGAAAGGAAAGTATTTATATTATAAAGGCGAAATCGGTAGGCCTTGGCAATAGATTAAATATGAGGGGTGAAGGATAAGGGGTAGTGAGCCTGAGAGACTGTATGTGTTGCCCTCCACGGTAGGGAAAGTAGGAAGGGAACAGTTTAGGGGGGAAAAGTAATGAGTTGTGTTTTGGACATGTTGAGTTCAAAATGTCTACTGGACCTCTACTTCAAGGTTATCTGAAAGGCAGTTGGAGATGCAAGACTACTTTAAGGCAGGATAGGTAGATTTGACAATCATCAGCCTAACTACAGTAATTAAAATCCACAGCGTTGGTAGGGTCACCGAATGAAACACTGTAGAGAGAGGACCCAGGATCAAATCCTAAGCATCTCCTGTCACCTATGATTAGATGGTGTGATTTAATGAGCATCCAGCAAAGGAGACAGAGAAGGAACAGGAGAACCAGGAGAGATTGGCATCCTAAAAATCTAGAGAGAAGAGAGTATCAGGAAGGAGAGGGTGATCAACATTGTCAAAGGCTGCAGAGAGGTCAGAGAGAATTAAGATTGAGAAAAGGTCATTGGATTTGTCAACTAAGAGATTATTAACTTTGCAAGGCAGCTAGATGGTAGAGTGGATAGAGTACTGGCCTGGATTCAGGAAGACTCATCTTCATGATTTCAAATCTGGTCTCAGACACTTACTAGCTGTGTGACCCTGGGCAAGTCACTTAACCCTGTTTGCCTCAGTTTCCTCATATGTAAAATGAGCTGGAGAAGGAATTGGCAAATCAATCCAGTAACTTTGCTCAGAAAACCCCAAATGCAGTCACAAAGAGTCAAACATGACTAAAAGTGAGTAATTTTGGAAAGAGCAGTTTCAGTTATGGTCCAAAGTCAGATTGTAAGGGGTTAAAGAAAGAGGAGAAAAATCAGAAGCACATAGTGTAGATGGTCTTGTCAAGTTTGACCACAAAGGGAACAAGAAATTTAGGACAATAAGTAGTAGAGATAAAAGGACCAAGGGAGGGCTTTTTCAGGATGGGGATGAGAGACTTAGGCACGATTGTAGGCAGTACAGAACCAGCCAATAGAAAGGGAGAGATTGAAAATGAGTAATAGACATGAGAGGGTTCTAAGACCCCTAGATGAGAATGCAGTAGACATGGATTTCAATGCAATATTTAAAAGTCTCATGGACAAGATGAGCTGAATTATAGTTATTGGGTAGATTTGTAGCTAAACAGTATTCATGTATCAGTATCAAACTGAAGGTCCTGTTAGATATTTATCCTGTTAGACAGTATCAACTTAAAGTCACAAAAGGAGAGTATGGAATTTATGGATGAAAAGAAAGCTAGGAGAGATGCTGAATGAAGAATTGTAGATATCAACTGACAAATACTACACTGAAACTAATGCTCAAAATTAATAGGGATAAACGTAAAATTCTGTACTTAATTTCCCCCTTCCCCTAATCACAGGTACAGTGACTTAGGGAGAAATGAAAAAGACTTGGAGAGGGGACATCTAGGTGGCGCAGTGAGTAGAGCACTGGCCCTGGAGTCAGGATGACCTAAGTTCAAATCCGCCCTCAGACCCTTGACACATGTACTAGCTGTGTGACCCTGGGCAAGTCACTTAACCCCAATTGCCCCCCCCAAAAAAACTAACAAAAAAATAAAATAATAAAAAAAAAAAGAAAAAGACTTAGAGGCAGCTATGTAGTACAGTTGATAGAAAGTTAGGCCTGGACTCAGAATTTAAATCTGGCCTCACTGTGTAGCCCTGGACAATTCAATTAATCTCAGCTTCTTCGACTGTAAAATGGGGATAATACATACCTCACAGGGTTATTTTGGTAGTCAAATGAGATATTTGTAAAATGCATAGCACAGTGTCTAAGACACAATATGAGGTTTAATCAATGCTTGTATCCTTCCTTAGTGAACATTCAACATGACATAGCTATCATCCTGGCTAATGCAAACTATCCAGTTAATAGCATATAGTACCCAGAAAAAAAAAAGGAAATAATTCTCTTATTCTGCCCTAGTCACATCACATCTATAGTATAATACTCAGTTCTAAGCACCATACTCTGGGAAGAATAGAATGGTCTTGAAACTGTGGATGATGAAGTTACTAAGAAAAAATATTTTGCCTGGGAAAAACAAGTCAAATAGAACTGGAACCAACAATGAAATGTACAGAGGCATATTTCAATCAAAACTTAAGAACTATCTCCAAATAGAATGGTCTGGCTAAGAAGTGCTTAAATGAGTTGGGGTGTGTGTGTGTGTGTGTGTGTGATGTATATCAAAGAGAGGAGTGGGTCAGTCATGACCTAGTTGGAGGGATTTATACAATAGCTCCACTCCTCATTTCAGGTGCCATTCTATTCAGCTCAAGTCCCATCTGTCTCCTATTGTACTTCCACTCATTTAAGCAAACCCATTAAAAAAATTCACCCATTTTTCCATTGGTATGCTTTGATAGGCTATCATCTGCTTCTTTAACACATGTCGATAAAGACAACAATGATCTCCATTTTCTAAGTGAATTCAAAGTTTGAAGACCATATATCAATGCATTGAAAACTGAATTATAGAGTCATAAAGATTGCTGATGTGGCCCTTTTTATAGTTGGGTCTTTTCCTGTTTTCAAGTCATGGCATTATGGCACATACAGTAATTCCCAATATATATTTCATATTGTACATTGAGCATTACTGTTGGATGTGTTCAGTAAATGGACTAGGACAAAGATGTATTTTTGATCCTAAGTGTGTGTTTGGGAAAAGTTTCTCTAAGAAAATGAGTATTTCTGTCACATATCTAGTGGAATATCTTGGAAACTAAAACAGCAACATTTGATAAAAGTAACAAAAATGACCTCTAACATGACAGATGAGTTCATCTAAAACCATCAGAATTTAAAAGAACATGTACACTGTGAAAATTGGAGAACTATATCAAAGGGCAGTGATGTTCCCAATGCTCAAATATAACAATTACCTCATATATGTCATAGCAAATAATTTTCATTTCCTCCTATGTACTGGTAAAAACCAAGCAATTTTTAGGGCTTTATCAAGAAATGGTGTGGCATAACAGCAAGGAGTAAATTTACTAGATTTGAGGCAGGATAGACTTCGTTTTAAATGTTTGACACTAGTTACAACCAGAGAACTCTAAGCCTGTTTTTTCATATGCAAAATGGGTATAATATCTCTAGTACTTACCTTGGAGTTGCGAAGTTCAAATGATAAACATACGTGCTTTGCAAACCTTAAAGAGATCTGTGTATTACTTAATTTAGGACCATATACACAGGCCCAAATACATTAGGGAATAATCAAAATTAGTAGCAGGCATTCATTCAGGGTTAACTTATGTAATGGTCTGCACCATTTAAATTTCCTTAAGCAGGAGAAATTCACTTAACAATTAGCCTTTAAATTTAGTACTACCAAGAACTGTTGGTATTAGTTTATCCAATTTCTTTCCTCAAAACTTGGGCCTCAGTGCCCTCTACAGCTGATAACAGACCACTGACATCAAGCAATCTTTAAAGTGAACTTGTTTTCAAGAAGAGGAACTGGTTTGTATCCAGGTAACCTATCCCAAAGCAAAAAGCATTTTGGGAATCAGGATGGTACATGTCACCCATTCAACAAACCAGTGTGGCTACTCGATATTAGTATAAGGCAATTATCAGGCAGGGGGAGTGAACTTTTGTTCAGTCATAAAAATGAGAGCATGGTAGGCCTTTAAAATTCTGCCTGAGGTCGCCAAGAATCAAATGTGAAAATCCTAGATATACCTCCAGGATCTAACATCAACAATTCCCCTCAATATTCTTTTCAAAAACTATCCTCACTTGCCTGTGCACTGTCTCCTTCCCAGTATACATATGGAAACCAGTATATACAAGGCAGGTAATCTCTTGCTTACCTAACTAGCTAACATGGAGGCAAAGGGGTCTTCAGATAAAGAAAAATGCCATTGCTTTGATGTTAGTGCTATACTAGTTTACTTGTATGGCATTTCGTGATCCTTGGCAAGTTTTGCTGCACTCCCTCTTCCCCAGGCCCACCCTCTTCCACCCCCACTATCATTAGAGGAACCTCTGGATTTGAGACTTCTCTCAAATCTCATCAATAAATCCAACTCTGCCTCAACTAATAAAGACCAGCGGTCTCCATTAGAACGTAAATTCCTTGAAGGCAGTAACTATTTTTGCTTTTCTTTACAAGGTTAATGATCTTTTCTAAGAATATTAGCTTTAGGTGTTGGGCTAGAGACAGAGCAATAATTTATATAGCTTACATGAAATTTAGGTAATAGATTTTAGAGCTGGGACTTGAGTAAACAAACATTGGCATAAGTTGAGAAAATTTTTAACTTAAGCTAACATAAGGTATGTTTAAAGCCAATGTAACCACCATTTGAACCTAGTCCTCCTCCTCCACTTAAAGCACACCTAACTTTTTTTCCTCAGTTGATTAAGGGACAAGTGAGGGGGAACAAAGCTGGACATGATTTCGAAGAGGACTAACCTCATTTACCAACATTGCAATCCCAATATTCTCTAAGTAGATATCGGAATAGTTTTAGGACTAATGACCTTTTTGGAAGTTATAAAAACAATTCTTAAGAATTTAAAAGGTGAAGTTAAACTTCTTAAGGAAGTGTGAAATAAAGTGGATATTGGGAAGGCAAGAAGATCAAATGAAAAGGACTTTAAAAAAAAAAACTGAGGGAAAAATTTTAGTGCTCAGGTAGCCAAAAACACCATTATAAAAAATTGGCTGTCATACTTTTCTCAACCAGAAACACAAAAAATTACCAGATGCAGGATAAAAGGTCAGGTGAGAGGGGAAGAAAAAAAATTAGATTATAGACTGTAAGGTCCCTCCCCCTCAAAAAAAAAACCACCCCTACAGAAAAAGTCGCTTAGGGAATTATAAGATTGTGCTATAACAGAAAAGTGCTTATAAATATCTCAACATAAAGAATCTTACAGAGGAATAAACATGTTAGTATGACGAACATATGGACACAGACACTAATACAGCAGGGACAGCGAAAGCAGAATACGTGCATAGTGTAGAGATCAAACTGATATAGGTGGTGCTAGTTAGGCAGCAAACTAGTTTTAAATCGGTCAAAGCATAGCAGTTCAACAAAGCACAACTTTGAACATCCTGCTACAATATTGCAGATCCTTTCATAAATTCAGTGTTAACTGTGACATTCTCTGGTAAGATACTGAGTGTACCTGACTTCTCTCAAACTAATGTAAATACGTGTACGTAATCCTGTAAAATTTTGAAACGAGTAACTGGCTCCAAAAACACAATCTCTTCTCCTTAGTGTCTATTTTTCGGATGTCTATCCTATTAGCCATCTATTACCATTTGTTTTAGATGAAAAATTTTTGTAGGGTATATCCTAAGGATTATGTTGATGCTGAGTGAGGTGAATCTTATTGGTCAGATCAGAATAGAAGTCAGTTTCTGCACTTAATCTCACTATGAGATCCTATAACTTTTATGAGGAAACTGATGTCCAAAACATTTGTCATTTGCCAAATCACATCATGGCAAAGCTGGAATTCAGGTAACCCCTATATCCAGTTTTCTCCCACACAATCTACCTTTGAGTAAGTGGGCAAATGAATTTGGGAAATGTAGAAAACAAACCCTAATTCAAACTGAAGTCTTTTGGAATCATTCAGTACATTGCTCATTATATCACTGGGTAAATCCAAGTAAATGAATAGGCTGCTCTCCTAAGTTAAATGTCAGAGTGCTACCTTGAGAACTCAAACACTGACCCAGAACCACTCTCAAATGTTGTGCTAGTCTTAGACTTTGAAATATATACATCTTTTAGACATTTCCAATGCAATCTGGTTCGGTGTCCATATTGTTGTAGTTTTCTTTAAAACCCCCATTTCCCTCAGTAAGTTTATTCAGAAAGGTAACTTCAGTTGTCCATGCCACTCTTGTCCAGTAATTTGTCAGCACCAGCATTTAGCCACACCTGTTAAAAAAAAAAAAGGGGAGGGGGATTTTGAAGACCAAGCATTAATTACCTGTTTCAACTTTGCTGCTATTTCCTAAGGCAATTAGTGTGTTTTACCCCAATGCAGAGATAGGCACTATGCCTTGCCTGAAAATGGCACAAAAATCTAAAGGCTTTATCTTTCTCTCTAAAACCCAATCCCAAGTAAATACTGTGGGAATTTTTTTTTAAAAACTGGGACAATTATTGAACACTTATTAAACTACTTGCTTACTTCCTCAAATGAATTACTTTCATAACATTATGTCTTCATGATTAGATTCTAAATGTACAGCATTAAGATTCCAAATTTCGCCCATTTTTGAAGGGATATGTGTGGACTACCAGAAGTGTTCAACTCTTCACTTTCTCACTTAGAAAGTTTGGTTGAAACATGTGAGCTACTTTGTGGGGGTGACAACCCAGAGGAGGTTATCTTATGTAACTGATGTTTTCATGCCACCCCCTCCCTTTAATACAAGCTTCAATAAATTAGACCCTCTACTTGACATTACCTAAGCATGGACTCATGTTTCTTATGCACTTTCGGTAAGCTAGATATTCCAACTCAATATATTTGTTTATAAGCCATAGGATTCTATGCTAAAAGCTACCTTGTTGAGGTTTAGTTACAACCCCTCATTTTACAGATCAGGTAATAGATTAGGTACCCTGACAAAGATGATACAGCTAGCAGAGCTAGGATTTGGAAATCTGGTTCTTTGCTTTACACCATAAGGCTTAGAAATCCTACAAAAGAACTTGCTTTACAATTTGGGCATAGTTCTGTGGGTTTAGGGAAAATACTCTGGTACTTGGGGTAGATCTGAAACAAACTCTTCTCTGAGGTTACACAACTATAATTCAGAGCCAGGATTTGAATCCCCAGCTTGAAAACTTGTGATTTTTTGCTACTATGTCACAGAAAGACTTAAATGGTGAAACTGTATAAATCCTGACATTTTCTCAAAAGGATATACAATCTAAAACAAAAACCTTTTTTCCCACATACAACAATTTTTAAATAACTATTCTCATTTTCACTTTGGAAATAAAAAATTCTATTAGGTTTGACTTCATTATGCCTGAAAAATAAAAAATAAAACATTTCCATCACCAATTAGACTTGCACTATCACTGGGGGTGGGAAACGTCTAACAGGTCTGATACTGAGGTAGAAACTGAAAAGTTTTGTTCCATTCTAAAAGATTCTATGTTAAAAAGCCACTTACCTTAATATATAAAATAGGCATGATATGCTATGAAGATCTGTAAATGGAAGCTACAAAGTTTTGCTTTGTACACAAATGGGAATGATAGAAATGTCTCTTAAGTGCTCAGAATACTTTCAAACAATGTGCCTCTTCTTTGCTGACATTTCACTACTCAAGTATTTACAGTAAGACAAGTATGGTGTTTTCCATTTGTTTACAGTAATTTTTTTGTTGTGGATATTAAGTGGAATCCAACCACTAGCTGCCAGAAGGCCTGGCAATTGAGATTTAAAATATTCCCTCCATCCTATCTAGGCAATGACTAATTGTCCTGGCCCCATTTATCCCCAAATACATCATTCAGTCCAACCCATGCCCAAAACACAAATCTTCTCCACAATACATATAGCCTCTGCTTGTAGACCAATAACTTAGAATACATTGACATGTTTCCTTTCAGTGCCTTTGATTTCTAAAGAATCGAGAATCCCTGAATTAAAGAATATGTGGTATGGGCAACTGAGAATATGTAACTGACTCACTGAAATCACAGGGGTTCCTGCTATATTTGTCGGTAAGGAAAGGAAATGTGTGATATCAAGATGAAACATGGTATACTTGGTCTTGACCCACCTTGCTCCTTGGTAGTAAGTTTTCCCAGTTTAATAGGTGATATTTTAAATTGTTAAAAGGTAAGGGACTTTTTGAATGCTGCCAGTACTGTGACCCAATAAAATCTAAAGTTCACACATGTACCAGTCTTCTTAAAGCTTTTTCATCCAATGCAATATGGGTAAAAATACTGGGGAATAGAAGCTGCTTAATTAGTGAATTTTGATCTTCTCTTTTATACAGTTTTCCCTATCAATAGGCTAGGGTTTATAAATAGCAAAGTTCTAGTTCAACAATATGCCTTAAGATGTCAAATCCCTTCCATATAATGGAATGACATGGTGAAAATGACAGCTGTTCAATTGACAAATTTTTAGGCAAAATTTCACTGAAGCATTATGAATATAAAAATCAAGCATTTTAAAGTTAGTGTTTACATAAAGTTGCAATCTCATCTAGGATGTTCCAAGAGGCTCAGGGAGAAATAAGTTCCTAAAATGAGGAAAGATCAGGCATTCTGAACCATAGTCAATATGCCCTAAATAAAATAGTAGGAAAAAACGCACAGCAGTTTTGAAGCATTAACTCACACAGAACATAGCCACAAACAGAAGTTTCGCCAGAAGAACAGACATCATCAGTAGCTTTTCCCAGAAAGGCCGTCTCATTGTCTCCTCAAATGTAACTGATACTAAACTCCCAGAAGTATACCATAGCACACTTTTTTCAAAGGCAAATGACACTAGATCAAACAGTCCATCATGGCTCTTTAACTGTGATGTCAACAAAACACGTGACTATAAAGAAATAAGACCGTATGCACAAATACCACAAAAAAAATTGTTTCATTATTTTAGTTGGACCCCGTATGTGCATTAGTGAAGGCTGGAAAAATTTCAAAATGCTGCAAAATGCATCAGATTATATGATACGTTGAATTACATTCTCCTCCTTTTCCCCACACACCAATGTGAGAAGGAAACTTACCTACTTTGAAACAATTTTCAAGTTTTTTTCACAACAAACAAACATGGAAAAAATAGGCAGAATTATTACTTCTACCCAAAGGTGTGCAGTTAAAGAGTTTTAGAAGCAAAAGAGATATACATAGTACTTTTTTTCTTGTACTTACCATTTTTACTTACAAGAATCACTTTAGAATGAAAATGTTTCCAGATGTATTAGCGCAAACTTATTCCCATATGCCTTTTTTTATCATTGTATTCATTACAAATGATGCCAAGAGATCATCAAAACCTTAAACCAAAGAAAGCCCACTCCTTTTGTTAAGCTGTTCCCAAAATCATGACATTTAAAAAAAGACAACTTGTTTTTATCACCTGCATACATCTGAAAGAAAGAGCTTTTAATTAGTTTCCAAATGTTTTCTTCTAGTTTTCCCCTTTTGTCCAAGGATAACCTCAAATATACTTTTATTTATTCAACTATCACCAAGACCTAAAGTATACCCTTTTACTGATTCAAATTTTTTGAATAGGAGGATAAAGGGGACACAGAAGATCAGAAGGGTTTTCAGAAACCCTTAAGAGGAAAACAAATTTCATTCCATTTCCATTGTGTTGACAGACTCTGAAAAAGAACAAAAACAGGATGGCTTTAATTATATAACTGAAAATCATAGTTCAGATACTTCATTTCAGATTCCATTATCTTTTAGGAAAATGCAAAAAAGCAAAATCATGGTCCTAAAAAAGACACCAAATTTGGGAGTCCCACAATTGAACCCAAAACCGTTTTCTAAAGGGAAAAATTAAAACTCCATCACTACCCTCCCTCTTCACTCCCATGTGAAGGGGTCTGCTATCACTTTCCCGGAAAAGCTTGCTCTCCAGCTCTAGGAAGGGGCATTACTGATGAAAAATCTCTACCCCAACAGTCAGTCGTTCCACCAAGGTCATTCCTTACATTAAAGAAAAAAAATCTTACCACATCTGCCCTCATTTGCTGATAGACAGGAGCCCCTGGGTATCTCAATAACACTACCTTAATCCTCCCCCCTTCCCGCTGCTGGGCCATTTAACATCTGGCTGGCCAAAGTCCAAACCTGACCAAGTAGCTTAAAGACTGCAAGTAGCGTCTCCCAATCTTCTTTGTTTTCTTTTCCTTTTTTTTTTTTTGAGGGGAGAGAAAAGCGGAGGGATCCCAGATAAGATAAAAAAAAAATCCAAGGAAAGGCCCAGAAACCTCCCCAGGGGGAGGGCGGAGCAGGAGCCACGGAGATAAACATCTCACAAGGAGCCCGGGCCGAGAGGAGGCCGCAGGCGCGGCGTGCCAGGGCGGAGGCGGCCCCAAGGCGGAAAGGGGCTCAAGTGGACCCCGCTTCTCCCCGACCAGGGGAGAAGGGTCCAAGCCCACAGCCGTCCCGATACCCCGGAATCAGCAGTACCTGGACCCAAGCCGCTCCAAACCCTCGTAGGCAAATGAGGCCTACCCAACCCGTGGATCCCCGGGCTCGAGTGAGAAGCTCATCCCACTGAGTCCTGGACCAGGCCCGATCGACCGGGCCGGATCTCCATCCCGCCCCAAGCCAGGGCCCTGAAGAGCTCGACTTAAGAGGCGGGAAGCCCTAGGCAAGCCGCCCGGCCCTCCCCCTCAGCCCTCCATCTGCCCAGTCTCTTGCCCCGACCCCCGGCGCTCCCTCGCTAGCTCACTCGCCCCCCTGGTCCTCCCGGCTCCGCGGCTGTCTCCGTGTGTGTGTGTATCTAACATGGCCGCCAAAGCCACCCGCTCCCTCAGTCCGCTCAGGGTGCGCCCGGCTGCGGCGCATGCCGGATGTGGTAGTTCCATAGGCTGCCCCGGGGCTCTCCTGGGCTAGGACTGTGGAACTACCTTTCCCAGAATGCCTCGGTCCGGAGCATGGCTATTGGGGCCTTTTGGCCAGAGGGATGATGTCATTGAAAAAAACCCCACTGCATTCATTGTGCTAAGGTCTATCCCCCTTCTGCTTGCTGCTCCTCCTGCTATTGCTGCTTGCTCTTGCTGAGCTTAGAGCCCTGGCGGGGACTGACTCCAACTCTAGGACATAGGAGCTGGGGCATCGCAGCACCATCCCATGTGTGGGTGATTGGTTCACTCACACATTGTTTCTGTTTATGCCTGGGGTGGGGGGACAAATCCCAAACCAGGTGAGTTGAAATGATTTATTGAAATGGTTCATACCAACTTGTGCCTTCTTCTGATCTCTTTCTTTGGGGGTAGGTGGAGTGAAGGGGTTGGGAGTCACTGACGAGAAAAATAAAAAGGCACTATGCGATGTGGGTCATTGCGAAGAACAGCTCCAGTAACCCTCCTGGAGAGGACGGGTGCCTGCGCATTCCCTAGGGTACCCCACTTCCCATCCCTCTTTGGGGATGGGGGAGGGGAATTGGGGAGGATGGAGAGAACTGCTTTTGGAAAATGAGACGAAGCCAGAGTTAGCTGCGTCTGCACCATCCTCACTCACCAGGCAGCGCTGGCCCCTGCATGCACAGTTATCTAAGTGGGAAGGGGATGATGCGAGGCAAGAAATGAAGATAATTGATTTCAATATGACTGGGACTGCTTTAACACGCTTCGATTTCGAGGTTTGAAAGCGGCCAACTCATTTTCAAAGATGAGATTATCTCCTGGGTGTGTGAAGTTTTGTGCGGCTTATGTGCCTGTGTGCGAACCCGTTCTGTTTCTCCCTCTCTGCTCATTTGAGGTGACAGTGTCCTTAGAGGCGAGCACTATGCCAGTCAGAAGTAGTTCACGTGTCTATGGCACTGGTCCTTTCCAAACGGTAGAAGCAGCATTTTTGTTCAGTGTTTTCAATTCCTCCTGACTCTGCTATGCTTCAGAGTGGTTTGGAAGACTAGTCCACAGATGTGTGTGTGTGTGTGTGTGTGTATGTGTGTGTGTGTTTTTAAGTCACATTATAATAGGTTTCACGCCACTGGCAATAAGACAGTGATAACCAGCAGTTTCCCTAGTCGCAGTTTCCAGTCAGTCACAAGTAACGGGTTTGGCATGCGGATCGATGAGGGAAGCCCTGGCTCCGCTTAGCAATGTTAGGGATCGCAATAGCTGCAAATGCTATTAACCTTAATTTGCCGTTACTTACTGGTATCTAGGGACAGAGATGAGACAGGGAGCACAGTTTAGGTAAGTGGACGAATGAGCCGAGTTTTTTTTTTCCTGAGTTGACCCATTAACAGGGCAAAAGATCATTTAAGTTCTGTGATATTGGCTCTTGTCTTGTAAGAATTATTATGGTGACTAGCCTAATAAATATGTTACTTTAAAATAAACAGCTGGCTGGTTCCAGAACAGATGTGGACGATCTCTCATAAATCGTAAACCCTAGGGGATGACTTGAGTTGGCCACCACACCCCTTTTTGGAATGTCAAGGGGACAAGAAATTTGTACATTTTAGACTAGAATTAACTCTTAAAATTCCCCACATTTTCACAATGGGATCAATTTGGGGGGAAAGTCAAGCATTGCTTTTCATTTTCTCTGAGCCACATTGGATTCATTTCACAAGATACCTCCAGGGCTCAGAGAGTTTGTTATATAATATTTGTGGCTTTGATTCAACAAATAGAAAATCTATTCAGATTTATGGATTTGTGTGTAGGGGGATTTGTGATGGGCAGGAGTCAGTATCTTTTTAAATTTGGGGAAGTTTTAATATTTCTAGAGTGGTACTGTTGTAACCACCCCCTTTATCTGTTCCTGTTGTCTGTTTCTCTGTGGATTTCTCTTTCAGCCTTCCTATCTGGCTTCTCACATTTGTCTTTCCTTTTTCCATCCTCTTCACTTCATTTTCCCTTTTCCCCACTCACCTGTTTCACCCCTTTTTCCTCTCTGTTTTTTCCCCTCCTTTCCTCTTTTTCTGTTACTCCCTTTTCTTCTCTTTCTGTCTTCCCCTCTAATACTTTTTCTCCTGTATTATAAAAATATAAAATCATCAGTGTCCCTTTTGAAATTTGCTGCTCCTCAATCTTGTACTCAGCTCTAAAGAAGCTGTAAGTGATTCTTCTGCTTCTAGCCTGTTGTCTTGTGTAACAGTTTGATCCCCTGACAGGTCCATCTCTTTGACATTCCAGAGAACTACTATCCCAGAGAGCACTCTGTGGACAATGGCATTCTCCATCAGTCAGTGTGTTTATATTAGTCTAGACATCATGATTTTAAAACAATCACTTCATAAGTACTTATCATGTAATTTTCAAAGAATAAATATTCTTCAGAGCAGTTTCCGTCTCACATTTTTTGAATCCCATTTCCCTTTTTTCTAGTGGGTGAGTGAGTGGTGAGAAGGTTTTCTCTTCCCTTCCTTCCTGTTCCCTGTTGAGTTACTAAGGAACGATATATGTATCCAAGGTATCCAACTGCCCTTTCTTTGTGAGTATGGTACAGGGTCCTGTAGCTGCATTTTTCCTTTTTTTTTTTTTGGAGGAAGGGAAGGACTGTGTAACTATATACAGCTATCTCATTTGAGCTATAAAAAGGAATTCTTTTACAGCACCAATTCTGTTAGCTTTGGAAATCAGACAGCAGTTTTGGTCTGAGAGCAGCTACTGCTAGTATTCCAGGTGTTTGGAAACTATCTTCTGACCTGACAATCCTTACTGCTCTCTATATTCTTCTTGTGTGGTCTCAGGCAAGTCACTTTAAACACTGTGAGTTTAATTTCTTCACCTATGAAATGAGGATGATACCTATGTCACAGGATTGTTATGAGAATCAAAGCAACAAATGTATAACACTTTGCAAACTCTTATCTTTGTAGTTGGCTAAACTTCTGAAAGTAGTTAGTGATAGCCAGAATTTAAGCACTCTAGGGTAACTAAGGCAGAGCCGAAGTATATGACTTGTTCTGTACTGGTGCTATTCTAGTGACCTTGAATTATTGCTGAAATATTCCCTAACCCTGTTTTTCCATATGTAAAAGGGGTATAATGATATTTCTACCTGCTTCAGTTAATCTGACATACCAATGTAATACCAATACCAATACCAATGTATTCTGATCCAACCTATGTTTTCTGATTTATCTCCTGTTATTGCCCTAGGTCCTAGAAATTGTTCTTCCTAAAGATTCCCTATATTTTCTAACAGTCATATCTTTGCTTATGGTGTTTTATGCATCTGGAAGGGCCTTCTTGCCATCTCCCCCAGTTATACCAATTCTTTTTTTTGTAATGTTGATACATTTTATTTTTAGTCAGTATCTATTAAGTGCCTACTATGTGACAGACTCTGGGGACAAAAAGTAAGGCAAAAGAGAATCCCTACTCTTAAGGAGTTCACTATCTGATGAGTGAGACAATGTACAAACAACTCTGTATAGACAAAGATATATATAGAGTAAATTGGAAATAATCAACAAGGGAGAAGCATAAGAATGAAGGGGTAATTGGGAATAGCTTCCTGAAGAAGGTGAGATTAGCTGAGATTTGGAAAAAGCCAAGTAAAGAAGGTGGAAATGAGGAGGGAAAGAATTCTAGGAATGAGGGGACTGATGGTGAATGAAAATGCCCAGAATTGGGAGGTGGAGTATCTTACAAAAGGAATAGCAAGAAGGCAAAGCCAATGTCACTGGATCATAGGGTATACAGGAGTGGGCACTGAGGTATAAGAAGCCTGGAAATGTGAAGGGTTATGGCAGGTTATGAAGGGCTTTTAATGCCAAACAGGATTTTATTTTGTTCTAGAGGTGACTGGGAGGGTGGCAAGATCAGTACCTCATAAGTACTGATGCTGCAATTTTCAATTGCATTTTAGGAAGATCATTTTGGTAGCTGAGTGGAAGATGGACTAGAATGGAGAGAGACTCATGGCAAGTAGAACAACCAGCAGGCTATTGTAGTAGAATAGATGTGAGGTGATGAGAGCCTCCACCAGAGTGTCAAAGGAAAGAAGAGGCATATACCAGAGATCTAAAGTAAAATCAGTCAAATCAACAGGCCTTGGCAACAGATTGGATATGGTAGGTGAGAAAGAGTGAGCAGTCCAGGATGACACTTAGATTTAGGCTCAAGGGATTGGGAAGATGGGGATACCCCTGACAGTTATAGGGAAGTGAAAAAGAAGGGAGGGTTTGACAGGGGATAATGAGTCCAGTTTTAGACATACTGTGTTTAATATGACTACCGGACATCCAATTTGAGACGTCCAATAGGCAATTGGTGACATGAGACTGAGGACAACAATGAAGTTAGGGTTGGATAAATAGATATGAGCATTATCAGCAAAGAAATAATAATTGAATCCATAGGAGCTGATGAGATCATTGTGTGAAATAGTATTGAAAGAGAAGAGAGCCCAGGACAGAGTCCTGGGGGTACTCATCATTAGAAGGTATGAGCTCAGTGAAGATCCAGGCCGAGAAAGAGAAGTCATTTAAGTAAGAGAAGAATCAGAAGAGAGTAGTGTCCTGAAAACTTAGAGAGAAGAGAGTCTAGGACAGAGGGCAATCAACAGTGTCAAAGACTGCGGACAGCTCAAAAGGGATGAGGATTAAGAAAAGTCCATTAGATTTGGCAATTAAGAGCTCATTGGTAACTTTGGAGAGAGCACTTACAGTTGAATGATGAGGTCAGAAGACACACTGTAGGAAATTAAGGGAGTGAGAGGGGGAGTAAGTGGAAGTACCTAATTTAGGTAGCCTTCTCAAGGAGTTTAGCCACAAAAGAGTGGAGAGATAAAAAGATGATAACTACTGAGGATGAATGACTTAAATGAGGATTTTATGAAGGTGAGTAAGAAAAGGACATATTTGTAGGTAATAGGGACACCACCATCAGACAGGGAGAATATGAAGATAAATGGAAAAGTAGGGATGATAGAAGTAATCTGTTGGAGAAGATGGGAAGCAATGGGATTACTTGTGCATGTAGAGGAATTTGCCTTGACAAGGAGAAGGGTCACCTCATTATATGTGACAGTGGTGAGGGCAGAGATAGTGGCAGAAAGCACGTGGGAGTCATTCCTGGATGTATTACTAGGAATGGGGGCAGGAGTATATGCCTATAGTTTCTACCACCAAATGAGCCTCTAGTTGTAACAAATAAAATAGTTAAGCAAAACCAAATGAAGTATTTATTATATCTGGCTGTATGGGAAATTTTATACCTGTAGTCCTTTACCCCTATTGAATGAAGAAAGGTGTTCTTCATCGCTTCTCCAGTTATTTAGCATTGGGCTTCATTTTTATCATTCTTTTCATTTATATTATTATAATCATAAAACAAATTGTCCTGGTTCTGCTTACTTTACTAACATGAGTTCATACCAATCTTTCCATTTTTCTCTGAACTCATTCATCATTTCTTATGGTACAGTAATATTTCATTGCATCCATATACTCCAGTTTACTTAACCATTCTACAATCAATGGATACCCACTTACTACTTTGTCTCCCCCCCCACTTTTTTTTTAGCTGTCACAAAAATGCTTTTTTGAACATTTTATATCTACATCTATATGTCTATAACTCCTTTGTTTTTTGTCTTTGATCTCTTTGGGCTACATGTCCAGTAGCGGCATTTCTGGATCAATAAGTATAAATGATTTAATGACTTTTATTTTCTAATTCCAAATAATTTTTTCTAAAACATATGCTCCAATTCCATAGCTCTATCAAGTGTATTAGTGTTCCTGTCTTCTTTTAGCCAGATTGACTGTTTCTGTCTTTTGTCTTTTTTGATTTTTAGGTGTGAAGGAAAACCTCAGAATTATTTTAATTTGCATTTATTTCTTTTATTAGCAACTTGGAGGAGTATTTCATATGGTTGTTAGTTTACAAGTCTTCTTATGAAGACTCTATTTTTTGATGTCTTATCCACTGAGGAATGGCTCTTGGTCTCAATTCCTTCTCTTTCTTCAAAGCAAAGCCTAAAGACCACCTCTTCCAGGAATCCTTCCCTGATTCACCCAGGCTCTTCTCTTTGAACTCATATATAACTTAATTTTGTACCACTCTATGGTACCTAACACGTATTATTTTGTATTATTGTTACTTGGGTGCATGTATTATTTCCTCCATTGGGGAATAAAGTCCTTTAGAGACATTAATTAAACTATTTTGGGCTATGTAAAACTAGTTGAAGGGTCAGACAAACTTGAAAAAAAATAGACTCATTTATCATTGTCTTTCCTCAGTTTCCTCATCTGTAAAATGAGGAGATTGAATTAAATATTCTCTAAGAGCCCTTTCAGTTCTAAATGCTATGATCCTGTTATAGAAATACCAAGTAGCCTCTGATTGGCTAAGTTGAATAACCTAAGCAACAAACCCATTAGAAACTACCCAGGAGACCAGAAAGGCTGAGAAGTGCATTAAAACTCATTTCAAGGGTTAAATACTCAAATCTCCAGTAAAGCCCTTTTCTGATGCTTCCTCTTGGTGTCAAGATGCTATTGGATTCTTGAAGGTAGAGTCATGCTCTACTAGTAGAAGATGCTACTGAGTCAGAAAGTTTCTGAGGATGAGGAGCCTCACCACAAGAAAACTGCCTACCGGGGGAATTTTTTTTTGAGCCACAGCACTTCATAAAGATCATCTGAAGGACTGTCTGTGGAAGGGGCACTCATACTGTAAAAATCGCTAGTACTTGAGAAACAGTTCTTCGAAGGTAATAATCCAAATGGTCTAGAATGGACATGAATGAGTCTCTTATTGGCTGTATCAGCAAGTCTATCTCTGTATGAGAACTGACTATCAAACTTGGGCTTATGGGACATTTACAAGGACCAGTGATGACCTTATTCGGTCACATTTCCAGCATTCCTTGAGTTTAAGAGAGGTCTTCCCCGAGATACTTCATGACCATGAAAACTAAGAGGAAACAGACAAACCAAATGAGATTAACGTAAGGTACCTGTGGGTTAAGCTATCTTAGGGCCCACAGGCTCGTAAATATGATGAAGATAAGTGAATAAGTGAAAATGAAGTGAAGGATAACAAAGAGTGGTTTAGACACCTGTAAGAGATAGCTAGCTTCATGGTAGCCAGATCTCAGCAGCCTGTGAAGTGATCTCCTGGAAGGGGAATGGGGACTGATGAAGGTATTTAAATTGATACAGATAAAGTAAAAGAAAGTACATTGTTATTAGGTATTAGTCTATGAGGAGGGTTAAAAAATGAGAAAGTTAAAAAAAAATCTCCTCTAAATGTAGTCTATCATCATACTGACCTTGTTACATTTGTCTTGACAAATGAAAGAGGATTCTGAGGGCTATTGAAAAAAATTTGCTTGGGAAATTTTTGCTTTATTTAGTAATTTTTCCCCCATCAGTAGGTCCTGTGATATAATAAGAATAGCACTAGATGGCAGATCAGAAAATTTGAGCTCTCTGCCAGGCTCTGTGACTAAGTACTTCTGTGACCTTGACAAGTTGCTTCACCTGGTCCAGGTGTCAGCTTCCTGATCCATCAGGTGGAAAGGTTGGATTTACCTTGAGATACCTTTTTCATCTAGAGATTTAGATCTCCAAGATTCCTTCCTATTCTAAAATTCTAATCCATAAATAGGTATGTGTCTGTTTCTCTGTCTCTGTCTCTCTCTTTTTCTGTGTTTCTCTCTGTGTCTCTGTCTCTTCTCTCTCTGTGATGGGGAGTGGGGTAGGATGTAGAGAAAGGTACAATGGTCTAATAGATATAGCAAGAAGAAGCAAGATCTTCTCTTGGACGCATACTGGCTGTGTGCCCCCTGTGGTTGTCTCTTGACCTCTTAGTTCTTCAGGCAACTTTCTAAGGGAGAAAAGGTATTGCTAGTTTGTGTTGGTAGAGGAAGTTACTCTCTGGCCCAAAAGAAAATATATGTGTGTGTACATGATATATATTTCACTGAAATAGCTTTTGCTTGCCATTATCTCCATTTTAATTTCCTTCTTATTCTTCCCCAGCTCTCTCTGATTTGTTCTCTACACTATAAGCCCATGTGATTCCTGAAAATAGTTGGCTGAAGGACCATTGGTGTTGAGAAATGTATATACCCAGTTCATGGCTTTTTTTTGCTTCTTTTAATATTTTCCTGTGGCTTTTGTGCAAATGCAATGAGATTTAACATGACCTTTCTCCACATCAACATTTTTCATCAGCAAAGTAGAAGGATAAAGAGATTACCCTCAGGTGTACTGCATTATAGGATCATAGATTAAGAGCTAGAAAGAACTTGGAGGCCGTAATCAAATCCCCTCATTTCACAAATGAAGAATTGAAGCCCAAAGACATTAAGTAATTTTCACAGACTCACACAGGTAGGGGGTGGCAGAGTCAGCATTTGAACCCAGATCATTTAATTACAAATCCAGTACTTTTTTTTTTTGCTCTACTACTTTCTTATAGAATCTACCTCCCTTCTTATAGAATCATCAAATTCAGATATATAATGAAAAAGTTTTGTGCCCAGGGCAAGAACCACAGATCCCACTAAGGGCAAGCAGTAGAAAGGGAGCCCTTCTTTGAGTCTGGAGGGTGGAGGAGTGACCCAGCCATGGTTGGGAAGAGCTCACCAGTTCGTCTCACCCCTCGCTCCATCTGGTAACTTCTTACATAATTATTTTTGGCTAGCTAGATGCCAAGCTCTACCGTTTCCATATTCCTGAAAAATCGAAATTGCTATCAGAACTGTGTTAATTTGATACCCTAGGACAAGGCCTTGATTACTCCCTCTCCATGACTCTGGAAGAGACTTTAGAGATCATTTAGTCCAACCCTCTTATCCTATGGGTCACAGAGATCAGGATTAGAAGAGGTGGAGTGATTTAGCCAAGGTCACACTCTGGAAAAAATAGGTGCCCAGATGTGTACTAAAGTCAATAACTCCTTTAGATACTGTGTTCTATTTAGACCCCAATAATGGAATAGAGCTGCCAGCCCCTGGCAGTTTGACCTGCCAATATGTTGTGGCCACCTCCTGCTATCCAAATGGAGATATGCCCTTCTGCTGATGTCAGCGAATTAAAATGTATCTCTGCACGAATGCAGCCCTTTGCAGTAAACATTCTGAAGCTCTCCCCATTCAGTCCAGAGGGCACTGAGAAGCAGCAGAGGAAACAATCATGAAAACACTCATTTTTATCACCGTGGTATTGAAACACCACATTTGAAGCTTCCCCCGTTGCCTCTAGGATAACATAGACACTCTTCTATTTATCTTCTAAAGCCCTTCACAACCTGCCCTAACCTACCTTTCCAAGCTCATGGTCCATCACTCTTCCTCTTGTACTCTGTGTGATCCAGCCAATCTGGCCTTCTCTCTATTCCTCCCATATTCCATCTCCTGTCTCAGTGACTTTGCATGGACTGGCTGTCCTCCATGCCTGGAATGCTCCCTCTCCTTACCTCCCCTTCACAGAGTCTTTCTCCTCATTAAAGAGGCATCTTGGGTACCATCTCTGCATGATGCCCTTCCTGGTTCCCTCAACTGCTAGTGCCCTGTCTCCCAAACTACCTTCTATTGAACTACCTTGTATAGATTTGTATTTCTTCACTTTATATTTATGTCAGATGTAGTACATACATGTTTGTTGTTGCTCAGCCATTTCAGTCGTGTCTGACTCTTTGTGACCCTGTTTTGGGGTTTTCTTGGCAAAGATACTGGAACAGTTTGCCATTCCTTTCTCCAGCTCATTTTACAGATGAGGAAACTGAGACAGGGATTAAGTGACTTGCCCAGGGTCACATAGCTAGTAAATATCTGAGGCTGGATTTGGACTCAGGAAGATGAGTCTTCCTGACTCCAGGCCTGACATGTTATCCACTGTACCACCTAGCTGTCATTATATACATATGTCCATATATGTTATAGATGTGTATATATGTGTTTGTGTGTGTGTGTGTGTGTGTGTGTGTGTAATTTTCTCCCCCACTAGAATATAATTAGCAGCAAATAGATAGCATAGAAAAGATTCTTGGAGTCAGGGACACCTGAATTCATATTCTGTTTCAGACACTTACTTGCTATGTGTCCCTGGACCAGTCACTTAATCTAGTTCACCCTCAGTTTCCTCATCTGTAGAATCTTTGTCTTTAAATATAGAAAGGGCTATCATAGGAAAGAAGAAGTGGACTTATCCTGTATTGCTCTAGAAGACAGAGCTAAGATTAATGACCAGATGTTACAGGGAGGTAGTTTAATATGAGAAAGAACTTCTACACTTGTAGTTGTCCCAAAATGCACCAGGCTACCTTTAAAGAAGGTAAATTTCCCATATAATATTGTTTACCCTAGAGGGTTGTTGTAAGGATACACACATACACGCACATACACATATACATATATATGTATTTTGTATGCTCCTCATGAGTTGGGACTGTTTTATTCTTTCTACTTGTATGCCTGGTGAGTAGCACAGTGGTTGGCACTTAAGAAGCATCAATAAAAGCTTGTTGATCAACTAATTGGTTGATATTATTCCTGACCTTGGAAGAGGGACTTTGTGATACTTCTCTATTCTCATTAGTGAAAATAGTCACTCTGATTAGCAGCATGAATTGTTTTTTACTCTTTGGATGAGACCGAGACAATGTCAGCACCATGGTTTATGGGCTAATGGCAGGATAGCAGCACTTCTTAAACTGTGGGTCATGACCCCATATGGAGTCACAAAAAATTTGGCAACAGTAAAAGGTTTTTGAAGATGCAGTGACCAAAAATTAATTAATTAATTAAAAATCAATGAATCCGAGGTGTTTCTGGCAGCACTTGCTTGTGTCGCATTGCACAACTTCACTGCATCCTTGGTTCCGAACACAAAGCGTGCGCACTTTACACTACTTATGTCCTCAGTCCATGTAACAGCAATGAAGAAACCCAAAAAGGGGTCAGGAGTGGAAAAAGTCTAAGAAGCCCTGGTGTAGAGGGAAGTACAGTAGCTGGAGCAGGAGCTAGGAGTTGGAGGTGTTGGTCTTGGCTCTGCTGTCTCTACCTTTGTAGCCTTGGGTAAGTCACAAGTCACGAGTCACTCTTGGGGCATCATGACGTAATGGGTTGAATGTGGAGTCAGTAAAACTTGGGTTCAGATTTGATCTCTGACACTTACTAGCAGTGTGACTGTAGGCCAAGCCGCTGTACCTCCCTGAGGGTCTTTACTCATGTATAAAATGGGAGCAGTAATACTTGTAGCAGGTATTTCACAGGGTTGTTGTGAGGTTCAAATGAGATAATGGATGTAAAGTTCTGGGTCAACCTTAAAGTACTATAGAAGTGTCAGAGTGAAGGAGAGCATGAATGTAAAAAGGGTAAAAAATCAGTTCTGCAAGGTTCAAGGTGAGAGAGATGTGGCTGAAAGATAGTTCACTTTACAAAAACCTGTCAGTGTGGTGGTCTCCTGGCCTCATATGAGTCAATAAGTCAGTCGATGAACATTTATTTAGAGCCTACTATGTGCCAGGCACCATGTGGTGCTAGGGATACAAAGAAAGGCAGAAGACAGACTCTGCCCTTGAGAAACTAACAATACCATCTGGAACGCAACAAGCAAACAACTACATACAAATGAGGTATAGACAGGATAAAATGGAAATAATTAACAGAGGGGAGACACTGGCAGTGTCTCTTATGGCAGCCAAGAAAGCTAATGTGATCTCAGGTTATGTTAAGAACAGTGTGCAGATTAGGGGGCATGACGAGGCCTTTGTACTCTGCTCTAGTCAGAGGACGTCTGGAGTGCAGTGCTCAGTTCTAGAATGCCAAAAGGCTGACGTGTGGGGAGAAGGGTGACCAGGGCAGTGAAGAGCTTTGAGGCCACACCATCCCTTGAAAGAATGATAAATATTTGGTCAGGAGCTGACTTATGAGAGATGTGATCTTTGTCTTTAAATACTGAAAGGGCTACCACAGGAAAGAAGGATTGGACTCATCCTGTATTACTCAAGAAGGCAGAGTTAGGATTAAAGGCCAGAAGTTACCAGGAGGAAATTTAATATGAGAAAGGACTTCCAGACTTGTAGGTGTCCAAAAGTACAATGAGCTGCCTTCAAAGGCAGTAAGTTTCCCATCGCTGAGTGTCTTCAGGTGGGGATTGGATGAATAGGGATGTTCTGGAGGGCTTTTGATATAGCACAGGTCCTTTCTAACACTTTAGATTCTAATTCTAAGTTGTAAAGCTAGAAATCCTAGGCAGTAGTTTCGTGACGCTCCAGGGTAGGGAAAGAAGAAGGATTCAAGAATTTATCAAGTGCCTAGTGAGATAAACTTATTATCTCATTTGATCCACACAATGACCCTGAGAGGGAGGTGACTATTACTATCTCCATTATACAGATGAGGAAACTGAGGCAAGCAGAGGTTAAGTCACTTGTCCCAGGGTCACACAGCTAGTAAATGTCTGAGGTCATGTTTGTACTTAGGCCTAGGGCTCTCTCCTCAGGACTACCTAGCTTCCTCAGGTGTCTGCAGTTAACTCCAAAGGTGTTGTCTTCTTTAGAGAAAATTGATTTTAATTGGCTTAAATGAAAACACTAAATAAAACCCCAAGTGATATTATTTCAGAGTGAGGAGAGTGTTGTGTTATCCAACTTGCAGTGTGGGGGGCTCAAATCAAATGAAATGTCAGTTCAGAGACTATCTTGATGTTTCAGTATAATAGTTTTAGAAAACATATATGTCCTGTTAGCATTTAAACTAGTTTACCAGATGTCTTTTGGAAAAAAAACCAAACTTGTTTAGCTTGAAATCAGTTAAAGGAAATTAATCATGTAATGGTCCAGTAATCCAGGAGTTAGGTTTCTGATAATCTCAACCATCTGGAACACAGAAGAAAAAAAAAAGAAAAGGCAAAGAGTTGTCACAAAGCTCATGTACTATAGGACAAGAGGATGCTGTCCTCAGGCTGTTGTTTTTGTGGCCCAGACCATTGAGTAATAAGGTGGCTGATTTGAAGCAGCTGTAGCCAGTGAAAAGTGATAGTTGACAGCAGATGGGAGGGAAAAGAAGTATAACAGTAGAAGAGACAAGGACCATTTTATGCAGGAGCAACAGTCCTAGCACCTCAAGAACGCTTGGAGTCATCGTCATCATCATCGTCGTCATCATCATCATCATCATCATCATCGTCATCATCATCATCGTCGTCGTCGTCGTCATCATCATCATCATCATCATCATCATCATCATCTTAGAGCTTAAGTCAGTAATTGAAGGATGACCCTGTTTATTTACCAGGGCAGGAAAGTGGGTAATATATTTTGCTTTTCTTTTAAAAAACAGTATGAATTTACTTTTCAAAAACATATGAATAAAAAAGATAGAACACTAGTGTCTGCTCTCTGGAAGCTCACAGTATAATGGGGAGACAACCTGCAAACAACTACGGGCACACAATATATATATACAGGATAAACTGGAGATAACCAAGAGGTGAAAAGGACGCACATTTAGGGACAATAGGAGAGGTTTCTTGTAGAAGATGGGATTTTCTTTAAAGCTGAGACATGAAAGATGGCAGGGAATCTGGGAGGTGTAAATGAGCAGAGAGAATTCTAGGCATGGGTGACAGTGAAGATGCCCAGTCTGGAGATGGAGTGTTTTGCTTAAGGAACAGGAAGGTCAATGGGACTGGGTTGAAGAATGTGTGGAAGGATGGGGTGGGGAGGGCAGTGAGATGTAAGAACATTGGGAAGATTGGAGCAGGCCAGGTCACGAAATGCTTTGAATGCCAAACTGAGGATTTTATATTTGATCTTGGAGACTGTAGAGAATCACTGGAGTTAATTGAATATTGTGGAGCAACATAGTCAGACCTTTGCTTTAGGAAGATGATTCTGACTGCTGAGTGGAAGATGGACTGGGATGGGGAGAGACTTGTGGCCTATAGACCAACCATCAGGATACTGCAGTAGTCTAGATGTGAGATGATGAGGGACTACACTGTGGTGATGGCAAAGTGCTTCACACAGTGCCTGGTGCTTAGAAGGCACTCTAAAAATGCTTATTTCCTTCCCCTTCCCTACAGTGGCCAATGAGAGAAGGGAGGATATATAAGAGATGTTCTTAGGGCAATAATTACTCTTTGATATGTGGAGTTGGGGGATAATACATTTTGGAAATTTTTCCATTGGTGAAAAGATGTCTAGACTAGAAATCAGAAGACCTGGGTTACAGGCCTGGCTCTGTCTGTCACTTACTAACTATGTGATCTTCAGTAAATTATTTTACTGCTCTGAGTTCAATTTTCTTGTCTGTAAAACTGGGATAACATTTATACTGCTGTTGGGAGGATCAATGAGATCATACATATAAAGTGCTTTGAAAATGTTGATGCACTCTATGGATATAAGCTTTCATTCCCATTATTATCATTATTAATAAGCTTTTATTAGATTGAGATAAATAAAAGTGTGATTGCTAACATTTATCAAGCACTTTACGTACTATTAGTATTTCTGTGTTCATTTTACAGACAAGGAATCTGAGCCTTAGACTGGTTAAGTTATCTATTCATTTTGGAGGCAGAATTTGAAACCAGGACTCTTCTGACTTCAAGTCTGATCCAATAAAACATTTATGAAGCACCTGCTGTGTTTCAGGCACTGCGCAAAGTGCTAGGGATACAATTAATAATAACAGAAAAAGAAAGGCAGCCCCTACCCTCAAGAAGCTTACAGTCCAAAGGGGGGGACAGCATACAAAAAGAGGCAGGAAAGTAAGGAGGGAAGGGATACTGGGGGTAACCAGTGGGGGGCATCTTGTTCCATGGTGTTGAAACTAGGCAGAGTAGTAGATGCAAAGTGGAGGGAGCTGAGAGTCCAGTTTCTGCCCTCTATAAAGGAAGGCATTGGGAGGAGTTTGGTCCTCCGCCTTCTAGCCTCCCAATCTGAGGGGAGAGGAGGCTGAAGGAGGTGATGTCACTCAAGGCTTGAGTTAGCAGCATGGTGGTGAGATTAGAAGTGATGATTTTTTAATCTCTAGGCATTTGCTAAGTCCAAACTGTGTGCTGAGCACTCAGGCATTGGAGATATTAAAAACTAAAATGAAACTGTTCCTGTCCACTAGGAATTTATATTCTATCTGGGGAGATTTCTGTACATATATAAGTATGTGGAAAATGTGTAAAAATACATACAGGATAATTTTGTGGGGAAGGCATTAGCATCAGAAGAGATGAGGAAAGGCTTTATTTTATGTACAAGGTGTTACTTGAGCTGAGCTTGGAGTGGAACAAAGGATTCTGAGAAGCCAATTGTGAGGTGGGGGAGTATTCCAGGCATAAGGGACAATCAGGGCAAAGTCAAGGAGACAGGAGATGGGGAGTTGTGTGAGAGGAGGAGCAGGAAGGCCAGTTTGACTGTAAGGGAGAATGAGGATAAGGGAATAATGCATTGCAAGGTTGGAAAGGGAAGTTGGGGCCAGATTGTAAACCTCCAGAAGTCTAACAAAGGAGATTATAGCTGGTTCTCAAGGCAATAGAGGGCCAATAGAGTTTGATGAATATCATGGTCAGATCTACGCTTTTGGAAAATAACTTTAGCAGTTGTGTGGAGGATGGATTCTCATGGGATGAGACTGGGGTCAGGAAGACCAAATAGGAGGCTATTACAGTAATCCAGGTGAGAGGTGATGTGGGCATGAAGTAGGATGATGACTTTGAGAGTAAGGAGAAGGGTATGGCTGTGAAAGATGGTGGAGATAGAAACAAAAAGACTTGGTAATTGATTTGGTATGTGCATCGAGGTAAGGTTAGGAGTTGAGGACAATGACAAGTTTGTCAGCCTGAGACTGAAGAATGGTGGTCTCCTTCACAGAAACAGCAAAGTTTGCAAGAGGGGTGGGTTTTGGGGGAAAAAAAAATGAGTTCTGTTTCCAACATGTTTAGCTTGAGATGTCTATGGGATGTCCTTTTTGAAATGTCCAATAGACAATTGCAAATGTGTGACTAAATCCCAGAAGAGATACTAGGGCTGAATTTATAGGTTTGGAAATTACTTTCACAGAGATGATAATTTTACCCTTAGTATATAATGAGGTCAGCAACTGAGAAAATATAGAAAGAGAAATAGACCCAGAATAGATCCGGCGATATTGATGTCCAACCAGCAAAAAAGAATGATAGGGTGTGGTCAGATAAGAGGAGAGTAAAGAGAGCATTGTCACTAAAACCCATAGAGGAGAAAGTATTGTGGAGGAGAGTCACCAAGAGTCAAATGGTACGGAGAGGTTGAGTAGGAAGGATGAGGATTGAGGAGAGGCCATCGGATTTGGCAATTAAGAGATCAGTGATCATTTTAGAAAGAACAATCTCAGTTGGGTGATTAGGCTGGAAACCAGATTGCAAAGGGTTGAGAAGAGTGAGAAGAAGGGTAAGATTATGTTAGAAGTCATATTGCAAAGGATGAGGGGAGGAAGTAGAGACAACAAATATGGGCAACTTTTTCTCAGAGCTTGTCTATTAAAGGGAATAGAGTTATAGGATGATACCTGATGTGTAGATAGTAGGGGCTAGTGAATATTTGTTAAGGATGGAGGAGACTTTGTATTTATAGGCAGCAGAGAAGGAGCCAGTAGAAAGTGAGAGATTGGAGATGATGGAGAGGTGGGGTGTTTGCAGAGGTGATCTGCTAGAGGACAGAATTGGATGGAGTTGAAGGCGCATATAGAGGAGTTAGCCTTAGTGAGGTGAAGTGGCACCTCTTCCTCAAGAAACTATAGCAAAGGAGGAGAGAATGAGGGATAATGTCAGAAAGGGGAAAAGAAGGAGGTGAAGATAAGGAGTTTCTATTTGGTCAATAAAGTGTAAGGTAAGATCCTCAACTCACCGGGTAAGGGAAGGCTTGGTGGAAATTCTGGAGGAGGGAGAGAGGAGGTTTGGAATACCCTTGAGGAGTTGGATAGCTAATCAATTAGGGAGGAGTAAAAAAAAAAGCCTTCCTGAAAAGAGGGCCTAGTTGAGATTAGATAACATAAATTCGTAGTGGGCTCAGTTGGCTCAGTTCTGTGACTTTCTTTTCCAGCTTTGTTCAACAGCATGTGAGTGGGAGTGGAGGAGGCAGATGATGAGAGTCATCCAGAGTTGGAGTTTGGCGAGGCTTGAGCATGGATAAGACAAGAGAGCAAGAGATTTAAGGATAGATGGTGGTATAGAATCTAACTGACTACAGAGTGTAGATTAGAAAGGGAGAAAAGTGAAGTTAGTACAGAGGTTATGACCTGGGAGAGTACCTAGGGATGGAGAGATTGGAGGCTACAGGGATGATGAAGAATATGTTTAGGAAGGGTAAGGCATAGGAGAGATGGGATGATAAAAGAATTTTGGAGTTTTTTAATTGGAGCAGTAAAATATTTGTGGATAATGTCAAAATCAAGGGTGTAATCATTTTTATGTGTAACTGTCTGTAGTTAATCAAAGTTGAGGATATTAAGGAATTGAGAAATTAGGGTATTTGAGGGGACACTAACATGTATTTTGGAGTTCCTTAGTATGAAGATGAGAATTGGAATGGACTGTGAGGCAGAAAGGTACTATGCCCCTCAATAAATGAGAGAGAATGACTTGAGGACCAGTAGGTAACTTCCAATGAGATCTGAATTGTGTGACAAACTTGGTTAGAGTGAACCACAAAGGATGAGAGATTGATGAGCGATGGCAGCAAGGGGGAGAGTCTAGAAGTGTCAGTCAGGAGCAAGGAGTATTCCTATTTCTCCTAAAGAAGTGGTGTTGGAGTCATGAATGAAGGTGCAGTCTGTTCAAAAGGATGGGCAGTGAGACAGTGTCATCTGAGTGGTAGAGGGTCGAGGTGATGGCCAGGAGGAAATCAAGGTCTCTATGAGTGCCAGAAGATGGAAGGAAGAGAAGAGGAAGAGATAGCAAGTGAAGGGAAGTTGATTAATTAATGAATGGAAATTCCAGAGGATATAAAGGAGAAGGTGGGCAGACTTGGGGTTGAAGATAGCTGAGAAGTTTGAGTCTAGGAGTGGCATTCAGACCTGTGCTTAAGGAAAATCACTTTAGAAGCTCACAAGAGGAGGGAGGAGAAGCTTAGAGAAGGGGAGAAAAGGGACACCCAAATTCAGGGGAAGATCATAGGATCCTATGGTCCCTGAAGCTGGGGATCATTTTTCCTTCCCCTTTTCCAAATTCCCTTTCCCTCCTAGCAGATAGGTAGAAAGTGGGTACAAAAGTAAAATCTTAGTGAAAGTTCTCTTGGCACATAATGTGAGTAGCAGTGGAGGAGAAAGGGGTGATCTCAGTTATACAGGGAGGAGAGAGCCTCATGAAGACAATAATTTTCCTTATTTCTTTTATACTTTCCTAGCCAGTCGGCTTTATGTTCCAGCCCTGGGGAATCATCTATGAATTGCTTAATAGTATATTTCTCTTGTCAGGTGGATACATGGCCAGCCTCCCTCTGGAGCACTTCAGCAATCTGTATGTAATGTTATCAGCTTGTGTGCTCCTTCCACCAATATAAATAGCAACCTCTGTCTCCTTTTGTGAGTCACTGTGGTTAGAAAATCCATCACCCTAAGGTGAAGAGCCTTGATGAACTTGGCTAGACTTGTCTCTTGATGACAGGAATCCAATGCAAGAGAAGTCTACTGCTCCAGCTTGTTCCTTCCAACTCCAACTATAATTATATCATCCCTTTCCTTTCTCTTCTCCTTCCCCTTATCCTATCCCCTTTCCTTTCCCTTCTTTTCCTATCTCTTCCGTTCCCTTCCTGTAGTACTTTACAAATGTTATCTCATATGATTCTTACAACAACCCTGGAAGAAAGGTTCTATTATTATCCCTATTTTACACGTGAGGGAACTGAGGTGGACAGAAGTTAAGTGACTTGCCTGGGGTTACAAATCTAAGAGGTTTCTGGGGCTGGATTTGAATTTGGGTCTTCCTGACTCCAGGTCGAACATTCTATCCATTGCACCTTCTATCTGTACTGCACTGAGCTTCCAATCACTTGAAGTATTCCATTAGAGATCTGGCAAATCCTTATCAGAAGTATGCAGTCATAGTTAAACTTTATGGGGCATGCAATCCAATCCCTACCTGAAGCTGGGCTCCTCTATGATGCCCCTGATAAGGGGTCATATGGGTTCTGTTTATTAAGGGTATATTGTAGAGGAGACTCCTGTCCATTCATTTAACAGTATAAATAGGACTGGATAGACTCTGAGGACCTTTCCAAGGCTGAGATTCTGTGATCTTTAGTTACCACCGGATGAGTTAACCCATGTGTTAGAGGGATGATTCAAGCATCCGGGAAGGAGTAGGCCAGATGACCCTGAAGAAGTTTTCAACTCTGATTCTTTGATTCTGTGCTTCTCAACTTTTGGTGACCTAGGATAGGGTTTGTTCTCAAAGAAGTTTAAAAATTGTGTGTGTGTGTGTGTGTGTGTGTGTGTGTGTGTGTGTGTGAAGGGATGAGTATAAAGCTTCTATCACTGAAATAGATTTCAGCAGCCTAAGTCATTCTGGACCTATTTTTTAGTTTAGCAGAAAAAAGCGCTAACTTGGAATTATAGGATATAGATTCATTCACCACCTCTGCCAGTAGCTGGACAGGTCACTTGACCTTTCTGGGTCTCAGCTTCCTCATCTGAAAAAAGGAGGTTAGACTAGATATTTTCAATCCTTTCCAGCTTTAAAATCCTCTATGTTATAGCAGCTTTGTGGTGAAGTGGATTAGAGCACTGCATCTGGAGTCAGAAAGACCTGAATTCAAATCTAGCCTTAGACACTTAGTAGCTATGGTACTGTCCGCAAGTACTTAATCTCTGTCTGCCTCAGTTTCCTCACCTATAAAAAAGAGATAATAATAGCATCTACCTCACAGGGTTGAGAGGCTCAAATCAAATAATATTTGTAAAAAGGTACTTGACAGTGACTAGCACATAGTAAGCATTATGCAAATGTTAGTTATCATTATCAATATATATTTAAAATGAATGAATGAAGAAAGGAAAAGGCTTAAAATGCCTCATTGTGTACTCATTGTGCCAAAAATACTGTGCTAAACTTTGTGGATACAAATAGAAAAATCAAGGCAATTTCTGTTTTGGAGGAGCGATCTTAAAAAAAAAAACCCAACAGACATGATTTTATTGGTATGGAATTCCCAGTGAAGAAACACCCTCTACCAGGGCAGATTGTTACCCGCTCTGCAATTTAGAGTCACCTGGTACACTGAGAGCTTAGGAAGCTTACTGAGGGGGATGAGGCCAGAACACATCAGAGGTAGAACTAGAACCCATATGTTCCTGACCTTGAGGCCAGATCTTTTTCTGCTCTAATGTCTGGTGTGAGCTCTTTAATTAAGTGAGAAACTTTTAGATTTCCAGAAACAAGAGGTAAGGACATTGTAGGTAGGGGAAGAGTGTGAGTAAAAGTACAGTTAAGTCAAGGAACAGTATGATGTAAAGGCTGGAAAGGTCAGTTGGAGTCACATAATGGAGGGCCTTGAATGCCAGGCCAAGGAGTTTGAATTTCTCTTAGATATTAGGGAACCATTGAAAGAAATGAAAGAAATTGCAATAAATGTATTTTCTCTTCCTCCAGAGAAGTGTCATGGTTTGAAACAAAAAAAGAAGTGAAACAATGAAACAGTCTAGAATTCCCCTTCTTTCTACGTCCCAGAAAAATCCCACAGTTCATGAGAAAAAAATTTTTTTTGGTTAACATTAGAAAAATGCAAACATAACTAATATGGAAACTCAACAACCTCCTTGGCTAATTTTTCTGTGTTGCACTTAATAGGTAACAGATTGGAAGAAAAAGCCTCAGTTTTACTGCTAAGACATAGCAGAGGGTGTTTTATTCCAATTTTTGGCTTAATAAACTGGAATTTTTTTGGTTATATAGACATTTTTGATTCAACAGAAACTGCTTTTTGAACATCCTTCTAAAATGTATGAATTCCAAATTTATAAGAATAAGAGCCATTCCTCAATTGATTAATGGTTGAGGGATATGAATAGACAATTTTCAGATCCAAGCTATCAATGGCCATATGAAAAAACCCATTAGACTGGCTGAACTGACAAAATGGGAGAATGACAAATGCTAGAGGGGATGTGGAAGAATAGGTATATTAATGCACTGTTGGTGGAGCTGTGAACTCCCTAGTCATTCTGGGAAGTGATTTGGAAGAGTGCCCAAAAAGCCATTAAGCCCTTTGACCTAGTGATGCCATTGCTAGGTCTATACCCAAAGAGATCAAAGAGGAAAAAGGCCCTATATGTACAAAAATAGAGTAGCACATTTTGTGGTGGCAAAGAATGAGAAACCAAGGGATGCCCATCAATTGGTGAATGGCTGAACAAGTTATGGTATATGAATGTTATTTTTCTAGACCAAATTGGCATAGGGAGACAGGCAGAAGTCTGGGAACACTGGGGATGGCCCTACTATGGAGCAGGTCAGGCATAGAGCACCCCAGCTCTAGGGCAAGGAGAGGTCCCAGACCCATACTGGGACACCATGTTGGGTTCAGATGCAAACTGGTAACTTGCCAAATATTGAGTTCTAGGTCACAGATCCAGGGCGAATTGAAGAGGGAATCTTTATCCAAAGAGCAGAGCAGGGTATCATTTCTAGTTTCCAGTCCAGTCAATCCCAGACCAAAGTTCTATCCCTCTGAACCAACAGAACTTTCTAACTGGCTGACAGTGGCTGAGCCCAGTGGCTATCTACTGTTGCTCAGACCAAATCCAGATCAGGAACTTACAGAGCTCAGACCAGAGGGGCAGAAATCAGATTTTGCTCTGCATCAGACTGGTTTGGAAGCACTGAAATCTTGTAGATCCCAAGCCTGAGTTCATGGAACAACAAAACACTAAATACCCCAAGAAAGTAGCAACAAGACCAACCCAGATCTTTTGTACAAAAGTGCACAAAGCCTGGCCCTAACAAGGAGTCCAAAGCAGTAGATTGGAAGAATGTGCAAACAAAAAAGAATCCCATCATGAAAAGAAAAAAAAAAAACTATTATGGTGATGGACACTCAAGATACAAACCTGGAAGAAGAGAATGATGCCAAAACATCTACAAGCAAAACCTCAAAGAAAAACACAGTTTGGGAACAATTTCAACCAGAATTCTTGGAAGAGTTGAAGCAAGAGTTTAAAAGGAGTTAAAAATGTTTTTCTCAGTAAAATCAGAATGCTGGAGGAAAAATTTGGAAAAGAAATAAGGACTATGGAAAAAAAGAATTAGAAAGGAAATGAACAGCTTGACACAATAGGTACAAAACCTTGCCCAGGCAACACAACCCCTGAGCATTAGAACTGACCAGATAGAAGCCAATGACTCCATAAAAGAATAAGAAATACTAAATTCAAAAGACTAAACAACTAGAAGAAAGTGTTTCTCACAGCAAAACAATGACTAATCACAATTCTTGAGAACTCATGTTGAAACATGCTACCCACTTCCTGATGGAGAGGTGATGGACTCTTGGTACAGATTGAGACTTATGTCTTTTTTTTTGTTGTTGTTGTTCATAGCCAATGCAGACATTTGTTTTGCTTGACCATACATTTTTATAATAGGTTTTGTTTTTCTTGTTTTCTCACTGTGGGGAAGGTGGGAGGTGGGAGGGAGAGAATTTGGACCTGAAAAGAAAATAAAATTGAATTTAAAAAATGGAATAAAATACATGAATCCTTAGAGGTAAGAGACTATTGATGGGGGACATTGTATACTCTGTGAGACATAAATGATTTGTTATTTTGTTGAATCAATTTAAATAATATCTTTTTTAATAAGAGATTAGTAGTTGCTGAGTAGGAGAGGGGGAGGGATATTTTTGGAAATGAATGTAATATTAAAAATAAAATACCAATAAAAAACAACATAACATAATACAGGAATAATTTTTCCTATCCTAGTAAGGTCTACCGAGCCTGAGTGCTGAGGATCTTACAGGCAGTTGTGCCACCAGGTCAGCATTGTGAAAATTAATTCTGATTGTGTGGTATTAAAATTGGCATGAATATAATTCCCTTTCTCCAGCTGTTATTCCTTTTAGGTTTAGGTAGAACCTCAGAACCAAATTTTTGGGCCTGAGTCTCATCACACCAGCCTGAGGCCACTTCTCCCCTGTGGACTGCAATCCCTGTAATTTTACTCTGGACCCTCTCCCAGATCCCTGTTGCCTTGATGTAGACATAAACCAGTGAGTTCCCACAAGCCTACCCAGGATCTATAGTCTCCCGAAGACACAAAGAATAAAATACATTTCCCTAGACCAGTGCCCAGGACAGCAGCCCAAAAGCTAGCGCGCGCACACACACACACACACACACACACACACACACACACACACACCCCTGGGGGAAAGTAAGGCTGGACAGCGGCCATTGCAGAGGTGGAATTCTTCATCTGAGACAATGTTATATAAGTATTCAGCACAGCTGGAAGGCCTCCAGGTGAAGGATAACCATTGTGGTCTAATGGAAAGAGGGCTAGCTACATTTCAAGTTAGAGGATATGGGTTCGTTTCATTTTTGCTTCTTTCTCCTTAAAAAAAAAAAAGGTGAATTTTAAAAATCTTGGTTAAATGAGGATTTTGGTTAATTAGCATCCATTAGCATAATAGTTTTTTGTGATGGGATTATTTTTTTTGTTTGCTGATTTTCCCAGTCTACTGCTTTGGTTGATTTGATTAATTCAATAAAGGGCTTTATTGAAACAGGAAGATTTATGGCCAAGTACTAGGTACTGCTAGCTTGGTGCTGCAGAGAGTACAGTGCTGGACTTGGAATCAAGAAGACTTGAGTTCAAATCCCACTTCAGATACTTATTTAGCTGTGTGAATCTTGGGCAAATCTCTTAGGAATAGCATCGATTTCATAAGGTTGTCATTATGAAGATCAAATGAGACAAGGTACAAAAAATGTTTCGCAAACCTTAAAGCACTAAATAAATACTGGCTATTCTTCTTCACACTGTGTGACTTAGAGTACATCACTTAACCTCTCTGGGTCCCAGTTTCCTTATTTATGAAATTAGAAGGTTAGACCACATGATCTCTAAGGTTTCTTGTCCTCCTCATCCACTGCCTCCTCCTTCTTATTTTTCTCTTTCTTCTCCTTTTTTTTTTTTTTTTGTGGAGGCTATCAGGGTTAAGTGACTGGCCCAGGGTCACACAGCTAGTAAGTGTCTGAGGCCAGATTTGATCTCACAAAGATGAGTCTTCCTGCCTCTAGGCCTGTTACTCTACCCATTGTGCCAACTAACTGCTCTTCTTTAAATTCCTTTCTAGCTCTCAATCCCATGATGCCATGAATTTGCACAGGAGGAAGCTCTAGGTTCCTCTAGGCTTATGGCTATGCCAATTTGGCTACTTGGAGACAGTGACAACAGTAATAGCAACCATTTGTATAGAGCTTTTGAGTTTATAAAACAGTTGATATAAAATAATTATACTCTCTGGCATTTGTATAGTGATTAGTACATGCTGGGCACTGTGCTATGTGCTTTACAAATAGTTCCTTTTATTTTCACAGCAACCCTGGGAGGTGGGTGCTATTACTGTTCCCTTTTTACTGCTGAAGAAACCAAGGCAA
The DNA here is from genome assembly GCF_011100635.1 of Trichosurus vulpecula. Taxonomy (NCBI): domain Eukaryota; kingdom Metazoa; phylum Chordata; class Mammalia; order Diprotodontia; family Phalangeridae; genus Trichosurus; species Trichosurus vulpecula. The sequence goes on from NC_050574.1 coordinate 111,287,753, forward strand.
ACAGGTTACCCAGGTTGCCCAGGGTCACATAGCTAGGAAATGTCTGCAGGTGGATTTGAACTTGGGTCTTCCTGACTCCAGGCCTAGTGCTGTCTCCACTGTGCCTCATGATAGCCCTGTGAGATGAATAGTGTAAATATTATGGTGTCCATTTTATAGTTGTGGAACCTGAGCCTTAGAATGGTCAGACAGTCTGTTCAAGGTCTAATGGCCAATAAGTAACAGAGCCAGGACTCAAACACAAGGCCTTTGACTCCCAATCCAGCACTCATTTCGTTATCTAATGTTACCTCCAGATGAGTGGGGCAGAGTTCCCATAGGTATGGGCAGTAATTCATAAGCTCCAGGGTAGGTACATGAGTTACTTTTTTCTCTTGTATTGCCCACTAGCTGGACTAGTCCTAAGTTGTCAATAGAGGTTGATGCTAAATAAATCCTGCTCCCATGGAGACTTAGAAACTGACCCTACAGCTGACCCTATGACCCTGAATATAAATTTTTTGGGGTCTCTTAATAACAGCTAACATTTATATAGTACTTATTATGTGCCAGGCACTGTGCTAAGTGCTTTAACAATTCTTAACTCATCCTCACAACAACTTTGGGAGGTAGATGCTATTACTAGCCTCATTTGGGGAAACTGAAGCAAGTGGCAGCGATTAAGTGACTTGGCCTGGGTCATGCAGCTAGTAAGAGCACCCCTAGTATGCTAGGGGTGGCAGTAAGCCTAGTGGCATCCAGCTAGTAAGAGGCTGGATTTGGATTCAGTTCTTCCTGATTCCAGGTCCAGTGCTCTGTCCACTGTACCACCTAGCTGCCCTGACTCCTAACTGCCTTGACTCTCCTTAAAAAAAGGAAATTTTTAAAAGTTTGATTGAATGAGGCATTTGGTGAGTTAGATTTTGGTCCAATAAGGTCTTATTGGAACAAAAAAAAAAATTGATGGCCTGATACTCAGTGTTTTGTGGACCAGGGGCACAGTAGATAGAGTGCTGGCCTGGAGTCAGAAAGGCTCATCTTCCTGAGTTCAAATCTGGCCTCAGATACTTACTAGTTGTGTGACCCTGAGCAAGTCACTTAACCCTGTTTGCCTCTGTTTCCTCATCTGTAAAAAGAGCTGGAGAAAGGAATGGCAAAACACTTAAAGGGTTTGGATCCTCTTCCAAGTATCTGAGAAAGTCTAGATAGAGGCAAAGTAGTACTGGGTAAGAGGTGAGATAGTACAAGGCCCATAGTCTAGAGGTCTAGGGTAAGATGTCCAGATTTGGTTCTGAAGGTGAACAAATGGAATGGATGATCTGCAGATAATCTGAGCTTGCTAGTGAATGGAATGTGCCACCTCCTGAGGTAGTGAATTGGGCCCATTCACTACAGGAATTTGAATGAAGGCTCTTTGTGTGAGTTGTAGGAGTTTTAAAATGAGAAGGATTGATCAATTTTTCCTACCTCAGTTCCTACATTTGGCTATATTCTGACTCCAAATGACTGATTATGTGGTAATTTAGCATCTGTTCCAGGGAAAGGAAAGAGAAAAAAAAAACCCACACGCAAAACTTAAGTTTCCAAATTAAATTTATTAAATATTACTCTGTAGAGCAGCAGTTCTCAAAGCATGGTCTCAGGACCCCTGAGGGTCCCCAGGATCATTTCAGAGAGTCTACAAGGTCAAGCTATTGTCATAAAAATATTGAAACATTATTTGGCTGCTAAAATACTCTTCCCTTTTCCAAACACATATCTGTGTGAGGCCAGATTTTCTTCATATACTTCAACCAAAACAACATATTGCAATAGATTGAATGTAGATGCAGATATGAGAATCCAGCTGTCTTCTATTAAGCTACACATTAAAGAGATTTACAAAAATATATAAAAATAATGCCACTCTTCTCACTAAATTTGTTTGTTTTGGAAAATATAGTCATTTTCATAAAATATGTTATTTATGTTGATATGTAAATGAGTTCATAATTGTTATTTTTAAATGAATATTTAAATTTTTTTCCATTTTCATTTTCAGTATGGCAAATATTGATATGACAGATATAATACCCATAAACAAAAGCTCTTTGAGGTCCTTAATAAATTTTAAGGAAGTTATATGGTCCTAAGACCATAAAGTTTGCAAATAATTGCTGTAGAGCTGACTACAGTCTTAGGAAGACCAGAGATGGGAAGCTTCAGAGAGCAAGCTGTTGATGGAACAGTTCCAAAGATCCCTAACTTTCCCCTTTCTTACAGGGAAAGTCTCTTTGAGGTGGGTTGTATCTCTGCTTCTGGGGAGTTTCTGGGTAATAATTGGTAGGGAAGCAAAGTGTTATCTGTCCCCTCTCTCCCAGATCTATGCTTTGTGATTTCTGAGCATAACTGGTTGATAGGGGCAAAGGAGAGACAGAGAGAATCTAACTCATCTCATGGCTGACTTGGGGCTTGTTTTCATAGGTATAGGAACCTGTCTTCAAGGCTTTGGCTAGGCTTGTGAAACACTCTCCCCTGTATAAGTAGTATTGAGCTCATACAAAGAATAAAGGTGCCAAAATTTGTCTGTGGCCTGAATTTCTTATTTAACCCTTAACTCATCCATGCCATTTTCCACCCACCCTCTGCAGAGATTCCTTAGGTAGCCTAGTTATCAGAAGTGGTTATCATTTCAGGTTTATTGAATTAAGAAAAAAAAAGATTGGTGTCATTTGTTTTTATGTTACCTTCATTTCTTATCCTACCTAGAGAGCCATCCCTTGTAACAAAGAACAGTAAGAGGAGGTGAAAAAAAGAGTGAAAAGATAGGGTAAAAAAAGTCAGGAAAACCAACTGATAATCAATCCAACATGATTGAATTTACCCGGGCCTCAGTTTCCTCATCTATCAAAATGAAGGGATTAGACAATCTCTAATGTCTCCTACAGCTTTAACAGTCTGAAGTTCTGTGAACCTAGGTACAAGTCCTTACTACTTCTTAGCTAGGTGCCTCTGGTTGACTCACTTCAGCTATAATTTGCTTGCCTTCATAGAGTTGTTGGAAGAACAAAGTGAGATAGTATACATACCTAAGCAATGAAATGTCAAACTGCTTTTCACTTCCTTTTACTTCTCAGGTCCCCTGGAGACCTGTTGCTTAATGTTATTGATAAGGGGCCCTGGGTAGAACAATCCATTTTAGCTGGACTGGTTTCTCTATCACTGTAGTCTGTGAGCCATAGTATCTGCCAAGTTAGGCTTTGTAATAGGTATGCATATGGAAACTGAGTAGAACACATACACACATCATGAGGAATGTGTTCCTGGGGAAACATTTGCATTGCTGAAGGTGGTAGTTCCTGTGCTATTTCCTTGTTTATTTCTTTTATCTCAGTGTTTAGAATCTTGTAAATTCTCCCAGAAGCCTCCTTGATTGATGGATATTTTGCCCCTTGATCTATTAACATATCCTGTGATCAAGGCTCTGTGCTCATGCTAGGAACCATTTATCCCTGAGTAATTACCTCAATATTTTGAACAACACTAGGATAAATTCCCCAATAAATCTTGTGAAGAGCAGAGCTTGTTTTTATTGTAAATTGTACTTGGGTTTTGTACTGGAGAGTTCCAGCTCCTAAAGATGATGATCATACATTATCAACCCCTAAGGCTGGACTATCACTGCTTAGAAAATAATCCTAGGATGGAAAGAATATTGATGACAACATTGGACAACAAGATGGTTTATGAAAAGCACTGAGAAGAGCTTGGTAGTTGACTAGGGACCTTTGGATTTAGTCATCAATTTGCCTGAATGGCTAATAGTAATAATGATAATTGCAGTAATGATGATGCTGTTGAGAGCGTACATTGTAACATTTTTACAGATAAGCAGTTCAGTGTAGTACAGGGGTTCTTAACTTTTTCTTTGCTATGGACCCCTTTGACAGTCTGGTGAAATCTATGGATTCTTTCTCAGAACATTTTTTTTTTTTACAGACGATTCCAAACTTCATTTAAAACTACATTTTAAGTTTAATGTTACTAAACAAATCACAATGAAGAAATAAAAAAGAGAACAGTGTAGCAAGCCTTGAATCTAGGGAGGATCCTGTCTTCGACATGTGACCTGTCTGAACAGAAGAAGTGAGCATTGCCTATTCTAAAAGGCACTGGGTCAAAAACAAATTCAGATTTTTATCCAGATGGAAACAAGTTTGTTTAGTGAGTAGAACATTTTCAAATGCACAAAATAGGATGCACAGGATTAAAATATTAAAATAAATATTGAAATAAAGTTATTAAAATGAATCTTAATAATAAATTGACACCTAGCTGCCTTAACTGCTACTTTTAGATTGCTATAGCTATGTCACCTTGGACAAGTCATTTTCCTTCTCTGGATCTCACTTTCCTTATCTAAAAAAATAGAGGGTTAGATTAGGTGATGTCAGCCTTTCTGGCTCTGGCATTCAGTGCTTTGCCTGTAGTTTTATATGTATTTGTTTTCTATATTTTTATATTATATGTGATATTCTCAGTTCTGGGCACCACAATTTAAGGAGGGCATCGATAAGCTGAAGCATATCTAGAGGAGGACAATGAAGTGGACAAAGGGTCTTGACCCCATGTCATATTAGAATGAGTTGAAAGGACTTATTCTAATTGCCTGTTTACTCCAGACATGATAAGCCTCAGGGTGGAGGAGGGGAAACATGTTGGTCTGTTTAAATATTTGAAGAAGAGCAAACCTGTTCTATTTGACTCCAGAGGGCAGAACCAGGAGCAATGGATACAAGTTGCCAAGAAGAAAATTTAGGCCTTAGGTCAGGAAAAATCTAACCATTAGAGCTGTCTGAAAGGGGAATAGGCTTCCGGGGAAAGTCATTGGTTCAGCCCCTTTGGAGGCAGATATTTTGCTATGAGGATTCCTTTGTTGTATGGACTGGATTAGATGGGTGCTGAGGTCCCTTCCGACCCTCACGTTCTGTGACTCAGTTATACAATTTACCCAGGAGATTACTTGATCACATTCAATGACAGTAGCCCCATGAAGCTTTCCCTTTTCCCTTCTCCCCTGCTGGAAGTGCTTCCACCGAATCTGAGAGTTAGGAAGGCCTACAGAGGCCATCGGGGTTAAGCTGACCTGAGTAAAATTCCTTCTACCACGTCCTTCCCTTGTCTGAACTCAGCATATGTATTCCTTTTGTACTCTGCTTATTCTAATTAGTATTCTGTTTATCGTGTATGTATCTTACCATCCCCACTAATTGCTTAGTTTTTTGAAGGGAGGAACAGTAAGTTATTTATCATTGCCCCTTCCTCCATGCTTAACAAGTGTTCTGCACATAATAAATCATTAATAAATGTTTGTTAATTTAATTTTGGGTTCAGGAGACAGTAGTGGATCTTAGATACATATTTCATTGCCTATGAAAGTATAGATATCATGGTTTGAAAGGATAAATGATAACAGAAAGTGTGGGATAGTCAAAACAGTACTGGACTTGGTGTTAGGAGAGACCTGAATTTGAATCCTGACTCCAAAAATAAGCACCTATGTGACTTTGAGCTAGTTACTCCCCTGTGGGGGCCTCATTTTTCAAACCTACAAAAGCACCTCCAAAGGACACTGAGTGAGATAATGTATTCCAAAAGTCCACATCCAATAGTAAGACATTCCAGAAATAGAGGCTTAAAAAACAATCTCTCTTCTCTCCCTTCCTCTGTCCCTTTTTCTACCTTGTTTTGTTTTGCTCTCTTTTTTTGTTCATGTGTCTGGGCAAGTAGCCCTTGAGGACAGCTAGGTGGCACAATGGATAGCATCCTGGTTCTGGAGTCAGGAAGACTCATCTTCTTGAGTTCAAATCTGGCCTCAGATACTTACTAGTTGTGTGACCCTGGGCAAGTCACTTGACCTTGTTTGCCTCAGTTTCCTCATCTGTAAAATGAACTGGAGAAGTGAATAGCAAACCACTCCAGTATCTTTCCCAAGAAAATGCCACATGGGGTCACAAAGAGTCAAACGCAACTGAAATAACTGAACAACAACAAGCCTTGAAGGCTACTTTTTATCTTTGACAATTATTTAATACTTAGGAATACTAAATACAGAGGAGAGCACAGGATTGTGGTGTAGTGGAAAGAATTTGGATTCAAAGGACCTAGATTCAAATACTAGCTCTACTTACTAGCTACTTGCATGACCTTAGGCAAGTCACATCATCATCACCATCATCATCATCAACATTAACACCATCCATCATCGTGATCTTCATCCCTTAGCATTTACATAATACTTTAAGATTTGCAAAGAGCTTTACAAATATCACTTCACTTTATCCTCACAACAGCCCTGGGATGTGGGTACTATTATTATCCCCATTTTACAGCCAGGGAAAGTGAGACAGACAGAAGTTAAGCAATTTACCTCTCTGGGCCTATTTCTTCATCTGTTAAAAGAAGAAGTTGGACTAGGTGACCACAGAAGTCCCTTCCAGCCCTAGATGTATCATTCTATTATCATGAGAGTTAGAATTTCAAGTTACTTTACATCATGCAGTCTGATTCCTTTCAATTTTACAGGAGGAAACTGAGGCCAAACATCCCAAAGTGGCTTGTGCAAGGACATACAGAGACTTAGTGGCAAAGCTCCTATTTGGAGCCAGACCCACTGACTTAATCTCAGTCTAGTATTCTTTCTATTATATTCTGCTGTCCAAGGTCATATGGCCTGTAAGTAACAGGGCCAGGACTAGAACCTAGATCCTAAGACTCCTGTTCTAGGGCTCTTCCTACTACACTTTGCCTTCTGATAATGGAGCTCAGCAAGTGGCCCTCTTGAAGCCCACTCCTATGAGCAAGCCCAGGACCATGCAGCTTCCAGGACTTCTGAACTTCTGATTTCCTTATCTGCTTGGTTATCTGAGAATTCCATGGTTTCCTTTTCCCTAGGTTTCAAAACTCATAGCCTAGCATTGTCTAGTTAGCTTGGCTGCTGCTGTTAGGAGGGTTGAGAGATCTTCAGGAAGCATGGGCCTCCAGTTTTATTTCACTGGGTACTGGAATAATATTACTTTAGAAGTCTCCAGCTATAACGAAGGGCATAATTTCTCCTATGGTGGGCTCCAATAGCTACCCAATCATAAGTGAGCTGGGGAAGGTTTAGGTATTAGATCAGTGGTGGAGCCTCAGAGAGTTCTTGTTTGGGAATAGTAACTGAGAATTTAAATTAGCTGTATCCAGTATTCAGATAAACTGGACCAGACAGAATCTGATTATAGCTCTCAATCAATCAAGATTTATTAAGCACCTACTGTGTGCCAGGCACTGTGCTAAATGTTATCATTGCTTGGTTCATATTGGTACGTGATCAGCAAGTATGGAGGTAGAAGTTGGGAGGAGGATTAGCTTTTAGCAACCAAGTGACAAGCCCGGCACCCAGGCAGACATCAGTATACACCATGATGACTATATCGGGTAAGGAGATACAGGGTAAGAATGTGTGAAACATACTCAACATAACTATTATTTCTCCTTCCATACTCTGATACTTAATCCATCCAGGCCAGCTTCCAAGCTCCTCTTGCTGCCTATACCAGCACTCTCCTGACACCCCTAAATACTTCTAGTGAAATTACAGTCACAGACGCTGAGTCAGAAGAGATCTGAGATTATTTCATCCAACCCATAGAGAATCCTCTCTTAATACCTCACTAGTAAAGGGGGACTCACTACTTCCTAAGGCAGCTTATTCCATTTTTGGATCATCATTTCAAATGTTGAGAAGTTTTTTCTGACATCGTTTAGATCTGACAGTCACTTCCCTTTTGGGGGTGGGGCACGTTTAATCCTCAGGATGGTGATAGCAAGGGAGGTGGTAATCTTCATACCCAGGTGGCAGCCTTTCATCTCTCTCTCCCTCATGGTCCTGATCTCCTGCCCCTGGGGGGTAAAGAGAAGTTGACACTGTGAACTTTCTTTAGTCAGCTAATGAGCTTTTCAAAGGGCAGTAATACCCTTGTGCTGAGGGATGATAACACTCTGGAGCCTACTGCCCAAAAGAATAGTGGAATGTGACAAGAGAAGTTTATTAACACTTCAAGATCTTTTAAATCTTCACCTTTTTCTCAATTCCACCCCCCCATCCTGTTTTTTCCCCTCCATCTCAACTTCAATATCTCTCTCTCTCTGACTGTGAGTTTCACCATTTCCTCTCCTGTTATTTTATTCTAAGTTGCTTGAAAAATGAGACTATGTTCAGCACAATGCTTTGTGCATAGTAGGTACCTAGTATTTGTTGAACTAAATTTCTCATCTAGTTCTTTCTCCTTCCCATTCCTATGTCTCTCCATCTTGTTTCTTTCCTTCTTCCTTTTCCTCTTGTCATTCTCTCTTCTCTCCATTGGTTGTTTCTTTTGGAGAACAGCCAAACATCTTTTGGATTCCTCTCTTTCATTTAAAAATTAAGTTATGTTTAATCTGGATTGGGTTTTCCTCCTATTCCCCTCCCTCCCTGGGCAGAGCCCACAAATTGATTTTTTTCTTTTATATATCTCTCTATTCTTATTCCTGGAGTAGATATTTATGCAAAGGGACTCCCAAGCAACACTTTGCTTGGTTCTCCTGTTCCTTGGCCACAGACACACTCTTAACTCTGTCCTTGTGTCTTATGACCAGAGTGGAATTTGAGTCATAAGGTGGATAGAATGCTAAAGAAGTACAGCTGAAGAAGAATCTATCCCCCTTCTCTGCCCCACTCTTTACCCCCAATGGAGAAATACTTGGGGGATCTGGACACACAGCCAATAGAAAGCATCCCGGATTTATCCCAGTGGAGGTTTGTAACACAGAGTCTATCCTAATTGGCTATGGGGGCAAATTACATTGTGTCTCCTCCAGCCATCATGTTCAAGAGGACTTCATAGATAGCCCTGAGGTTAAGTAAGGAAAACATATGTATAAATGTATATGTATAAAAGGGTTAAAATGAACCTTGAAGTATGGAAGAGGAAGATGAGGGGCACATCTACCCCTATGACTCAATGACAATAATAATGATTTACATTTGCATCTCACTTTTGCAGTTTTCAAAGCACTTCCGTACTTGTTATTTCTTTTGATTCTCACCAGAGCCTAGTGAGGAAGACCAGGCAGAGCCCTGACTAGTATCTTTAATTTATGGATGAGCAATTAAGGGACTTGTTCAGAGTCTTATGGCTATCTATGAAATGAATGATGTAGAATTCTGTTAGCATGGGTTGTCAATTTCAAGTTTAAAAGGACTATAGAGGCCATCTGGTTCAGAGGTGTCAAACATGCAACATTCCTGAGTGTGGACCAAGGTAGATTAAAATACAGTTGGGGAATATGTAACAAAATAAATAAAAGTACAATGAAATATAAATTATGTGGTTTTCTAAGTCAGTATGTGCCCACAAAAATGCTTATGTATGTTCTAATGGCCTGTTTCTATTTAAGTTTATACCACTGATCCAGTTTAACCTTCTCTATCTTTCAAATGAGTTAGCTGATATCCAGAGTTAAATGACTTACCCAAGGTCATACCAGGTGGCAAGTTGTTGTTCAGTTGTTTCAGTCACATCCAACTCTTTGTGACGTCATTTAGGGTTTTCTTGGCAAAGATACTGGAGTAGTCTGTCATTTCCTTCTCTAGCTCATTTTACAGATGAGAAAACTGAGGCAAACTGGGTTAAGTGGCTTGCCCAGGGTCATACAGCTTCTAAGTGTCTGAGGTCAGATTTAAACTCCTGAAGATGAGTCTTCCTGACTCCAGGCCTGGTACTCTATCTATTGTGCCACCTAGCTGCCCAGGTGGCAAGTAACAGAGCCAGAACTCAAACCCAGACTATGAATCCAAATAAATACATGACTCCTTCCAACACTCTCTACTGTCTCTTCCCATATGCCTCTCAAAACACACTGTAGGCAACTGCCTCCAAGTATAGCTGGCCCTGGGTGTGCATTTTAAGTCAGGATGTAGGTGTATACAAAGGTGTAAGGGAAACTTAAGGATGGGGACAGAGCTATGTGGAAATGAGGGAGAAGCAGCCTTTGACTGGGTGAGTTGTGATAATGGTTTTCACCAATAATTCACAGGATCATAGATTTAGAACCGGAAAGGACCTCACAGACCTCAGTTTTTTTGGGTGGGGGTGTCACTTGCCTCCAAGAAACACTGCTCAGACCCCAGGTTGCTGGTTCCTGCAGTGGGGTAGACACCCTGCCCCCTACAAGTGTAGGACAAGGGCAAAGATCACCTGTCCCCAAAGTGGGTCTTCTTAGCATGTCTTGGATAGGGAGAAATCTATTCTTCAGTTATGAAGAGCAGCACATTATTACTCTTCCAAAAATTAACAAGTGTACTTTACCCTCTCTCTTCAGGAGACAGTTACTTAAATAAAACAAAAACCTTAATCCAGGTTTAGCTTCTGTAATAATAGCTGGCATTTATATAGAGCTTTAAGGTTTACACAATACTTTATCTGCATTATCTTATTTGATCCAATAGAATCCGAGCTCTGTGAGTGCAGGGACCATTTTGGTTTTTTTTCTTTGTATTCCTAAGAGTGTCTGGTCCCATGCTTGCCATATAGCAGGCATGTGATAAATGGTTGTGCCATTGGACTGCTCTCCAGAAAATCCCTGTGAATTAGGTAAACTAAGGATTATTATTTGCATTTTACAGATGAGGAAGCTGGGGCTGATGAAGGTGGAATGTTTTACCAAATGTCACAGAGAAAGTAAATGGCAGAGCTGGGACTCAAAACCAGGTGTTCTGGATCCCAGTACATCATCCTGCCCACTAGGCTCCATTTGTCTGTATCTTTGTTTGCTTGTTTGAGTCTCACTGTCAGAGCTCAATTGAAAAAAGATGCAAACATGGAGTTGTTCTTGTGTTTTCCCTAGCCTTCAGTGCTAATGTGGATGTTTTCATTTTTCTTTGTAATACCACAAGGACATATGTGTGCGTGTGTGTGTGTATTTGGGGGGGTAGTATGAACTGAAGATCCTGCCAAACTGAATATTGATTTCAGGGAATTCTCAATGTTAATGGATTGGAGAGTTTTAAATTTAGCCTGATGGTTTGGCATCTACACCACAGGATTCTCTATTTCTTCTCCCATGATATTGACTTGCTCTGTGAAGCTTCTAATGAAAATAACGATACTTTACCTTACAATTTTCAAAGCATTATCATGTACATTATTTAATTTGTGACCTTTATAACAGCCCTGTGAAATAAGCAATGAAAGCCTTATAATCTTCATTTGACAGAGGAAGAAACTGAGTCTCAGAGCGGTTGAATGTCTTCTCACCAAGATCATAAAGCTGGTAAATAGTACCAACTGGGATTTGAACCTAGGTCTTTTATTTTATTTTATAGGGAGGAAGGCAGGACAATTGGGGTTAAGTGACTTGCCCAAGGTCACACAGCTAGTAAGTGTATCAAGTGTCTGAGGTCGGATCTGAACTCAGGTCCTCCTGACTCCAGGGCTGGTGCTCTACTCAATGTGCCACCTAGCTGCCCCCTTTTATTTTATTTTTTAAAATAATTTTTTATTTTTTCCCAATTGCATGTAAAAACAATTTTTAACATTTTTTTTTAAAATTGAGTTCCAAATTTTCTTCCTTCTTCCCTTCTTTCCCCCTCCTTGAGATGGTAAGCAATTTAATACAAGTTATACATATGTAATCATGTAAACCATATTTCTATGTTAGTCTTATTGTGAAAGAAGACAAAAACCACCCCCCCAAAAAAAACCCCACAAACCAATCCATGAAAAAGAATAAAGAAGGTGAAAAATAGTATGCTTCAATCTGTATTCAAACTCTGTCAGTTCTTTCCCTGGAGGCAGATAGCATTTTTCATCATGAATCTTTTGGAATAGTCTTGGACCATTGCATCGTTGAAAATAGCTAAGTCATTCACAGTTAGTCATTATACAGTATTGCTGTCACTGTGTACAATGTTCTTCTGGTTCTGCTCACTTCACTTTGCATCATGTCTTTCCAGTAAACCTAGGTCTTTTAAATAACACAAATATTTATTAAAGACTTCTTCTATATAGTGATCTGTGATAGGTGCTGGGGGAGATATAAAGCTTGAATAAAATAGAATTTCTGCCCTCAAGAACCTTACATCCTGGTAGGGGTATAAGACCAAACAGATAATTGTAATACACAATATTATATCCAGGGTATTAGAAGTGTGTAAAACAAAGTTACATGGGAGGTTTAAAGGAAAAGTTTTTATCACAGTGAGGATCTGGTAAGGCTTATGAATGCAGTAGCATTTGATTTGGCCTTCAAAGGATGGATAAGTAATCAATAAACAAAGCAGGAGAGTTAAGACATTCTGATTATAGGCTCATGGAGGTAAGAAAGCCCAGGATTTGTTCAGAGGACAGAGAGGAATTCATTTTGTCTGTAACATAGAGTAAGTGGAATGGAACAGTAAGTCATAAAAGATAAAGCTGGAAAAAGTAGAGTGGCAGCAGGTTGTGGAAGTCAATGCCAGGCAGAAGAGATTTAACTTTATTCAGAAGAGAATAGGTCATCATTGAAGATTTTTGAACAGAGAAATGACTTTACCAAATTCATCCATCCACCCATTCATCCCTCCATCCATCCTTCCACCCACCCATCTACTCACCAACCCATCCTTCCATTTATTTATTAACAAGCATTTATTAAGTTCCTACTCTGTGCCAGGCACTGTCCTAGGTGCTGAGGATACAAAGATAAAAATGAAACACTCCCTAATTACATTCTATCAAGGGAGATAACATGCACCACCTATGTAAGCATGTGCAAAAATATAGGTGGGGCACTAGCTGCCAATGCGTTCAGGAAAGGGTTTTGGTAAAAGGTTTCACTGGAGTTTTGAAGGAAACAAGGGATCCTAAGAGGCAGAGATGAGGAAGTAATAAATTCCAGGCATAGGAGACAGCCAGTGTAAAGGCATACTGATTATGAAGGATGGATTGGGCGGGAGTGCAGAAAGAGCCGAGGTGTCAAGACTTGTTCAAAGGCTATTGCAGCAGTCTAGGTGAGTGGGAATGAAGGCCTGCAGAGTCATAACTAGTAATTCTTTCATTTGGGGCATTAGTTACACAAAAGACACTTCAATCATATGTGTAGTCACCATGGGAGTTGCAAAATCATCTCACTTAAATCCAATTCATATGCAAGTCAAGACATCACCAGTGAAGTCATTGCTCTTCTTTCTAAATGAAGGAGGAACCATGTATTACCATGGTGACTCATCTGACAAAGAGTCTCGTTTATGTCCCTGAATTGTTTTTTTGGGAAGGCAGACCTTGGCCAAGGGTTCTAGAGTAATGGGACCCTGGAGGTGGGAAGGAAAGGAGCATGATTGTACTATACAGCACAAACCGGCAAAAGACTGAGGCACAAGGCATAGGGATAGTGGCTTTTAGACTGCTATGAGAAATGAACGCAACTACATATTGGTACCCTAGGATGGTGACAATGGGAATAGAAAGGAGGGGAGACAGATTTAAGAGATGTTGGGGAGCTGAAGTCAACAGAACTTGGTAACTAATCAACTATGAGCATTAAGGGAGAAGGAGGAGTCCTTAAAACCCCTAAGGTTTTGAAATGAGCTTCCATGGCATCACACATCTATCACCTCCCCTTTCCATAAAATGAGGAAGGCTTATTTTATTGCCTCATTATCCATTGTGATTGAGCAACATTTATTAACTGGAATACAAGGATGGTTTAATACCAACATAATAATTATCTCAAGAAGAGGAGAAAAATGGATGAAATGATTATATTACTAGATGTGGGGGAAGCTTTCAGCAAAGTACGACATTCATTTATGTTTTTAAAAATGACAAAATATAGGCATTGCAGGATATTTCTTTAATATGATAAAATAAATATTAAATATTGAAACCAGTATCAGTCTAGGCAGTAGAGAACCATTAGAAGATTTTCACCAAAATTAGTGCAAATGCACCATCTGTCTACTCCTGTTTAATATTGTCTTATAACAATAAGGCATGAAAGAGAAATTAAAGAATGAACATAGGCAATAAAGACAGTAGCATACCTCCACTTATAAATGACAGGATTGTGTGTTGGGAAAATCTAAGACACTCAACAACAACAACAAAATTGAACCATCAATGACTTTAACCAAGTGAGGGGAATTCAAGAAAAAAAACCCAAGGGAAAAAACCCCTCATCTATTACCTACATTTCTGTATGTCACTTAACAAAAATCAGGAGAAATTGAAAGAAGGAAAAGTAACATTTTATTTTAATGACTTGCTGTAGAAACATAAACTAAGGAGCTCCCTTTCCAGAACTGTTACATGTTTATTTTGTATCTTCTTTTTGAGTCAGTTGATAAGATTGCAACCTTTGCAAATTACTCACCCCAGGACACCAAAGTTGAATGAGAACACTAGTGTATGACCAAATGGCACATCAAGCCAAGTGGCAAATTAACACAGGATCCTCTTTGATGGATCACGGAAGATCACCCCATGTTTGAAGGGAGCTTCCTTCTCACATCCACCTCTAAAAATTCCTGCCTTTTTTTAGAGGTTAGAGGTTGGCCCTTTCTCACAGAGTTGCCTGGAGCCTCAGACTCTGAATGAATGGCTCATGGGCCACTGGAGGCAGAAGAGGTGTAGAACATTTGACTTTAGTGGAATCCTTATTGTTACCTATAGTAGGAGAGGGAAAGTTCTGTTTGAGAAAGATTGTCATTATCTGACAAGCACTTATTAAGGTGCAATTCGCCCCTGCTTGGATGGGGCACTATAGTAGACATATTAAACAGGCACAGACCTCTACTCATCAGTATAGTGTTTTGTTTTGTTTTTTAAAGCTCTTAATCCCAGCAGAGGCTGAATGAACACTTATTTGTTGGGGATATCGTAGGGGGCATTTGTGTATCAAGTATAGCTGTACCTGTGTAATGGCGAAGGCAAGTGCATAGGAACTTAAGAGGCAGGGAATTAAGAAATGTTGTTGTTTAGACATGAGTGTTTTCTATGAGGGATTTCTCTCCAACCAATATGCATACAGTGAATTGAAATTGGAGAGGCAAACTATGAATCAATCAACAAACATTTATTATGTTCCTACTAAGGGCAGCTAGGTGGCACAGTGCTGGGCCTGAAGTCAGGAAGACTCATCTTCCTGAGTTCAAATCCAATCCAGACACTTACTAGCTATGTCACCCTGGACAAGTCACTTAACCTTGTTTGCTTCAGTTCCTCATCTGTAAAATCAGCTGGAGAAGGAAATGGCAAACCACCCAGTTTCTTTGCTGAGAAAACCCCAAAATGAGGCTGCAAAGAGTCAGACATGACTGAAACAACCAAACAACAGCAACAGTATGTGCTAGGTACTGTGATAAGTGCGGGACAGTGTAATATGGAATGGGCAATGTAATATTTGCTGGGCAGGTAGGTGGTGTAGTGGATAGAGTGCCAGCCAGAGTCAGGAGGACCTGAGTTCGAATGTGAGCCCAAACACTTAATAGCTGTGTGACCCTGGGCAAGTCACTTAACCCTGCTTGCCTGTTTCCTCATCTGTAAAATGATCTGGAGAAGGTGATGGCAAACCACTCCAGCATCTCTGCCAAGAAAACTCCAAAATGGGGTCACAAAGAGTTGGACACGACTGAGAAACAACTGAATAGTACTTGCTGGTGTGTATGTAACTGGTGGAAAGAAGAACTATTGTGACTAGAAGGGAAAGACACAAAATAAACATATTAATCCTGGAAAGATTACTACCTGGGAGGGAAGAATTGGGTAGGATTTATTCTAGTGATGCAGTGTGGCTGTTGGCTTTGGGTCCCTGGGTGTTTACCACCCTCTTCTCTGCTTACATTAGTGTGATTTGTCCTGCCTTCGGGAATCATAGTTAGGGGCACAGCTACCACCGACAAATACAGGCTGAAGCTGAATTCTAAGAAAAGTAATTGAACTGGGTAGAAAGGTGAAACACATGTAGAGGAAATCTGAGTTGTCCTAATAACAGCTAGCATTTGTATAGCTGTATTCAAGGTTTGCAAATAATTTTTTAGATAATCTCATTTGAGCCTCATGGTAATCCAGCAGGTAGGTGTTATTAGTATGCCCATTTTACAGAAGAGGAAGCTGAAGCTGAGAGAGGTTAAGTGATTCGCCTCGGTTCACACAGCTAGTAAGTGTTTGAGGCAAGATTCAAACTCAGGTCTTCTTTACTCCGAGTCCAGGGTACTATCTACTGTGCCACCTAGACCTAGCCTCCAAAACTGACAGTTCACAGCTACAGAACAGCTTCCACACAGCTACAGAACCTGCTTGTACTGGGATGCATGACCATGTTCCTTTCTCTTTCTTTCCTAGCTGGGCCAGGAGCCCATCGAACCCCTTACTGGCACAGCAACACTCTTGGGAAGATAATCAGAGCAGTGTATGTGTTCTCTGTAGTTCTATGTACAACCAGTAGTAAGTGTGTTCTCTGTCACGTGTCTGTGGTCCACTTGGTACACTGCTACTGGATTCATGGCATTGAGTTAGTATATGGATTATATGACCTTTAAGGTCTCTTGTAACTGAAATGCTCTTATTTTTATCATTTTTTCCTATATCCAAGAAGCAAGGACAGCATTCAGACATTTATAGGCCTAGGTCCTTTTAATCCCATGGCACACAGATATTCCTTAAATCCTACCCTTGGTCTTTAGATCTCCATTCCTAGCAGAATTGTGATACTGTGGACAAGGAGGATTTATTCCAATGACATGCTTTATTTTCCAAAACTTTCTTACTTGAGACAAGTAAGTCAACAAGCACTTTGAAGCACCTACTGTGCACTAGGCACTATCCTAAGTTCTGAGGTACAAAAAAAGACAAAATAAATCCCTGGCCTCAAGGAGCTAACAGTCAAATGGGGAAGAAAATGTGGAAACAACTGCATTCACATTTCTCTCTCTCTCTCTCTCTCCTTCTATATCTACACACATATAAAATCAATTGGAGATAAATTCAGAGGGAAGGCGGTAACATTAAGGGAGAACAGGAAAGTTTTCTTGCAGAAGATGGTATTTGAGCTGAGACTTGAAAGAAGTCACAGAAGTCAGGAGATTGATATGAGGAGGGAGATTTCAGGCATGGGGGATAATCAGTAAAAATGCTTGTAGTCAGGAGATAGTGTCTTGTGGGAGGAAGAGCATGGATGCTACTGTCCCTGGATTATGGAGGGGAGTACAGAGAGGCAGAAATACGTGTATGGATGCCTTTGAGGACACCAGAATGGGGCGTGGGGCACTACTGTAACAAAAGCAACAACAAATTATTAAAAAATTATTAAATTATCCTAAAGCTAAGGTCTGACTATTATCAGTCCCCTACAGAATAAATTCTGGGGGTCCTCTCTTACACAAAAGTATGAACTCCTCTCTTTGATATTTAAACACTTTACAGCCTGGCTTCCTTTCCTGATTTATCATACATGGCCTGTGATTTCTGCACACGCTGTGTGTGGTCAAGCCAAACTGGTCTTTTTACTATACCTCACACACTGTGGTCCATCTCTTGCCACCCTACTTTTTCATTGTCTAACTCCCACCTTTGGACTGCACTCCCTCTGTACCTCCATTTCTCAGAATCCTTAATTTACTTTTAGGCTCAGTTTAAGACCCATGAGGCCTTTCCTGCTCCCCATAGCTACTAGTGTCTCTTCCCCACTAAATTACTTTATCTCTTGTTTGTGTATGCTTATAAACATAAGAGTTCTCTCCCCCAGCTATACTATATAAATTCCTTTAGGGCAGAAACCTCCCTAGTTCTGGATACTATTTTTAAATTCATTCTGGATCAATCAACTTACAAGAATATATTGACATTTTGCAGGGGGGAAGGGAGGGATAGAATATAATTTGGATTCTAGTTTTATGGATTTGTTTAATTAATTAGTTACTTTTTTGTTGGAAAAAAGAGATGAGAGAGAAACCTTCCAGGAACCTGAGATACATAAGCTCTCTTCTTGGTCTCAGCATAGGCAGTTTGCCATGTGCTTCTCCTGACTCTGGGACAGGCCGAGAAAAGCATCCTACCCCCTCTCCTTCCTACCTCCCTTTCCTCTCCCTGTCCAAATCCTAGGCAATTATTACAAAATGAAATAAATTAGTGTGGTAGTAGCTGGGGGAGCAGCCGGCATAGACCTAGTTTTCTCCTGTGGGTATTTGCTTACCAACCAGGGACAATCTGTCCCTTACCTCCTGGTGCCATGTGCATGGCCTGTTTATGAATTTAGTGAGTAATGTGGTTACAGGAATCAGAGGGAAAATTATTTTAGAGGTTAGAAAGGATGAATTTTGTCAGGGCACAGTGGTTTGCTTGGAGAACTGCTATTTGGAGCCACTATGTTTAGAAACTTTGATGGATCTGATCAGAAACAGTTACTCTCACCACTAGTATGTGACTCATGAAAAGATGATTCCTACGCAATGCCCTCCAGGCCTTCTTTTGGATATTTTAATATCTTGGTGCACTGCTGTAACACCCAAGTTGTCCATCTGTTGTCTCTTGCTTTTCACGACTGTCTCTTCTCCTTTTTTAGTTACACATAGACTTGAGGGAGGAATATTAATGTAGCAAAAAGAACTACTCTAACCTTGTAAGATGGATAATAGAATCATAGCATTTTGCAACTGGAGGGAACCTTAGAAACCATTGAGTGTTTGTATTACAGATGAGGCCCAGAATATACCTGTGAAGTGATTTGTCTAAGGTATTGCAGCAGAATTTACGGCAGCGCTGGGGCTGGAACTCTGGTCCTATGGGAAAATAAGATTTGGAGTTGGGGGGGAGGGGGAGACTTTTGAGATTAGCATAGTGGAAAGAATGGTGGATTTGCATTCAGAAAACTTTGATTCAGATCCCACTTCAAACACTATGTGACAGTAGGTAAGTCACAAGACCTACCTGGGCCTGTTTCCTCATTTGTAAAATGAGGATTAGCTGGACTCTGAGATTCCTTCAAGCTTTAGCTCTTTGATTCTCTGTCTAGCCAATTTTTTCATTTTGTTGCTGTTTAGTCATTTTTTTCAGTCATGTTCTACTCTTTGTGACCCCATTTGGGGTTTTCTTGGCAAAGATACTGGAGTAGTTTGCCACTTCCTTCTCTAGCAAAGCTTCATTATTCACCTGAATTTGGTCTACTGTTCTACAGTTTAGAGTTGAAGGAAGTGAATTTCTAGAGTCTAGAATAAGAATAGGGTCTTTCTTGACAAAGATACTGGAGTGGTTTGCCATTTCCTTCTCCAGCTCATTTTACAGACGAGGAAACTGAGGTAAACAGGGTTAAGTGATTTGCCCAGGGTCACATTAGCAGAGGAAGAATTTGAATTCAAATCTTCTGACTTCAAATCTGCTCTTTCTAATGCATCTCTCCTGGTGCCTTGTCCTGTGTTCTTTCTAATATGTCAGATTGACTCTCTTGTTCAGTAGATTCTATTTTGATGCCTACAGTCCCTCACCTGTGCTAGCCAAGTTGGGCTTTTATAAAATTTAGTGGGTTTCTCTGTACTCCAACCAGTTGCTAAATCTTGTCTATTCTACCTCCATAACATCTTTTACCTCTTCTCTAAACGGACACAGCCTTCACCCTGGTTCAAGTCCTCATTGCCTCTCCTAGACAACTGTAATAGTGTCCTCCTACACTTCCTTGCCTCCACTTTTCCCATCTCCAATCTACCATGTACCCACTTATCCAACTGATACTTCTAAAATATAGGCCTGTCAAGAATTGGAAATTGAAGGGATGCTTATCATTTGGGGAATGGCTGAAAAAGTTGTGGTTTATGAATATAATGGAATACTATTGTTCCATAAGAAATGATAAGCAGGAAAGACTTACATGAACTGATGCTGAGTGAAGTGAGCAGAACCAGGAGAACATTGTATACAGTAACAGCCACATTGTGCAGTGACTAACTTTCATAGACTTAGCTCTTCTCAGCAATGCAACGACCCAAGACAACTCCAAAAGACTCATGATGGAAAATACTATCCACATCCAGAGAAAGAACTTTGGAGTCTGTATGCAGATGGAAGCATACTATTTGCTCTCTCTCTCTTTTTTTTTTCTTCTTTCTCATGGTTTCTCTCATTGGTTCTAATTCTTTTTTACAACATGACTAATGTGAAAATATGTTTAATATCAATGTATATGTATAGCCTATATTAGATTGCATGCACTTATGGAAGTGAATGTTGAGGGGGGAGAAAATTTAAAACATCTTATAAAAGTGAATATTGAAAACTAAAAATAAATAAAATAAAATATAGGCCTGACCTTGTCACTTCCCTGCTCAAGAAGCTTCAGTGACTCCCTATTGATTTTAGAATAAAATCAGACTCTTCTGTTTTGCATTTAAAGCTCTTCACAATCTAGCCTGACTTATCTATTATCTAGATATATCATGTTATTCCTTTTAACACACTCTGTGTTTCAGCCAAACTGGTCCTCTTGCTTTTTGTCATGCATAGTATTCCATCGTTCACCTCTGTATCTTTGTTCAGGTTATTCTACCATGCCTGTAAAATGAAGGGACTGGTTCCCCCTCATATAGGTCTCTTAGAATCCCTGTCTCCGTTAAAGCAAAGCTTAGTTGAATTGTCACATACTACCAGAGACCTTTCCTGATATTTCTTAACTGCTAGTAATCTGTCCTGCTCCCAAATTCTTTTATATTTACTTTATATGTATTTTGGGGCATGGCACAATTGGGGTTAAGTGACTTGCTTAGGGTTACACAACTAGTAAGTGTCTGAGGCCAGATTTGAACTCAGGTCCTCTTGACTTCAGGGCCAGTGCTCTCTATCCATGGCACCACCTAACTTCCCTGTATGTATTTTCCCTAGTAAAGTGTATTTAAAGTCAGAAACTTTCTTTTTGTGTGTGTCTTTCTGTCCCTCCCTGGCATGTATATGTGTTTGAGAAATGCTTGTTGAATGAAATTGAAGACTAGCTCTACATATAATGTTGGCAACTGTTTTTCTGTATTTTCTGATATTCAGCTTGATTTTTAAGGCAGTAGTTTTCAAATGCTGTTGTGAGTCATCCCAAGGTTTGTAGGTCAGGTGGCCTGGGGCATCTAGAAGAAAAACTGGGGACAGATAAAAATTTGACTTCAAGCTACTCTCCAGCTTGTTTCTACAGTTGTTGCTTTGTGGATATTGGTTTAATGAATGCAGAATAATAGTTAATAATATTCCATGCTTCGATGGATCTGTAATCTCATTACTGTGGGTATTTGGTCCAATCGAGGTGATATTTAAACTGTACTTACTGTTTTAAAACATTTGCACATTATAATAATAGCTAGAATTTCTATAACATTTATATAATTTGTATTTACATATATTACATAGCATTAAATTGATTATATAGCATGAGCATTTATATATATTATCTTCTTTGATTCTCATAGCAACACTGTAAGACAGTAGAATCATAGGATCTCAGAGCTGGGAGGAGCCAGAGGGTATTGAGTCTAACCCCCACCAGGAACATGAATTCCCCTCTATAATATCTTGTTTGTCTAGCTACTACTTAAAACACCTCCCGTAAGAGAAGTTATTACATTTTGAATTGCTCCTTGTTCCTTGCACATGACTCTGCACCTCCCAACTCAGAGAGTGTTCACTGGCTATCCCTTGGGTATGGAATGCCGTCCCTCTTCATACCTACTTCCTACCTTCCCTGGCTTCCTCCAAGTCTGAGCTAAAGTCTCAAGAGGCCTTTCTTAGTCCAGGGTTGAGTGACTCACCCAGGGTCATACAGCTAGTAAGTGTCTGAGGCTGGTCTTCTGGAATCCAGGACTTGCCCTCTATCCACTGCATCACTTAGGCGCCCTTACAAACAAGGACTGGGTTTTTTTGTTTGTTTTGGTTTGTTTTGTGGGTGTTGTTTTTGCCTTTCTTTGTATCTCAAAGTCAAGCACAGTGCCTGTCACATGGTAGGTAATAAAAACTAATGGCAGCAAGATGGTGAAGTGGATAGAGTGTCAGGCTTGGCATCAGGAAAATCTGAGTTCACATCTGGCCTCAGACACTTACTAGCTGTGTGACCCTGGGCCAGTCATTTAAGCCTGTTTGCCTTGGTTCCTCGTGTAAAATGAGCTGGAGGAGGAAATGGCAAACCATTCTAGTAGTACCCTTGCCAAGAAGAGCCCAAATAGGATCTCGAAGAGTCGGACACTACTGAAAAATGACTCAAAAACAAGCTTGGGAAGAAAAGTACTACAAGTTGAGAGGCCCTGGAAAGACTCTTTTAAGGAATAAGTCTAATGTCGTTTCCACGCAAGAACATTTCAGATATTTGAAGACAGCTATTATACTCCCCCTCCCTGCCATAAATCTTTTCTTCTCTGTTCTGAGCCAACTCACTAATGCCTTTTATTGATTTAAAAAAAAACACCCTCAGC
The DNA here is from genome assembly GCF_011100635.1 of Trichosurus vulpecula. Classification (NCBI taxonomy): domain Eukaryota; kingdom Metazoa; phylum Chordata; class Mammalia; order Diprotodontia; family Phalangeridae; genus Trichosurus; species Trichosurus vulpecula. Next base: position 111,310,203 of record NC_050574.1, read on the forward strand.
CCCCCCACCCTGAAAAACAATAACCACATTGTGGTGTAGTGGAAAGGACACTGGATTTGGAATCAGAGGACCTTAGTTCAATTTCACCTGCTACTTGTGTGCCTCGGACAAATAACTTATCCTTTCTGGGTCTCAGTGTCTTCGTCTCTAAAATGGGAAAGTTGGACTAGATAGCCTCTGAGGTCTCTTGCAGTTCTAGGTCTAGGATCCTAAGGTTACCATCGAGAAAGATGCCCTGCCCAGAGTGTAAGTGGAAGAAGGATTCCCTATCAATGAGGAGGCCTTCTAGATATTCTTGCTTTTCAGGTTGCATCGTGCTGATTGCATCAAACCCCCAAGCATTACAAGGGCCTCCCCAGTGACATCCATGATGACTCAAAATAGCAGCCTGATTATCCTTGCAGGAAAAAACCTAAATGGATTTTTAAAAATGCCTATTGTTTCAAAATATGGCAGGCAGTTGAATGGTAGGGAATTTGGGGATATGTGTGTGTGTGTGTGATAGCATGGTTGCTATTAACATTATGCAATGGTCAACTTTGATAGACTTAGCTCTCCTCAGCAATACAATGATCTAAGACAATTCCAAGAGTCTTGTGATGGAAAATGCTATCCACATCCAGCGAAAGAACTATGGAGTCTGAATGCAGATCAAAGCATACTGTTTTTTCTCTTTTTTTTTCTTTTTTGTGGTTTTTCCCTTTTATTCTGATCCTTCTTTCACAACATGACTAATGTGGAAATATACTTAATGTGATTGTACATGTATAACCTGTATCAGGTTACTTGCCGTCTTGGGGAGGGGAGAGAGTAGGGAGGGAAAAAAATTTGGAACTCAAAATCTTACCAAAATGAATGTTGAAAACTGTCTCTACATGTAACTGGAAAAAAATAAAACAAAATACTATTTAGTGGAGGAAAAAACCCCAACATGGTTGCTGTTAAAGAATAATAGAATTTTAATATTGGAAGGGACCTTGCAGATCATTTAGTCTAATTCCTGCCAAAAACAGCTGACTCTTCACTACAACAAAGCTCACACATTTCTGTAATACTTTAAGGCTGGCAAAGAACACTTTGGTCAAAATACCCCTGTGAGGTAGGCAGTTGAAAGTCTCCTCTCCATTTTACAGATGAAGACACTGAGGCTCAGAGATGTGATCTCAGAGCCCATCTAGTCCATTCCATAATCGAATAAGACCTCCTGTCCCATATTTCTGACGAGTGGTCATCTACCTTTCCTTGAAGACCTACAGTAGTAAGGAGAACCCTACTCCTTCCCCGGCTGCCCATTCCACTTTTGGATAACTCGAATTGTTAGGATGTAGTTTTCTTACTTCAAAACTATGTTTACTTCTTTACAACAAAGACGCATTGTCCCTTGTTCTGGAACCAATCAGAAAAAATCTATTCCTTGTTCTGTGTGAGTCCTTGAAATACATGGGGATCACATCATATCTTCACTAAGTCATCATCTCTCTCTCTTACTTGGGAGTACAGAGTAGAGGACAGGAGGACTATCACCTGACCAGTTTTGGACACCTTATTTGTGTACTTGCCCAGCAGTATCGTGTCTTGCTACTATTTGACGGTTGTGGGGAGCTCTCCTAAAGCCATGGCATTCCGTCTGGCCTCTGGGCTAGAGGTGTGGCCTACAGCTAGACCACTTTACCTTACTGGGTCTAACATTTTCACTGTCATGATTCACAAACCCCAGAATCATTTTCTGAAATGTGAAGTAGCATGCCATTGCCACAGCAGCAAAGGTAAATTGGACTGCTCTGTCTAGACAGAGACTTTCTCCAGGGAAATAATTATTGTTAAGGGAACAGGCCCTTGTATGTCTCCTAAGAATATCAAGTGAGTCTGCAGCGGGCCAGAGGAGGCCACAGGCTTTGGCTCAGAGGCCTCTTCAGACATACAGAGCTGTGTGAAACCAGTTTCAGCAGAATCCAGTGTCTGGCAGCAACCATGACATTATTCTCATCGGCAGCTGCAGATTTAGAAAAGGAGGCCTCAGTGTTGCAGGAAGGGGTAAACATGGTGGACAGAGAAACACACTCCTGGGCCCCCCTCCAAGCTCTGTGTTCAGAAGACAAGACACAGGTATAAAACATGGTAATAGCAACAGCTCACATTTGTCTAGCATCATAGCATGATAGTCTAGAGCTGGGAGGGTCTCAAAGACCATCTCATTTTACTGATGAGGAAACTGAGGCACAGGGACATGACGTGATTTGACCAAGGAAGATGCAGAGATGGGAGTGAACTTTGTTCTCTCTCTAGAGCCAGTTATTTCCATGCTTCTGGGTACCGTGTTGCCTTTATAGGTTCGGGTGGTTTGTCAGATCCTGTGAGGGTGTGGGACGCATGTGGCTGCCCCCACTTTACTGATGAGGAGATGTGATGTGATTGGCCCAGTATCCCCAAGAGGCCGAGCTCTGGTGCCCTCCAATGACAGACAACACAGAGGGTTGGAAGAGTCTCACATCTCATCCGCAAAACCTGAGTTAAGAGTTCGAAGGTGGAGGGAGCCCTTTGTGGAAATTCCTCTCCCTTGTTCTCAGTGATTGCTGATTTTAGGTGTGGAGCGTCACATAGTGAGTCAGGGCCTATATGTGGTAGGGTAGATCCAGATTTTGACTTAGAAACACAAGCTCTCAAAATGGCCAAGGACCCAAGAGATCATTCCAGGGGTGGCTCAGGCCAATACCAGGCTAGATGGTGCAGTGGCTTGAGTGCCGAACTTGGAGTTGGGAAGAACTGAGTTCAGATTTTGTGTCAGACGCTAGCTGTGTGACCCTGGACAAGTCAGTTGACCTCTGTCTGCTTCGGTTTCCTCATCTGCAAAATGGGGATAATGATAGAACCTACTTTTCAGGGTTGTTGTGAGGATAAAATGAGGTAAAGTCTGTAAAGTGCTTAACACAGTGCCTGGCACATAGATGCTTGTTAAATAAGTGCTTGTTAAAAAACCCAATTCCTTCGGTAACATCCCTGACAAGTGTTCATCTAAGCTCTATTTGAATATGGCCTGTGATGGGAAACTCCCTGGGGTAACTCATTCCATTTTGGGGCAACTTCACTTGCTGGAAAGCCATTTTATATTTGTATATCATATTAAAGGGCTGCGTGGAATAGTGAAAACTGGAGTTGAACTCGGAAGAGCTGACTCAAGGCCTGTATCCATCACTTACTGATCATGTTCCCTCTCCCAACCTTACTTTCCTTATAAGTAAAATATGGTTAATGATTCTTGTACTAACTTCCTTGTAACAAAGTCAATGAGATTAAATGATAAAATTTATAAATAAAACTATAAAGCATTATTGAAGTGGGAGTTAGAATTATTATATTAATGGGGGAAGGAAGGCTTCCTGACCTTTCTCAAAATAGATATCCTAAAATATACCTTATTGTCCTTTTTCCTATATTTTTCTTCCTGTTTCCTTTCTTTCTCTCTCCCTCTCTTGACTGCTTCTGCTCTGGAAGAGGCACAGATGGGTCTGCTTCCTAGAAACTCTAGTTTCCTTTAAAGCTCAGCTCAAATGCTCCTCTTTAATTTGGGCCTTTCCTGGTCCCCTGAGCTGTCAGCATCTCCCCACCTGAAATTACCTTGTGGTTATTCCATATATTCTTTTATGAGCACATGTCTTTCCCTTATAAAATGTAAGCCCCTTGTGGGAGCGACCATTTTGCTTAGGCCTTTTGGTCCTTAGGACTTAGCACAGTGCCTGGCACATAATAAGCTCCATATAAATGCTAGTTCTCCTCCTCCTCCCTCACTACACCCTCCTCCTCTTCACTCCTTTCTCCTTCTCTTCCCTCCTCCTTTTTCTCTCCTCTTCCCTCCTCCCTCTCCTCATTCCTTCTCCTCCTCTTCCCTCTCCTGATTCCTTCTCCTCCTCTTCCCTCTCCTCATTCCTTCTCCTCTTCTTCTCTCTCTTCATTCCTTCTCTTCCTCTTCCTTCTTCCACCCCAGAACTCCTGTATTAACCTACCCTTACTCTTCCTGACCAAGTGACAGAACCACCAAATCTCCCTCTACCCCCCTGGTCCCTGCCCATGAGCCTTGAAATCTGTTCCCTTTCCTTATGCTAGAAATCCCTCCCTATACTCAGTGTGGCTGCATGCAGACAGTTTTGGCTGAGTGGTCTCCAGGAGCTTTTTGTTTGTTTGTTTTCCCCCAGCATGACTGTTTCATGATCTCTTGGATTTTAACCTGCTTTTGCTCTCCTTAGAGTTCCTCAAGGTCTCTGGGTGCAGCTGGATTGACTTTACCTCTCTCCTATCTCCCTGGCCCTTGCAAGCTTTTCTAGTCTTTGCTGAATGTAAAATAGATTTCACCCAGCTTCCTTTCTTTTGGATTGCTGCTGACTCAGCTGCCTAGGGATGCTGAGCTGGGAGGGGGTGGGGCAATGGGCCTGGAATGAAATACTGTATAAGTTAGTGGCTGGGGGTTTATGGTTTTCATTAAAATACTCTGGATGGTTTTCAAGACTGTTCCATAACTGTTTCTGTGTTCCCGGTGGCTTTGCAGTATTTTTTTTCCTCTAATACTATGCATACCCATAAAATTACAAATGGGAATAAAATGTTCCTGGGAGAAAAAGGAAATATTAAGATGATGAAGGGCTGTGAGGTCCTAAATAGAGATGTTAGTAATAAGAGAATTCCTATATCCACAGAACCTCAGTTTCCCTACCTGTAAGATTCGGGGATTGGGCTAAAATGAGGTCTGAGATCCCTGATGTTCTGTGACTTATTGTCCCTCGTTCTCAGGTCTTTCTCAGCTCTGACGTCCTGTGTTGTTAGGCCCGTTCCCTATTTACTCTTGTGGGCAAGGATTTGTTAGTGCTCAGGTCTTAAACTGAGAAGGGAGAAGATAGGCAGAAAAGGGAAGCTTTGATAAATCAGGGGTGTGTCATTGCTGGGGACATAATTGGTTCTTGGTGCTCTGGATGTACTGAGATTTCCCGGAAGCCATCAGACCTTGGTCAACCTTCTCTTTGGTGATGTGGAGAAGCTGAGCCCTTCAGACCTCAAAAGGGGATCATTGTGGGGGAGGGGCAGAATATGGAACTTAGAGGTAGAAGACCTTCATGTCTTCATCTGTAAAATGGGGATAATAATATCCACCTTACAGAGAGGTGAGGAAAAAGCATTGTAAACTGTAAAGTATTATATAAGCGGGAGCTTTTTTTAGCTTAGAATCTTTATTTTTTTAAATAAGGTGACTGGCATTTCTAAATTCCCTTTTCACATTCATTATTCAATGATTCTCTATCCAGACAACTAATTGAGCTAACTGGGAGGAAGCTGTGGAAAGTGATTTGTAAATCTTAAGCCTCATAGAAATGCTGTTGTTGATATAATTATGAATAATAATATTAACTGGAGGCTCTGGGTCTCCTGGTCATGACTAAAGCAGGCCCTATTCTTTGGGACAACTTGTATTTTTTTCTCCCTGGAACAATACAATAAAAGCATATTAATCATTTTTCCAAGTTAGAGGCTTGAGATTTATGGTCTTTCACATACAGACTTGCTGGGATGAGCCATGCTTTTCTTACTGCTCTTGAGGGACTGTGTGAAGGCTGCCTGTGCAGCAAACACAGATGTTTCATGATACTCATCCTAGAGAAGTCTCCTGAGTTTAACTTACCTCTGCCTCTGCATCTGGGAATCAAAAAAAAATGCTCAAATTTATGGTCTATATCACAGACCTCCTAGCCCATTGCAGGTGTTGGGATAAATTCTGTTTCTCCACTCTCTTAAATACATCCCTCCTTTCTACTATTCCTCCTGCTCTCAGTCTAATTCTGGCCTCATTACCTCTCACCTGGACTCATCTAATCGCCTTTTAAACTGTCACCCTACTGCTGTCCTCCACCCCCACCCCCATTCTCCCACCCTTGTAATCTAGCCTTCATGTTTCTGTTATGAAGGTGGTCTAGGTGGTCTGGTGGACAGAACACTGGGTCTGGAGTCAGGAAGTCTGGAGTTCAAATCTGGCTGCAGACACTTACTAGCTGTGTCACCCTGAACAAGTCATTTAACCTCTATTTGCCTCAGTTTCCTCAATTGCACAATGGTGATAATAATAGCATCTACCTCTCAGGGTTGTGAGGATCAAATGAGATAATATTTGTAAAAATTAAAAAGTGCTTATTACAGTGCCTGGCATATAGCAGGAGCTACACAAATGTTTATTCCCTTCATTTCCCTCCTTTCCTTTCCCTTTGTCAGATTTATCTTTCTAATGAGCAAGTGCCATTCCTATGGTCAAAAATCTTCATTGATAACTAAATGAGATCTAATTTCCTTTTTGGTATTCATGTCTCTCTATAATCTGCTCCCAAACACTTTCCCAATCTTCTCTCATGTTTCCCAGATTAATAGAACTCTTTACTATTCCCTGCTCTTACCCTAAGATATCTCGCATTTTATGCCTGTCCTCCTACTGTTTCCCAGGATTCCTCCTGAACCCTACCAAACAACATCTGCTGTTGAAATCCTTTCCTTACTCTAGTATAGGTTCAGTTACTGCCTCCAAAAGGATATTTTCTTTTCCTGGTCTCTCTACTATAGTTAGAAGAAATTTTTTCCTCAGATCTCTAATAGCACTTTGTCTGGATATCTCCAACGAATTTGTTATGCCCTGACTGGCCTCACCTATAAAATGAGCTGGAGAAGGAAATGGCAAACTGCTCCAGTATCTTTGCCAAGAAAACTTCAAATGGGGTCATGAAGAGTCAGACACAACTGAAACAACTGAACAACCACAACAAGAGTGGCATTCTGGTATTTGTGTACAGGTGTTATCTCCCCTACTAGACTGGAAGCTTCTTGAAGGCAAGGATTGTGTCTCACTCATATTTGTATCCAGAGTGTTAGCACAGGACACTGCATATAATGGGTGTTTGGTAAATGTTTGTGGATATGAAATGAACAAAACTAGATTAATGTTTGCTTGATGTAAAAAAAGTGATTCCTCCCACTTTTAAATTCAGTGATTGTTTACTGAATTAATCAATGAGACAGTTGGAAGGGGGCATATGAATAGATGGGTATAAACAACTTCATAGAATCTTAGAGTTGGAAGAGATCTCAGAGGCCATTGATTCCAATCCAAACTTGAAGGAATCAATTATTAGAAATTTTTCTTATATTAAGCCATTTTGAGGGTGGGCTTTATAATTTATCAGTAAGTACTCTAAACGTGTGCCTTTGGTAGTATGTTGATGGGCACACCAGAAAATGAGAAGCAAATGACCCACAAAACTTACTCATATGATGGTAAATATGATGGAACAAAATTTTTGGGGGGGTATTGACTCTTGCTTCTCTGATAAAATAGAAACTGTTCTGTTTGGCTTTTAAAGTCTTTACGACCTGATTTCAGCCTATCTGTCCATGATTACTGTCTATTCCTCTTCATGTACTTCATGTCCCGATCAAATGGGCAGCTAGCTGTTCCTCATGCACATATGCCATCCCCTGTCTCTGTATCTTGGTACTGCTTGGCCCCTATGCATGCAATACACTCCCTCCACATCCTAACTCTTAGAATCCCTAGCTTCCTCCACCAATTGCTAATTTTTGTAACTAATTTGATTCCTTTAGTTTGTTGTCTTAGAGAGCCAAAAAACTATTACCAATTGTTTTCTAAAGGTGATTCTATTGAACAACCCGACATTTAATTTAAAAAGGAGAAGAGAATCTTTGATAGGAGCTTTTGGAAGTAGGTGAGTCTGAAATGACAGGGGAGGGACTTATTTCGAGATCAGATCTTAGGGAGAATTTTTTAACTTATTAATAAATCACGCAAAACTTCTTTTCATGCTGCATATTTAGGGGTGTCTTCCTCTCATGAAATCGATTGGTAAACAAGTTAACAAACTAAGAAAAGGTCAATCTGACACACGAGCCCAAATTTGCCTCTCTGAAGATACTCACCAGTCATAGTTTTACCTTCTGGCATCAAGTGGGAAGAAAAAAAACCCCAAAACTTAAAGAATCTTATTTCTGTTGATATTTTTTGGTTTTATATCATCTTCGTTTCTAAATACAGTTATCCCTCCCACGTCGTGGGGGTCAGGGGCAGCATCCTCACTTTCTGGAAAATCCACATGAAATATTTTGGCCCTCCCTTCATACTAGAGAAGAAGGTCTGAATTACTACAGTATTAAGAGATTAAAAGATGTTGTTATTATATAATACTATTCATATATTTTACATATTTCTTCATTTTCAACTTTTTCTGTCTTGTCTGTTGACTTTGTGTGTTGTTAGAGGCTTCTGCAAAACTCCCCCCAGAATTCCCATTTAATTTCTTTTGCCAACCCGTCATATATTGAAACTTGAGGAAAGTCACCATGTGGAGGAGATAACTGTATCTCTCTTTTCCTTACCTACCCAGTATGCTATCCCTTGGATCAAAGGATAAAAAAGACATGGGAGGCGGGGTGTTGTCGCAGGGGAAGTAGTTTAGTAAATCACCTAACACATCACCTCTGTCTGACAGCGTATGTAGTGTTCTAGACATTCTATAGTATTCTATATGTAGATATTCTCTATCTAGTATTCTGTACAGTAGGAGACTATCTCCTACTTCTCGTGGGGAGGGACAACTCTAGAAGTCAAGCTTGGTAATCATAATTGCATAACCTTCATGTTAAAATTTTTGGTTCTTTTTCTTTATGTTGTGCTCAGTAAGTATATTGTTATCCTGGTTTTGCCTACTTCAACATTACTTTACTTAAGTTTTCCTATATTTCTTATAATTCTTCATATCCTTTGTTTTTAACCAAGGAGCAATATTCCATTATATTTACATGTCATTAGAAGCCCTTCACAAGCTAGCTTCAAACTACTTTTCTAGCCAGATTATAAATTCCCAAGAGGCAGCTACCTCAGTGAATAGAGTACTGGGCTTAGAGTTAGGATGACCTGGGTTCAGATTTGGCCTCAGACACCTTACTAAGCTGTGTGACCCTGGGAAAGTCACTTAACCTATGTCTCAGTTCCTCAACTATAATATTACCTTGTATTCATTATATAATATATATATATATATATATACACACACACATATATATATACATATATACACATATAAGTATATGTATGTGTACATATGTGTGTGTGGTTTCTCCTGACAGAAAGCAAACTCCCTGAGGTTAGTCATTCTTTGTATCCCTACCACCTCACATAGTTGCTGGTACATAGTAGACATGTATTACTTGTTATTTTGATCTCTACAGTTTGTTTAGCTATTCTCCCCATGATGGACAATCATTTATGTTCTAGTTCTTTACTATTACAAAAAGTTCTGCTATGTATATTTTGGTAGATATGGGACTTTTCCTTCTATCTTTGCCCTCTTTGAGTATGTGCTTAGCAGTGGGATCCAAGAAGAATTAATCAAAATCTTTTTCCACATAAGCGGCCTTCAGATGCTTGAAGAAAAGAATATATCCTCATTAAATCTTTCCCAGGATAAATATAGTCACTCCAACTCTTTATCAACTTGATCGCTCTCTCTCTCTCTCTCTCTCTCTCTCTCTCTCTCTCTCTCTCTCTGTTTCTTTCTCATCAATGTCTTTAATAAAATGTAGTGACTAGAAAGAACCCAGTCTTCCAGCTGTGATCTGAATAGTACAAAGTACAATAGGATTAATCATTTCCTCTTTCTGAAAACTGAGCCTCTCAAAGCAGCTCAAGATAGAAGTCTCTTTTTTGACTACCTTGCGGTCCACTAAAAACCCTAGATCCCTTTTATTTGACATGTTGAGTCTTACCCCATTTTGTACATGTGAAGTTGTGTTTTTGAATCCAAATATAAGGCTTTACACTTACCCTTATTGCAATTCTTCTTATTAGATTAGGGTTAACATTGAATTAACAGCCTTGGTTGAATGTTACAGCATATATCAGCTTTCTTGGTTTTGAAGCATCTGCAAATTTTGCAAGAAGTCCACCTATGCCTTTATCCAAATCATTGATTAAAAAAAATGGTATAGGGCCAAGCAGAGATGCTTGGAGTATTACTTTAGGCAGCTAGGTGGCACAGTGGATAGAGTACCAACCTAGGGTCAGGATGACTCTTTGTGAGTTCAAATCCAGCCTCAGACACTTGTTTACCTCAGTTCCTCATTTGTAATGTCAAATGAGCTGGAGAAGGAAATGACAAACTACTCTAGTATCTTTGCCAAGGAAATCCCAAATGGGATTACGAAGAAGTCAGATACAACTGAAAAACAACTCAATGATAACACTCATTCCTTTAGAGACCTACTTGCTGGTTCATATTGAAATATTAATGACTACTTTTTGGATCTAGCCATTCAACCAGTTCTGTAATATTTTTAGCCCCCATCTTTCCAACTTATTCATAGTAATACCATTATAGACTTTATCAAATCCTTTCCAAAAATCTAGGTAAATTACATCTGTTTGTTTCATTTAAGTTTTTTAATCACGTTCTTTTTGGAGGAGGAAAGGCAGGGCAATTGGGGTTAAGTGACTTGCCCAAGGTAAGTGTGTCAAGTGTCTGAGGCCGGATTTGAACTCAGGTCCTCCCAACTCCAGGGCCATTGCTCTACTCACTGCACCATCTAGCTGCCCCTAGTTTTTTTAATGAACAGAAATTTTTTTTCATCTTTACTTTTCTATCTCCATTATGGCATTCCCTGATATATCAGTCTTGAAACCCTATCAAAAAGGAAACAAAGTTAGTTTGACATCACTTCTTGATGAAACTAAGCTGACTTATGTGGGCCAGTACTCCTTCCTTTGCCAGATGTTTACTAACTATCCCTTAATAATCTGTTCCAGAATTCTACCAGATATAAAATTCAAATTCACTAGCCTTTAATTTTACAACTCTATTCTATTTCCTTTATTGGAAATTGGGACAACATTTGCCCTTCTCCAATCCAGCAGTACTTCTCCCATTCCCCACAGAAACTTTGCTCGTTGCAAGAAGTCTAGATTGCATTATATCTTTCATAAATGATGAAACTATGAATTGCAACACTTTAAAAGAGGGGCTAGTTGTTCATTAAACATACTTTTTGGGAAGCTAGGGGTATTTATTTGCCCTAAGAGTCACTTGATTCTGCATATCTTTGGATGCTCTGCCTTTTGGCCAGACTCCCTGGGTTACATTTGTTTAAGTTTACTGCTTTCTAAATTGTGAAAGTCTGGTATTTCCTTTTCTATGTCATCTCCATCACAGCACTTGACAAAGATATAATCATTATTATGATGTTAACTGACAGTAAATGTTATTCTGTGGAATGATTAGATTTACTTTAAGAATAGAAATGTCTCCTCTATTTAGCTGGTATCTTAAGACTGCTAACCAAGAATCACAGAATTTTGGCTCTGGAGGATCCATAGAAGTCATTTGGTCCAGTCATGAACACATGAATATGTGAAATTATATAATTTGTTGATAGAAGGTCTGGGATTTCAAGACTCAGATCTCCTAATATAAAAATGCCTAGAAAACTAAGTTCATAAACCCTAGGTTAAGAATGTCTGATCTCATCCAAACCCCTTATTTTATGGATCCTTAAGGAAAGTAGAGCTCAGACATAGGAGTAACTTGCTCAAAGTCACATGACAGAATTGGATCCATACCAATATCCCCTGGCTTCAATGTAGTGTTCTTTCTACCATGCCAATGCTAGGTCCATAGTCTTCTCCCTTGGGGCCAGGATACCTTCCACAGCTCAAGCACCCCTCTCCTCTGAGAACCTCACTAGTGGTGACCTATCTTTGCCTGTTCTAAGAAATTATATATCTATTCTGCTTAGCTGGGGCAACATTCCTTATTACCATGATAAAGACTTGTATCTGAGGTTCCAAGATCTAATGCCTTCTCTGTATCATTGCCTCTCACTTAATAAAAAAATAGATGAGAAGAAAAGACCTTTGGTTTTACTGATAAAATAGTCAACGAGCATTTATTAAGCTCTTACTATGTGCCTGCCACTGTGTTAAAAGCTGGGAATGCAAATATTAGTAAAAAAGACAGTTGTTACCCTCAAGCAGATGACATGCTAATGGAGAAGATAAGAAATGGCCAGGACGGAAGGAGAAGAAGGTGGTAATGGATGGGATATGGTGGAGATATCTGGAGGAGTACAGCCTGGTGAGAAATGAACAGATAGCTGGTTTAGACATTCTCCTTAAATGAAGGTACTCAGTGGACTTTTTTTTTTTTTTTTTTTTTGGTAAATAGTATTTTTTTCCTGTTGTGTTTGTCCTTCGTTCTCAAAGAGGACCATGACATCAGGGAGATGATGACATGACTTGCAGTTGACTTTGATTTGAGTGAGTGATGGCTATGCAAGGTCACAAGCCTCACTTTCTCGTCCAGAGCCACCTGGGTCCAGTGGCCAGATATTCATCAGGACAACTGGACATGGCCCAGGATACATTGGGAAACCCTGGCCCTTTTAGGCTAAGGGTTCTCAGGTTCTCACTTTGAGTGAGGTAATGCCTATTCACTGAATAGGCCTCTTTAAGAAGTTAGTCAAGAGATAGCTCCTTTAATAAAAAAAATCAAACTGGGAGGAGGAGACCCTCAGTGTTGCTGTTCAAAAGAGAAACAGTTACTATTGACATTCACTCTGAGCCAGGAAGCCCCAAAAAATAGCCATTAAGTGAGCTCCAGAGAGATATGGGTTTAAGGGTTGGTCTTTGGGAAAGAGATCTGCCAACTTAACTAGGCAACTTTCAGCCATCAAAATTTACCTTCCTTTGGAAAGGACAGGCAGAGGCAGAGGTGCTGAGCTGAGTTACCCAGCTGGCTAGGTCCCCATTCAGGCAGCTCTGACTACTCACAGATTGTGTTTATCCTTTGTTCTCGAAGAGGACCATTATATCAGGGAGTAAATACATGTAAAGATAGTTTTCAACATTCATTTTTAAAATAAGATTTTGAGTTCCAAATTCTCCCTTCTTCTCTCCCATCTCCAAGATGGCAAGCAATCTGATATAGGTTATACGTGTGCAATCATGTCAAACATATTTCCACATTAGTCATGTTGTGAAAGAAGAAACAGAACAAAAGGGAAAAACCACGGGAAAAAGAACCCTCAAAAAACAACCAAAAACATTAGTATGCTTTGATTTGCATTCAGACTCCCAAGTTCTTTCCCTGGATGTGGGTAGCATTTTCCATCATAAGTCTTTTGGAATTGTCTTGAATCATTGTATTGCTGAGAAGAGCTAAGTCAATCATAGTTTATCATCACACAATGTTGCTGTTACTGTGTACAATGTTCTCCCGGTTCTGCTCACTTCACTCAGCATCAGTGCATGTAAGTCTTTCCACGTTTTTCTGAAACGCTCCTGTTCATCATTTCTTACAGTACAATGATATTCCATTTCTGTGGAGCCTTTCAATCAGAAAGAAGTGCCCCAGGGGCACCAGTGCTTAGTTCACACCAGGCGTGAGTTCTAGGGTTGAAATAATCTTCCAATAAGTTTAACGTGAAGGTATATGTAGAACCTATGTCATATTACATGCTGTTTTGGGGGGGAGGGGGAGAAACTCTGGAACTCAAAAACTTGTGGAACTAAGTGTTGTAAACTAAAAATAAAAAAGAAATAAAAAGAAATAATCTTCCAGGATGAGATGAAGAGGTTCTGTGGAAAGAATAATGCGCCTAGGTTCAAATCCTTCCTCTGATACTTTGTATCAGTGTGACTGTGGGCAAGTCACATATCCTGTCCCAGCCTCAGTTGCATCATTTATAAAATCAGGATACTGATAGCAATTGCCATTCACAGGATTGTTGTGAAAATCAAATGAGTTAATGTATGTAAAACATTTTATAAATCTTAGAGCAGCTCTTTTTTGTTGTTGTTCAATGGTACCTGACCCTTTGTCACCCTGTTTGGGGTTTTCTTGGCAAAGATACTGGTGATTTGCCATTTCATTTTCCAGCTCATTTTACAGATAAGGAGACGGAGGCAAACAGGGCTAACTCACTTGCCAAGAGTCACACAGCTAGGAAGTCTCTGGGGCTGGATGTGAACTCAGGTTTTCCTGACTCCACGCCAGTGCTTTATCAGCTACATCACCTAGCTGCCTTACAGAGAAGCTCTATAAGTGTCAGCTGTTATTGTTGTTATCATCAAGAAGGACCTGTGCTTGAAATTTTCTTCTGTCTCATAGAAAAGCCAAGGACCAATAGTAGGTCCTTGCTTAACATAGTTTCTAATAGTACATACTTGTTTAATGCTTAATGACGGACTGATTAATTGATTAGTGGTAGGGGTGGTGGTGATGCAAGGGGGCGCTTTGTTAGGTAGTTGATGTCAGGAAATTCCCCAAGGTGGCTGTGACCTCTTAGAATTTGGGAGATTTGAAACCCGATGGGCTAGCTTATCCAGGGATAATTAGGACCTAAGAAAATCTGACACACGCCACCCAGTCTCATAAGATACTAAATCATTCCGAGAAGCCAATCTCTTGGTTAATATTTCTTTTAAATAGGAAGCTAATTTGGTAAACAAAATTAAGGTCAGAAATCTGATAAGTGAGTACAGAGCAGGGGCATCTGAGGTTTTTTCAGTAATGAGCCATCTGACCAGAAATCCATGTGTGAAAGCCAGATAGAATTTTTACAGTAACTAATTAAAGACATTCTAACTTTTCCCTTCTCTTTTAATCCCCATTTCTATTTTCTCATCATCCTTTTTCCTATTTTCCCTTACTCTTTCAGGGATTTCCATGGTACCAGGCAGACAGGATCTCTTTCACTTGTCTGGGAGACAACCCCTAATGGGTTCTCTCTTCTGTTGCTAAGTCCCCACCTCCGTGAAAGCCCATTTCATAGAGTTTATCTCCATGAAACTTTCCCTGATGCTGCTTGTTGGACCACAATTGTCCCCCTCAGCTTTCACCTACTACTTTGTTTTCTGTATGTCTCTCATACTTATTTAATATTATAATTATATGTTTAAACCCTAATAGTTTGTGAACTTTAGCCAGGATGGTGTTCAACACATTAGAAAAATGTCTGTTGAACTGAGTTGAATCCAAATCTGTTAAGGTGAAGCTTTCCAGAAGGCAGCTACATAACAATTTTAACAAGCAGCAGGTTAGACCCTGCTGGCCTTTTAGTTGATATGTGCTAACATAATGAGGTAACAATTTTAAAAAATCAGCGGGTCGATCTAACTAGAAGTTTAGCCGGCTGCATTTGGGTCACAGGCCACATTTTAGACACTTGGGAGATGGGGATTGGTGCCATAGACACTGCACTAGAAGATACAAACCCGGACCTGTAGGCCTGGCTCTGCAATTCATTAGCTGTGTGACCTTGGGAAATTCAGCTATCTTCAGTGAACTTTGATTTTCTCATCTTTAAAGTTGGAGATAGCCAGGTCAGTATTATCTCACATTCCTATTGTGAGAATCAGCTGAGCAGGATGGAATTGTGAAAAGATTAGGAAAGAAAAGATTAGTCCTGATACTGGTCTGGGTCCTTGGGCAAATCCCTTTCCCTCTCTAGAGCTGTGTCTCCAAGATAACTTGTATGAAAGGCCTTTGTAAACTTTAAGGTACTCTATACATACTATTATTCGGGCTAAATAGATCTTCTTTAGTCGGCAAAATGTTCCTCCTGGAGATACATTGCCTCAAATTTTCTCCCAAAGCCCATCATTTCTGGGATTAAGAACGTTGCCTTCGTTATTTTAATTTTATTGGTTTTGTTTTTGTTTTTTTCACATCAGAAGAGATACTTGTTTGCTTCTGGTAGGTATCACTCTTGGTCTTTTCCTAAGGTCCAAGCACAGGGCTGCTAGGTGGCACAGTGGATAGAGTTCTGGCCTGGAGTCAGGAAGACATCTTCATGAGTTCAAATCTGGCCTCAGACACTTCCCAGCTGTGCGACCCTGGGCAAGTCACTTTACCCTATTTCTTCATCTGTAAAATGAGCTAGAGAAGGGAATGGCAAACCACTCCAACATCTTTACCAAGATACTCCCCAAATGGGGTTACGAAGAGTCAAAAGATTGAACAACAACAAAGGTCAAAACATTGTCTCTAGGGAGCCCCCACTGAAATGCAAATATATTGCCTGGGAAGTAGAGTCACTTGAGTTCTAGATGGAGAGATATGGACTGGACTGGCATATAGTGTGGTGGATTTAGAAACTGACTTATTGATCAAATGCCAAATGGATTGATGTCAGCCTGGAGGCTAGATTCCTAGTCAAGTGCCCATAGGCGCTGTCCTTGGCCCTGTGCTGCTCAATATGTTTATCGATGACTGCGGGTGAAGGCATAGATGGCATGAAGCTAGAAGAGATAATTTAATACATGACTGATTCAGGATCAGAAAAGACCTCATCCTTATGACTGGGTGAGTAAGTAGGCTGAAGTTAAATTAAGATGGTGAAATTCAGTAAGTACAATTGTCAAGTCCTGCCGTTGGCTTCAGTTAATCAACTGCATAAAAACAGAAGCTAAGGAAGCGGTTATTATGGAAAAGACCTAGGGACTTTAGTAGCCCACAAATTCAATATGAATGTTAGTCAACTAGCAATTATTAAATGCTTATTTTAGTCAATCAATAAACATTTATTAAGCACCTACTATGTGCCAGGCATTGTTGTTAGTCCCTATGGCACATAAATTCATGTATTCTGAGACTACATTAAAGAGGAGTATAATGTCTAGGCCAAGGAAGGCCATAATCTCACTGTAATTTTCTCTGGCCAGACCACATCTGGAGTATTGTATTCAGTTCAGAGTACCATATTTTCAAAAGATGGAGCTCATCTAATGGAAGTTGACTGGCATAATGAGAAAATTTAAAGCTTTATCTTATGAGGATTCATTAAAAGAAATGGAGACATTTAGCCTAGAAACAAAAAGACTTTTAGGGTGATATAATAAGAATCTTCGAGAACATGGAGGACCTGTCACGAGGAGGAGGAGGAATTAGCATTGTTCTAATTGGCCCCTGAGGCAGAACTGGGAACAATAATTCTAAATTATAGGGATGCAGATTTTGGCCCATTCCAAGGAAAACTTCTAACCCTTACAGCTGTCCAAAAATGGAATGTGCTGCTGAAGAGGGTGGAGAATTCCCTGAAGGTTTTTACTGTAGCCTGGATAACTACTTGTTAAGGGTTCATTCTTTCCATCTGAGTTGGATTCTGTAATTTTGTGAGGATTAACAGTTTATGGAGATTTAATTGATTAAATTAGTGATCACTTCTGAGAGTCTTAGAACAGTTTTGATGGGAAAGCGATGAGTTAGCAATGAAGCTGCTAGGTGGTACAGTGGATAGAGTGCTGGGCCTGGAGTTAGGAAGACCTGAGTTCAAATCTGGCCTCGCTAGCTAGGTGGCCCTGCGGCAAATCATTTAACCTCTGTTTGCCTCAGTTTCCTCTTCTGTAAAATGAGGATAATAACAAGTTGTTGTGAGGATGAAATGAGGTAATATTTGTAAAGTACTTAGCACAGTGCCTGGCACATTATTCACCTGTTCCCCCTTACCCCCAATGCTGGGAGAGGAATTCCCTTAGGTGGGAAAGTATGTGTGGGGATGATGCAGTGACACTGATGGAGAGAAGACAGGCAAACAGAGAAAGGAGGGGAAGAACAAAAACAAATGGTATATTAGAACATTGGACTGGAAGTCAGGAGACTTGAGTTCTAATTGACACATTGTTGAATGAGCAAATATGAATCAGCTATATGTACAAAATATTGAAGAATCATGGAATCCAAGAGCTGGAAGGGATTCAGGGGCCATCTTGTCCAAACTGTATCTAAATAATAATTCCCTCTATAACATTCTTGGTAAGTGGTCATCCATCCTTTGTTTGAAGACTTCCAGTGATGGGGAACCTGCTAGCTTCCCTGACAGCTAGTTCTGCTTTTGGCCAGTTCTAATTTTTAAGGAATTCTTTTCTTCAGTGAGCTTTTGTACTTCCTTTTCCATTTGGCTAATTCTACTTTTTAAGGAGTTGTTTACTTTGGTGAATTTTTATACATCTTTTCCCATATTTTGTGCTTCCTTTACCAAGCTATTAGCTCTTTTTTCATGATTCTCTTGCATCACTCTCATTTCTTTTCCCAATTTTTCATCTTCTCTTATTTCAGTTTAAAAATCCTTTATGAGCTCCTCCAGGAATTCTTTTAGACCTGACACCAATTCACATTTTTTCTTTGAGGCTTTGTAGCTGTTTTGACTTTGCTGTCGTTTTCTGAGTTTGTGTTTTGATCTTCTTTATCACCATAGTATCTCTCTGTAGTCAGGTTTTTTGTTATTGTGGTTGTTTGCTCATTCCCCAACATATTTCTTGACTTCTAACTTTATGTCAAAGTTGGGCTCTGCTCCTGGGGCAGAGGGGACACTCTCCCAAGTTTCAGGTTTTTTTGTGCTGCTACTTTCAGAGCTAATTCTGGAGACTCATAAATTTTCAGTTCTTCTAAGGTGGTATGATATAAGGAGAGATGTGGTCACTGCTCTTCTGGCCTGTGCTCTGGTCTGTCAGTGACCAAAAACTCTCTTTTCCACTCTGGAACTATAACTGGGGTCCCCACTCCTTTGAAGCTGTGATCTCTGGTGTGCTAGTACTCCTCCTTGTCCTGGGAGTGTGACCCCAGCCTGCAACCTGGACCCCCACATGGTCAATGCAACAGAGTCCTGCACCCCGTGCTAGCAAAGTGTCCCCAGTAATCTCCTTCTGACCTGTTGTTTGGCTCCCTGTGGACTGATAGCTCCAGAAGTTGCTCCCTCTTCCAATGCAGTAGTCCTAAAAGCCTGTACTGGACTGTACTCCACTCTCACCCTAATGAGACAGACCCTTCCTGTTGACCTTCTAAGTTGTCTTGGGCTGGAAAATTGTTTTGCCACTCCTTTATTGGTTCTGCTGCTCCAGAATTTATTCTGAGGCATTATTTTAAAGTTGTTTGGAGGGAAATTTGGGAGAGCTCAGTCCAGTCTCTGCCTTTATTTGGCACCCTTGGCTCCACCTTTGTAGTTTTATTTTTGGATAGCACTAATTGTTAGAATAGCAGCTAGGTAGCACACAGCATTGGGCCTGGAGTCAGGAAGACTCATCTTCATGAGTCCAAATCCAGCCTCAGGCAACTGTGTGACCCTGGACAGGTCATTTAACCCTGTTTGCCTCAGTTTCCTCATCTGTAGAATGAGCTGGAAAAGGAAATAGCAAACCACTCCAGTATCTTTGCCAAGAAAACCACAAATGGGATCACAGAGTCAGACATGACTGAAATGACTGAACAACCACAAAATTGTTAGGAACTTTTTCCTTGTATTCAGCCTAAATCTGCTTGTCAGGAACTTTCCCCCCTTCTCCTAGTTCTTCTTTCTGGAGCCAAGCAAAACAAACAAAAAAAAGAGCCAATCAATCATTTTTCCATTCTAGTGGCCTACTTCTAGTCTTGCTCCAGTTTATTCGTGTTTTTTTTTGTGGAATGTGATGTCTAGAACTTAACAGTGTTCCAGGTATGGTCTCACTAAGATAAAGTATAGTGAGATTATCACTTCTATCATTCTGAACACTGCCTCTCTGAGTGTGGCCTAAGAGAGTAATTTTTTAAAAAGATGCTGGGTCAGATCATTTATTCATTGAGCTTGTAGTCCACTGAACCCACCAGATCTTTTCCACAGGAAATTTTTTTTTAGCTTTCTATGCCTCCTCTATCCTAGACTCACGAAGTTGATTTTTGGAACTTAAGTGTAGAATCTTACATGTATCCTTCATTATATTTATGTTAAGGGAGAAAAGGGAGAGAGAATGAGCATTTATATAGCACCTATTATGTGCCAGGCACTGCGCTAAGTACTTTTCACTTATGTTATCTAATTTGGACCAGAGCTCTGTCACACAATGTGTTAACAACCCTCCTAAGTTTCATGTCATCTGCAAATCTGACAACCCTGCTATATATCTAAATAATTAATAAACATATTGAACTGCATACAACCATGTACAGATCCCTGAAACATTCTACTAGAGACTCGCCTCCAAACTGACATCATTCAATTAATTAAGTAGTCTCTTTGAATCTAGTTTAACTACCATAGCATGAAAACATTGCCAATATGTTTTATTGAAACATAAGTATACAATGTCTACCACTTTTTCCTGATATAGGTGCTCTGTCAAAAAGAGAAATGAAATTAGGATGACATTACCCAAAGCTGTGCTTTAGTGATTTTCCCCCATCCCTACTTTTCAGCTTTCTTTTCTGTGTTGTCTTTCCCCATTAGATAAAATCGAGGGCAGAGACTTTCTATTTGTATTTGTATCCCTAGTGCTAAGAACAATGTCTAACACATAGTAGGTACTTAATATATGTTTATGATCTAATTGATCACTCCTTTCCTTTCTAAGTGTCCATAAAACTTTCCTCAATTATCTACCCTAGATTTTTGCCAGGAATAAAAGTCAAGATTTCTGTTCTATAGTTTCTTCTCTCCTCTGCCCCACTCTTGGCCAAATTGGCTCATCTGTCCCTTTCTAATCTTATGGCACCCCTCTCATTCTCTAAGACCTCAGACACCTACAGCAGCTCAGCAATCTCTTCTGCCAGTTCTTCCAATATTCCAGGATGTAGTCCAACCTGAACTCGTGATCTGAACTAACTGGAAGCAGCTAAAAGTTATCTGACCTCTGCTCATCTTGTTCTCCACTTACCCTGAATTTTCATTCCCTGGTAACTTTTTTTTTTATCCCATGCTTCCCAGTCCCAAGAAAATTTTTCCTTGGAAGAGAAGATAGAAACAAAGTAAGGATTAAATCGTCTGCCTTCATGCTGTCATCTGCCCTTCCACTGTTTAATGGTTACGTGGCTGTGCTTTTGTCTTCCATATATGACTTTTAAAAATCTAAATCTGTCGATGTATCTTTTGTCTTCTTGTGCGTGATTCGATCTCTTTTGTGAGTCCCCCACCTTTTTCTTCACCTGAATAATTTCTACTTGTGTCTTAAAGTTTTCATTCTTAAAAACTTCTCATCTAAGTCTGATTTCCTTCCTCAAAATATTAAGCCATTGGATCCTATCTAACTTTTCTGTGGACAAGTTAAAATTTAATACAGCACAAATAAACAAAATACATCACAATCCTTTGAAATCTGTCATTTCAAATATAGAGTTCACTGTTCATGCCCCTCATGGATTCTCGTTTCTTTTATACATATTCTAGCAGTCTTGTAAACTTAAATCCTTTAGCTTTGGCAATAATGTATTTTGGCATATTACACCCAACAATTCATATTCTTACATATGCCTTTCCTTGGAAACAGGAGGCTAGGTTTATTAAGCACACAAAACTAAAATATTCATTGATCATGTCAAAGAAAAACTATTACTCTTATACTCTGCATTTAGGCACAAATCTTCCAGAAATAATTTTTAATATATTGTCATTATTCAGAATCCAAGCATATTGTAGGTGGCTTCCCTGGCTTTCTCTAAATCTCAGCTAAAATCCCACCTTCTTCTAGAAGCATTTCCTAGTCCCCCTTAATGTAAGTGCTTTCCTTTTGTGATTACTTCTAGTTTTTCTTGTATGTATATTG
Source organism: Trichosurus vulpecula (assembly GCF_011100635.1). Classification (NCBI taxonomy): domain Eukaryota; kingdom Metazoa; phylum Chordata; class Mammalia; order Diprotodontia; family Phalangeridae; genus Trichosurus; species Trichosurus vulpecula. The sequence continues at coordinate 111,331,801 of NC_050574.1, forward strand.
TTTCCATGTTATCTCCTATTAGACTGTAAACTGCATGAGGGCAGGCTTTTGTTCTTCTTTGTATCCCTGGTCCTTAGCACCAAGCCTAGGAAGGTAGTAAAGTATTTAATAATTAATCATTCAGTCAACACTTATCAAATGCCTACTTTATGCCAGGCACAGTGCTAAGCACTGGGGATACAAAAGAGGCGAAATATAGTCTGTGCAGTCATGGTGCACACAATCTAATGAGGGAGACAATATGCAAACACCTATATTACAAAGCAAGCTATTTACAAGATAAAAAGGAAATAATTAACAGAGAGGGAAGGCACTAGAATTAAGAGAAGTTGGAAAAGGCTTCCTGTAAAAAATGGCATGTTGGGATTTAAAGGAAGCCAGGGAAGTTAGTAGGCAGAGTTGTGGAGGGAGAGCATTCCAGGCATGGGGGAGAACCAGAGAAAATGCACCGAAGTAAGAAGCAAGAGATGAGTGTCTTGTTCATGTAACTGCCAGGAGCCCGTTGTCATTGCATCAAAGAGTAGGTAGTAGAGGGGCAGTTAGGTGGCTCATTGAGTAGAGCACCAGCCCTGGAGTCAGGAGGACCTGAGTTCAAATCAAGCCACAGACACTTGACACACTTACTAGCTGTGTGACCTTGAGCAAGTCACTTAACCCCATTGCCCTGCCTTCCCCCCTCCAAAAATAAAAAGAGTAGGTAGTGGGGAGTAAGGTGTAAGAAGACTGGAAAAGTAGGAGGGTTCTCTGAGTTCTTCACTCAGAAAAGAAGCTAAATAAAAGAGCCCTCAAACTTCCTCAACTCTCTCTGTCTGTCACACACACACACACACACACACACACACACACACACACACACACTCTTCCAGAGTCTTAGTGCCATTTTAGGCTTTATTAAATTAATACTAAAACTTTTGGGATGCTGTATATTTCAGACCACGAAATACAGCTTTTGCGATTATTATTTGTTACAGGCTGAATTCTTCAAGGTCATGGTCTTCTGGCTTTTTATTAAAAAGCAAAAAATAAAAGTCCACAGGCTTTGCAAACTGTCCTATCATTGTTGGGATCAAGAGTATTCTCTACTTTCCTAAGGTGGGGCTACAGTACCTAGAAGTAGTCTTTGTTGTATCATATCTCTTTCTATTGTAGTTTGGTCTTGCAATCACTGTTTCTTTTCTACATAGCCAAGTTAGGTATCATTCTGAAAAATGGTTACAAGTAGCTTAGGTGTCTTCAAGGACCATCCTAATTCAGTGTGAAAGGGAGTGAGAACAACTTTGGGGACATATTGTAGATTGTGTTCTGCCAAGTTTGGGTCTGGGAGTTATGGTCTGAACATATATCGTTTTTCTTGTCCTGTTTTAATCCTGGTTTAAATTCTGAGTAAAGTTCGGTTTCAGAATCGTTAATCCAGGCAATATGTCTTCATACCACTACCCAAGAGTGTAATATATCCATGTCAACCAGATGGGAGCCATACCTTTCAAAGGAGGAAAACAAAGGATCATCAGAAAATCTGCTTCCTAAAATTCCCTCTCCAATTCTTCCCAATGCTGCCATATATCCATATGAAGGAATTCAGTATTTGCTATGTGCCACATGGAAGCATTATTATGATTTCAGCATGTCTTTTATGGGGGCAGCTTGATGGCACGGTGGATAGAGTGCCAGGCCTGGAGTCAAGAAGACTCATCTTCCTGAATTCAAATCTGCCCTCAGATACTTACTAGCTGCGTGATCTTGGGCAAGTCACTTAGCCTTGTTTGCCTCAGTTTCTTTATCTGTAAAATGAGCTAGAGAAGGAAATGGCAAACCACTTCAGTACCTTTGCCAAGAAAATCCCAAATGGAGTCATGAAAAGTCATGCATGACTGAACAACAACAAAATATCTTTTATGAGAATTCCAGTAAGTGGCCCATTAATAGTATGACCAAGTATGCCCATCAAGAACTCTATGATCAAGTGGTCACTCGTGCCCAACTTCCTGCTGTTTCTACTTTTCCACTCAACAAGCAATTGTCAAGTGCTTATTATGCGCCCTGGACTTTGCTAAATGTTGGGGATACAACAAAAAGCAAAAACACTACCCCTTCCTTCAAGGAGCTCATATTCTAATGGAGGAGATGACTTGTAAATAAGTATGCTCACACATGATAGACCCAGAGCATATTAGTAAGCAGGGCTTCCTTGTTGGTCAGAATCAGATCCAGAATGGCACTTCTTGTGATTTTCTCTGCCCTTGGAAAGATGAAATTATCTTTATGGCAGGTCAGAAATTGATCAGCTGTTCTGCTTTTGGCAGAAGGAGTGCCAGCAGATGATACAGATCATAGAAGTGCTTCTAGGGCAGATTTCTGCAGCATCTATTTCCCAAATTCCTCATCTAATTCTTTCTTCTGTCCTGGTGGTCTCTAGTATATTCCTGCAACAATATAATTTCTTTTTCTACTTCTATTGCTACTCCCCCAAATCCTCTCAGCAATATTTTTCCCCCCAGGTTTCTAGATATTTTCCTATGAATATATATTTTTAATATGTGATGCTATTCCACAAGCTCCTTTATGGATTTTAAACAGGACATACCCTGTCAGAACCAGTCCGGTTATGAGTCTCACCTGATCAAGTCTTAGGAATACCTAATAGGTTAAATTTGGAATCACAAGTTCAAATCAACAAACATTTATTAAGCACCTACTGTTGAGTTCCTTGAGGACAGGGATTATATTTTTGCCTTTATTTATATTCCTAGTGCTATAATAATGATGATAATGATGATGATGATGATAATTAGCATTTTTACAACGCTTTATAGTTTGCAAAGCATTTTACAAATGCCTCAATTTGTTCTTACAACAACCCTGGAAGGTAGGTGTTACTATTATTATTTCCATTTTACAGATGGGGAAACTGAGGCACACAGTGGTCACATGACTTGCCGAGGGTTATATAACTAATAAATTTCTGAGACTGGATTTGAACTCAGGTCTTCTTGACTCCAAATCCAGCACTTTATCCACTCTGCCACCTAGCTGCCTCTTGTAGCAGGGACTTAATAAATAAATGTTTATTGAGTGAATGACTAACTGACTACTTAGCACATAGTAAGCATTTTATAAATGCTTGTTGACTGACTAACCAACCTCTTATATGCAGGATATTGTGCTAGGTGTAAGGGATATGAAGTCAAAATGGTAAAACAGTTCCTGTTCTCAGTTCACCCAGTTCACCTTATTACTCACGTTGTGCATTGGAATATAAGCATCTAAGGCTATGGGTTTTATTGCTGGTTCTCTTCTTAGATATGGTCCCTGTGAATCACTGGTCTCTCTTTCACTATTCTTCCTCCTATTTTATACTTGCTGCTCTTCTTGGCATCTGGCTTGTCAGATCTTTGTGGGTACTTGTCTTCTTGTCTTTCCCTTCAGTTTATAACCCTCTTGATTATAGGCTCTAGGCAAAAAAAAAAAAAAGGTCCTTATTAGGTAGTTCTTGCTAAGAGCCCATCTTTTCTATGTTTTAAGCCGTGATCCAGAAATTTAATCCCATATGAGTAACTATTTGTATGTGTCTGCGTGAAGATTAAAGAATGGTGAATTTTTATAACATTCATTCTTATTTAGTTCTATAAGCTGTTAAGCCAATTTAATCCTTAGCTAGTATTCTGGGAACATTTGAAGACTTTTTGGTTTTGAAAGTCAAATTCTTTCTTTGTTTTGGCATGTCTGAATAATCTAGGCCAATAGTAGGTTACCAGATTAGAACTGAGAAGAGATGGATGTCTACACTGAACTTTTTGACTTTGGCGTCGATAACCTACCAGACTTAAGGTTAGTTAATCCTGTAGAAACATGGAATGCCAGAGCTGAGAGGGACTCCAACTACCCTCTAGTCCAAAGGCTCTTAACTTTTTTGTGTCATGGGTTGCTTTGGTAGTCTGGTGAAACCTACAAACCTTTTCTCAGAATTATGTTTTTAAATGCATAAAATAAAACACATAGGATAGATTATAAAAGTAACCAATTATATTGAGATATAATTAATAATAACAATAACTCTAGCTAGCTTTTATATAGTGCTTTAAGGTCTGCCAAGTATTTTACAAATATTTTATCCTCGTAGCAATGCTGGGAAAGGGGTGCTATTATTATCCCCATTTTACAGCTGAGGAAACTGAGGCAGGCCAAAGTTATGTGACTTGCCTTAGGACACACAGCTAGTAAGTGTCTGAGGCCAGATTTGAACTAAGATCTTCCACTCTATCCACTACACCACCTTCTCCTTCCCCACCATTAAAAACAAACAAAAACCCCCAAGTTTATGGACCCCAGGGTAAGAAGCCCTACTCTAGTTAGTCAAACTACTATTTGACAGATGGGGAAACAGAGGCCTATAGACATAAAGTGGTTTGCTTAATATCGACAGCTATTAAGTGTCAGAGCCAAGACTAGGACCTGGGTCTCCTGGCTGCTCATCTGATACTAGTTCTATTCGAAGTGGCAGTTGTCATGGGGTCACTTTATAAAGGCTCGATGAAATAGTACTTTAAGGTTTGCAAAGTGCTTTCTTCACATCAACTGCAGGAGGTAGGCAACACAGATATTATATCCATTTTACAAATGAGGAAACTGAGTCTCAAGAAGGGGAATGACCCAGGATCGTACAGCTAGTAAGTTGGGGAGCCAGAATTTAAACCCAGGTTTCTCCTGACTCAAAGTCCAGGTACCTTTCTACAGGGCCATAGTGCTGTGCTGACACATAGCTCAGAAACTCTCTTTAATTAGCATGGAATGGGTGTGGATGGCTATATACTTACGCTGGCCCTGTTAGCATTTCTCTTTAGTACACTTTGCTGCCACCTTGCTCTCAGAACTGGACTTTGGCTCCCTTTTCTTAAATTAGAACACCCGAAAAGTGGGACAAGGGTCAACATTCTTTTTCTTCTCTTCGCTGGCTTGAAATTTCAATGGCCTATGGGACTTAACTTAGGCAGGCTGTCTGTAAAAGGAGGCAGCCATAGACTGTAGGAAATGCTGGGAGGAGTGATACAACAATGTTTAGGAAACTCTCAGAAAAGGAGAGACGACTGGAGAAGCTTTTGTGCTTTCCTATGACCAAATTCAACATATGAAAATATGGACTTGTATGATTTTTGAAAGAATGATTTGCCTTTGTATTCCTTGGCACATAGGACATTTTAAATATGATTGACAAAGTTTTTATTTACATGCCCCTTTTTGCCACTTTCCACCAAAGTCCTCCTCTTGTCGCATGGAAGTCAAAGTGGATTGTTATGCTAGCAGAATGGCATAGGTCCTACCAAGTTGGAAAGGCTTTGTGTATAGGTATTGTGATGCACTAGTGGGGAGTGTGGGAGTTAGGGCTCAAAGTGCTGTCTTCTGACTTTGAATCTAGCCCTGTTTTCCACCATGACATAGTAGCCTTTGCCAATTATAGGTAATTATATTTACTGCCTGTCAAATGCACAAGTGTCTACATTGAGGGGTATGTCAGCTGTGTATCCCTGACATGATGAATGAATAAACAACCTCTCTGCCCGTGACTGGCCCCTGGTAGGATTAGTGTTAACAGATTAGCACAGGGATAGAATTACCCATGACACAACTCAGATTTATATAGTGGTCTCAGGTGATGTGGGACTGCTTGTGGCAATTTGGAAAATGGTGGTACGAATTGACCAGGCTGATTTCCAGCAGTTGGAGAAGGGGTGGTTGGTAGCAAGCAAGCTCATTTAGCCAACTGTTAAGAAAAGTGGAAGATTTGCAAAAAAAGTCACCCTTACTGAAGAGGGGGCAGTCACCACACAGAGAATGGTGTAGGATGCATGAGAGAGAATGTGACTCACATTTTCATCTTGCTAGTCATGCCTGCATGTTTGTCTAATTAGCTGTCAGCAGTGCTGTCTTTGAACGCACAAGTGTAGAATGTGTATTGATTTGGTGAGATATGAGTCACTCCCTGACGAAAGACCATGGTGCCCTTTATCAATCTAGTACCATGGAGATTATAAGGAGAGCCAGGATCAACGAGAAGTGGAAGTTCAGTACTACCTATCCATCTGTTGCCCAATGAACTTCTTGTGTGTGAAATCAACTGGACAAATGAATGAATCACAGAATTATGGGATGCAGCAAGGTCTACTAGAAAAAAACAGTGGTTTTAGAGTTGAGGACTTACCAACTTTATGCTTCTGGGAAGGTAATTTAATCCATCTCAGCCACAATTATCAATAATCATCTATTAAATAATATTGGTACTAGCTACATCACAGCTGATACTGTGTGGATCAAATGAGAGGTGAAGTGACTTATTTCCCAAATAATTTCTACCAGAGTACCCATAAATGGCTAGTCCAGCTACCTGGATTAGTTCTTGCTTTAGCACTGACTGATGATCTCTTGCAACAAGGAGTGCCACAGGTATTCCTTCCAGACAGACATGGTAGACCCTGACACAACATGTGTCTGCTCTCTCCCGATGCCTCCATCTACAGTGGCATCATAGATACAGTACTGGATTTGGAGTCAGGAAGATCAGGGTCCAAATCCCATTCTTCCGAGCCCCTGACAATTATGACCCAGGGGAAGTCACCTAACTTCTTAGTCTTAGTGAGTCTTAGTCTCCTTATCTATAAAATGGGGATAATACTATTTGTAGTACCATTTTTTTTTAACCGGGGTTGACGTGAAGCTCAAATTAGTTCACACCTGAAAAGCATTCTCTGAGAGGCAACATGCCATGATGGATAGTGAGCTGGACTTTAGAGAAAGGAAATCTCGATTCAAACCCTGCCTTGATGCTTATTAGCTGTGTGACCCTGGACAAGTCACTTAGCCTCTCTGAGCCTCAGTTTTCCCATTTCTAAAATGGGAAAATAATAATGCTCACCTCCCAGGGGTATTGTGAGCACCAAATGAAATAGTATGACTATATGTGTGTGTGTGTATACACATATACTTGACTCTGCAAACTCTAAATTGCTTCAGCAGTTAAATATTATTTTGAAATTGATGAAATGAAAGCAACCTGTGAAACATTTAGTTTGTAATAACATTTAATCACTTAAAACTGCACTGAGTTTTGGGACACCCTGTGTATCCCTTTACAAAGTACTTTGTAGCTGCTGTCTCATCTCATGATGATGTTGTTAGAGATGGTGGTAAACATTTCTGTAGCACCTTGAAGTTTGCAACAAACATGCCAGGTAGGCAGTACAAGTGTTGGTCTCCTTATTTTATAGATGAGGTACCAGAGGTTTGGGGACATAATGCAACGAGTCCAAGGCCACACAATTAGAAAGGGGTGGATCTGAGACTTGAACTCTGATGCCAAATTCAGCATGTGTGGTTTTATTTTTGTTTCCACAATAGCCTGTAGCTTTTCAAGACACTGGGCTCCCTGCCATTCTTCTGCTGTTTCCTGTCATTAGTCTCTGTCTGCTCTTATCCCTATTTGGGTGTAAAGAGGACAGTTGAGGAACACTCTAAAACTGAGGCTGAATCTAATGGAGGGCCTCATATGCATTGCCCTCTCTTTTGTTACACCCTCCTCCTTTTTCTTATCATGAATCATGAAGTATCAACAAACATTTATTAAGTGCCCACTATGTGCCAGGCACTGTGCTAAGCAATTGGGATACAAAAAGAGGCAAAAGACAATCCCTGCCCTCCAGGAGCTTATAATATAGAAACAGCCCTATGCCTTTTCTGTGACTGTTGGTTCTCGGTCTTCTAATGGACCTTGGCAGTGACTGTGCTATCCTCTTTCACATGCTGAGACATCATGGAGGGTGTGATTTGTTTTTCTTTGAGAACTTGGAAGGGTCTATTTGCCCTCTTTACCTCCTGGCTTCCCAGGTTCCCTTCAAGAATTAGCTCAAATCCTGCCTTCTGTGGAGGCCTTTCCTGGTTCTTCTCAATGCCAGGGCCTTCCCTCTGAGATGACCTTCCATTTACGTGTACATGCTTGTTTGTATGTCATCTTCTTCAATACGTGAACTCCTTCAGGCCCTTTCTTAATTCCTCAGCACTTAGCATAGTGCCTGGCACATAGACAGTGCTTAATAAGTATTTATTAACTGAGTGACTAATAAGAAACAGAGCCAGGACTAAGGGTGGAGACCTTCAGAAAAGATAGCATGATGTAGTCAGAAGAACACTTGGGGTTCCAAAGTAGGTGCTGCTTTCTGACTCTTCTTGTGCTCCATAGATGAGTGACCATGAAAAAGTCAATATACATATATATGTATATGTATATATATATGTATATATATGTGTGTGTGTATGTATATATATATATATGTGTGTGTGTGTGTGTGTGTGTGTGTGTGTGTGTATATAAAAATATGCTTTGTTCTAAGTCTCTTCCAGATCTCAAGTTCTGTGTTTAGTGTTGTAATGGCATCAGTTTTAAGTTCCCTTGTAGCTCTAATATTTTGGTTTCTAAAGTCTCTTCTAGTTCTTACATTCTGTGTTCTAGAGTCCCTTCCAGCTCTAACCATGTAGTATGTTTTAAGGTCCATTTTGCTTTCCTAATTTGGATATTTATACCATTGAAGCCACCCTCTTCAGAGATGGCAGCTTTCCAGTATGAGAGGGAGTTGTCTCTGTTGATATTTTTTTAGTCCCAGGTCCCTCCAACATTAAGGGATGTGAAGCTCTGGTAGATTGTGACATGGGCAGTTGCTGCACTATTTCCCGGCTGGATTCTATTTCATTGATAGCATTGAACTTTAGCTGCTTGGGCACCAAGTCAAAAGGGCCCCATGCTATGTCTTCAATATATAGGAGGTTGACAGAGATAAGGAGAAAACCTTTTCCGTTTCTGTCCAGAGGCAGGAAAATGTGCCGCAAGGAAAAAAAAATAGAAACAATCCTCAGTTTATATAAAGTCTTGGGAGGAATTCAGGGGGAAGGGAAGTGGGTCAAAACACAAAGCACTTTAGAAATGAGTTTGTTATTTTTGAAATGGGGGTGGGGTTTGTAGAGAGTAGTGTGCTTGTCAGTGTGTAGACTAAGATGATTTAGGGGACCCCTATTGTAAAGTTACTAAAGAAGGGAAAAGATTCTTGGAATCAAAGGATCTAAGCATGAAGGATCTCAAACACCATATAATTCTGCCTTCTCTTCTTCCTCTCCCTTTCCTGATCCAGGAATGCCCTCTATGGCCTAGAATCATAATACATTAGATCCAAAAGGGACCTTAGGATTCATGTTGTCCAATCTCCACATTTTGTAGATCAGTCAGTAAGGACAGATGAAGAAACAGACCCAGAGAAGTTAAGTAATTTGTTAAAGAAATGTAGAAGGTTACGAGGTCACATAACTAGTTGGCCTAAAATGGAAATAGCAATGCTTTGCCTGTATGTGGCATATACCCACCCATACCCTCAAATTAGGCTATATACTCCTTGAGGGAAGGGACTTGAGGCAGGATCCTGAAAATATGGATAAGGCGAGCACAGACTGGGTTCTTGAACCCCCAATATTACTATAACTGCTGTTGCTGCTCCCATTAGAGACAAATTTAGATTTTATGAAAGGGAAAACTTCTTACCTACCAGATGTGTCCCAGAGGGAATGGGCTGCTTCTGGGGCAATGGGATCTCTCTTCACTGGAGGTCCTCAAGCAAATCTGGATGAGCATTTGTTGGAGAAGGAATCCCTTATCAGGTAGAAATGCTGGCCTCTGAGGTCACTTCCAACTATGAAATTATGTGATTCTGTGGTTTGGGTTTAAGGATCAATTACTAGGCACAGGAAGATGTAGCCAAGGTTCCACTATTCTTATGTCCTATTTCTTGCTCTTCCTTTTATACCACCCTCTACCCCCTTTCTCCAGGTAATAGTGCTGAGCATGTAGGGAATGAACCGGAGTTTGTGCAGAAGTAACTGAAACATTAGTATTCAGGCTGTTGTGGGGAAGGGGGAGTTGGCAGTTTCAAAGAGCACCTTCAAATGACAATTACCCCACTTAATGTGGGTACATCCTTGTCATCGTTAGCTATCTTGGTGAAGCCTATGGGCTCCTTATCAGAATCATGCTTCTAAAGTCTTAAATATGGGATTTACAAAGGAAACTAGTTATAATGAAATATTTTTGAAATAGCAAAAAAAAACCAAAACAAAACAACCCAAAAAACCCAAAACCAAGTGCACTAACCTAAGATTAGGAATCCTTGCTCTAGGAGTGTTCCCCTAATTAATGTAAGTAGCATCCAGATCTTAGAACATGGTCTCCATCATTTGTAGTGGATAAAAAAAGTTGTCACCAGCTTGCCAACCTTCTTCTGATGAGCATCCCACTGCTCAGATACTGTTATCTGTTACCAGTGGTTACCAGGTCTCATACTTAAATCCTCTCTAATGGTGTGGATCATTGGCACAGACTTTACAAATCTCTTAACACCATGATGAAGTATCAGTGTAAGACTTCAATGGAATTTTCAACCTTATCAGGGTATTATTCAACAGCAACAAACAAACATTTGTTAGGCATTTACCATACCTATGCTAGGTATGCTCAAACTTACAAAGGTGAGTAAGACATAGTGCCTGTCTGCAGTGAGCTTGGTACCTGGGCAGGAAGGCAAGACAAATGCAAGGACAACTGACATTAAAGTTGGAGTGTGAGGAGTTCCTAGGAGAACCACATGGATGCTATGAAAGACCTGCACAGGAAGAGAAGATGAATGCAGGATAGACTAGAGTGGGGAGGGACTTAGGCAGAGAGACTACCCAGCAGGCTAGCGCTAGGCACAAGAGGAAAGCCTGTGAAGTGTGTCTGGTGCCACATCATTCATCACCTCAAGATTTATTAAGTTCTTCCCATTTTCCAGGCCTATTGCTGGGTGTTGAGAATACCAAGACAAGAAATGAAAAGTCAGAAAGCTTACAGTCTAAGATAGGACAGTGGAAGGAAGGAAGAAAGGAAACAAGCATTTATGAAACACCTACTATGTGCCAGGTACTGTGATAAGTGCATTACAAATATTATTTCCTTTGAATCCCACAACTGTAGGAGGTAGGTGTTATGTGTTATTTAACAGTTGAGGAAATTGAAGCAGACAGAGGTTCAAGCAACTTGACCAGTGTCACACAGCTAGTAAATATCTGAAGCTGAATTTGAATGCAGGTCTTCTTGACTCCAGGACCAGCCTTCTATTCCTTATGCTACCTGGTTGGCTCCCAGTGGGTGGGACATGGAGTGGGGGAGAAGGAGGAAGAGAGTTATAGAGAAGGATGGGATGTCAATTATAACCTTTACATAGCAATAATATAAAGGCATAGTGTGTGATAAGAACAAAGGAAGGAACAAAGCAAAGTTCTAGGAAGTTTGAGACAGGAGAGAACATTTTAAGCTAGAAAGAGCAGGCAATGTGGTGCATGAGTTAGGCCTTGTTGGAAAAGTAAGAGGTAAGTGCTTCTGACTTTAAAGCTCATGGAAGGTCATTGATGAAGGTAGTCTATTGGTATAGGATTGGGTAAATAATATTAATAATAATAATAGTAGTAATGATTTATATAGTGCTATAAGGTTTACAAAGCACTTTACATACATAGTCTTATTTGATCCTCACAAAAAGTACTATGAGGTAGGTGCTATTATCATCCCCATTTTACAGATTATTCAGTAAACATTTATCAAGCACCTACTATGTGCTAGGCTCTAGGGATACAAGAAGAGGCAAAAGACTGTCCCGGCTCTCAAGGAGCTTACATAATGAGCAAACCGAGGCATGGAGAGGTTAAGTGATTTCCTCAGGGTTACAGATTTAGTGTCTGAGGCAGGATTTGAACTTTACATCTTCCATATTGCAAGTGTAACACTCCATCCCCTCTGCTAGCTAGCTACCTTGCTACCATGAGGAGAGAGCATGTTCCTGGCATGGTGTAGGTATGTGGGTGTGTTGTGGGGGGAGGGGTCACCTACTAAAATGCAGAGCTGGGAGAGGACAGGAAGGAGACAGATTTCCTAGAGGCAAAGGGGCCTTAGCCTTCCCAGAGTTCTGGCCTAGGAGCTGGCCAACATGAGTTCTAGGCAGGGCTCTGTTCCTAACTAGCCATGTAACCTCAGATATGCCACCTGACCCCTCCAGGTTTTTGTTTTCTCCTCTGTGGAAATGAGGAGTTTAGAGCAGATAATCCCAAAGGCCTGATATTCTATGAGTCTATGATTTCCCCTCCAGGCTCTCAATGCTCTTGAAACAGTCAGGGTTCTCTGCTACAGATCCCTGCTTTTCCCTTGTTCCAGACCATTCCTGACCTCCTACCTCCCCATCAAAACCCATTTGTCCTGTGTTCTCTTTCTTCTGGTCTTTGTTCTCTTCTAGATCATGATTTGTCTTTATATAGAGCTTTATAGTTTACAAAGGGCTTTATAGATATTTCTTTTCACCCTCTCAGCAACTCTAATAGATTGGGCAAATACTGATTCCCTTTGTACAGATAAAGAAACCTAGGCTTAGAAAGGATAATGACCTTCCCAAGCTCACACAGCTAGTAAGTGACTGAGCCGTGACCCAAGCCCAGGCCCTCTGACCCATCGTTCAGTGTTATTTTGTTTTTGGTGTTCCCTCCTCCACCCCCTCACCCTAATCCTTCTCATGCAAAGTCTAGCTCAAGTTCCATTTCTTCCATGAGGCCTTCCCTGGTCCCTCTAGCCCATGGGGACCTTTCTCTTCCTCTGTCTTCTCTCAGTTCCTATAGCAATTACTATCTATATTACTCCTTTGGTCCTTTAACCATAGAGGTGCATTGTTACTTAACTGTGTCTTCTCAACTAGATTGTAAAGTTCTGCAGGGTGAGGTCCATAACTTGCTTCCTCTATATATCCCTCAAGACCTGCTTAGCAGTGTGTGCATATAGTAGGTGCTCAGTATATATTTCTGGGAGGAAGCCAGTCAGGAGGGGAGGGAGGGAGGGAAAAGAGAGGGGAAGGAAGAAAGGAGCAAAGAAAGGCATGTAAGTCAGGAGGGAGAAAAGGAAGGGAAGGAGGGAAAGGGAAGGAAGAGAAACAAGGACAAAGAGAGGGATAGAAGACATCCAGAAGGGAACAAGAGAGGGATGGAAAAGATAAGAGAGAGAAGAAAAGAGCAAAGAGGTGGATAAAAAGCAAGAAAGAGGGAAAGAAGATAGGCAGAAAGGACAGGAGGGTAAGGAATAGAGAGGAAGGGAGACAGAATGGGTTTTTGAAGGGGCTTGGATTTTCTCCAGTGCTAGAGAATCTCTAAGTAGGTGGTCACACGTTAGTGTAAATTCTGTTTGAACAATGAAAAATCCACAAAGTATAATTTATTTTTTTGAGCCCCAGCTCAGCAGGAGTCTCCATTTTATTCATCTTACTGTTCGTGAACTGAGTCAGTACAGAAGGGGAAGGGAGGGAAAAATGCACTTTCATGTAACCCTGAATCTGCTGAAAAAGGTCATTTTGATAAATGGCTTATGTTGCCAAAATCAGCATTGTTTAGAATTGCAACTAATGTCTGCAGTCCTTTACTTCAGGCCTCTTCCACTAAAATTTTCCCATACCCTTTCTTTACTCATCTCTTTAAAATTCCCCAGCTTTTCTGCATCTCAACTGGGTGTATGCACTTGTGGGAAGCTGTTCCTTGGTTTGTATTACTTGGGATTCTGCCATGACTTCACTGCAGGGGAACAGAGTTATTGCTTTGGGTCCAGTTTCTTAAAAAGGGCCCACCCTGAGCACTGGTAACTGTAGGCCAGATGTCTCTAGAGGAACTTAGAATCCTAGAATACTGAGCTCAAAGGGAACTTAAGGCCACATCTAGTTCACTACCCTGTCTTCAGGCCAGCAGATACCAAAATCATCACATACAGGACATTTCTTATCCTCACAATGGCATCATTTTTGAAGTTGCCCATAGGCCTAGGTTTGCAAGGTTAGTCTGTACTGCTTATGGTGGAAAGAGCTAGACTGGGAGTCAAAAGGCTGGGTTCCAGTCCTGACTTGGTCACATGCTGGCCACATGACCATGGGGAGGCCACTTTAACTCTTTGAGTCTCAGTTTCCTCTTCTGTAAAGTGGGAGTTGTAAAAATGCTTGCACATATATTTTTCCATTTTATTTTTCTTGCTTTTTTTTTTGCAACATGTTTAATATGGAAATATATTTTACATAACTTTACATGTATGAGAGATATCATTGCTTGCCTTATCAATGGGTGGTGGGGTTGGAGGGAGGGAGAGAATTTAGAACTTGAAATAAAAATAATATTTACATAACCTACTTCATGGGGGGTGTTGTGGGGCTCAAATGAGATAATGCATATTAAATACTTCATAGTAATTAGATGTGAGAGTGTGAACAATAACTCTGCCGTCAGCTCTGTGACTTTGGGTAAAGTCTGGGCTTCGGTTTTCTCACTGATAAAATGAGAGTGGGGCTATGCCACTAAAAGCACTTTGGGCCTCAGTTTCCTCACTGGTAGAAGGAGAGCTAGGCTAGGCATGTGATCTTAGGTGTGCAACTAAACTGTATGGATCTCAAATGTCCCTTTGTTAAATGAGTTTGGTTTGATGATCACTAAGCTCTGTTCGGTACAATAGAAAGTAAAAAAGTAGAATCAAGAGACCTAGAGCCCAATTTTGGTTCTACTACTTAATGCCTGTGTGACCTTGGCCTCAGTTTCCTCATCTGTAAATTGAGGAGGTTATATTGTTTTGGTCTCGAAGGTCCCTTTCACGTCTAAATCCTATGGTGTTCTGACTAAGATGGTCCTTTCAGACTCTCGTGATCCATTACTCTGACTCCTAGGCACCCCAGGTAAAGTTCAGATAAGTCGCCACTCAGTGGAACATGGTGCCTTTACTAAAGCCTTATGGCAGTTTGATGAAGTGAAAGGAGCCAGGGCAGAAGACCTGAGTTCGAGGCCTGGTTCTGCTACAGATTAGTCACATGAGCTAGGGAAAAATCACTTGGGATCTCCGATCATTAATTTCCTATAAAATTGGGATAATTAGACCTCATGGCTCCTACCTCTTATGTTATTGAAGAGGTAAAGCACAGAAAATTTTTTGTAAAGAGAAATCCAGATACCAGTCCTTGCTATGATCATCATTGTGAATGATTCCTATGGCAGGGGCAGAAAGGCTTTCTCATGGTGTGGTTTGCTGAAAGGGAACTGAGCTTGCTTTTTCTCTCCAGAACAGAATTCTCCAAGGGCAGCAATTACATCCTGGACTCTGTTGCAGACAGGCTCTCACCTGAAAACACCATTCTCTTTTCCTTGTTTGTACATTTTGAAAGCCATGGAGACAAACCATAGTAGGTTTTAAGAGCAGCTGTGAGGTGATCTTAGTACTAATCTTTCTCTTGAGCTCAAATCGCTCTCCTGGCCTCTAAGTCTTTCATCTCCAACTGCCTATTGGACATCTTGAATTGGATATCTTGAATGTTATACTCAATAGAGGACAGCCAGGGAAAAAGCTTAGAGTTAGTTGATGGGGTGTCATGTGAGGAACAAGAAGAATGTCATTGGATCATTGAATATGTGGAGGGGAGTCAATTGGAAACAATTATGAATAAACAAGGCATACACAAGGTAAATTGGAGATAATTTCAGAAGGAGGGTACTAGCATAAAGGAGAACCAGGAAAGGCCACTTGCAGAAGGTGGGATTTGAGCTGAGTTTTGAAGGATGTTAGGGAAGCCAGGAGACTGAAGTGGGGAGGGAGAGCATTCCAGGCATGGGAGAGAGCAAATGAAAAGACAGAATCAGGAGATTGAATGTTATGTGAGGAACAGGGAGAAGGCTGGTCACTGGATTGTAGACTACGTGGAGGGCAGTAAAATGTAAGAAGAATGGAAACATAAGAAAGGCTAGGTGTGAAGGGCAAAGATTTTCTATTTGGTCCTCGAGATAACTGGGAGCCACTGGAGTTTATTGAATAAGGAGGTGAAATCAATTCTTGCCAAAGTTATAAATGATCTCTTAGTTGCCAAATCCAATGGACTTTTCTCAGTCCTCTTTCTCCTTGACATCTCTGCAGCCTTTGACAATTTTGATCACCTTCTCCTTCCTGATATTCTCTTTTTTCTGGGTTTTTGGGATGCCCCTCTCTTCTGGTCCTCCTCCTACCAATCTTTGTCTCCTTTGTGGATTCTCATCCAGATCACGCTCTTTAAAGCCTAAGTGTTCCACAAAGTTCTGTCCTGTGTCCTCTTCTCCTCTCCCTCTATACTATTTCACTTGATGATCTCTTCAGTTCCCATGAATTTAGTTACCATTTCTATGCTGATCTGCCCTAACCTCTCTTGATCTCCAGTCTCCCATCTCCAACTGTCTTTCAGACATCTCAAACTGGATGTCCAGTAGATATCTTAAACTGAACATGTCCAAAACAGAATTCATTCTCTTTCTCCCAAGCCATCCCTACCTCCTACCTTCCCTATTACTATAGAGGACAATACCATCCTCCCAGTACCTCAAGCTCCCAACTTAGGAGTCATCCTGGATTCCTCACTATCTCTCATGCCTCCCATATCCAAGATATTGCCAAGGCCTGTTAGTGGTACCACTGCAACATCTCTTCTATATGCCCCCTTCTCTCCTCTGACACTACAAGCCCTCCTCACCTAGATTACTGCAATAGCTACAAGTGGGTCTGCCTGCTTCCAGCCTCTCCTCACTCCAATTTATTCTCTAGTTGGCCACCAAAGTGGTTTTTCTAAAGCACAGACCTGACCACATGACTCCCTACTCAATAAACTCCAGTGGCTTCCTATTGTTACCAGGACCAAACACAAAATGCTTAAAGGCCTTCATCTCCTAGCCGCATCCTATCCTTCTAGTCTTCTTATCCCTAACTCCCCATCCCCTACTCTTTCATCCAGTGACACTGGCCTCTTGGCTATTCCTTGAGCAGGACACTCCAGCTCTCAGCTCTGGGCATTTTCTCTGGCTGTCCCTTGTGCCTGAATGCTCTCCCTCCTGATTACCACTTACTGGCTTCCCTGGCTTCCTTTAAATTCCAACTAAGATCTCATCTTTTACAGGAAGCCTTTCCTAATGTCTTCCTTCTGTGGATTATTTCCTATTTATCGTGTATATAGCTTGTTGTATATATTGGCTTGCATGTTTTCTCCCCTATTATGGTAAGCTCCTTGAGGTTAAGGGTTGTCTTTTGCCTTCAAGGAGCTTACAGTCTGAGGGAAGACAAAACATAAAAGGAAACTGGAAATTTTGGGTGTAGGGGACAGAAGGAGAAGGTATAGGACAAGTCAGTCAGAAATGAAGAGATGTCTGAGTTGAGTTCTCTCCTTAAATGGAGATATAGATTTCCTGGTCCTATTCTCCAATCACAGAGGCAGAGGGTAGAGGTGATATTAAGGAGATATAACATCATATGCAGTGTTCCACCCCATAGTATCCCACCTCTGCAAAGACAGCTGGGAGGCACATTCTCATATCTCTTCTTCTGGGCCAAGCTTAGTCACAGCATTTCACAGAAGTGTTCTTTCTATTGACTCATGTTAAGTGTTGGTGAAGCTATTCTTTTGGGTGATGGGTCATTTTCAACATTTAATATATATATAGTAAGTGAATCTAGGTGATAAAATGTAAATTTAGTCATAATAATTTCTTTAGCCAACTTACTAATAATGAGCTGAGAGACAGAAGGAGGTATGACATGTGTGGGAGAAGAGAGATGTGAGTACAGATTCAAGAAATAAGAATGCAAAATGATAATAAATCAATCAATAAACATTTATTAAGGGCCTACTATATGCCAGGGTGGGACAGCTAGGTGGATAGAGTGCTGGGCCTGGAGTCAGTCTTCCTGAGTTCAAATCTGGTATCAGATACTTACTACCTGAGTGACCCTGGGCAAGTCACTTAACCCAGTTTGCCTCAGCTTCCTGATCTGTAAAATGAACTGGAGAAGGAAATGGTAAATCACTCCAGCGTCTTTGCCAAGAAAACTCCAAATGGGGTCACAAAAAATCAGACATGACTAAAACGACTCAGCATATGCCAGGCACTGTGCTAAGCTCTGGGAATGCCAAAACAGTTAAAAACCAATCTCTGCCCTCAGGGAATTTCCAATCGAATAATCACTTTCACATACATTACCCAAATTTATCTTCACAATAACCCTGTGAGGTACAGTATTGCTGTGTTCCACATGGTCCACAACTTAGGATGCTTTTCTAGTGTTTATCTACCATCCTAGTCATGATGGACAACCTGGTCTGGAAGAAACAACTGGACCTCCAGTTGAAGAAAGTGAGCTGAGGTAACGAGTTAATAGAACTGGGGACGTTTAACCTAGAGAAGGCTTAGGTGGGGCATGATAGCTTTACTCCAGTTTGGAACAAAGAGAGATTAGAATTATTCTGCTTGATCCCAGAGGGTAGAGCTAAGAACAAAGGGTGAAAGATGCAGAGAGGAAGATTTAGATTTGATGTGAGA
Source organism: Trichosurus vulpecula (assembly GCF_011100635.1). Classification (NCBI taxonomy): domain Eukaryota; kingdom Metazoa; phylum Chordata; class Mammalia; order Diprotodontia; family Phalangeridae; genus Trichosurus; species Trichosurus vulpecula. Next base: position 111,350,254 of record NC_050574.1, read on the forward strand.
AAAACTCCCTAACAATTAGAGGAAAAGGGAAAAGGAAGCGAATAAGTATTTATACAGTACCTGCTACATGCCAGGCACTGTGCTAAATTAACATTTTACAAATATTATTAGAGGCAGCTAAGAGCTGCAGTGGATAGAGTGGAAGGCCTGGAGTTCAAATCTGACCAGAGACACCTACTCACTGTATGACTCAGGGCAAGTTATTTAATCTTTGTTTGCCTCAAGTTTCCTCATCTGTAAAATGGGGATGATAACAGCACTGATGAGATAATATTTGTAAAGCATTTAGCACAGTTCCTGGCACATAGTAGGTGCTATGTAGATGTTAGCTATTGTTATTATTATCTCATTTGTTGAAAGTGGAGCAGGCTTTCTTGAGAGGTTATAGGTTCCCTCTCTGTGAAGTCTTTAAAGTGAGGCAAGACGATCACTTGTAAAGGATACTTCTCATAGGGACTGGGTTGGAATAGATAGAAGTTGTCTCAGGTTCCCTCCAAAGTTGAGGTTCTCTGATTAAATCCGACTTCTGTTAGTTGATTATGACCTTGGGCAAGTTACTTAACCTTCTTTGAAACTCGGTCTCCTCATCTGTAAACTGAAGATAAGACCACTTGAACCATCTACCTCACAGGGTTGATGAGAATTCCTTGTGCTTTCTCAATTGCAAAATATGGTATAAATGTGAGATGCCTTCATTATTAATTATCTTCAAAGCCTGGCTTAAATGCCACTTCCTCCTCTATGAAGACATCCTTGAATCTCCTAGCTGGAAATTTCCTCTCTCTAATCTGAAATGACAAGCAGGATGATTACATTCATATACCACGACTTCTTCAGCCATTCCTCAATTGATGGACCAGGGGTATTTCTTATTTATCTTTGCATCTCCCACAGATCCTAGTGCAGTGTATACGATGTCATAGGTGCTTAGGGAGTGTTTGTGCATTTTTGGATAGTGAAGGAATGTCCATTTGCTAGAGGAATCAATTAAGTACTAAAGTGGGTCTTGGAGGACAATGTGATCTGGTAGAAATCAACCTTTTTAGTAGGATGAGTATAGGACTAACAGTCAAGAGACTCGTAGGTTCTGGGCCTGCTTCTACCACTAGGCTGTGTGACCTTAGACAAATGCCTTAATGTCAGTGGGTCTCAGTTACCTTATCTATAAAATAATAATAGTTCAATTTCATGGATATTTATTAAGTGCCTGCTATATGCAAGGCACTGTGCTTAGTTGCTAGGGTATAAAAAACAAAACAAAAAGCCTTCTCTACCCTTAAGGAGCTTATGTTCCTCTGGGGAAAGTGGGAATATAATAATGATAACCTCATATTTATAGTGAGTTACAATTAATGAGATACTTAGCTCTCAACAACCCGGTGAGGCAGATAGCACAAGCATTCTTATTCCCATTTCATAGACAAAGATACTGAGGCTCAGGCTAAGTGACCTGCCTGAGGGTCACACTGATAATAAGTGTCAGTCAAGACTCAAACTTCTGATTTGAAGGTTTTTCTGATTTAAAGATAAGAGGTCTTTTCCTTAGAGATCTTTTGAATATACCATGCTATCTCTAAACAATTATGAGTTAGAAGACTTCTAAGAGACATCAAGCTCATTATCTGTAAAATTCCCAAATGCAGCCCAAACCAGATTAAATGTAATTGGGATATGTTTAACAAAATAAATAAAAATACTATACAACATAGAATGTTAATTTGTGGTTTTCTAAATCAACATATGGCCACAGGGATCTATTTCTATTTGAGTTTAACTCTATTATTCTGAGGTCCCATCTAGCTCTCTCATTCCTTATTCCAACAATTTGTGTTGGAATATCCTTTCTGGCTCCAACATTCTGTGACTTGGCCAAGGTCATACACAGCTGGTGTTGGAACTTGAACCAAACTCTTGGTTCCGGGTCTTGTATTATTTCCACCAACCAAAACTACTTCATGAAAGAGGCCCCTCATTCTTCTTATAATTGGCTTTCCCCTGGACTCCGGATGATTTTTCTAACTCAAGGGACAAGAGAGAGGGAAAGGGAAGGAAATAATCTAGCCAATTTTTCTTCTGTGATAAGCAGATGCTCCAAAGGAGAAATATTTAATGAAGTTGGCTGAAGTTGCTCTGATGTTTGCCCTCAGGCTGAGAAGGTGGCCCCTCTTGATGGGGTTGTAACAGCATCTGGACCTTGGCAAAGTTGTCTGTAATCATTCCAAGGAGACCTCAGAATCCATTTGGAATGATCTCCAAGATTTTGCCCTTAAGGCTCTAGAATTGGTTTCCATTCAGCAGGGTTTGCCTTTAGCTCACATTCTCCCCACCACCTCACTGCTCCCTGCCCCTCCCCACCTCCCCGACTTGGCCTGTCCTCACTGCCACTTTCTATTGACAGACCACCATTGTGGGTATGTTGTTTCTACCTTCCCAATCCCTTACCTACCCCTAACTCTGTCAAGTAGCCTTTTGCCTTTAAGCAGGATGTAGCCTCTGTTTCACTCCATGCTTAGTCGTCTTTTTTTTTAATTAAATTTTATTTTCAGATTGGCATTTTCTCCCTCTCACTTCTCCTCACCTTCTTCCCCAACTGAGGGGAAAAAAACTCCCTGTTACAAATAAGTATAGTTGAGCAAAATAAAAATTCCCACATTGGCTGTGTCCCAAAAAATATACCCTCAATCTATAGTCTGAGTCTATCACTTCTCTGAGGTGGCAGAGAGAAGGTCCTCTGGAATTGTCATCCTTAGTCGTCTGATAAAGCCCGTGACTAGGGAGGCAAAGGGGCTCAAAATGGTGTCATAGGAGGATTGACTGTCAGAACTGGGCATTTTTAGCTTGGGGGCGGGGGAACTTGGTGGGAACATGACAGAGGTCTTCAAATGTCTAAAAAGCTGCTACATAAGGAGAATATGATAGCTGGCATTTATTAAAGCTGAGCTTTAAGATTTACATGGTACTTTGCATATGTTGCCTTATTTGATCCTCATAGCTGCCCTGTGAGTTTGGTGCTATTATTATCCCCACTGTACAGATGAGCAAACTGAGACTGAGAGAGGGTAGGGGATTGCTTGGTGCCACGTAGCTAGTTAAATATCTGCGGCAAGATTTGAATTTAGGTCTTCCTGACTCCAAGTCCAGCATCGTCATCAGTGCCATCTAGTTGCAATAATAGGGAAGAGAGAGACATTCTGTTTGGCTCCAAAGGATAGACCGAGGTAGGCCAGACAGATGGAAGCTAAAGGAAGACAGATATTGACACCATGTAAGGAAGAACTTCTTGACAATTAGAGCTGTCCCAAAATAATACATGCTGTCTCAGAAGGTAATGAGCTCTCCATTTCTGGGACTTGCTCCATTTAGGACTTGATTTATTATTTTATTACAATTAAGGAAAATAAGGTTTAGAGAGCTTAAATAGTGTTTATCATTTAAACCATGGAATTCTGATAAAAATTATTTAACCTCTTCAAGTCTTATTTTTTTTAATCACTTAAACAATGGAATTGGGCAGCAAGGTGACACAGTGGATAGAATGCTGGGCCTGGAGTCAGGAAGACCTGAGTTCAAATCCGGCCTCAGATACTTACTAGCTGTGTGACCCTGGCCAAGTCACTTAACTCTGTTTGCCTCAGTCTTTTCATCTGTAAACTGAGCTGGAGAAGGAAATGGAAAACTGCTCTGATATCTTTGCCAAGAAAACCCCAAATGGGGTCACGAAGTGTGTCAGACACAACTGAAAAATGGCTGAAAACAATGGAATTGGCAGACTTGAGACTTGAATCTGGGTCTCGTGACTCTTAATGCCAGGGCTCTTCCACTCTACCACATGACCCAGATAAGAGAGGGGGACATTTAACCACACTAGAACAGGGAATATGATGAATGACAGGCAAGAAGCAATTAAATTCCATAAGCATTTATTAAGCATGTACTAGGTGTAGGGCAAGATGTTCGGGATTTGAGTACAGAGAGGAACCCAGATCTGTGATTTCATAGGTGTAAAGAACTTCTGGTGAGGAAATTTCCTCCCTCAATGAGGACCGGCATTTGCTCTGGAACTTTTAGTGTTAGAGAGTTGCCTGGGATGGGGGAGTTTGGTGAATTATCCAGGGTGGCACAGCCAGTGTGTTTTAGAGGTAAGAGTCAACCCAAGTCTTCCTGATTCTAAGGCTGGCTCTATCTCACTATGCCTCATTGCCTCCAGACCCTGGGGTTACAGAGAAAAGCAGAGTGACTGCTCTCAAAGAACTTCCATTCTGCCAAAGCTCTATGGGGGATTCAAGGACACCTCTTAACTTTGGCTCACAGTCCTCTTCCTCTGATTCTCATCTTACTTCTTTCCTACCAAAAAAACAAGCTTTCTAGTGATCTCTGTCTTATCTCACACGCACCAACAGTGTTTTTGTATTTCCCTTCGGACCTTGAACCCATGCCTCCTTCTCACTCCAAAAGAAAATAGAACTTATCAGTTGAGGACCTGTATTTTGACTGCCTGGAGAACTAAAGGTCACCAGTGACAGAACATATTTGTCACTCTCAGATCTGTGGTGTGACCTGAAGAGGAAAGTCATATTTTTCTTCAGATGAGTCAGGCCTGTGGTTACTGAGGAGACGGGAATAGAGTAGATAAACCTCTCCTGTCCCATCTGACTGAGCTGCTTTCTACAATTCCTCCTAATCATTGCGTTTCTTTGGCTTGCAGCTGTGTCAATGAGTATGGAAGATTATGATTTCCTGTTCAAAATTGTTTTAATTGGAAACGCTGGTGTGGGGAAGACGTGCCTAGTTCGACGTTTTACTCAGGTAAGGTGCTCTTGGCAAGGACAGAAGGAGTTGCCCTGGGATGGAGAAGTCTGGGGAGGAATGGAGTGTTAATTTTAGTCATAGGTAAGGACAGTTGATGGGGTGGGTAACTGGTTCCAAAATTCCAGCATTGGCTCATACTTCTAATTCAGTCTCTCCAAATGTAGCAGGTTTATATGGTGATCAGTCATTCTCAGACTTTTCTAATATTTGTGACAATGCAAGGCAAAAAAAAAAACAAACAAAACTCCATGGGCTATCTATTTAGACCCATTTGTTACTTCTTAGAATGAATGAGAAAAACAGTTTTGTTTTTAATGACACATCGATGTGGGACTTCACTAAAACAACAATAAACATTTGTTCATAAATGGGAGACTTGGATAGTACAATAGAACCAAAAACTATTTTGAAGACCAGAGCTGTAACTAAGTTGGGGCTATCTCAGCTTTGCTTAAGGACCACAAAATTTAGAGGGCACAAAATTTAACATGGGCTGACTTAGTAGTATAGAAACACCTAGTTACAAACTAGGAATTTAACACCTTATCGAGAATAATTAGCTAAAATAGGAAGTTACCAGACCGTGCTGTGGGAATAAGTCATCTGTGAGCCTCTGTAATGGTAAATTCCCATCTGATCAAATGAATTTGTCTTAATTACTTCTTGGATTACTTTCATATTTTGAATTACAAAGTTAATTTGTTGACATATGTCATGTTCTTTGCCCTCCTGCTAGAATTCCTAGTTCCAACTGTGTTGAACACTAAACTCAGAGGAAGTACTGGACTTCCTCTGACCCAGGTTCGAATCCCATCTCAGACACAAGTGGGTGACCATGGGCAAGTCACTTAACCTCTGTGCCTCAGTGTCCTCATCTGTAAAACGAAGTAGCTGTACATCTTGATGGTCTCTAAAGTCCCTTCTAGCCTATGCACCTAAAAAAAATATATATATATATGTATATATATTTTAATATCCAAATGACAATCCAGTACTAAACATACATACATATATACAAACACACAAAGTGTCCTGTGAACCATTTTAAATTTAAATGAACATATATATGTATACACACATATATACTCACACACATACATATGTATGTATATGAATATATAGAAACACATTTGGATTTGAGTTGGATATTATTTGGATAATATTGGGATCCAAAGCATGCATACATACCTAATGTGTGTATATATGTATATATATTCACAATCATATTTACATATTTCTCCTAAAATTATTTGGCTGGAATGAAAACCCAGAAATATTCTCTGGACCAAACCTGTGCTGAAATGGCATGTTATTTGGTTTGCATACCTACCTGGCATAAACATAAATACTCTACTAAAAAGACCAGTGCCTGCATCATTTAAAGAAGCCTTGTACTGTGGGCTTTGAGAACTATTACTTATCAGTTTCAAACATCTTTTGTTTAAAAGAAAGGAGGCTTCTAAATTTGACTGTCTTTCTGTATTTCTCCCAACTTTTTAGTTAACATTCATATTACGCTTGCAAAATTCATATACACTATCACCCTCATTTTGCAGATGAGGAAACAGACTTAATGAGGTGACTTGGCCAAGGTCCCATGGCTAGTTAGTGATGGAGTCAGGACTTGGATCCAACGTAGTGCTGAGTTTCCACTGCACCATGCTATCTCTGTGAGGAAAATGAAAAGATGGCTCTGCCGATATAAATCCATGTGTTTCTTCTGCCTTTATGAGAGGTGGTTTGGGAAAAGAGCAAGCCTGACTTCTAAACTGGGGCAAAGGAAAATTCATGTGGCAGATTGGGTAACATAGCCAGGAGGTAACCTTGGAGGAGGATTAGCTGAGGGGGTCATTGGGAAAATGTCACGGTTTTCCCCATTAAGTTAATTGGAAACTGAATGCTAGGTTCTCCCCTCCCCATCTTCCCTCTTCTCTTGGTGTGTGAGATCATAAAAGCAAGTAGTAAACAACAGGCATTTAGGCCTAATCAGCCCCAGAACTCAACTGGAAACTTGACTGAAACAAGAAATGGTTTCAGTCCACGGGAACCTCAGCAATCTCCTCTGCTGCTCAAACGTGAATGAAACTACAAAAAGAGCATCAATTCTATGTCTTGATCACAGAGGTGGTTAATGGAGGGTGCCTAGGTGAAGACTGCAATCCACCAACCAAAAGCCTAATATGTGCAAAGCATTGTGTTAGGTGTTGGGAATAAAAAAGACAAAAATTATAAAAGAAAAGAAATATTCTCTGTGCTTAAATTGCTTACATTCTATTGGATTAAATCTGCTTTTTAGTGTTGAAAAGGATGTTAGCCATCACCTTGCCCATTTTGTAGAAGAGGAAATTGAAGCCCAGAGAAACAACTGAGTTGCCTAAGATGAAATGGTGTGTTGGTGAACCAGAACCTGAGCTGGAATTCAGGTCTTTTCACTGCCAGTCCAGTAATTAGAATACTGTGAATAATTCTCAGCCTTTGTGATTCTATAGGACTCACAACCACATCTTTAAAAGTCTCAATTATATAATGAAAATTTTAAAGTACTTTCCATTTCCATGATTCATTCTGCATTCCCTTCTCCCACTGCATGCCTATTCTTCTCTTCTGGTTTTCTGTTCACTCTTAAAGTTTAAAAAAAAGAGGCATTTTGCTTCAGTACTTTCTGCTCACTAGAAGGTTTGAACAAATTTGATTCAGCTGTTTTTTTTAGTTATGTGAATTTGGAAAAAAGACAGGGAAGAACATTGAGAAGTTTTAAAATTTTTTTGGCATCTGTTAAGTTACAAAACAGCTGGGGCTATAAACTTGAAGCTTGGCAGGCCTTTGATTCAGTTGAGCCAAATGAGAATGAAATTACTTCAATATTTGTGTGTAAAGTTATGAATGTTTACATTTACATATTTTGCAGACATGCAGGGGAACATTTTCTGTTGGTTCCAGGCTCTGTTTGGGAGGGGCAAACTTTAATTAAAGAGCTCTCTTGTTAGGGACAAGCTTAACTAAGGATGACCCAGTTACAGCTGCCAGTTAAAAAGTCCCTAACATAGTCCATGTTAATTTTGTTGGTAGGAATCTAGGAATACTTGGGAGTGGGGTGGTTGTAGGGCTATTTATTGTTATCATTTTTATTGTTATCTTTAATTCATTTTTGCCAGCTTTAGATTAATTAATTGTGTTGTGCCAAGTTTGAAGAATACCAAGCCCTCCACTTACAAGAAATAGTTACCTACCATTAAATTAGAATGGATGTCCTCATTAAGCATCAAGTCCCTAGTTCCTTGGATGTACTTCTAGACAGGCTGGATGGCCACTTAGTCAAGAATACTGTTGAGGGGATTCATGCTTCACCTAGATAGAGGAGTGGGCTAGATCAGTGGTTTCAAATTCAAATAGAAACAGGGCCACTAACCCATATACAAAGATCCCTGTGCATTACATATTGACTTAGAAAATAGCATTCTGATGTTAGCTATGTTCTATTGTATTTTTATTTATTTTGTTAAATATTTTCCAAATACATCTTAATCTGGTTTGGAGAGCTCCAGTGGGCAGCAATGGGCCACGTGTTTGATACCTCTGGACTAGATGACTGCTAAGATTCCTTCAAAATCTAAGACTCTACAAGATAAAGCTCCCTTTGTTTGGAAATTCCCATCATTTCATGATCATGAAATCACAGGATGATAGATATCGAGCTAGAAGGTAGCACAGGTACCATCTAGTCTAATTCTTCATTTTACAAATGAGGAAACAGAGGCCCAGGAAGTTAAATGATTTACCCAAGATCACACATATTCACATCAGAACTAGGGTTTGAAACTAGGTCCTCTGATTCCAGAGTTAGCATACTTTGCATTCTACCATCTACCCTGCCAAATATTTAAGTGTAGAAGGGACCATAATTCCTATCCTCTCCCCTTTCTTCTACCCAGTCTTCTTCCCACCCCCACCCTCTCTAGATACACATCCTCAAATGGCCTATCAAAAGACTGTACTTATGACCTTGACCTCAGTCATATCTTGCAGGGGCAAATCATAAAGAAATTGGGAGATTCATAGGATCAGAGTTTTAGAATTAGAAGGGACTTTGAAGATTACTGAGTTCAACCCCACCCCTCTCCCCCATTTGGCAGGAGCCAGGAGCCCAAAGAGGTTGAGGGACTTGTCCAAAGATACACAGGTGGCAACAGTCAGAATTCAAGCCTGGGTTCAAATCCAGCAGTCTTTCTGCTCTATTACTGAGCCAAACAGTCTAGTCCTTGATATTGATAATTTAATTGTGTACATGTTGCTCCCCACTCCCCCTCGCCTTAGAGTGTAAGTGCCTGAAGGGTAGGGACCATTTCATTTTGTGATTGTATCTTCAGTACCTAGTATAGTGCCTTGTTTATGGTAGAACACTTAATCAATGCTAGTTGAATTGAAAAATAAAAAAGAAGAGACTCTAAAACTAGCTCATTTTTAGGAAGTACTTAGGTAGTACTTAGGGTTTACAAAGTATTTTCCTTACAATGATTGCGTTTAGGTATTTACCGCACCTCACAGGGCTATTATGAGGAAAACGGTTAGCAAGTGATCAAGTCCTATTTACACGTGAGCTATTTCTGTTCTTATTTCTGGAGGTAGCACAAATGAGATCATTAGCCTTATTCTTGAGATGAGGAAGTTGAGATGGAAAGGTGAAATGAATTGCCCCAGGTCACATGGTTAGTGTTACTATGGCTGGTCATATGGCAGAATGAAAACAAAAACCTAGGTCTCCTTGCTCCCAAGCCTGTGTGTGCTCTTTTCATTACCCTAAGATGCCTCCATGAAACATTTGCCCCATTCTTCCTCCAGCTCCAATTTCCCATTCAAAGGTTGCACACTGCTGCTTTTCTATTTGGAAACGTTTTTGAGGAGTAAAGTCACACTCCAATGCTTTATCATAGTGTGGAGGGCACCTCTGTATTCTCAAAGGTTATGCCACTGGAGCCTCATCTCTGGCCAATCATGCCAGGATGAAAAAGCTTTGAGAATGGTCCCAGCAGCAGAATGTGTCTGCTTGCCTGGGACCAACCTATCAGCAGAAGGGAGGCTCCTCACTATGCTGCTTGGTGGTGCATTCTTTGGCTGTGCAACCCATGCAACGAAAGAACAGTACAAAATTTTCCTCAGTCCTGGGTAAGCCCCTTTCCTTTCTGCAGTGGCTCTGGCAGGATGGCAAAAAATGGGGCAGAGGGTGTTAAAAATCAGTAATACATACATGATGGGCCGGTATGGATGGGTTTGGACCTGCATCATTGGAAGAGTTATCCATATAGATGGAAAGAAAAGTGTTGCTTTTTGGTCAGGTGCGTAGGAGGGTTGTTTTTTTTTCCTTGAGGCAGCTGAAGTTTGGGGGGAAGAAAGCAGATGCTAATAGTAAGGGGAGCTGGATCTTTCCTCAGTGCTTCAACTTGAGTACAGTGAGTGATGCAGAGATATGATTGAGTACAGATGACACTGCATATTTCTTGGAACTTGATTATTATATTTTGTTTCACTCAGGTTATGATAGGAATGTGGGGGGAGCGATTCCCTCAACTTAGCCCCCTATCCCTTTCCTGCCTCCTTCTACTTCTTCCCTCTCTAGTTATGCCTTTGATGATAGATAAAATTTTTAAAAAATCAAGTTTCATCCAGTCATTCATTCATCAGACATTTATTAGATACCAGCTGGATGCAGAATACTGTGCTTTCACTGAATTTATAGTCTACTAGGAAGATATTACATACAAAATGCAACAAAAATATTAGACAAGTACATGCAGAGATGTACAAAACAAAATGCCACGTGAGGGAGGTATCAGGAAGTCATAAAAATAGGGGAAACTCCAATTTTGATTGTAATCATTATACATGGTTTTAATTCCATGACCATGTCCCTCATCCTGAATTCTTGATTAATATCTCTTGTCTACAACATCCCGTGGATTGTATTTCATGTTATCTTATCTACACTTCTTGATATTCACTTTTAGATTTTCATGGTCTTGTCTCAATAGCAATCCTTTCCTGCCTTTTCTAGCTTCAGTCCCACCTCTTCTTTTCCTTTCTCATTTTTATTTTGATGGCTTTTTAATTGCTTAGTATTTCTCCCCTTTACTCAGAATGAGTAGATATTTTAGGGTCAGGGTGAAGATGAGGCAACCCTCATAGAAACAGGAGTGTCTCTCTACAGAAGACAAATCAACAATCATTTATTAAGCACTTACTGTGTGCCTGGTACTGTGCTAAGCCCTGGGGACACAAGGACAAACATTCAACAGTCCTGGTCCTCAAATGGTTTACATTCCAACAAGAGGAAAAAATCATGAACATATGCAAGTAAATTGAAAATATATATGAAGTAATTCAATTTGGGGGCAAAGAGAACTAGCACCTGGAGAGAATCCAGCTAGGCCTCATGAAGGAGGCGGTGCTTGAGCTGAGCCCTAGGGATTCTGTGATGCTGAGTCAAGGAAGGCATGCAATCCAGACCTGGAGAGGCATGCAAGGCATAGAATATTGTGTATGAGGAAGACCAAGTAGGCTAGTCTGGCTGAACTGTAGGGTCTGTGAGGGAGAGTAGGGTTCAGTGAGGATGTTGGGGTAGACTGGAATCAGACTGTGAAGGGCTTTCTTCACATGTCAAACAAAAGAGTTTTGGTTGTGAGCAGGGGGAATGACTAGGTTGGTCCTGGCATTTAGGAACATCAGCCTATCAGCTCAGTTCAGACAAAGGATCTACGTGTCTGGTATGGCACCATTTTACTGCAGAGTTTATTTAACTCCACTGTTTTCTTTTTAGGGTCTTTTCCCACCAGGTCAAGGAGCCACAATTGGGGTTGACTTTATGATTAAAACAGTTGAAATTAATGGTGAGAAAGTCAAGGTAAGTTTCTAGAATTTTAATGAGACACTCATTGTGTTGTTTGTGAAGTTAGGGGAATAGTTAACTTTATTGTTGGCGATGATGATGATAACAATGATAAAAATAGCTAGCATTTACATAGTGCCTAGTATGTGCCAGGCACTGTGCTAAGCCTTTTACAATTATTATTTCATTTGGTCCTCACAGCAGTTCTGGAAGGTAGGTATTATTATTCCCCTTTCATACCTGAAGAAACTAAGGCAAACAAATTAAGTGATTTACCCCAGAGGCACACAACTAGTAAGTGTTTGAGGCTGGATTAGAACTCAGATCTTCTTGGCTCCAGGCAAGTAATCCACTGTGTGTTCTATCCACTGTGCCAGCAGCTTGTCTATAATACATTATATATGTACACATAAATGTATACCATATGATATGGATACCACATGTGATATATATATATATATATATCATAGATGGTACACATATTTCATATTGTATGTATATATAACATGTGTGTCTCTATATACACATGCATGTTTATATACACATATATATGTATGTTTGAGCAGTTTACAAATATCTCATTTGATCCTTACAACAACCCTGAGAGATGGGTACTATTATTGTCCCCATTTTACAGATGAGGAAACTGAGGCAAGGAGAGATTTTTTTTTTAAAAATATATATAATAGATGATATGACATAAATTATATATGTAATACATTATATGTTTTATATATATGTGTATATATATGTGTATATATATATATATATATATATATATATATATAGTATAACAGAATGTATTCTATTAAGTCACTTGATTTAAACTTGCCTTTTAAAGTAAAACTATAGGGGCAGTTAGGTGGTGTAGTGAGTAGAGCATCAGCTATGAAGTCAGGAGGACCTGAGTTCAAATCTGGCCTCAGACACTTGACACATTAGCTGTGTGACCTTGGGCAAGTCACTTAACCCCAATTGCCCTGCCTTCCCCCCTCCAAAAAAAAAAGTAAACTATAACCATTAGCCCATGCAGAAGGTGTTTATTTCTAAAAACAAAAAGAGTCCTTCCAGCACGGCTGTGAAAGCAGGTGGGATGCTTTTAACATATGGTGACTGGGATGGATTGAAGATTTAAAACTATTCTATCAGAGGATCAGTGGAAGAACCTGGGGAGGTTTTGCATAGAAAAAGAAGACTGTAGATGGGGCTTGATTTTTCTCTTTAGATCTTTGAAGAACTATGATGCTGAAGGGGAACTAGACATCATCTGGTTGGTCCCAAAGGGCAGAAGTAGATTCAGTGGATTGAAATGATAGGGAGGCAGATTTTGACTGAATATTTGGAAAACTTCCTAACAATATGAGGTATTATAAATGAAATAGGTTGCCTTTTCCCATCATCCAAGGTGCTGAATCAGAATACAGATCACCATTGCTTGAGCTAGGCTGTTGAGGGCATTTATACTTTGGGCAAGCCTTTTCCAGTTTTCTGATTCCATGATCCTAGGTAAGTCAATATGGATCACAATTTTTGTCGTAGGGAAAGGGAAGATTCTGCATATTAGAATGGGGGTGGTTATAAAATAGCCCAGCATCTCTCATCTTAGAGACAACTGTGATTTGGTGGAAAGAGTGCTGGATTTAGAGCTAAACTAGGTTTGAACCCTGGTTCTGTGATACATGAGCTAAGTAGCTTTGGGAAGAACACTTCCCTACTGTGGTTTTTATTTTCCTCATTTGTAAAATGAAGGGACTGGACTGGAAGGTCTATAAAGTCCCTTTCAGCCCTAAAACTGAATTATCCTATTTCAGAGATGAAATACTAGAGACAATTTAGTAATTCCTAGATTCAGCCTACTAAACAGTACTGTCTCCTATGGACTTTATAAAAAGAGCCCACTGAAGATTATGTTCTATTAATAACTGCAGGTCATATATAGATCTTTTTTTTTTTTGGTCCCTCTACACCCTACTTCTAGCTACAAATTCTTTGTATGTCTTTTGACTTCAAAACAGTAACTTTCCAATCAACTTTTAGAAACCTACAGGACTTACCTTTTAAGTAAACTGAGTCATTTAGTAGTATTGATAAGGGCCCCTTACTTGAAAATCCCTACTGTGTTACAGTACCAGAAATTCCATCAGTATAGAATCGTTCCTCTGGCAATGCCCTTTGCCCCACTTCACAGAGGTCTTGAAATGAGGGTGGTTGGATTTTACAGTGAAGTTGAGGTCCCTTAAAGGAAAAGCATTTATAATAAAAATAGCAGCTCCAAGGTTCCAACTGAAAACAATAAGTATTAAGATACTGACTGAAGCACTGAAGATTTAACACTAAACATTTTGGATTTCTAAGATAAAATCCTTCCTTCACATTAGGTGCTTTAGAGACATTGTGCTGAGAGACACAGAAAAATTCAGAGGCAGAGAGGGAGGGAGGGAAGGAGAGACAGAAACAGAGAGAGAGAGAGAGAGAGAGAGAGAGAGAGAGAGAGAGAGAGAGAGAGAGAGAGAGAGAGAGTGAGTGTGAGAGAGTTAGTTTTAAAATTATTGGTTTCCTGAGTTAGGGATAGAAACAGTGGAGGGGCAGGCCTTTTGGAAGGCTGTCCTGGGAGCCCCTGCAGTCAGCTGGCTCTACTCCTCAAATTAGTACCTCATAGCAATGAAATCCATACCAAATACAATAATGAATGGTGTGCTAAGTGTACTGGAAAACAAAAGCAGGATGTGAAAGCCATGTGAATGCCAAATAGAAAATTCAAAAGCTCAGCATACTGGGGTGACAGTGAAGGGGGAGGAGGGAGGAAGAGAATCGGGTAGAGGAAGGCCTTTGCAACTCTGATGCTTGCAGAAGAAGAGGGGAAGGGATTGCTAACCCAGGAAACCTTAGGAATAGGCTCTTAAAAAGAAAGAAGTTGAATACAAAGGATTTCTTTGTACATATGCTTTCTTTCATTCCATATTTTACTTCTCCTTAATCATCTTTGAAAATAAGGGAAGCTTGATTAGAGGATGTCTACAGTCCTCATTTGAACATTATTTTTGTTGAGGTACCTTAGTAGTTAGAAGGTCTGACATTTATATGGTGTTTTAAAATTTGTAAAGTGCTTTGTATATTTTATCTCATTTGAACCTCACAATTAACCCCGTGTAATATAAGTACTACAGGTACTGTTGTCCTCATTTTACAGAAAGGAGACTGAGACTTAGAGAGGTTAAGTAACTTATCTAGAGTCACTGTAACAGCTACTTCCTATAAAAATAAAACTAGTGAATCAATACATGTGAAAACAACACCATTTATCCACTTTCTTTTGAGGACACCAGCAATACTTATATAAATGTGTCATACAGTGGAAAAGTATTTAGGATTTGGAGTTAGAGGTCCTGGGTTTATATCCTAGTTCTGCTATTTATTACCTGGGTGACCTTGGACAAGTCACCTAACCTCTGGGCCTTAGCTCCTTAACCATAAAATGATGGGGTTAGACTAGATTATGAGTCCTTAACCTGAGGTCCATGGACCCCAGATATCAAGAGGCCCATGGATTTTAAGGGTCTATAAGCTTGGATGAGAAAATAATCACATTTTTGTTTCAGTACAAATGGCTTACCCTGTAATCCTATTTATTTTACCTTATTTTATGCACTTGAAAACATTATTCTGAGAAGGGGTCCATTAGGCTTCACTAGAATACCAAAGGGGTCCATGACACAAAATAAGAATCCTTGGACCAGATGCTCTCTTCCAATTCTAAATCATGGTCCTTATAATACTATAATTGGGGAAATAATTTATTTGACATGTTGCTGAGACATTTGAGTGTAGTATAAATTCTTTGAAAGCAAGGGTCATTTTCAGTTAAGAAAAGGGGAATAAGCATTTACATAGCATCTGCTACATGCTGGGCAGCTAGGTGGCACGGTGGATAGAGGGCCAGGCCTGGAGAAGACTCAAATTCATGAATTCAAATCCAGCCTCAGGCACTAGCTGTGTGACCCTGGGCAAGTCACTTCACCCTGTTTGCCTCAATTTCCTCATTTGTAAAGTGAGCTGGAGAAGGAAATGGCAAACCACTCTAGTATCTTTGCCAAGAAAAGCCCAAATGGGGTCATGCAGAGTTGGACACAACTGAAATGACCCAACAATAACAATAAAACTCTGTGCCAGCACTGTGCTAAGCACTTTCATAATTATTATCTCATTTTGATCTTTACAACAACCCTGGGAAGTAGGTGCTATTATTATCCCCTCTTTACAGTTGAGGAAACTGAGGTAAACAGAGTAGCTTGCCCAGAGTCACATAGCTAGTAAATATCTGAGGCCACATCTGAACTCAGGCCTTCCTGACTCCAGGTACTACTTAACTGCCTCTTTGTCTTTGTATCCTCAGTGCCTGCCACAGTACCTTGCACATAGTAGGTGCTTAACATGTATGCTTTGTGGATTAGAGAAGGATATAGTAGCACTTAAGTTGCCATAGTAATAGTTAAATTGGATTGGATTGTTTTAGTTTTTTCTGCCTTTCTTTGTATCCTCAGTACTTAGCACAGTGGGGGGTACAACATTTAATAGATGTTGATTTATTAATTAGTTCATAAATAGCATTAGTTTGAGCATAAATCAAGGGACCTACTATTAAAAACAGCTCTAAGCTATTAGCACATCAATTTCAGGGCCTGTGGAGAAAAAAAAAATAAGAGAACTTTGTTGATTATTTATTTAAATATTTATTAAGCACCCAGAACATGCAAGGCACTTTACTAGGATCTCTATACCTGGGGATATACAAAGACAAAAACCCCAAAACAGTATAACAGCCCCCAAAGTGAAATGAAGTCTGCCCTCAAGGAGCTCACGTTCTGTTTAGGTTTGTCATGAGAAAGTTTTTGTCATATTTGGCAATTTGCCAGATGTGAAATGAAACCTCACAGTTGTTTGATTTGCATGTTTTTTATAACCAGTGATTTGTAGCATTTAGGTGACTAGTCGTAAGTGTTTCCATTCTTACACATGAGAAAACTGAGTTACAAAGAAGTTAAAAGCTTGGTCAGAGGTCATACAGCTTGTAACAGCTGAGGTGGGCCTCGGACTCAGTGAGGTCTTCTTTCTAGTGCAGCTTGGAAGATGGAATGGTAGTTCAGTTGTAACTTAGACTAAGAGGGGATCAGAAGACCCGAGTTTGCAGCCTCACTGCCGCTTCCTACCTATGTCCTTGAGCAAGTTATTCACCTTTCTGAGGCTCAGTTTCCTCATCTACAGAAAGACACCTTTGAGCTAGATGTACAAAGTCCCTTCCATCTCTAAATCTATAGTAGCATTGCCTGGAACATGCCAGAGACTCCAGGGCTAAGAACCATTTCCTCTGGAAGAACATCAAGTATCTATCATACTTATTGTGGGTATTCCAAGAACTGAGAACACAGGGGTTAAGATATTCACTGTCTCTTTGAGATTATAATCATGAATCATCTGATCCAGGTCCCTGCCTTTAAGCAACTAAAGTGTTATTACTTTCCACAGAGGCTTAGAGAACTCCAGTGAATGACTTGACCAAGGCCACATAGAATTAGTGGAAACATGAACTGTTTTTTCAATTTTTCAGACCCTAGGCAGGAAAAGGACTCAGCAAACCTTCAGAGAATTCTCAGGATTGAGATCTTTTCTGTGTCTCCTATTGCCATTGGCCCGTGCCTAATCACTGGGGCATCTTGATTGCCTCCCTACCCATATTTGCCTGGCCTTACCTTTCTTCTTTTAAATAATAGTAACTCCTATCTTTAACACTTTAAAATTTACCAAGTGCTTTCCCCACAAAACCTCCCATTCTATAAATAAACTAAACTGAGGCTTAGATAGGTAAAATAGCTTGTCTAAGGTCATGTAGCTAGTTAGTGTTGGAGTGGGATCTGATGACTCCAAGTCCATTCTTCAGTATACTCTCCTGCCTTTCTAATGTACTCAAGAAAGAGGCTGGGGTTAAAAAAAAATGGACTTTACAACTGACTAAAGGAATAAAGTTAAAAAGAAGAGAAACAAAGGCTTTAGCATACCGAGTCTGGAAGAGCCCTAAGGAAGCCCTGGAAGTCAGCATAACTTCTTGGGTTAAATGGCACTGTTAACAGGAACATTCATCTGATGGACCATGGAAATCAGTGAAATCTTGGGACCTAAGAAGTGTAATAAGTGACCATAGGAGAGACTGTCAGTGCTAGAATGAAGCCAAGTTTATGGTAGGTTTAAACAGTTCATCAATTAAAAGTAGAGATCATTGCAGGCCTTGAACCATCAGATCAAAACCTGAGACCCCAAATTCCTGATTACTCAGGGCATGTCATTGTTGCTTCCATGTTGTCTTTCCCATTAGATTGTGAGACCCAAGAGGGCAGGGACTGTCTTTGGCCTTTCTTTGTATCCCCAGGGCTTAGCATAGTGCCTGACACATAGCCAGATCTAAATAAATGCTAATTGACTGAAAGTCAGGTTTCCGTGACCTTGGAGAGAACATGAACTCAGGGTAAGCAATACTTGCTGGCCTTAGTTTGGGGTCACAAATCAGGCATTACTTAGTTGACCCCAGGAAAGAGAAACTTAAAAAGAACTTAAGACATGTACTAACTACATGTCTACTACATAGAATGTAAATAGAGTCAGTAGAAGATCTGGTAGAAGACTGCTGAGATGATTTACAGACCACTAATATTTGTGTGTACCATGGGAGGACTGGGTGATAAGTGACCAGTCATCAAGTTGTCTTGGAAGAGACACTCCCAGAGCAAGTGTCAAGCCCAATCCATTTCCAAGTTCCTTTGTGCTCAAAGTTCCTGGCCATCACCAATTGCAAGGTTTGTCCAGACTGATAATACTCAGTTAAACATTTCTCATCTCTCACAGTTCTGATGTTGGCTGCATTTACTTCCATACGTTTGGATGAATGAGTCATTGTTCCCCATCTCCTTCTCAGAAAAACCAGGGAAAACCAAATCTGACTATTTTGACTTTACGATACTTTGAAAGATGCCTGGTTTTTTTTAGCATAGGTAGTCACTCTCAATTTCTCGTCTGTAAAATGAGGTATTTAGACCAGGTGCCTCCTAGTTCTAAATCCATGATCGCATGATCCTTCATGCTGTAAGTTCATTTGATTCAACAAACAATTATTAAGTGCCTCTTGATTGCAGAGTGGTATGCTATCTACTCAGATAGATAATAAATTGAGAAGAGACATGACTAGACATGGTTCCTGTCCTCTGGAAATTTACAGTATAGTAAGGGAATAAGGTACTCATACACAGTAATATATAATATCATATGAATTTGCTGTGGTATGTGCAAGTTTCCATTTTTTCCCCATTATCATGGGATTGTATAGACAAACTTCCACAGAGAGATTTACTATGTCTTCCTTTTGTCTTTGCCTGTTGTCATACTGCTAGTAAATTATTAGGAAAGAGCTTATTATCAAGTTATTTGCCATATCTTGTTTCTACCTCTCCAAGGTCTGTTACGGACACCTCCTTTTCCCCCCTCAAAGAGCCAGTACCCTAGATCAAGCCCTCCTAACCACCTGCCTGGACTGTTGCAGGAGCCTAGCCCTCCAATTGGTTTCCCTGCCTCAAGCCTCTGTCTCTCCTCCAGTCTCTCCAGCTGCCAATGTGACTTCTCCTAAAGTGACCATGTCACTCCTAAGCAAATTCTTGTGGCTCCTGATTACTTCTAGGATTAAATTTCAACTTTTCTGTTTAGCATTTGAAGTCCTTCAGCTCCATCCTACCTTTCCAGCCTTATTACACATTACTCTCCTTCAAGAACTTTGTGGCCCTGCCAAATCGGCCTTTTTACTAGTCGTTAATCATGTGCTTGACCTGCACTACCTCCTCACCTAAGCCTCATAGAATTCCTAGCTTCCTTCAAGGATCAGCTCGAGAATCACCTTCTACATAAAACCTTTCCTGACTCAGCCGCTGATGTCTCTCCCCTCCTCCCCCAATTCGCTTATATATATTTTGTATAGGTCTCTATTTGTACATCTCCCCTAGCTAAATGGCAAACTCCCAGAGGTCAGGGACTGTTTTACCTTTGTCTTTATACAGTGATGCTTGTGGATTGTTTGATCTTATCACATGTTGCTCCTGTAGTCATCAGCTGAGGATATATGTTAATAACTGCCTTTTAAATGGAGAATTGGAAAGGGTTGTAGGTTTTCTGTTTTGCTTCTCCAATTGCTGATTGAAATGCTAAAAGTCACATGAAAGAGCATGGCCCTTCAGCTTCCAAGGGAATAAGCTGGAATGTCTGACTCTTCTGTGCCTTGAATTTAAAAATCTTTGAGGACTAAAGCTGAAAAGGGATTTTAAAAAAAAGCAAGCACAGGGGGAAAAAAAAAACCCAAACTACAAATAAAAAAAAAAGAATCTTCGTCCCTCGTTTCACTCTCTGGTTCCCACCCTAAAACACTCATAAGATATAAGAAGTGTTATGTGTCTTTCTCGGATAGAAAATGACTATGGAAGCATTTGGTTGGAAGCCCTGCCATTTCCAAATGAAGGCATAGTAACCAGTGCTTTCTTTCTGTCCCCAACACTTTCCTTTTCTTATATCCCCAAAGCTGCAGATCTGGGACACGGCAGGACAAGAACGATTCCGATCAATTACCCAGAGTTACTACCGCAGTGCCAATGCCTTGATACTCACCTATGATATCACCTGTGAGGAATCCTTTCGATGTCTTCCAGAATGGCTAAGAGAAATAGAGCAGTATGCCAGCAACAAGGTCATCACTGTATTAGTGGGTAAGTGAGGCTCAAAAATAACTCATGTTAATAAAGAGTTCACATTTACATTGGCCTTTGTGGTTTATAAGGCCTTATATATATATGTGTGTGTATATTTATATATCCTATGCTATCTTATTATTAGTGTTATCATATATATCTATATATAAATAAAATATATACTATATATATTCTATATAAATAAATATATAAATAAAATCTCATTTGAACCTCCCAATTCTGTAAGGTAGGAGCAGTGCAAGGGTTATTATTCCTGTTTTATAGATGAAGAAACTTAAGTTTGAAGAAAGCATGTCCCTTATTCATTCACCTTGTAAGTGGCTGAGCTGTCAGTAAAACCCAAATTTCTGATTCTAAATCCACTGCTCCTATCATACCAAGAAAATGACTTTGTCTTTATTTGCAAAGAAGATACTGATCCTTGGGTATCAGAGATTTAGTCAATGTACTAAAACCATGCCTTGTAATCCATTTTAATAACAAGGGTAACAGGAGTTCCCATATACAAATCTCTTTACAAGGGCTTTCTTCACAATCACCCTGTGAGATAGATTGTGAATATTATACTCATTTTATAGTTAAGACAACTAAGGTTCAGTGAAATGAAATAACTTGCTCAAAGTTTGTTCAGTCATCTGTCAGTCTTGTCTGATTCTCTGTCATCCCATTTGGGGTTTTATTGGTAAAGATACTGGAGTGGTTTGCCATTTTCTTCTGCAGCTCATTTTTAGAAGAAGTAACAGAGGCAAACAGGGTTAAGTGACTTGCCCAGGGTTGCACAGCTAGTGTCTGAAGTCAAATTTGAACTCAGGTCTTCCTGACTCCAGACTTGGTGCTCTATCCCCTTCTCCACCTAACCTCGCTCCCCCTACACAGCTAATAATAGAGCCTGCCCTCCTGTGACTTTTCTCTCATTTATTGCCTTCATAATCCACAAAGATGACTTCAAATTTCTAGGAAACACAGACTATAAAATATATCTCTTGAGGTAACTTACAAGGTATTTCATTGTCAGGAATTGGGATCAGGAAATGTGGGTTCTAATCCTTAGTCTGCTACTTATAACTTATATGACTTTGGGCAGGTCACTTCATCTCTGGTCATCTCCTCAACTATAAGATGAGGACCTTGGCCTATGTGATCTCTAGGGCCCTTCCGGTGCTAAATCTGTGTTCCTACAAATCATGAATCTGATGCATTTTAACTCTGTGAGTCACTTCACTTTGAAACCTCAGTGTCCTCATTTGTAAAATGGAGATGGCACTACTCTTAACTATTCACCTCACAGTGACATCCTGAGGAGAAGACATTGTGAATTTTAAAGGGATATCAGGTTGAGGAGATAAGGTCAAGAAAATATGGGAAAAGGGAGTTCTGATCAGCAGTCATGCACAGTTTACCCTTCACCCCAGCAGCTCTGGGATTTAGGCCAGTAGAGATCAAGCATAGCACTAAAAAGAAGTCCACCCCAGGGCTGTGGCTATGGTACAGCCAGCTTAATTGGTTTTCTTTCTACCTTAAGCCTTTTCTTTATACAATACCAATGAAGATTAAAAAAGATAATGTTTTTACCTAATAAGTTGTAAGACCTGGAGCAAGTCATTGTATACCAGAACACTAAAGAAATGTGAGTTGTTTTTGTTTAAATCAGTAAAACATCTAAGTGGCTTCAATTATTTTTTCCTTCTCACATTTAATCTTGCTCTTATACAATTCGAAATTATTGGAGGAGCCCACTTGGGAAATTGCTGTGTTTTGTTTGTTGATCTTTTGGAAGTCAGAACTGCATTCTGAAAGGGCTCGGCTTCCTGAAATGGTACATGCTCTAAGCAGAAATGAGATTTTCAGTGAAATATACCAAGACCATTTTTGACTTCTAAATTTGTCCCTCAGAGCTACCTTCTTTAGCAGCCATGTAAAAGTGCTAGTAGTCAATTTTCAATAATGAAAGCAAGCCTGGCTGTTAAGAATGCTTGCTGCAGTCTCACCAAATGAGAAATAGCAACCCAAATTTTGGAAATCCAGGCAACAGAATTATTGGCACTGTTACAGTATAAATCTTAATGCTGGGTTTTTCCTTAGTGGCTGGCTGATTGACTTA
Organism: Trichosurus vulpecula; assembly: GCF_011100635.1. NCBI lineage: Eukaryota > Metazoa > Chordata > Mammalia > Diprotodontia > Phalangeridae > Trichosurus > Trichosurus vulpecula. Next base: position 111,372,839 of record NC_050574.1, read on the forward strand.
ACTTAGTGGCTCATGGTTCCAGGCTGCAAGACTTACTCACTGTTATAAACCTCCAATAGTATAGTCTATATGCTTAACTGAAAAACTTGCAAATAACTAAGGAAAATCTGGAACCCCTTTATTTGGGTCAATGTAGATAAAAGCTTGAAACACTTTACCAGGTAAAAATGTAAGTCACAATATCTGGAAAATGAAGGTTTTACATCACAGAGAGACCTTTCAAAGGTTGTGAGTCAAAACACTGCTTTCTGGGATTTCATCCAAAGACATTAAATGAAGATGTAGAGAGACTAGAGGGGTAAGAGCCAGTTAGTTCTGTGTGAAAGACTACATTAGGTGGCAGTGGCATTCTAAAATATAAATGGCAGTAAGAGTAACTGTAAGCTTTTCTTTTCTCACCAATTGGAGTTGACTTCAAGGCCTGAATTCAATTGAGATATTTCTGAGCTCATTAAATTCTAAATGGTGACTCCTCTGTTTTTTTTTTCTCTTGCTACAGGCAACAAGATTGATCTAGCTGAAAGGAGAGAAGTCTCTCAGCAAAGAGCTGAAGAATTTTCCGAGGCTCAGGACATGTATTACTTGGAAACCTCAGCCAAGGAGTCTGATAATGTGGAGAAACTATTCCTGGACTTGGCATGCCGACTGATCAGTGAGGCCAGGCAGAATACTCTTGTGAACAATGTGGCCTCCCCTTTACCAGGAGAAGGGAAAAGCATCAGCTATTTGACTTGTTGTAATTTCAATTAAAAGCTGGTAAAAGGCAGAGAAGGAAAAAAGAATCCATGCCTGCTCTGATAGGCCAGGAGTTCCTGGGAGGTAGAGCAAAGATGGTGGTTCTTGCTCTTTGGACCTTCTGACTTCTCCAGGTTCCTGAGCTTAAAAAAGCATGGCAGGCCGAGGGCATTGTCCACAGGCCAACACTAGCAGAACATTCATATGATTTGACCCTTTTGCAGGCTTGGGCTGGAGTGAGAGGAAGATTGCACTAGGAACTCCCTGAGATGCTGAGCATGTGCTGTGATAGTTGCTTTTTGTTTTTAAAAAAGCAAAAAATAACCCCCCAAGCCAGCCTTTCTGGACTAAGTGGAGGGAAAACTTCCCTCCTTTGCCCTCCAAAGGAGTGATTCTTCCTAGTACTTGGTGAATGGGTAGGGTCTTCTCTGGGATCCTTTGAGCACCTCAGTTTTCTAGCCTGCCAGCCAAACGAACACTGGGAAGGCCAACTACAATATCTATGGTGGGTCTGCCACGTCCTGAGGGATTTTCAGCACCGACTCCATAATGAGTTTGAAAAGTATTATATCTCTTGTCCATATACCCTTTCAAGAACTTTGGAACTGAGAAATTCAAAGGACCTTTGATCTACAACCAACAGTAACAATCATGGTTAACAAGGTTATTAGGCCCGGTGACTCCTTTTGGTGCTAATGGTTCAGCTGACAATTCCTTAGACCAAACCTTTTACTACATTAGTATCCTCTGAATGTGTTATGTAGAAATAAATAGGGGAAGTATGATAAAAAGTGCTGTTTCTCAACGTCTCATTACCTCCTTTTCTAAATTAGAACTGAGTTGTTCAGAAGGAGCTATACTTCTCTTTTGATGTGTTGCAAAGGGGAACCATTTCTTCTTCCTTACTGTCCGCCATTTTGCCCTTCCTTCTTTACTCCTCCTCCTTGCTCCCTAACCCCAACCCTATGTAGAGGAAAACATTTGAAAATGATTAAAAAAAAAAAGTTCAGCAAATAAGTAATATTGTTCTAAGGTAACAAATTAGCTCCAAGAAATTAAGGATAGCGTTAAATGTATAGAGCACAGCCGACCAAAATACTGTGGTTACTGATGACAATGCAGGGTTCAAAGCAGAGCACAGTCTTGATGGCAGCCCACCAAGCCTTTGAATAATTAATGCCTATTGAGATAATTCTTGCCATACCCACCAAGAACCAGATGTGATTTGTAGGTTTTTAAAAAATATGTTGTTAAGTGAGTGAGGAAATAGGTGAGACATATCCAGAACTATTTTTCGTGTGTGTCTCAATCACCTTAGGAAACTCTAGTTCATAGAAGCAAGTTCAGTTATGATTTGGGTACTTCTTCCATGTGATAGAATAACTTTCTGATTCATCACCTTTCATGTTATTTCTTGTTGCTTTTGTGTTTTAAGTCTCCAACTCCTATGTATGTATAACTTGGCTAAGCCAACTAAAAATGGAAGCACTTCCTTATTTTTGCTATGCCCTCTTTAGTGCCATATATCTAACATGTTTCATTTTACTCATTGACGTAAATGCAAACTGGAAACAAATTTACCATTGTATGTTGTCAATCCTTGTGAACCTTTTTGCAGTGTGCTATTTAGGATGTGACAGGGGATGGATAACGGAACAAGGGGATCGTGTGAGTCTGTGGTTATGCAAGAGGACCTCAGTCCCAATAAGATTACATTCAAAAGCTAATGAATTGAATTGTATCATAACATGGTATTGAAAAGACATTTCTGGCATTCCTTCATTGGGCTTGAGGGTAGCCCATTTTCCTTTTCATCTAGACTTCTCCATCTGAGGAGCTGTACACATGGCTAAAGGGACTGGGTCAGATGTTGGTTCAGGAATAGATCCTGTTTGTTTGAATCCCATACCTCTTAAGATAGTCCATTCCACTAGGATATAACTTATTATTAGGTAATTTTTCCTTACTCTGAATTTTAATTTGCTTCTCTGCAACTTCCATCTGTTGCTCCTAGGTCTACCTTCTGGGAAGGGGGTGAGGGGGACTGAGCAAAACAAGTCAAATTCCTCATGACAGCTCCTACATCTTGAAGAAAGCTATCATGTCAACCTCCCAAAGTCTTCTCTTCTCCACTAACATCTCTAGTTCCTTCAGCCAGTCTTCATATGACATCATTTCCAGTCCTCCCTACCTCTAGGTCTGCTCCATCTTTTCAGTGCCCCTCCAAATGCCCCAAGAATGCTAAGACCTAAACTCTTGCTGTTACTTTGCAGCATAGCCATAGGTAAGTTTTTTGAAGCAAAAGATAAAGAGATTTTATGACTCTGAAAAAATGGTGCTATCAAAGCCAGGCTCCTTCCAACATTTATTTTCCAATCCACTATGCCACACTGCTCTCTCCTCACCATACTTCTCCAATCTCTCCACTCACACAAATGTCACTGCCAATGTGTTGGATCCAATGGCCTATAAAAACAGTGTCTTTTTTTGTTTTGGGTACAAGTGAGGTGCAGATCCTTTTGAGGTGTTCTGACTTCAAAAACATCATTTCCACCAACTTCTAAGCCAAGGTTGGCTTAGCTAAGTGAACTGAATGGAGCACTCAGAAAATGAAAGGATGATCTCATCTACTTTTGACCGGACTACTAGACTATCAATGAATCAACAAATATTTATTAAGTGACTGTTACGTGCTAGGCAGTGGTAGATCAGGGGAATACTGTAAATATAGTTACCCTAAATTTCAGCAAAATAGCTGATAAGAGTTTCTCATAATTTTTTTATGAATAAGATGGAGATATGTGGGTTGGATCATATTGTAATTAGGTGGATTTGGAACAGATTGAGTGACTGGGTCAACGTGAAGGAAGATCTCTAGTGGAGTGCCCCATGAATTTGCCCTGTACTCTGTACTATTCAGTATTTTTATCAATGACTTAGATGAAGGTATAGACAGCATGCTACTGGGATTCCATGAAGCTTGGAGGGATAATTTATATGGATGACCAAAAGGTCTCAACAGGCTAGAGCTATGAGGCTAAATATAATAGAAGAAAATTCAATGAATTTAAGTGTAAAGTCCTACACTCAGGTTAAAAAAAAATCATATGGAGAAATAGAGGAAAAAATTTGTCTCAGCCCCATAGAGAAGAAAAAAATCAATGGGAAAAGTTGTGGAGAGGTTGATATTGGCTCCATATGAGGAATATTTCCTAACAGAGCGGCTGAAAAGTGGAATAGGCTACCATGTGAGGAAGTGGGTTTGTCATTAGTTCAAACTTTTTTTGGAGGGGGGGAACAATTGGGTTAAGTGACTTGTTTGAGGCCAGATTTGAACTCAGATCCTCTTGACTCCAGAGCCAGTGCTCTATCCATTGCACCTCCTAGCTGTCCCTATCAGTTCAGATTCAAGTGGAGGTTGGACAACCACTGCTAGGGATTCCTCCTCAGGTCCACATTGGATGACATGACCTCCAAGCTCTCTTCAAATCCTGAGATTTTGTAATTTTAAGTTCTCACTCAAGATCTTTGCATCTGTTATGATGAGAAAAACTACATTGAAAATGTGACAATTTTTTTCCATACATGTAGAACCCAGTGATTTTGAATATGGATATTAAAATATTTTTACCCAGTAATAATTACTTAGTAATGGGGCTATGATTAAGAAATAAACCCGAACAGCTCACATTTCTGTGGTGCTTACAAAATGTTCTATCACAAGGCTGAGAGGTAGGCAGCACAAGTATTATCACCTCCATTTTACAGATGAGGAAACTAAACCTCCAAGAGACTGAGTGACTTGTCCATATTTGCATAAGTAATGTGGGAACCAGGATCTGAACACAGGTGTCTCCTGACTCTAAGTCCAATGTTCTTTCTACTACACCAAGTTACATATATTGCATACACATTCTTTGGGCAATATTTCTGGAAGAGCTTAACTAGTTTTTATCACATTTGATTTTGTAACAGATCAAGTCTAATTTCCAGTCCAATTCCCTGCAGATATATTTGTCTTTTATAAATGTGTAAAAGAACCATTGGAAACAAACTAGAAAATTAAAAGCAATGAAAAGTTTACATTTCATCCCTCAAGTGAAATAGTTTACATATATAACAAAGTTGCTCTCCTAAGCTTATAGGGAATTTTGTCCCCACTTTCTCATGAGGTTTAACTTTTATGATGAGGAACTGGTTTTTGTCACCTCTCAAGGGTGGCCAGGAAAGCTATATTGGCCCTGGCTCTTTAAGTAGGAACTAACAGGACAAGTAGAAAATTTAATCTAAAGTCAAGGCCATCAAAGCCCATTTCTGGCACGGGAGTCGAGAGCTTACATTCAAGCCCCAAAAGAGCTTGTAGATCAAGAATTTTCCAGCTGTTTCTTTTTCTTTTGGAAGTGAGATAATAGGATCATAATATTTGGAGAAGGAAGGTATCTTATAAACCATTTAGTCCCACCTGCCCAACTTGTAGAGGAGGGAACTGAGGTCTAAAGTGCAGAAGTGACTTGTCCAAGGTCACACACAAGTAAATAAAAGATTTGGGATTCTAAGCTAGGTCTTCTGACTTCAAATCCAGTGCTCTCTCTATTATATCACAATGTCTCTTTGTGTTAAGCACACTTATGACATGACAAATATTGCCATGTAAGCAAGGTCCTTCTGTTCTGAAAGTAAACAATTTACAGGTCGTCCACTGCATTATATTATCATCTCTTCCCATATCTTATATAGCACAGTGTTCTGCATCTTGCATAATGTTCACTAAGTAACTGTTGATTGAAGTGTTTTCTCAAAAGTTTTTCTTCATTTGCAAAAAATAACTCCCATCCCACTTGGGTACTTAACTGTTTCTCTGAGCAAGTAACTTGACTTTTCTGGGTGACAGCTGTAAAATGAAGCAGGCTTGTTCTCAGTCACTAAGGTCTTCTCTCATTCTAGACCTGTTTATATCCTATTAGTGATTTCCTCGTCTTGGAGAACAGTGGAAGGTTGCCATGACAGGATTCTCATGGTGTGGCCCTTTCAGTATAGTCAGAATGGAAATAAACAACTTAGTCCTAACATAAAGGCCCAACATAAAACACATTAAAAAACACTTAGCCCCAGCCTTGGGAGATGGCATACTAGACGGATGTCATTTGGAAATTTCAAAGCAGGTCTTTTCAGGAGAGTAGAATTTGAACATGTATTTAAAAACTACACAAAAATACCCAAATAAAGTGTGCTCTGAAGCATTTACACTCACCTGATCCTCATAAGGACCCTAGGGAGTGAGTAATAAAAAGTATTATCCCCATTTTACCATGAGGAAACTTTGATTTAGAAGAGATAAGTGAGTTACCTAAGGTCACATAGTTAACTGTGGTACATCAAATATTTGAATCCTGGTCTTCTGACCAAGTGCAAACTCTTCCCACTAAACAGTGTTCTGAAATGCAAGGCATAAGAAATGGTTATAAGTTTCAGTAAGCTTTGGGTAACCACTGAGTTTCTATTCTCACATAAAACTAAACCAGGTGAGCTGGTTTTTATTCACATGAGCAAACTTGATTTGAAAATGAGGAACTGAGTAAATAAAAGGGAACTTCAACGCAGACAAGAACAGAAAGAAAAGCCCTCATTTTGGGAAAGGCAGCTATGAGCAACCTCTGCTAGTAAAGTCAATGATATCAAGTATAACTGTAGCTGTCGACCAAGGCTGCAAAACACTGTGTGCTACATAAGAAATGGGAAGAGATGTTAATATAATGCAGTGGACAACCTGTAAATTGTTTACTTTCCGAACAGAAGGACCTTACTTACGTGGCAATATTTGTCGTGTCATAAGCTTATTACGTTTCCATGTGCCTCTGAGAGCTGGATGGGACCTCATGACTACAGTTCTCTAGTCCTGTCTATACCTGAGCAAAAATCTGTGTGGCACTTGGCTGTGGAGTCAGAGGACCTGGATTCAAATCCTATCACCAACGCTTTCTACCCACATAACCTTCAGCAAGTCACTTAACCTCTCTCAGTCCCCTCATCTCTAAGATTTAGGGGTTGGATTAGATGGCCTTTGAGGTTTTTGCAGATCTAAATCTATGATTTCTCAATAGTATGGGTTCTCAACCTTTTTTATGCTATGGATGCCTTTAGCAGTCTGGTGAAACCTATGGGCGCTACTCAGAATAAGGTTTTTAAATTCATAAAATAAAGTAAAAAAGATTATCAGTGAAACCAATTATATTGAAATACAATTGTTTATATATATATATACACATAAATGTGCAAGTATATATATATATATATCAATTCATAGCTCTCCTGAAATCAGTTTTTGGTCCACAGGTTAAGAACCTTTGCTCTCTAAAGCATCTCTGACAAGTGGTCTTCTAGCCCCTAATAGGAGGTCTCCAGAGATGGGGAAGCCATTGTCTGCTGAGGCAGCTCATTCTAATTTTTGATAATTAATTCAAAATGGCAGAATCTCAGAGCTGAGAGGGACCTTAGAGGTAATGATCCTGGTCAACACCTGAACAGGAATTTCCTTTAAATAGATACAATTATTACGGTGTTTATTTTGAGCAAAAATCTGCCTCTTCGAATTCTATTTTCCCAAGTTCTGCTTTCTGGGGTCAAGCAGAATGAAATTATTCCCTTTTCATATGTCCCTTCTAAAAGAAACCCCCAGAATTCCTAATTCTCCAGAATTCCTCCATTAGGAATGCCTACTTTTTATTCTTTCAAGTTTTTAAGTTTTCCCCTTGTAATTTTTTTATGGCCACAAAATGATCTGTCCTCTAATATTGCTTTTCCTCGGGTTCATTGCACTTGAACATACACTTAACAGTTTGCCTAGTAAAGGCAAGACACCATGAAAGAAAGAGAAGTCTATGCCCCAAAAAATTAATATTCACTAACTGGTTGTCAAGGAGTGAATGTGAAATGTACTGTCATGATAGATGCTTATTAATGGGAACGAGTCAGGTGTTGAGAAGCACCTAAGAACTGACTTCAAAACAAGTTATTCTAGGTCTTGAAATAAATAGAAAATATAAATATATTGAAATAAGAATAAAATGTGCAGATCTTTTTTGAATGTGGGCTATCATTTTTTAAAAAGAATTCTTTAATTAAGAACATACTAATGTAGATTAGTAAAGAAAAGAGATCTGAACAGGAAATGATTATCATCTTCCATTCAGAAATCAAAAATGTACCATGGTATAGTGGAAAGCAAACTGAACTTGGAGTTAGAAGATCTAACTCTTAACAGGCATATAACCTTGGTAAGTCACATAACCTTTTCAATCCTTAGCTCCCAGGTATATAAAATGGAGACAGTAACCCTGATATTACCTTATCTTTTTCACTCTAAACTTATTTGCTCAGAAATGGTTATTTTTGGTTTCATGAATTTTTTTCTCTTTCACTAAAAATAGTTAGGCGTCTTAATTTTAAGATTTGCCAGTAGAATTTAATTCTTATTGACATCTTGTCATGGGGTAGCTGTGGGTTTCTCTCAACATCCATGAGAACTGACAATACTTGGCTTGCCATTTTCTTCTCTTTTTTAATAGCTGGATTTTTAGCTCTTCCCATTGAACTTTCAACTTCCTGGTCTGCCCTTGTTGGTTCTATGGGATCCAACCAGTCCCTTATCCTCATTACGCAAATCACCTAATGTCTTTTCTCGTAATAGCATACAGCATGTCTACTTTGCCTTATCTGATTACTCTTGCTTTCTTTCAGAAGAGTCTCTCATTTGTTATATGTTCCTGCCAAGATGATACACATTGTCCTTTGCATTGGACCCTTGGGAACCTCTCCATTGATAAATAAGAAATTCAGTTTCATACATGAATTTCACACATTGGATGAATGTAATTTACAACATGAGATTATTGCTGCTTTCTACCTCCTATGCGTGCACTAAGCATAGATACATTCAAAATTCAAAAGTCTCTTACAGAATAACAAAGATAAGGTAAAATAGAAAAATTTAATTTATTAGGATTAGCGGTCACTAGCTTATTGAAACAATGAATGAATTTAGTTTAACTTGACTTACACAGACAGAATTAGACGAAATAAGAATAGCTGAACTTATATAACAGTGGAACAACACTAAAGGGCCACTTTCCGGGAATAGCGATGGATCACACTGTTTTTTGAATGTTAGTAGCAAGTGCATGCTTGTGGCTGACAAAAATGAAGGTCAACAAGTACATACCAAGAAAATTTAAATCTTTTAAGGTATGGTAGGTGGACTGTTGGTACATTCACCAATACTTTTAATTAGGGAATCAAAAGCAGAAAAGTGGGCCTAATGCAAAAACCCAGGCCATCTACATAACTGAATGACACATGGCTCTTGGCATAATTCTGATGTAAACTCTAGGACACCAATACCATGTTTTTACTATCTGGGAAAATTTTTCAGAAAAATAGTTAGACTAAGATTGATGACATTTAGGATTTTTCTCACTGTACCTTCCTTTTTAGTAAAAACACATTTCTTGAACAAAAACCTAGTTTGACTTTGCTGAGCAGATTTTACAATGGCATACTGTGAAGTTATTTCTCAATCTTCAATTCATCAAGTACTTAATAGTCTCTTATTCTGCGCAAGGCACTCTGCTAGGGGCTAGAGATACCAAGATGACAAATAACATATTCATTCTCCCTTGAGCATCTCTGATTTTTGAAGTTAAGCAAAAGCTCCTTGAGGATTGATTTTAAGTGGTACTGACAAGTGTTAATAGTTAATCCAGTCCTTTTGTTTTCATAAATTAAGATCATAAATAGATTTTGTAATTCTTTAAAGGCCAAAATGGATCTTATACAATTGAGGAGTGGTACCTCAAAAACAATTGTCAGGAAAAATTTTGTAGAAAGGTAACTAGTAAAAGACTGGACCATTATGAAAAAAAAAAAGAAAAATCACGCTTTGAGTCAGAAGAAAATAATTCTCATAAAAATTATTTATAATTTTTTTTGGCTTTGAGGCAACTGCCTAATTAAGTTGTTTTACTATTTGTTGTACTTTAAAGGCACTCACCTCAAGTCCTTTAGAACGCTGGAGTTAGAAGGGAGCTTAGAGATCACTGGGTACAACATATTCAGGTTGCTAAAAATAATTCCCATGTACATAGCACTGAAAATTTACAAAGCGCCTTCCTCATAACAACCCTGTGAGGTAGGTAGTACACATTTTATCATTATCTCCATAGGAGATATATAGGAAAATAGTGGCTCAGTGACATGACTTGCCCATTTTCACACAGCTACTGAATGTCAGAGACACAATTCACACCTAAGTTTCTTGGTTTCAGGTGCAGTCCTCTTCCTATTCCACCATGCTGCCAGGTGGGACAAGTAAAAACTTTAAATAAGTAAAACAATTCGAATGTTCCAATCAGTAATGGACAACCCATTGGTCCATCCAAAGTCCCTTATCAGGCCATGTTTTAGATATGGGAATAGAGGAGAAAGTTTAGTCTCATAAAGATGAAGTTGTCACTGAATGGAATTTCAGGAGGAAGTCCTCTATACTGATCAAATATATAGCTATCTTATCAGAAGTAGCATGTTCTTGTGGAAATAAAGTTGGACGTGGAGTCAGAGGACCTGGATTCTTAAATCCCGGCTTTAATACTTAGTAGCTATAAATATTAAGCAAGTTGCTTCATCTCTTTGGGGTTCACTTTTCTCACCTTCCAGCTCTAAATCCTATGAGCCTAAGAATATGGGAGACAAGGTTTCTTTCTCATCCTTCTGTCCTTTGAAGGAGATTTTTAAAATATAGGACTAATTTCATACGTTGACTTCATCCTTAAAAATACTGTGTTTTCATCTTCAATTCAGTTCAACTCAATTCGACACATACTTACTGAGTGCCTAATACACATGAGTTCTATACTCTGAACAAAGAGAGAACGCTGAAGGAAAATAAGTTCACTAGTTGAAGAGAATAGTAGAAATGCTAAACCATCAGACTATTCATTATATTCCAAGTTTTCATTATTAAGGAAGATAATCATGATGAGTAAAAATGGAGCAAAAGTGTATTTTGTGAAAAGGATGAATGTGCAAAGACTTATTTTGTTGTGTTCAGTTGTTTTCAGTTGTGTCTGACTCTTCATGGCCCCATTTGGGTTTTCTTAGCAAAGATACAGGAGTGGTTTGCCATTTCCTTCTCCAACTCATTTACAGATGAGGAAACTTGAGATAAACAAAAGTGACTTGCCCAGGGTCACACAGCTATTATGTGTCTGAAGCCAGATTTGAACTCAGGAAAATGAATTTTCCTGACTCCAGGCCTAGCACTCAATCCACTGCACCACCCAGCTGCCCATGAAGATTTGTTTACTTGTAGTTAAGCTTTAAAAAAAAACTGGATGAAAATTGCTTATACCTGTACCTTTGTGTAAATACACATTTAATGCTTCCTTTGCTTGCGGTTCATATAACTATTAATATTTGCAAGAACAAATGAGTTTTATACACAGGGATCTCTTATGTACATAAGACAGCTACGATATAACACATGATGATAAATACATGTTGGAGATGTTGTAGAGGGACTTCATGCTTCAAATAGGCATCTTTGGGACTCGGTTTTCTCATTTGTAAAATTAGCAAATTGAACTAAATAATCTCTAAGGTCTCTTCCAGTTTTAATGTTCTATGATGCTATAGATTAGATGTTGTCTGGGGTATCTTTTAACTTTGAGATCCTATAAACTGCTCCATATATATAAGATGACACTATTGATTATCAGGGAGGAGGCGTGAGCTTTTGGGTATTCTTATAGTGGTGACAGATCTATATTTTCTCCATTTTTCCCAATTAAATTCAACAAATGTAAGTTAAACAAATACTCAGAGAGTCAAAGACACTGGATTTGGAGTCAAAGAACCTTCTTACCAGAAGTGTGAATCTTTTATGACATTCCTTATAAGAGGTCATCCAGCCTCCATGTGAAGCCTCCACTTGTGGGGAGTCCACTGTCTCCCAAGGCAACTCAATTTACTTTTGGACATATTTAATACTTAGGAAGCTGTTCTTGATATTAAGCTGAAATATGCCTCCTTGGAACTTCCATTTATTAGCCCACTGGGTCAAGCAGAATAATTTTAATCCCTATTCCACATGAAAACCCTTCACGTATTTAAAGACATCTTCATGTTCCCCCACCTTCTCTTCTCCAGGCTAAAAATCCCCAGTTCCTTCAAATGATTTTTACATCCTATCCATTTGCCTGCATCTCATAATTGCAGGGCATCAAGAAGAATCATGGTACCCAATTAGGAAGGGTCTTGAATTTGGTTGACAATGGCTCCTAAATAGATGGAAAACCTTGATCTCACTAGTCCCACCTAACATATCCTTCCCTAAGGAAGCTTACCATCTTTTGGGGGAAATTAGACATACATACAAATAGTGCAAAACAGCATTATGATAGCCAAGAAGTTAACTTGTAGGGGAAATGGAAGAAGCTAGGAGTACCCCTCAAATTATGTTTGGGCAGCAGCTAAACCAGACTCAAGGATGGGCTTCTACATTTTAAGAAAAAAATAACCCTGGTAGCCTCAGTTTACCATTTGGATTATTTTGCCTTATCATTTACAAGCATTTTATCTCAAGAAACACAGGTGCTAATAATAAAAAGAATCCTGGGAGTGAAGTTTCATACTGGAAGGAAATGAGTAGTCTTCTAGGAAATGAGGAGTAGTCTTCTAGAATGCCAAAGGAATGCTAAACTAGCAGGACCCTGCTCAGGAAAACCAGGGGGTGAACTGAGACAATGATAATAAAGCACATTCACACTGATACCAGGATGACAGTCTATTCTCCTAAGCTTGGGTGGGATCTTGGCAAGAGAATTAGAATGCTAACGTGTGTGAATGTTAGAGCAACATAAACTATTGTTTGGGGATGGAAAAGAATGGAACAATATCCATGAGTCTCATGAGGATGAGAGGAAGGATTGAAGGGAATATAAAGTCATATATTTCTTGAAGAAAGGCAAATCTTTGCTATGTTGTGTGCCACAAGCTTGCTTCCCATTGCTGCTAACCAGTTTAGTGGGCCAAAAAATTGCCTAAATAAATTAAAGTTTTGTCTATATTACTCCTACGACCAGAATAAGGCAGAGGGAGGGACAAAGGAAATAACAAATCCATGAGAGGTTCAAAGTACCATATGCCATCAAAGCTCTGAGAAAGATAATTTCTGACTAGATAATCACATAAAGCTTTATGGAATATGTAGCATTAAAGAGGGATCTCAAAGAATGGGTATGATTCTGACATGTGGAGAATGGGATAGGAGAGTATTTCAGACCTAGGGAACAGCATGAACCAAGGCCATGAGGCAGGAAAGAGCCAGATGTACTCCAGAGTCCAAGAAGTCTAGTTTTCTCAAGGCCTAGAGTTTATGATGAGAATGACTGCAAAAGAAGCATCACATTACAGAAAGTCTGGAATGCTAAACTATGGAATGTGGACTTCTTTTTTGACAGGGTATAACATCCCATAAACTATCAAAGACAGTCTGTCCCATAAACTATTAAAGATCATTAGAAGAACATAACTGGCCCTGTACTGGTTTAGACTGTAGACCTTCTCATAGCGTGAGAATTCTAAATATTGGAGGCAATATTGAAGGGAGGAATAAACATGATTTCTCTGTTTCAGAGGGCACAATCAGGATCAATGGATAGAAGTTAAATTGAAGCAGATTTTTAACTCAGTATAGAAAACATGGAACACTACAATCTCCAAAAAATCAAAATTGCAGGTGACCCAAAGAGCAACGGAGAGACAAATATGTAGTGGGTGTAAGTAGACTGTATCTTATTACCAGTTCGAAGTTGCATATGGAGCTGTCCTGGTTGATAAGTGAGAGAAATTATTATTTTGCTATTATACTGATAAGCAATTATTAAATTAGGATCCAGGTTCTTCTCCTATATATCCTCATTTATGGCCTGGACACTGTGGAAGGTCCGTCTCTGAAAGATATGACTCCTGCCCTAACCCTTGGGGAACATGCTTCATGATCTTGGTCTGGACCCCACCAAACTAGAGGACCTTACCTCTATTTAGAGAGCAAATAGAATTCAGTCTAGGCAAGTTCTTGACCCAAAGAAATGAGCCCCTGTCCTTGTAACCCTCCATTACAATTTAGGGTGAGCCAGCTCATGAAGAAGAAAACCATCCAGAGTGCTCTGGAGATGGATTCCCCTGACCACATTGATGGAGGCAGCTGAGTCTCATGATCAAGCCATGTTCTCAGCAGGAGAAGCTGAAGACTTCTAGTCTACCTCCTCATTAAATGTCCATCAATCAGGGTTGATTTTCACTTGTTGGGGATATTCTCTTTTACAAAGTATTCAAAGCATTCGATGTCTTCACTGACGGGGGCGGAGGGGGGGGATCTTTGGTTTTCTGAGAGAAACCACTGACCATCAATTTGATTATCAGATAGCCCAATAAATTATTAATTACCCAGCAACTCTCAGGTTTTTCATTTGTCACATATGGGATAATTATATGCTACAAAAATATTTTTGTTGTTGGAATTGTATCAGTGAACCTTTTGAGAGAAGAAGCCTTGATGAGTTCCAAGGTTTGGAATGTATTGAAGACAGCCTACTTTCAAATGAGAAAATATATGTAAAATGTTTTTAAAACCTGAAAGTGCTATATAAAGTCTAGCTTTATTATTATGTAGTGTCAGAGATTGGACCTGTGACTTCATTGGGATTGGCAACTATCAATGCAGAATAATGCGTTCTCTGCGACTTGTAGTCTTTGATAGCTGCCTAGAGCACTGACAAAGTAAGTGACTCGCCATATGGCCAGCATGGATTGGAGGCAAACTTGTAACTCAGGTCTTCCTGGCGCCAGGGCCAGCTCTCTGTCCACTACACCATGCTACCTATATTATTATTTAGTTTACAAAATAATTGTCCTAAGCACTTGGGAATCTGGTAATCAACTGAAAAAAATAATCTGGACAGGGAGAAAAATTTTGTTGTTGAGTCATGTCTGATGTGACCCCATTTGAGGTCTTCTTGGCAGAGATACTGGAGTGGTTTGCCATTTCCTTCTCCAGCTCATTTTACAGATGAGGAAACTGAGGCAAACAGGGTTAAGTGACTTGTCCAAGGTCACACTGCTACTAAGTGTCTGAGGCCAGATTTGAACTCAGGAAGATGAGTCTTCCTGACTCCAGGCCTGGTACTCTATTCAACGGAAAGGAAAAGAAAGGAAAGGAAAGCTGCTCTAGGAGAAAAATAGCAGTTGGTAAAGTATAAGGTTTTTTCTTTTTAATGACCAAGAATAGTCATCACGGAAATCAGAAGATTGTACCTCCTCATAGTTTGTTCTCCCATTTTGCATTTTATTTACATATAAACCTAACAATCTGTACATAATAAAGCAATAGTTTTATTCTTTGGACAAAGTATTGTTGTGATAATGTTTTAAGAAATAAAATTAATATCACCATACTACAATTCATAATACAAAATAAAGTGCCAGAATATTGTGATCAGAGTTCATTTACAAGTTAACATTACACCATTTTAATCATGCCAAAAAACATTAAAAGCATCAGGTTCACATGAAGGTCACATTTAAAATTTTTGTTTTTCTAGAAGTCTAAAAATGATTAGACTGCAATACCAATAAATACTAAAGTTTCCAAACAGGAATCTTTAAGTGTTTAGAAATTGGGTTTGGCTGACTTTGTGTGAACAATTCAGGAGACCAGTCATTTGCAACTTCAGCAGCTGGAAGGGACTCATTTTCAGAAAACGAAAGTCGACATTTGACATTTGAAAGGGAATCATTCCTAAGAGCTGCATTTTTGGAACTACAGCCCCTACTGTCTTTACAATTTTTAAGTTCAGGAGTAATTTGTTTCATAGCTGTCACTCTGTCCTTGTTCTCCAGATGAAATTCTTTCCCAATTAAATCTTTGGCAGTCCTGTGTTCTATCTGCCTCTTTTTATTTTTGGGTCCCTTGGCTTGAGTAGGAGTACTGCAAGCAGCAGGCCATTTACCTGGGACCCTGAAACCTAATCCAAGCATATCTGAGGTGGGAAGTACAGGTGAAGGAAATGCTTTTTTTGTAGTAGGGAGAACCCAATCATCAAAATTAGTTTCAAAGAACTTGATAGTAGGACTACTATTGATTAACATTGGCTGTGAATCATCAGCTATGGAAATGTTCCTAGACCTCAGGCTCACTGTGTTTTCATTTTTAAGGCCCTTTTGGGTAGGCTGCTGTATGCCATCTTCAAAGGTCATTGCTGAGTTTTTATAGTTGGAGTGCAGATTGGTATAAAGTCTGGGATATTTTTGATAAGATTCTTTCATTCTATGGACTCTTAGTCTATGATGAAGTGGTACAATAGGAGTTGACTGCGAATATGGAACAAATTCTTGGCTATCTCCCAGGTCATAGTCTGAATCTGATTGAAAATAAGGTGAAGAATGTGTTCCTGGATGTGTAAGTATATTTTGCAAGGAAGACCTTCTTTGAAAATGGCTGCAATTATCATCTACAGGACTAAGGGGAAAATTAGATTCAGGATGATTTGCTGTCAAAACAGTTTCCCATGTTGACAAAATGCCCTGTGATTTATCAATATATTCTGCCACAGCCTCCATTTGTTTGGCACTAACATCAAAGAGATCAGCAGAAGCATTGTAACTGCTCTCACTAGTAGGAGAATAGTTTTGAAGTAAGTTTTCTTTTACAATTGTAGAAGTTATTCCTTGAGGTTCTGGCATTAATGCAAACACATTTGTACTCACATTTTTATTACTGCAATGAGCTTTTGGGTTCTGCACAAGTCCCCAGCATGTTGTCAAACTTCCTTCTTGATTCTGTAGCCAAATAGAATGTCCTTTATTTCTTGCACAAGCATCAGAAAACACATGTTTTTCAGAACACAAAGAAGTAACTGTTCCATCCATTTTTAAAGATTGCCTTTCTCCATGTTTCACAGAATACTTTGTGCTGGTACAAGAATGGACATTTCCGGAAGTATTAGGACTTGGAATGATTTCCACTTTGTATTGTGGAAAACTGTCACTTTTTTTAAAAGAAAGGTATGTTCTAAAGTCTTTTGGAGCCTGAGATAGGACTGACACATTGGCATTAGGTATAGCACAGTCAGAAATTTCTTTTCCATTAATACTTATTGAAAAGCAACTGGCCGTGTTATCTTGCTGTATTTCCTTTTGTGAAGTAGAGATCATTTTTGGGCCACAGCTGGAAAAAACACTACTTTTGTCACAGTTCTTGTGTTTTACCTCTGACCTCACATGTGGCACATGCATACTCCCAGTAGCTTTCTGTGGATTTGCTAATGATCTGTCACAGTGATCATCCACTGGAGTGATGTCTTTACCTTTATGACATTTTGTGGCCTGGACTATAGTGTTCTCATTTTCAATGACTGCTATAAAAGCATTTAGGCTTTCAGAGAATGGCAGGTCATCCCAAATTTCAGGGTCCCCTTCCTGGGTATTGCCAGCATTTGCTTCAGGGCTAGGAGATGATGTGTTAAATGGTGGTCTCTTCTGAAAGCTTGAAGAGAGGTCTGATTTGTGACCTTGGTGATGAGTTAACTTAGGTTGGGAACACTTCTCTTCTGTCTCCAGAGTACTAGGGAAAAGATCTGTGTTGCTTTCCTCAGGTGACTGCTTCACTTCTAAAGGGCAAAAACTACTCCAGTTATTGGCAGCTCCGATCTCATGATAATTGTTAAGAGTGGCAGTCAGATGACTAGCTGGTAAACCAGATTCTGTGTCCAGCTTTCCCCTTTTACTCTCCTCACCCAGAGACAAGTGAGGGCTGTGACAGTCCTGAATGGGTTCATGATAGTTATTGACATGGGTGACCTCAGCAGAGGAGGCCCTTTCTCTCTGCTGTAGAATAACACCATCGTCCTTACTTTGCTCAGAAATGGAGAAATCTTCATCATCAGCTGGTTGTGTAACAACTGGAGTGAGTCCAAGGAACTGCTGCCAAAGCCTTGAAAGACGATCTCTGCCACTTGACTGAACAAAACAAGAGCTGCTGCCAGAGCTACCTAAGCTGCTGAGCTCACTGCTAGGGTGATCACCTTCCAGTAAATGGCTATCAGAGAGCTGTGGGCCACAGTGGATATTCTTGAAATTAGAAGATTGCAAAAGTTGATCAAAGTAGTTGATAACTGTGTACCCTGTGATATTTGAGTTTGGCAGAGAAATCTGGCAGGCTACTAACTCTTTAATGTGTCTGTCATTGTGAGGGCATTTTTGTAAAAAGTTATTAGAAGCTGAAGCTCGTTCACCTTCATTTTCAAAATTCTGCAGGAAAAATGAATGAGTTGACATTAGTAATGTGATTTCCCAGCAAAATTTTAGGATGCTAAAGGAAGATACGATTTCACATAGAAGAATGAGTCATATGAATTCTCAAATTTTTCATCTTCTTTTATGAGTGGGAACTTATCTCTTGGAAATAGTTTTTCCTTAGGTATTCTTTATGTGTAAAGGGTAAGAAAGTGTAAGAGGTTTGGAAGGGTAGGAAGGAGCCAAGTTATGAAGAGCTTTAAATGTCAAACAAAGGAGTTTATATTTCACTTTGGAGGTAATAGAAAGTCACTGGAATTTACTAAGGGAGTGGGGGGGAGGGGTTACATGGCTATTTTATACACTTTAGAAAAATCAGCTGAGTGGAAGATACTTTGGAATGGAGAGAAATATGAGGAAGGGAGACCAGTTATTAGAGGGTTACTGCAACAGTCCAGGTGAGAGGTAGTGAACTAGGGTAATAGCTATGTGAGGGGAGAGGAGATGTTTATGATATTCAGAAGATGCTCAATGAACATTAATTGCATTTTTAGAACACTTTTTCTTGAAAGAACTTGAAATGAGAATAAACAACCACCTTTCTCTAATAGTTCCATTTATGTCAATATTCATTACTGGGAAAAATACATGAAGCATGGGGGAAAAACCTAATGCTTTTTCTTTACGCAAGTGACAGTAGTTTTTTCTAACTAACACAACTTTCTAGTCTGCAAAGATCAATACTAATAACGATAATGATAATAATAACTTGAGAGGCCTAGACGATAGAGTGCTGGTCTCAGACTCTAAAGACTTAAGTTCAGGTCATTCCTGTAAGACCTACTGCTTGGGGAATCCTCACCCTAACCCAATGGATATGGAACAGTCCCTTGTGCTCTAATAGCTACTCTGAAGGGCTACAAAGTTGTCAAAAAGTTGCAGGTCAGCCCTGGAGGAAGTAGTTTGTGCACTGAGAATTCCCTATGCCAAGGAAATCACTGCCACAGTTTAAAAAATACTATTTTAAGTTTCATAGCACTTTATAATTTATAAAGCACCTTCCTGTGCATTATCTCATTTGACTCTCACAACACCCCTATGCCATTGGTAGGGTGATCATTGTATTCTTAACATAGAGATGAACAAAGTGAAGTCTGCCTAGCAATTCACTTGAGTCTGTGCAATAGTAAACTAAGAGTCAGGAATAGTACTGAGTTGTCTCGACTTCAAAATTATGTTCTTTCTACAACACCACATTAATGAAATTCAATACATATTCATGGATAAGGACTACAGTCATATCATTCCAGAACAGTAGCTAACAACTATGTTATAGAAAAGACTCAATTTGTTAGTAATAGATTTCACATGCCTTATAACTTTTCAAACTAATATTTTTTCTCCTGTCTTCAGCGAGGAGTCCTCATCAACAATTCATAAAATGGCTACATAACCTGTGCCTTGTCTTCCTTTAATCATCTTTTATATACTGTAGGAGGGTCTACTCAGTTAAAAAGAGGAGCAGAGAAGCATACTGAAGTTTTAATTCATAGAATCTGAACAAAATCTGGAATGTAAAAAGTACCAAGTATCAGAATAGAAGAGAAAACACTTCCAAGATCATATTATCATAATATTAAATTTAAGTCTTTGGAGTTGTGAAAACCCTAACTAGAACAGGGCCCCCTCCTGGATACATAAAGAGGAAGTTGCCACAGGTGTTAAATTTCATCAGTTGAATGATTTAACGTACTGATCCCGCTATTTTAATAGACGTGAGTATTACAGCAGGTCCCTGCCCTTATAAGGCATCCCTTCAAAACTATCTGGTAAAATGAAATAATTTGAATACTACCAAAAATAGAATACTTTAAAAAAAAGTGTTAGTCTTAATTACCGTTACTCCAAAAATAAAGGTTCTCCCAACGAAGCACACCTGGACTGCTTGAGTTAATAAATCCTGAATTGAATTACTGTCCAATGTTCCTTCAATTTGATTAGAATCTTTTATATACCTTGAATGGAAAAGAAATTAAAATATGAACATAAAAAACTCTAAAATACTATCATGTGATAAAATGAGAGACAACAAAATGCATTATCTTGAGAGCATCAGAATTAGTTTTTGATTTATACATGGAAACATGGTGAATTTAGAAACTATCAGTTTCACACTAGAGCAGGCCTGCACGACAGCCCTAACTTCCGTAACAGTATTACTGAAACAAAAACTGCCTTTTGCAAATCCACCTGCAGTATATTCTTTGGGGACCAAAAGTACAGAGGATGGGAAGTTAACTTTTCATAATTAGGTTTAAAAAAAAAAACACAATAATCAAGTATAACATGTGGAGGGGGGAGTAATTTAGGGAATATGTTGTTATCTATATAGATATGTTATCCATATCTATAAACTAGGGTCTAATGAAATATGTGGTTTTAGAGTGGTCCTGATTATCAGGGGGCTACAGTAATGACAGTACCAGTTTCCCTGACAACTGAGGGGGGTACTGTTCTATCAGTGGCACTGTAGCCTAAAGCCTTTAAAGCCCAGGGGACTCTCGTTCTTCCTTAGCAACCCTGGAATCCCCCACTGTTTCTTTTATCGAACTGAGTTGTAAGCACTTGGAAACCCTAGGTCAGCACACACTGACTTGTATCCCAGCAATTTATAGCTCTGTGGCAAATATAGGTTCAAAGGCTTTAGAGCTGGAAGGGACCTTAGACATCAAGTATAACCGCACTGTACCCCCATTTTAAAGATGAGGGATGGAAGGTAGAGAAGTAAGAGAATGAGAAAGTTTGCAATTACTGACAAGAGGCAACAAAGGTGAAAATGCAATGGATCTGGAATTAGGTATGTTGGGTTTGAGTCTTGGCTCCGACACTTTTTGATCATGTGACTCTGGGCAAGTCAACTTTTCTGAAACCTGTTTTCTCATCTGTAAAATGAAAATTAAAAATATTTGTACTATCTCTCCCAGGCTGTTTCAAGGAAAATATCTTATAAAACGTAAGGTGCTATATCTAAATGTGAACTATTAATGCAAGGGGTGTAGTAGAAAAATTACTGGAGAAAACCAGGGTGTGAGTCTCATTTCTGATACTTGTAACATGACCATGGGCAAGTGTTACATGTATAAAATGAGGTTAAGAATACCTGCAACATGGGGCGGCTAGGTGGCACAGTTGGTAGAGCACCAGCCCTGGAGTCAGGAGGACCTGCGTTCAAATCCGGCTTCAGACACTTGACACACTAGCTGTGTGACCTTGGGCAAGTCACTTAACCCCAACTGCCCTGCCTTCCCCCCTCCAAAAAAAAATAGCTGTAACACATTTAATATGTGCTTATGTCTTAGGACAGGGCACTGTGCTAGGTACTAGGGGAGCTAGAGTTTGCAAAAGAAGTGGGCAGAGTCCTTAAGGAATTTATATTCTAGGATGACTATAACAGACCATCATGGAGAGCAATTGATAAGTGTATCAGAGAGTAATAAAGCAAAGTACACCGTGAAGACTAAAGAGGAAGGTGCACAGAAGAAAGGTTTCTGGAGAAGGTGGTGTTTGGAAAGGCCTTTAAAAGATGGGGAAGAATTCAGTACGGGGGAGATGGGCATTCCAGGCACAGGGAATATGGTGTGTGTTAGGGGACCAGAGAAGTCCTGCTTTCTGTGGAGGCACAAAGGAGTCTGAACTTTATTTCAGAATTGACAGGACAAAATGTGGAGTGACGTGACCAGATGTATTCTGGCATCAGCATAAAGCACTGACTGCTGGTAGAAGACCTTATAAGGAGAAGATATTATAATAATCTAGGTGGGTAGAAATGAAGGTCTTTGTTAGGATGGTGGCAATGGGATTGAAGAGGAAGGGACAAATAAGAGAGATGCGGCAGATAGAACTAGAGGAAATAGATAACATTATTTTGCATTATTTACCTCAAATGACTATTTTGAGGAAAATGCTTTGTAAACCATGTGGGCTATTAGTATTGTGACACTCCTGGAATTCTTAGCACTTTAATACACTGTGAACATTTTAACAGGTCAAACTATGCAACAGTGGAAAAGCAATTAAATAACGTGGTCTGGAATTTGGCAGACAGCTCTCCCAATAGCTTATTCCTCGAAAGAATGTGGCCGTTTGGATTCTGACCCCAACTAAGGTAATCCTTACTGGATAGGATCATTATTCTATTTTCCTATTCCCTTCCACTTTATATGCAGGCTTTATAACTGAACTTCTTATCCTAATTTAGAGGTCCAGTTTGAATCAATGGCACCTGGATATCAATAATCATATTTATATGTATCCAGAAAATAACAATCTGGGGCAGCTAGGTGGTGCAGTGAGTAGAACACTGGCCCTGGAATCAGGAGAATCTGAGTTCAAATCCAGCCTCAGACACTTGACACACTTGCTAGCTGTGTGACTTCGGACAAGTCACTTAACCCCAATTGTCCTGCCTTCCCCCCTCCAAAAAAAAGAAAAGAAAATAACAATCCTTTGTCTTTGTATGCCTTACTTTTATCATCTTGTGAAAGAATTTATGACAAAAGGATTTTTTAAAAGTTTTTAATTCTATGAAATATTATAATATTTCACTAAGTTCAGGATGTAAAATATACTCATATCTTTATTATAGTGACATATTAACAGAATGTTAAGAAACAAATGAAGTTATACATTAAATAGTTCTACCTGTTTAGGCAAGTGGCAGTGATGCCAAAAAATGCATCCAAGCAGCTTCCAAACACAGTGATTGCAAACAATCTGTTTGCATCGGAAACCTTTAAGGACAGTTTGTATCTATAAGTGACATTCTTGGCTTCACCAGTATAGCCACATCTGGAGCAATCAAACCTGGAAAAGTAGAAAAAAAATGGCAGAATAAAATGGTGATCACTTGTGCATAGTTAAGAATCATCATTATCTTCTCGTTTTCCAATAAAAAGCACCTCTCTAGTAAATAAGGGAAGCTAAAATGGCAATTTCTTTTTTACTTGTGTTTAGTGCAGAATATTAGGGTTCAAGTTAGCTTCCTCTCAGACTCTCTCATACCTAACTGCTCTTTTCAAAATACTGATCTTACTAATAGCCAGGGCCTACTTCATGAGGAAAAGGCATGTATGGGATTAAAGAAAGTTGATGAAAAGTTCTATGTAGCACGAATATATTAGGTACCCAAATCACCCCTGTAAATTTAGTGACATTTTACTGTTTTAGGGGCAGCATAAGCCAGCACCAAACTAACAGAAGACCAAAGTTCTAACCTTTATTTTTCTGCCAAGAATTTAGTGACTAGTACCGTATTATTCTTTTACACACACTGTCCCTCATTTTCCTTATCCACAGATGGGAATAACTTAATTTCCCTTTATCAACTTTACTGAGAATTAATTAGATTAAAAAAAATTATATAATGAAGTACTGCTAGCTTTTTGAAGAACTAAATACATATTATAATTATTACCATCTTGAATATAACATTTTCCCTCTAATGACCAATTGCTTGCAAAAATTTCATCAAAGTTTAGTACTGATTTAAAAATTTTTTTCGCGTCACATTGTATGATGACTGACTTTGATAGACTTAGCTCTCCTCAGCAAAGCAAAGACCTAAGACAACTCCAGAGAAAGAACTATGGAGTCTGAATGCAGCTCTAAGCATACTATTTGCTCTCTTTTTTATTTTGTTTTTTTCTTTCTTGTGGTTTCTCCCATTTGTTCTAATTCTTCTATACAAGAAGACAAGAAGACTATTATGACTAATATGAAAATGTTTAATAAGAATGTATATATAGAGCCTTTATCAGATTGCATGCCATCTTGAGGAGGGGGGAGGGGATGGAGGTGGAGAAAACTTAAAATTCAAAAGCTTATGAAAGTGAATGTTGAAAACTACAAATAAATTAAATTTTAAAAATTTTCTTTTTTTATTATAAACTTAACATCAACAAATATTTCTTTGTACAAAGAACATAAAACTAGGATTATATGAAACTGTGAATCTATTATAATATTTATATAGTACTATTATATACAGCTTGCTTTGATATTCATTTTCCAGTCATGATTTTTAACGAGCATAAATGAGTTCTCTTTCATTTCATCCCTGACATATTTACTGAGAAAAGATAAGGTGTTTTTTTTTTTAAGCATTTCCCCCCCATAGTAATACAATAAAATCTTTCTTTTCCTCCCGTCTTCCAAAATCTTCCCCTCTTCTAACCTGAGGATTTTCATTCCTGAGCCCAGGAATTCAATTTTTCTGTCCTGTCCTAGCCTCCCGGGTATTAAGGGAGGAAAGGCACAAAAAGTCAAGATGTTTCCTCTCATTATCAATCAGTGGTCCTACTGGACATAACCGTAGTTGGCATCTTACAATTCAACAATCTCATTCTATTTTTATTGATTTCTTGGCATCTCTGCCCCCTAGCATGAAGCATTCATTAAGTGCTTACTAAGCACTGGATACTGTGCTAAGCACTGGGAATACAAAAAAAGGGCAAAAACAGTCTCTCTCCTCAGGGAGCTTACAGTCTAATGAGGAAGATAACATGCAAACGATGTACAAACAAGATACCTGGTAAAACTGAAAAGGAAGGCACTAGCATTAAGAGAGCCTGGGAAAGGTTTCTTACAGAAGGTGGGACTTTAGCTGAGACTTGAAGGAAACCAGAAAGCCAGGAGAAAGAGGTGAAGAGAATTCCAGGCATGGGGGGCTGCCAATCAAAATGCACAGAGTCAAGAGATGGAGTGCTTTGTTCAAGAAACAGCAAGAGGGTCAGAGTCACTGAATCATAGAGTATGAGGAAGGGAGTAGATGACAGCTTCCTACTTCACCGAGAATATTAAGGCTGTCTTAGTGAAGTCTCCCAACTTCTCTTTTCCTTAAGACTGTTCTTAATTGTCACCTATTCTTTTTTTCCCACTGGTCATAAAGACCAAAAAGGTATGCACACTGTTCCCTAGGGCTAATCCCTCTATTTGAGCCCTTGGTCTCTGACTTCTTCAACCACCTTGTTCTAGTCACTGCCTCTACTGCATCTTCATTCTCTTCCTCTCCACCGGCCCTCTCTTATTGGTGAACATACACACTGAAGTTTCCTGAATCTTAAAAAATCATTCTCTTGACCATCATTCATCTTGGATGCTATCTCAGGTCTTTTTTCTTTTTCATTGTTAAACTTCTTGAAAAAATTGTCTTCACCTGATGCCTCTATTTTCTAACTACTGTCTCCTCAATCCATTGCAATAGCTTCTACCCCCACCATTCTACTGAACTTGCTCACTCAAAAATTGATCATGATGATAGTACTCCCCTTCCCCCTTTATCTTCCTTGGTCTCACTCTGCAGCATTTAAAACAGCTGAATACCTCTTCTAGATAATTTCTTTTGATAAGAGATATTTCACATGTTCTAATTTCATAGTCTTTTGACTTTGTTTCAGGATTTCTTGTTCTTTCACTGAATTTGATATAAGTTCTCTTCCCATTCTGTTTTTCAGAGTGTCCACGACTTTGATAAAGTTGCCCAGCTTTTGTTCTAAACTGTTCTCTTTCCTAGTTCTTCATCAAGAGCTCCAATTTCATTCTTTGTCTTCTTCAATGCCTTATTTCTTTTAATAGGCCATCAAGCCATTCTTGGGAGTTCTTGCTGACAATCTATTCTTTTTTAATTGCAGAATTATTTTCTTTTCTGAAATTTTTTCTTGAAGTTCTCTTAATCCATTGCATTTTGGGGGGGTTGTTGTTGTTAGTTTTGTTTGTTCATTTTTCCAGTGACTCCTAGGGGTGGCAAGTCCCCTCCTTTGCTATTTCTGAACTTCCTTGGCTATGTAACTGTTTGAATTTATATCACTTTTGTTCCTCTGGATTTTTCCCAGATAGATTTCCCAGATTTTCCCAAATAGAAGTTTGCAAGCAGCTACAGAGCTGTCGCTAACTGATGAGAACCTGATCCTTGAGCCTTGTCTTCTATGTGGAAACTGCGAAGGGAAAAATGAGGGCCTCTGACATCAGTTCAGATCCAGAGCTTGTGTACTCCTTGGCGATTATGTCTTTTGTTGTGTGGATTAGTTCAATGCTGTTTCTGTTAGCTCATCTCTCCTGTTAGTTGGTATTTACCTCTTCATGGTTCCTGCGATAGTTGTAGTGGGTTATCTAGAATCTGTCATGTTACCATCTTTGCCAGAGTTACTGTCTTGTCTTCAAACATACCACATTCTCCTAGCTTTCTTCCTAACACATCATGCCTCTTCTTTCTGTTACTGACTAATATATTTCTTGTAGATTTTCCCATGATTTTCTTCTATTTCAAGTTCCTTTTCTTACACTGACAGGACCCAATTACCATGTTTATGTAGATAGCTCCCAAGTCTAGCTCCAATATTCCTACCTCTTTGAGCTCCAGAACATTCCTCTAGAACATTTCCACCTGGATGTTCCACTGGATGCTCAAACTCAAAAAAGTAAAAAAAAAAAACAAAAAAACCAAACAAACCCAATCTTTCCTTCCCCCTGCCCCGATCAATTTAATGATTCTTTCAGCCTCCTTTGCTTGGGGTTATCTTTGAAGGGTTCTAGCTTATTAATTCCATCTCCACAATATCTCTCACATATGTTACTTACTCTTTATGTCAACTGCAAAAGTTGAAGTACAGGAACTCTTTACCACCTACCTGTAAAATACTCATCTGATAGGCCTTCCTATATAATCTATCTTTCACACTGCTACTACATTAATTTTCTTTAAGCACAGATCTAGTCAAACCACTTTTCTGCTGAAAAAATTCTGTACTGCCTTTTTATTTACTAGGTGAAATCCAAACTTTTCCTCTGGTATTTAAGGCCCTCCACAATCTGGCACTACTTCCTTTGCAGACAACTCATAAACTACCCTCCACATACTAAGCTCCAGCCAGACAACTACTTTTTAATCTCCATTCCTTTGTTCACCCTTGCCCCTATTCTGGGAATGTCTGCCCCCTTCTCTTTTTGCCAAATGAATTTCTAGTCATCCTTTAAAGTCCTGATGAAGTCTACCTCCTCCATGAAGCCTGCCGTGTTCCTTTCTATTAGTAATAATCTTCCCTTTTGAACATCATATACCACTTTGTTTTATACCTGATGCACTCATAATTTTGTCATAGTAATTTGCATTTGTGTCTTATCCCTGTACTACACTAGGAATTCAGTGTGGCTAGGTATAGTATTTTACATAAACATAAGAACAACACCTAGCAGAATGCATTGTAAAAAGGTTCTTAGTAATAGATGTTTGTTGAAAGTATTCCAAAATTGGTGGTAAAATGCAAATGTCTAAAACCTTGTAAATACGGGCTTTAAGGCAACGATTTAAGTGATCTGAAGGATATGTAACAGACCTGTCTTTCAGCCTGAGATGGTCACCAATTATATTGTCCAATGAAATATGACCAAGATGGTAAAGGGCCTAGAAACCATGTTGAAGGAACAATTGAAAATAACTGGGGATGTTTAGATTGGAGAAAAGTCTTCTTTTATATTCAAACTCTATTATTCTAAGTGAAATTATCTCAAGGACTGGCATGGCACCAGGGAAAGAGTTTTGGACCTGGGTTCAAATCCTGCCTCTGACATTTTCTACCTGTGTGACTTTGGGCAAGTCAAAACTTACCTAGGCCTCAGTTTTCTCATCTGCGAAATGAGAGGGGTTCACTAGGTAGTATCTGAGGTCTCTTCCATATCTAAATCTATGATCCTAAAAGAGGAAATGAACTTATTGTAAATGAGTCCAGAGGGCAGAATTAGGACTGATGGATGGAAATCACAAGGAAGTAGATATTGGCTCAACATCAGAAATAACTTCCTAGTTGTAATGGCAAGCAAAGTGGGACTTTTTGCTGTTTTTTCCTTTTGGAGTGCTTCTCAGCACTAAGGCAATTAAGGGCCTTTGATTGAGCCTTGCCTTTGATTGAATCAAGAGTCTTTCATGACCTGCTTAAGTCACAAGAAAGCCTAAGTCACATAAGTTTGAGTCACATGGTTGTGATGCCCTCTGTAGGCTGACCCTAAAGAAGTGTATATATACTCTGAGGTTAGCATTTTGCTTTGGGGGCTCACTCATTGGAAGAGTGTTTGTGTGATTTGGCCAGACCAGACTCTGGGTAGCCGTTAAGGAGCCCCTGGCTTTGAAAACCCATATGTTGGTGCTTCTCTCTCTGGTAACTACGTATGTGCTGTGACAGAAGGTTAGAAGCCCTGTCTGCTGATTTGTGTTATTTGCTCTGTTTATATAATTTCTGTTTGTGTTTTCTCTGAAGCTCAGGGTGCTGACTTTTCCTCCTGAACTAACTGAATGATATATGTATGTTGAATTAAAGTGAGATTGTAAACCCCTTAAAGTTGCTTTCCTTAGGAAAGCAGATGAAAGAACCTGTGCTAGCAGCCCTCCTGTATGCTGGTGTTATTGGCCTTACACCTCTATAGCTGCTGCGAGCAGCATTGTTGTTACACTAGTAATCACAGTTGTTAATAATGGGATAGGCTGCTTCATAAGGCAGTAATGTTGCTAGAGATGTTCAAGCACAAGCTAGATAACCATGTGTCAGGGATATTATAGTATAGATTTCTGTACCAGAGATGCATTTACCCCTTCAACACCAAGGTCTAAGTGATACCATCCAAGTAGTACAAAAAAGTTACCCTGGAAATTGTAGTTTGTATTGAGTGATGCTTATGGGGGGGGGGGGGACGGGGAGAGAAGGGGGAAGGAGAAAGAGGAGGAAGAGACAAAGAAAAATGAGAACACTCCGAAAGTGCCAATTTAGGAAAGATATTACTAAACAACCAGTTTTATTTTCAAATACTCATGACTGATTTGCAGTGCTTCATTCATACTCTCCTTGATAAATGACAGTGTTCATCTCCAAATTGGTTGGCTGCAATCTGGTCTGCCCAGAGAACAAGATAAAACTATTTGGTTCACACAGGAATTGAACCTGCAAATTGATTCACTAGCACAGGTTTCTTTATAAAGTTAAAAACCTAAACCAAAGAAAATCACTAAAATTTAAGGGCTTAGAGAAGTAGTGACTTTAAGATTTTGAGTCTTTTTATGTACTTCTGTAGAGGCTAGAATGTGGAACTATCTGACAAAAATGAGTGAGGTAGGAGTAGAAGTAAAAGTGAGGAATTGTTTTTTCCTTCATTTTCTACAGTTAATTTAAGTAAGAAAAACAGAAAGCAAGAGATTGTCATAAGAACTGTAGTACCTTATAATGCTTTAAGGAATAGTATATCTTGAAAAACAATGTTCAAGTATTCTGTTTTAAATACTTAAATGGTCCAAGTCCTTGTTTTTGTTTTTGTTTTTTTTTTTAATTGAATTCATGTTTAATAATTACAGGCACTGTGCCCCCCCTTTCCCCTGCCCAGGCAGCAGCAGACCTGGTGCGGGGGCTGGGGATGAACACTCCCATTAGCGAGGACGGCTGTCCCAAAAGTGATTTTCTTAAAATAAAAAAAAGGACCCCAGGGGTAGGCGGTGGTACCCCACCCTCACACCAATTTTTATGACTTTATATATATCTCTATGCCCCCAGAGGGAGGGGCACCTGGCATCGTCCTGGAGGGAGGGGGGCGCCCAGGCAGCCCTAAGCCATCCTGCCTCTTCAGCCACCACTTTATTAGCTCAGACACACACTGCGCTACAGGCGCACGCCGCAGCCCCCCCCCTGCAGTCTGTGCAGCCACTGTCTGCGCATCCATTTGGGTGGGCTCTGGCTAGCCGGCCCTCAGTTGTGATCAGACTCATCCTCGGCCTCATGCAGCCACGTGAAGAAGGCAGTGACAGACTTGAGGGCCACACCCTTGCCCTGCTGTTGGGGGGGGGGGGGGAGGTCCTTGCTGCTCTCCCAGCTGTAGAAGGCTTCCTCTTTGACTACGTCTTCATCACAGAGTGCATCGAAGAACATGTGTAGTAGGTTGGCTGGCTGCTCCAGGGTGACCACAAGTGCCTGGAGGGCGTAGAGCGCCTGCAGCTCTTTCTGGTCATTGTTCACGTATTTCTGTAGAAGTTTCGCTAGCGCCTTCAGCACTGCCACATCCACTCACAGGGGGATCTCAAAAATGATGGCTGAGTAGCAGACAGCTGTCATGAGCGCATGGACCAACGTACTGGAAGTCACCTGCTGCTCGCTCAGGTTGGCCTCTATCCAGTCATAGATTTGCTGGTTGCTGGTGCTCTCCTTAAGCAGCTTCTTCAGCTGCTGGCTCAGCTCCTCAGGGGACATCTCTCGCCGACTGGGGGGCTCGGCCTCCTCTCCCAGTGTGTATTCCACTTTCTGCTGGATGACAAAGGCGTTGATGTCCTGGTCCTCAGGTAGGAATTCCTTCCAGCTGAGCCCAGCCTCTCGCCACAGCACCCTGACCTTTTTGTGACTCACACTTTTGCACAAGAGCCCCAGGATCTCCAGCAGCAGGGGAGCAGCTTTGCCTAGGGGTTTCAGCGGCTTCGATATTTCCCTGAAAAACTCCCCCATGGGTACCCCACCTTCCCAAACGATGGGCATCACCAGTTCTGCCAAGTACAGCCACACGTGGGGGATGTCAGTCTCCATGTCTTCAGCCACTTCCAGGATCTCATGGAGCCCTTGATAATATTGAACGGTAGTCAGGTGACCAGCACAGAGAAGCTGGTGCAACAACTGTCCCATGTGTTCCCGAGCAACAGTGCTGCGCTCCAGGGTCGACTCGATACCGTTCCGAACGAAAATGAAAGGCAGTGAAGGGGAGGCAAGTTCCTGCACACACTGTACCGCTTCCTTCATATCACTGAGATGCAGGAACTCCTCAATGATGGCTTTGGACTTCTTCTCTAGCTCTTCCTCAGACAGCGCAGCCTTGGGAGATGGTGGCAGCTGGGGGACCTGGGGGGGCAGCAGCTCCCTTCCGTTTCACTGCAGTCCCGACTGCAGTCCCGCTCCTCAGTCAGGCTGGCCGCCTTGCGTAGACCCTCTGGCTGGAGAGGTCACTCTCGGCTCTGCTCCTCCACTTCCTTGCTGAAGCTCCGCTTGGGGATCTGGGCGCGAGCTCGGTCCGGGCGGTCACCACACTCCCCACCCTGTTCACTAAGCTCCAGGTGATCTCCACGATCCCCAGCTTTCTCTCCATCTTCCAGGCTCAGACTGCTCCTTTGTACTACTCCCTGTATGTTGGTGCTCTCTGCGGGGGCCGCCTGTTGGAGGGCTGAGAAACTGTTCAAGGTACTGGTGGACGGCTGGGCCGTTTCAGAGGCTGAGTCTGAGGGCTTGGCTCCCATGCCCCCACTGCTGCCCTTGCCCCAGCTTAGGCGTCCCCCAGGGGCAAAGAGTTGGTTGTTGTAGTCAATGGATCCAGGCTTAGTGATCTTGGTTAGTCGGGAGGTATCAATGGGTCTGCTGCCTTTGCTGATGGGAACAGTATTCAAGCCTCCATCATCCACAATCAAACCCTCACGGCTGCCTGGCAGAGGCCCCCGACGCTTGTCCCCGCCCTTGGCCATGAGCTGCTGGACTTTGATGTGCTCGTGGTGTTCCTCCATCTCAGCCTCCTTGTGAATCTGGTCTACGGTCTTAGGGCCCTGGTCTCCCCGGCGGGGCACCCAGCTACTTCTTCGGAGATCTAACACGTCCTGCAGCATGAACCTTGATGATCATCTCCATCTGGTTGAAATACTGATCCATGTGGGGCTTGGCTTTCTCAAAATCCAGATCTTTGACAATGGTGGTAAGCAGCCGGCAGAGGCACTCCAGAGACTCCTCATCGTGGTTCTTCAGTAACTTGACCACGCAGTTGTGCATGATAGCCTCCGTCAACATCTTCAGCTTAAAAAGCTCCCCTATGAACTTGATGTTGCCCAGGGAGCATGGGCAGGCAATGTCTCTTGCCTCCTCCAGCTCCTTCTTCAGGCAGCCCGTTCCTCTGCCGTTACAGCCTCATCCATCTCCTTTGCTTTTTCTCAAATACTTCGTTGTCATCTTTGTCTTTCTCAAATTCCTTCTGGCACCGGTTTAGCAGCAGTTTCTGGAAATTGACTGTGATTGTGGGCTTGTCGGTGGTTGGCACCTTCAGCCCCATGAGGCAGCGGCACATGTTGGCATAGGCCACTGAGAAGTTGGGCTCCAAGACGGCCTTCTCGAAGATGAGGTTGATGATGCCTTTCAGGCACTCCTCTGTGTCAATGGCCAGCTGCTGTACCTGCTTCATCAGCTGCTGGAACATCTGGGGCGTCAGCTTGTTCAGAATGGATCGCACCCTTCGGAATAGGTCCTGAGTTTTGCTGCCATCGGCATCTTCTTCTCCCTGGTCCTTTTCTGTAGGGCCACATTTGCTACTGGGCTTCCAGGCCTTCTCGGTTTTGTTAAGCTTCACGTCCTCACTGAGCAATATTGTGGCAATGATCTTCCTCGGCTCCTTCTGAAGGCCCTGTTGGGAGTGCCGGGGGCCAAGACCGGTCGGCGGTCCCTGGGGTAGCTCCCTGCCTGGTCCCCTGCCAGGCTCCCCCCTTGGGGGGCCTCGATTGCTAAGGTTGGGCTGACCCAGGTTGGCAAAAGATGGGGTGAAGTCAGGGCCAGAGTTCATGATGGTTAGCCAGGTGGGGTCCAGTGGCCGCAGAGGGGTCTTGTTTGCCTTGTCCAGCACCACATCACTGATGTGAGGCAGGCCTCCTGGCTTTTGCATACTGGCAAAAATGAACTGGAATCCAAGCAGGAACTCCCGATCATAACGCTTCTTCTCCTCAGGATTTAAAGGCTTCCACTGAACTGACTTGTACTAGTACTTCTGGTCCCCAGGCTGGATATTCTCAGCATCATCAATCTTGTCTTCCTTTTCCTCCCAGGTCTCATTGGCTTTCTTGGGCCTAGGGCTCCATGGGCCACCCTGAGGCTCAGAGGTTGGCACACCGCCCACAGGCGACTGGCTTTCTGACTCTGGCACACCTTCATTCCCCTCCTTGAAGGCATCCAGCAGATCGCCCACAGTCTCCTTCTTGTTCAGTTCCTTGATTCTCTGTCTCTTCTTTGGCACAGATATTGCCACCACTTAGGTGGCTGTCTCATCAAGGCTCTGGGGAAGGGGGGCTGGGGTGGGGGTAGCCTCAGGGGGCAACGATTCCTCTCCTCCCTTCTCCCCTTCAGTCTCCCCTTCTTCCTTGTCCTCCTCATCCTCCTCCTCATTCTCTAGCTCTTCCTCCTGGGCAGGAGGTGCAGCAGATGACCCGGGAAGGTCGGCAGGGAGGGTGGGGAGTGCCCGCATTGATGCTGGTGCCGCCGCCACCACCGCCACCATCTCAACAGGCTCCTCGGGCTCAGCAATAGGGCTCAGGTCCATGGCAGGAGGAGAGGGGGCCCCGTTGGGCAGCTCCTCAGGCTGGGCCGTAGGGGCCACAACTGTGAATTCCTGGGGATAGGCTGGGGGGGGGGGGCGGCGGGTGGCAGCACAGAACTGCTTCAGCCTGGCCTACCTCTGGCTGGGCCTCAGGCTCGGGAGAAAGCTTGGTGTCTGGAGGCTGTTGGAGGCTATGAGCCTGGGCAGTGGCAATCTCGGGGGCTGGTAGAGGACTAGTCACTTCTGCCTCTGGGGAGGGTCCAGGGGAGGCACAGGGCTGCTGGAGAGCAGGGCAGGGCAGCTCTGGGGCTCATGGGCGGTGGAGGCAGGCTCCTCGACACTCATCTGCATGACCACTGTGGTTGTCATGGTGCCCTCAGTAATGGGGAGGCCTGAGAGGCCTGGCTGTAAAACTGGAGGTGGTGGAGATGGGGCCGGGGAAGGAGAGGATGGCTGTGACTGAGATTCGGAGGGGCTGTGCTCTGGGGCAGCCCCCGGCGGGCCCTGATGGTCACTCCCTCAGGCCGGTCATCTGGGCGGATGATGACAGCAACCTGGGGGGTCTCCCTGTTAGCCTGAGGTTCCAGACCTCCTCCTGTCTGGGGAGGAGTGGGGGTGGAGGAGGTCCAGGCCCCAGACATGATCTCCTCTGTGATATCCTTCCCTCCCTGGTTGGGATCTCAGATCCGAATCGTCTTCCGTTCCCTCTTAGGAGCAATCTGGGCAGCTGGTTCATCATGACTGGGGCGGGGGCCACGCCAGGTGGAAACTGCTGCACACCCTGCGCTGGGTAGTAGGCACTGGCATAGGTCCCAAATTCAGTGGGGCTTGCTCCAGGATAGAAGCTGGGGGCTCCTGGTTGCACCAGATACTGCTGGGTCGGGACAACATATGTGGAATGGCCCTGTCCAGGGATGTAGTAGGCCATTAGGAGGCCGGGTAGGAGATCTGGGAGGGGATCATCATCGCTTGGGAACCCGCGGGGTAGACGTGGGCAGCTGGGCCAGGCCTGGTGGGGGCTGCGCTCTGCACGCGGGAGGCTGCACTACTTGGAGGCTGAGCCCGGCTTGGATAGAAATGCTTCAGTCTCCTTCAGTCCGAGCGGCCAAGCCTCATGCAGCCGCACAGGCGCCCCCAAGTCCTTGTTTTACAGTAGAAGGAATACCTTAGCACGTGGAATGAACACACATGGAGTGTGAATGCTTTGCTGCACAGGAACTTGAAAATCTGTATTTTTCTATTCTTAGGGTTCCTTCACTATTAAACTATTTTAAACTGCCCTCATCTCCCGACTCAACCCCCAAAGTCAGAGCATTTACCCCAAATTACCTTTTAGAAACTAGGATTACTCTAGAGAAGCACTTCTGACATGATGGATAGATGAAACTGGAGTTCTGAACAGCAACTATAGAAGCAATGAGAAACTTTTTTCTTCTATTCATGTGTTCACTCTGTTCTGTAAGAAAACAAGAATCAGTTTCTGTAAGTGAATGACAAATTATATCCTAATTACACAAATTTTGAAGTTTTGCACATCTAAACTTATGGAAATGAACACCATATCAGGTCCCAGATTTGAATCCTGATTCTGCTATTATCACCTGGGAGATCTGGAACAAGCCTTTTAACCCCTCTAAGTTTTCAGTGTTCTTGTTTTTAAAATGAGGAGGCTGGACTAAGGGATCTTTTTTTTTTTAAACTGTTTTTCTCAATTGGATGTAAAAACAATTTTTAATATTCATTTTTTTAAAATTTGGAGTTCCAAATTCTCCTTTCCCCCCCTCCCCCTTTTAGAAGGCAAGCAATTTTATATAGATTATACAGGTGCAGTCATAGAAAACATATTTCCATATTAGCCATGTTGCAAAAGAAAACAAAATAAGAAAAACAAAGTTTTTTTAAAAAATGTGCTTTAATCTGCATTCAGATTCCATCAGTTCTTTCTCTGGAGCTGGATAACATTTTTCATCATAAGTCCTTTAGAACTGTCTTGGATCACTGTATTGCTGATAATAGCTAAGTCATTCTCAGCTGGTCATTGTACAATACTACTGTTATTGTGTATGATGTTCTGGTTTTGCTTACTTCACTTTGTATTAGTTGGTGGTGGTGAGAGTGAAGAGTCAAAGATGACAGCTAGGTTGCAAACTGGGAGAATGAATGGTGGTATTCTCAACTCTAATAGGGAACTTAGGAGGAGGGGAAGGTCTGGGGGGAAAAGAAATTGTGTTCAGTTTTGGACATGTTGAGTTTAAGATGCTATGGGGCAGTTTGAGATGTTCAGTAGACAGCTGGAGATCCAAGATTGGAGGTCAGCAGAGAAATTAGGGCTAGGTAAGTATATTTGAGAACCATTCACCAAGAGATTATTTAATCCATGGGAACTGATGAGATCACTAAGTGAAATAGTAGGGATAAGAGGGCCCAGGGCAGAGCCTTGGGTTAGCAGATGTGACTAGGATAAAAATCCAGCAAAGGAGACTAAGGAAAAGTGATCAAGTAGGTAGGAGTACCAAGAAAGGGCAGTAGAAAACCAAGAGAAAAGAGTATATCAAGGAGAAAAGGGTATCAAAGGCTGCAGAGAGGTCAAGGATGAGGACTGAGAAAAGGCCATTAGATTTGGCACTTAAGAGTAATTTTGGAGAGAGTAGTTTCAGTTGAATGATGATGCTGGAAGTCAGATTGTGGCAGAGTTAAGAAGTGAGTGAGAGGAAAGGAAGTAGAGAAACTAATTGCTGATGCCCTTCTCAAGTTCAGCCACAAAAGGGAGATGTTGGACAATAGTTAACAAGTATGTAAGGATCAAGTGATAGTTTTTTGAGGATGAGTTAGACATGGGCCTGTTTGTAGGCAGTAGGGAAACATATAGTAGAGAGGAAAAGATCAAAGATTAGTGAGAGAGAAGGAATGACAGAGGGGGAAATCTGCTGAAGAAGAAAGGAAAGAATGAGGGCATGCAGACTTAGAAGGAACTTGTGCATGCAGAATGGTTTTCCTTGGGAAGAAGGGTCATTTTTTCATGTGAGATAGAGGGGAAGGAGGAGATAGCAGCAGAAGGCATCTGAGTGACGTGAGATGAAGAGGAGGGAAGACAGACGTCTCTTCAAATGGCCTCATTTATTTCAGGGAAATAAGAGGCAAGGTTCTCAGATGAGAGGATGAGAGAAGGGGGATTTATGGTAGGTCTGAGAAGAGATAAAAAAGTCTGGAAAACGTGCTGCAGTGAATGGGACTGTGAATGGATTAGGGAGGTATAGAAGTACTGTCTTGATGCAGTGAGGTCCCAGTTGAGATTAGAAGTCATAAATATGCAAGATTCAGCAGTTTTGTGATTTTCCTCAGCTTCATTCAGTAGGATGTAAATAGAAGCAAAGCCAATGGAGGGGGAAAGGAACAAGCATTTATTAAGTACCTACTATGTGCCAGGCTAAGCACTTTACAAATATTATCTAATAAGATATTCATAAATAACCCTGGGAGGTAGGTGCCATTGTTATCTCTATTTTAAGGTAGAGAAAACTGAGGCACACAGCAGTTAAGTGACTTGCCCAGGATCACTCAACTAGTAAGTATCTGAGGCTAGATTTGAATTCAGGTTTCCTGATGTAATAGGTCCTTCATTCTAT
This sequence comes from Trichosurus vulpecula, assembly GCF_011100635.1. Classification (NCBI taxonomy): domain Eukaryota; kingdom Metazoa; phylum Chordata; class Mammalia; order Diprotodontia; family Phalangeridae; genus Trichosurus; species Trichosurus vulpecula. The sequence continues at coordinate 111,409,900 of NC_050574.1, forward strand.
CTGGTTAGTTGTTGTCCTTCGAGCTCAAAGAGGACCAAATGACATCACTATGATGGGGTCTTGGTATAATGTGTCCGACTTTGAGTGATCAGACCTATATGAGCTCAGAAGGCTCTACCACAGGTGGGGCACAAATAGTCCAGAAGGACATCTGGAGTGGAGAAGTGTTTAAATTTGCACATTTCACATTTCTTTTACTACAGGATTTCTTGTTACCCATAAGCATGCACACATTCTATGTACCAATGGTGAGTGGGATCATCTTAAAACTCTTGTCACCTAGCTTCCTCTAGGCAGCTAGACCACAGAGGATAGTAGATGATGGGAAAAATGCAAAGCTGAATTTAAATGGTACGTTCAAGGTCACACAGATAGCTAGGGGCAGAGGCATGATTTGAACCCTCTGGTTGCAAATCCAGTGCTTTTTTCCACTGTACTACTCTTTCTCCTATGTGATGCTTTCTCTTCACTTCCTCTTCTTGGGACCTCTAGATCCCTTCAAGACTCAAATCAAGTGCTAATTCCTTCAAGAGGCCTCTGCCTGCTCCTCCAGTTAGTGAGTCAATATGTATTTATTAAGTATAAGTATCTGCTATGTACTAGGCATTGCGCTAGGGATAGAAAGGCAAAAACCAGTTCCGGCTATTAAGGAGATCTCTCAGTCTAATGGGGGAGACAACATGCAAACAGCTAAGTAGAAACAAGATATTTTACAGAATAAATCTGAGATAATTAACAGAGGGAAAACATTAGCATTAAGAGGGATCCAGAAAGGCTTCTTGTAGAAGGTGGGATTTTAGTTGGGATTTGAAGGAAGCCAGGGAAGCTAGGAGGTGAGGATGAGAAGGGTGAGAATCCTAGGCATTCAATGAAAATGCCCAGAATTGGTAGATGGAGTGTTTTGTGTGTGAGAAGTAACAAGGAGGCTAGTATCAATGGATCAAAGGGCAAGAAAGATAAAAGTAATAGTAAGGTGTAAGTGTGTACACTTACACTTAAAGTGGAAAAGTAGGAGAGGATCAGATTAGGGAGGGCTTTGAATGACAAGATTTTATATTTGATCCTGGAGGTGACTGGGAGCCACTGGAGTTTACTGATTTTTTTTTTGAGGCAGGGTGGGGGCCAGACCTTTTCAGGGAGATCAATTTGACAACTAAGTGAAAGATACACTGCAGTGGGGAGAGATGAGGCAGAGAGATCAACTGGAAGGCTACTGCAATAGCGAGGAGGTCCTGCTCCAGGATGGCAGCATTTTCAAGAGAAGGGAGAGGTAGAATTGACACGACTTGGCAATCAGGTGGTAGTCCTCTCCTCCCCTTCTCTCCATAAAGGTTTCGAGCTCGCTGTCTAGTAAAAACACTTCATTTTACAGATTAAAAATGTGAGGCCTAGAGAGATGTAAGGTCTTATCTAATATAACACAGGCACAGAAGCGGAGGAAGCATTTGAACTTAGTTCCTCTGATTTCACATCTAGTGTTTCTGCCCAAATGATTTTGTATATACTTAATCTGAATGGAAGTTGTCTAGCCCCAAGGAGAATATAAGGTCCTATAAGGTAGGGAATGCTTTTTGTTTCTGTACCATAAGCACCTAGCTAGCATGGGAGGTGCTTAATAAATGCTTACTGATTTAACAGTTAAAAGAATTTAACCAAACTTGCTTCTGATTCCCCACACTATAGAATGTATCCTTTTAAGAAACATTCATTTAGGATACTCTACTTCCCATTATTCATCTTTGTATTCCTTCCACAAACTGTCCTGATACCTTCCCTTCTTCCTCTGGCAAATATCCTAACGCCTTTTCAGAAATTTTCCTCCTATTCAATAAACTCTGTCATGAAAAAAAAAAACCATAAAACTTAAGCCAATTGTTCCCTTCATCCCATGCATCCAGATGAACAGCTTGTTTCTATTTAATTTTTACTGGCAGCTTTCCTTTGGCTTATATTTTCTCTACATGTGGGCAGGGACTCTGATTTAATATCATTATAAATCTTCTTACACTGTATTACAAACAGTGGACAGTGTGATAACAGAATGTATAAAATCTTTGGCCAATAACTTAAAAAACATGTGTAAAGGACATCTAGGTGGTGCACTAGATGGAGCACTGGGCCTGGCTGGAGTCAGGAGGACCCAAGTCCAAATGTGACTTCAGACACTTACTAGCTGTGTGATACTGGGCAAATCACTTAAGCTCTGTTTGCCTCAGTTTCCTCATCTGCAAAATGGGGACAATCATAGCTCCTTACCTCTCAGGATTGTTGTGAGGATCAAGTGAGATAATAACTGTAAAGCGCTCAGCACAGTAACTGGTACATGGTAAGTCCTGCAGAAATGTTAGTGGTGATGATGTATTTTAACAGCTACTATAACTACTAACGTTTTTACACTGGGCTTCCCTATAACTCTGTGAAGCAACAATACCACAGTTCTATTTAGATTTCAGTCACAAAGGAGACATGAGTTTTTCATTTATAAATCACAATAGGCATGTTTTCATCAATAAATATTTATTTGACCACCTATGTTATGCAAACACCACTCTCCTTGGTGCTGTAATTTTCTTTTCCTTTCTCTTCCTTGGTACAAAGAAGGATGAGAAAAAGACTTACAATCTACTTAGGGGCACAAAAAAAAATGCATAAAGGGCTAAGTAATATCAAAATGAGAATACCCAACAATTAGATCCCAAGAACAGTGCTAAGCAACAGAAGAGCCCTCCAGATCTGTACTGTGCCTGAGAACTGGTAAACAATTTACAGAGATAGCTGCTCTAACAGCCGAAAACAGGCTGTGGAAAGAGACTTGGCTGCCCTCTAGTGGACCACATAAATCATGGGATTTAGAGGTAGAACACACATTATGAGAAAACTAAGGTGGAGGTGAAGTGACTTACTTGCCCAGAGTCACAAGGCTATTTAATATTTGAAGGGAGACTTGAATTCAGATCTCAACGATTCCCAAGACTTTTGCACTATTCACTAGTCCATGTTGCTCCTCCAAGTACTCATATAAAAATGATTCTTAGAATGCTCAAGTTCACTTTCTGAAATCAGAGCTATAGAGCTGGAACTTCAGAGGCTGTCTAATTTTTTATTTTACACATGAGGAAACTGAGGCTCAGGGAGACTGGAACTTGCTCAAAGTCACATGAATAGTAAGTAAGCAAAGGCTGAATTTGAACCCAGATTGGACTCCAGCCTGTGCTCTTTCCAATATCCCACACCACCTCCACTGTTGGAAGTCACACAGGGATTAATTAGCAAAGACAGGATTCAAACCCAAATCCTTCGCCTTCAAATCTTGTGCTCTTCCCACTGGCAAACCCAGACTCCATCATCTAGTCTTTGAGTGGTTGCCTGAAATGCTGTTTTTTTTAAAAGCAGAATTTCTGAGGCCAGAAATATGAGATTACAGGGGTGGAGCATGATATAACACTAAAGAGGTGTGTGATTAACCATTGTTTGAGGAGATGGGCAGAATTCCATAATTGGGCAGAAACCTCATAATAGCCAATCATGGTTTGTCTCTACACAACCACACCCACTCTTTACCATTACAGCCTAACACCACCTCTCCCACTCCAAATATCCAACCTTCTGCTTTTAAGTCTCAAGTCAGTCTCTCAGTACACTTTTAATTAATTTAACCCCTGATGGGACACCTACAGCTATAGCTCTGAAGTTACCATTGGGAAATTCCATCTCCTTTTCCCAGCATACCCACGAAGGGAAAAAAATACTGACGGGGCAACTAACTGGAAAGTGAAGAATACATAAGTATAATACATATCTTATTTCTTTAAGAAACTTATTCTAAAGTTTGAGAGACACATTTAGTAAAATAAGATTAGTAAAAAATGCAAGAGAATGGCATAACACCTGTTGATACAGACTGAAATTTTCTTTTCCGTATACTGTACAACTGGATGATACAACAGAAAAAGTACTGGTATTCAGGAAACCTGAATTCTAGCCCTGACTGTGCTACTTAATAATCTGTGTAACGCTCTTAAATCAATTTTATGTCTCTGAACCCTCAGTTTCCTCATCTGTTCCAAGAGGGGACTAGACTAGCTTATCACTGTGTCCTTAACAGTCAACACAGGCATGATTTCATAGATGTGGACACTCCTTCCACCTGGGGGAGCTGCAATCTACCAATACCTTCCTATCTGGTGTAGTTTATAACTTTCCATAAATCTTCCAGAGGATGGACTTACTGATTGAAGAGAAGCCTGGTTCCAATATCCTCTGCCCTAGTCAGACTACATTTAGTCTCCAGTCATATTTTGTCTGTAATGATGTATATTATAGCATTTTTGCCTATATTTATACAAAGTAGCCTATTTATACACACTAAGCATTTCTCCATTGCCCTGTAGGTCACCAGTAATTTTGCTTTTTTAGAGATAGCAATGCTCCTTCTATGTTTTGAAACTGTATAGAAGCACTGAGAGAAGACTGATTTGAAAAGATGGGCTTTTGTTCAAGAGAGCAGCTTGTCATGTAATTCCTGAAATGCAATTTAGCCCACCCTCTATTTAGTTTGTATGTACTTGTTTGTACAATATGTGCACTAATCTCCTCTAGGTCTAAAATTCTATGATTCTGGTGCTCATGGATTACAAAGCCCATTTCTTTAGTTCCCATGGACTGCTCCTGCTGTGAAACCTATCATGGTGATTCTCCATTAATCATATTCTCTATTTCACATGTTAATAGATCTAAACTTGTGCTGAGGATAGATCTTACATTAAACCAATCTGAACTGGTTTTTAATCATGTTTAGAAACTAGCTCCAAGGGCATGCACTGCCAACTAATTCCAGTTTTTGCAAAAAGTAGTCATAATAGAGTTGCTGACCCAACAGGAAATCCTTCTTAACTGACCTTGGGAGGCATCACCAACAAGCAACACAGTAAATAGCACTACTCGTAAAGCAAGATAATCTCCAAAGTACCCTCCAGCTCTAAATCCTATGATCCTATGCACTAAGCTCTGTCTACATGCTCTATGCTAGTGTCAAGGCAATATGGCATAGTAGGCAGAGAATGCTGGATGGATTTCAAATTAGGAAAATGTGGGTTTGAATTCCCTCAGCATTTGAATCTCCCCAGCATTCATTAACCTTGTAACCACAGGTTAAGTCTGGGCCTCAGTTTTCTCAGAAAAATGGGTATATCTGTGGTATTTACCTTACAAGGATGTTGTGAGGTTCAATGGAGTAAGCAAAGAACTTTATAGATCTCACAAAAGTATTTAAATATCATCTAGTTTTATGTGGGCTTTGCCAACAGATTGTGGAGAAGACACCAAAGGAGGGTGAGGGGAAAGGTGGTTATGCCTTGGAGGTCCTTAAAATACAGATGATGAAGAATGAAAGAATATTACCAGGCAGCATATTAATATGTGCAACATATTATCAAGGTAGTGTGGCAGGGTGGTAAGAGAACTAGGCATACAAATAAGAGACTCACTACTTAGTACTAATATCATCTTTTAAAAATTTTTTTTATTCATTTTGTTAAATATTTCCCAATTACATGAAAAATTTTTTGTAAAAATTTTGAGTTCCAAATTCTCTCCCTGCCTTCCCCACTTGAGAAAACAAGCAATATGATATTGGATATACATGTGAGGTCATGCAAAAACATATTTTCATATTAGCCACATTGCCAAAGGAACACACACACACACCCCCCAAGAAAATTAAGTTAAAAAAGTATACTTCAATCTGCACTCACAGTGAATCAGTTCTCTTTTTGGTTGAAGCATTTTTTCATCATGGGTCCTTTGCAATTGTCTTCATCAGAGTAGCTAAGTCTTACAGTTGATCATTATTACAATATTAGTAGCAATATGACCTTGGGTAAGTCAATCCACCTTCCTTATCCTTGGTGTCCCAGTCTATAAAACCGGGAAAATAATCCTTGTTCTACCAATCTCACATTGTTGAGGGGCTCAAATTAATCAAGCAATAATTTATTAAGACTCTAGTACTAGGTGCCAAGAAGAGGCAGTTAGTTGGCACAGGGGATAGACCGCTGGGTCTGGATTCAGGAAGACTCATCTTCTTGGGTTCAAATCTGGCCTCAGACACTTAATAGCTGTGATTCTGGGCAAGTCACTTAATCCTGTTTGTCTCAGCTACCTCACCTGTAAAATGAGCTGAAGAAGGAAATGGCAAACCACTTCAGTATCTTTGCCAAGAAAACCCAAAACGGGGTCACAAAGACTTGGACATGACTGAAAATGACTGAACAACAACACAAGCTATATACAGGATAAATAGGAGAAAATTAAGGTAAGGGAGGCACTGGAATTAAGACAGGTTGGAAAAGGCTTCCTGTAGAAGATGGGATTTTAGTTGGGACTTAAAGGAAGCCAGAAAGTCAGTAATCAGAATGGTGCAGGGAGAACATTTCAGGAATGGGAGACAGTCACAGAGAATGCTTGGAGCTGAGAGATGGATATCTTGTTTGTTTAAAAAAAAAAAAAAAAAACAAGAAGGGGCAGCTAGGTGGTGCAATAAGTAGAGCACCAGCCCTGGAGTCAGGAGGACCTGAGTTCAAATCCAGCCTCAGACACTTGACACACTAGCTGTGTGACCTTGGGCAAGTTGCTTAACCCCAACTGCCCTGTCTTCCCCCCTCAAAATAAAACAAAAAAAACCAAGAAGCCAGTGTCACTAAATCAAATGGTATGTGTTGGGGAGTAAAGTGTAAAAGCTGGAAAGGTAGGAGGGGGTTAGAGTGTACAGGTTTTAAGGAAAGATTAGTACTTTTGGTGTGAGGTCTGCTTTCCACCTTTGGTGTCCACTTGGTTTACTCAACTCTTACCAGTGGCTAAAAGAAGCTGCAGCATATGCAGCAGCCACACCCTGGTAAATCATTTTGGCAGTTGGGATAAACCAGATTGAGGTGATGGTCCTCAAACCTGTTGGTGAGTTAGGGAGGTGTCTGCACCAAGCATACAAAGACTTCCCCTGGTGAATGGGTAGATGAGAACAATTTGTTCCAATGGCCATGAAGACAGCTGAAGAAGGTTCTGAGTAATGCTTAGAGAGCTTGGTTAGACATTGAAGATGCCAAGGTAATTGACTGCATCCTGGACCATCACCAATTGTCTTGACTTTTGTCTTGCCACTGGACTCTGATGGAGAGAGTGAGGCTGATGACTTTAAGCAACTGCCTCAGTAAAATCCAATTTATTTGTGAGTTGAAAGACCTTATCCATACCATTTTACTATTTTTACCTCAAAGTCCTATGGCGACAGGCAAGTGATAAAAAAGCTTGGGTAGATACACTAGGGGAAGTAGTAACCTTACACACAGATGGCCCAGGCCATAGTATCATCTTCTCACTGGACTGAAGCAGCAGTGGGATTCAGTAGCTTCCTGGGTTTCTGAGTAGCCTTTTTAAAGGACTGCACTGCTTATCTCCTAGTGTGAGGAAGGGGCTAGAAAAGGTGCCCTAAAAATTGTCTGCTTTACCCAACCGAAGCCTGACTGGATTACCATGGCAGGTGGGGATCCTACCTTGTGGTAGAAACACAAAACATATATAAAAAGACTTTTGCAAAGAAGATTCCACTCACCATTAGTACTCATGCTTATGGACAATATGAAATCCAGTAGACCTGAAAGAGTACAGCTCTTGTTCTCTTGAGAGAACAAAGCAGGTATCACATTTAAATAGCAGCTCTGAGTGAAATAAGGCTGGCAAATGAAGGCCAGCTTATCAAAGTCAGAGCTGGATACACATTTTTCTGGAGTGGTTGCAGTTAATTGGGAGTGTTATGAAGCTAGTGTAGGTTTCAAGATCAAAACTAATCTAGTTGGCAAGCTTATATGCTTCCCAAAAGGACTGAATGGCAAGTTCCTGACAATGTGATTGTCACTTGCAGGAAAACACCATGCCACAATCATCAGTGCATATATTCCCACCACAATGAACCTTGATGAGGTCAAAGAAAAGTTTTATGAAGACCTGGAGACCCTCATCATAAAAGTACCCAAAGGGGATAAGCTTGTAATTCTGGGTGGCTTTTATGCCAGAGTAGGGACAAACTATCAGACATGGCAGAATCCTTGGACAGAATGGAGTCAGAAGCACCAAGGGTCACTTACTACTGAAGACTTGTGTGTCTCATGACCTTCTCATCAACAACATTGTCTTCTGTTTATCTAAAAGCAATAAAACTTCCTGGAGGCACCCTCACAGCAAACACTGGCGTTTAAAAGACAACGTCATTGTAAGGAGAATAGACAGGATGTGAGAGTGACAAAGGCAATGCCTGGCACAGAGTGCTGGACTGATCATAGACTTATCCTCTCCAAGCTAAACATCCACATTCAACAAAAGCAGTTGCCTCAAGGCAAGAAAACTAACAGAGGACTTAATGTCAACAGATCAAGGCACTTCTCCCAGCCTGAATAGTTTGCGGCTAACTTGGAGTGAAAGCTGAGCCAACACATGGTTGGCAACAGTGGAGCAGAATTGATTGGGCAGGTTTCAGAGATTTGGTGTAGAGCACCACATTTATTCATCTGGGCCAGAACACTTACAAACATCAAGACTGGCTTGATGAAAATGATGGGGAAATTCAGAAATTGCTAAACAAAAAATGAGAACTCCATAGGGTTTACAAGCAGAGATTTCATCTGTCTCTAAGAAGGCTTTTACTCTATCAAAAGTAAAGTGCAAATAATAGATTTGCGTCTTTATGTATGATCATCTTTTTTTCTATTCAATTATGTTATGGAAATGCTTGTTTTATTTCTTTAGTTCAGAATAAAATAAATACAAATTTTAAAACTCTTTTTTTCCAAAAGTAAATCACAAGCAAAGTTTAGAGAGATGTAGGACTCTTGGCTCAGTAACAAGGTAGATAAAATTCAGTTTTACTCTGGTAGTAACAATCCAAAGTGCTTTTATGATGCCCTGAAGGCTATTTATAAGCAAAAGACCTATGGTGTATCTCAGCTACTGTTAGACCTCAGGTTGAAGTCTATCCCTCTCTAGCTTAACTTCCACCTGAAGAAGAGGTTTTGAATGCCATGAGGCTCCTCTCCTGTGGCAAAGGACCTGGTGCTGATTCTATTCCAGCTGAAATTTACAAGGCAGGGGGTCCATTGCTTATACACAAGCTGACCAAAATTTTTCAGGTTATATGGCAAGAGGAGGATATTATCCCTCAGGAGTTGTAGGATGCCTCCATTGTCCATCTTTATTGCACAGCCCTCCCTCACTCAAATTAAAGTCAACTGCCAGTCATGTCATTATGTCCCTGATGTCATGGTCCTCTGCGAAAACGAAGGACAAATGCAACCTGTGAGTAGCCTCTCTCTCTCCCTGCTCTGCCCAAAGGAAGGTACATTTGGATGGCTGAAGGCTGCCTCCCTAACTTCGCGTTTGGTGGTTAGATTTCTTTCTCAAAAACCAAGCCTTAAACCCAACTCATTCTGGAGCTCATAGATTGGACAATAGGTCCCTGCCCTCCTAGCACAGAGTGAATGTAAATACTAAATAGTAACTGTTTCTCTTTTGGCCAAGAACCTGGAGGGCCTACCCCTCCTAGTTTGATTGTTTTTTTTTTTTTTTTTGAGTTTTGATTAAAGGGGCCATCCCTGGATTAACTTCTTGAAGAGGTCTATTCACTGAATTGGTGTTATCTCAATCAAAGTAAGAATCTGAAAAGACCTTAGCCTAAAGGAGCAGGGTCTCCCAATGCATCCTGGCCATCTCCAGTCCTGGTGAATATCAGGCCACTGGACCCAGATGGCTCTGGAGGAGAAAGTGAGGCTGGGTGACCTTGCACAGCCCTCCCTCACTCAAATCAAAGTCAAGTGCAAGTCATATCACCATTTCCGTGATGTCATGGCCCTCTTCGAAAATGAAGGACAAACACAACCTTATAAAGGAAAAGGAAATAGATTGCCCTGTGACAATCACAGTGGGGTCTCTCTCTCTTAGTTACTGCTGGCAAGATTCTTGCCAGAGTTCTCCTTCATAGGGTGACCCTTCACTTGGAAAATGGTCATCTACATGAGCCAGTATGGCTTCAGAAAGGACCAAGGAATTGCCAATATGGTGTTTACTGCCTGACAGCTCCAGGAGAAATTCCAGGGACAGAATAGAGGTCTGTGCACAATGTTCACTGACTACATGAAGGCCTTTGATACTGTCAATCATGAAGGCTTTGTGGAAGATGTGGTAAAATTTGGTTGTCCAGAGAAGTTCATCAGTATTGTACGCCAGGTCCATGACAGCATGGGTCAGGATTCTGGATAATGGACAAAGCTCTCATGCTTTCCCTATCAGCAATGGAGTGAAGTAGGGTTGTGTGCTTGTTCCCAGGCTTTTTAGCATGTTTTCAGCAGTGTTGTCAAACACCTTCGATGAGGATGAGTAAATTATTTAATTTGAAAATGCTACAAGCCAAGACTAAAGTGGAGGGAGAATCGGTGTGCAACTTTTTGTTCACAAAAGACTGTGCACTCCCCTCATTGTGCCCTGCGTTATACAGACTAGTGAACAATTCAGTTACACACTAGAGATGGCTAAAGGTGACTCAAAGAAACCAAAAGGCAAAACGTCTGCTTATGCCTTCTTTGTACAAACATACCGTGAGGAACATAAGAAAAAAAATCCTGAAGTTTCTGTCAATTTTGCAGAATTTTCAAAGAAGTGTTCAGAAAGATGGAAGAATATGTCTGGAAAGGAAAAATCCAAGTTTGATGAAATGGCAAAAGCTGATAAGTTGCGGTATGACAGGGAGATGAAGGATTATGGACCAGCCAAAGGAGGGAAAAAAAAAAAGGATCCTAATGCTCCCAAATGGCCCCCATCTGGGTTCTTCCTATTCTGTTCAGAATTTCGCCCCAAGATAAAATCTACAAACCCTGGGATATCCATTGGGGATGTAGCAAAAAAACTTGGTGAGATATGGAATAATCTGAGTGATGGTGAAAAGCAGCCATACAACAATAAGGCAGCAAAACTGAAGGAAAAATATGAAAAGGATGTTGCTGATTACAAATCCAAAGGAAAGTTTGATAGTGCAAAGGGAATACCTAAAGTTCCCTGGAAAAAGGTAGAGGAGGAAGAAGAGGAGGAAGAGGAGGACGATGAAGAAGATGATGATGAATAAAACTACATTATTTGTCTTAAATACCACAGAGTTGGGTAAACACTAAAGCACCTTTATTGATACAGCGTCTACTGCATTTGTAGCATTTAACTTTTAAAATTGGAAACAGGTGCTCTAGACATTTTACCTGGTTTATGTGTCATAGATATAGGTGTTATGAAACTGTATCAAAGTTGTATATATTTCCAAACATTTTTAAAATGAAAAGGAAATTTAGTGTTTTCCTGTCTCTGTGCACTTTGCTGTTGCTATAACAAAACATTTTTTTAAAATTACAGGCTTTTGTGTGTAATAAATACGGTTATTGATTAGAAATCCCAGGATGTAAACTTAAACTCTCTCTGTATATCTGGAGGGGAGGGGGTATGTAAATATCCACACACACTCATATAAACATACACCACATGTAAGTGTGTGTGTGTTTATATGTACTAGACAAATTCTTCTCATAAATGTTTGGAAATATGACACCTTAGAAAGGGAAAATTAATTTGGATCTTTCATTAGGTGCCATGGCCCAAAGCATGCACTGTTAGAGTAGCTTTATACGATGATTGTCCACCTAGCTTAAAGTTGTCATTTTGTATATAGTGAAATAGCAGTCTGCTGCCATTCTTAGATGTGGCAAGGGGGTAGGGTTTCAGCTGGCATGAAAAATGGTTTTTTGGTTGTGGTTGTTAAATGCTGTCATTTTTAAATGGAAACTTTTTTTTTTTTAAAACTAAGGGACAATGCAGCAATGGAAGTTGACATTCTATAACTAATACTTGGTACATTTTTTTTTTATGTTTAGAATGCTAAAATGTTTTCCAAACTAAATAAACAGTATTAACATTTAAAAAAAAAAGACTGTGCACTCAATGCAGCCTCTGAAGCTGTGATACAACAGAGTATGGATTGATTCTCTGCAATTTGTGCTAATTTTGGCCTGACAATTAACAACAAGAAAAGAGAGATTCTCCACCAGCCTGAACCACACCATCTATATGTGGAATCAATGGTTACACAAATAGATTCAGAATGCTGTGGATACCTTGGAAGTATACTCTCCAGGGATGTCTACATAGATAAGACACACACAATGCCAGAGCTAGCTCAATGTTTGGAAGGCTCTGAAGGAAAGTGTGGGAGAGAAGAAGTATTATAGATTGCCTACCAAACTGAAGGTCTACAGAGTCATTGTGCTCACCTCCTTTTTGCACACCTGCAAAGCCTGAACGTGACAGGAAACCGAATTGCTTCCATTTGAATTGTATTAGGATGATTCTGAGGATCACCTAGCAAGGTACTCGACCCTGAAGTCCTTTCTTGAGCTGAACTGCCAAGCACTTAAACTCTACTGCAGAGAGTGCAACTCCAATGGGCTGGCCACATTGTTTAAATGTCAAATATGTTTGCCTAAAAGACTATTTTACAGAGAACTCACACACAGCAAGCCTTCACATGGAGGTGATACAAGGACACTCTCAAAGTTTCTCTAAAGAACTTTGGTATTGATTATTAGACATGGGAGACACTGGCGCAGGACCACCCAGCAGGGCTTGCCCTCAACAAGGAAGATGCTATGCTGTATGAGCAAATAGTGCGAATTTAGAGACATTTCCACTCCAAATTTTCCTCTGGACTATTTGTGCCCCATCTAGGTAGAGCCTCCCAAGCTCATATTGGTCTGACCAGCCACAGTAGGACACACTCTACCTGGACCCTGACATAGTGATGTTATTTTGGTCCTCTTTGGGCAAGGCCAAACAGAGTATTTTATATTTGTTCCTGGAGGTAATAGGAAGCCACTAAAGTTTATTGAGGAGGGAGGAGACAAGATTCACTTTAGTGACTGAATGGAGAATGGACTGGAGTGGGGACAGACTTGAGACAGGCAGACCCACCAGAAGGCTGCTGCCTGCTGTTTAGGCATGAGGTAATGAGGGCCTGCACAAGAGCAGTGGGAGTGACTGAGCAGAGACTGAAGGGGGGAAGGGGAAGTCTTCACATGCTTAGGGTAGACACACCCCTAACTCATTAATGGTTTTGAAACCTGTCAATTACCCTCAGTCTGGTTTAGTCCATCTGCCAAAACACTGTGCATGCTATAGTTTCTTAGAGCCACAGGTGAGAGCTGGGTGAATCAGGTGCGTACCAAAGGCGGATGAGCAGCCCTGAAAAGGGCTTGGCAAGCCCTCGCACCAGGTATGCTAGTCCTCCTGAACACTCCATGCACCTGGAAGGGGTCTCACAGATAATGAAATCTTGGATTAAGAACCCCAAGGGGTCTGTGGATAGATTTCAGGGGGTTCATGAATTTGGATGGGAAAAAAATTACATTTTCATCTCAATATATTTTTTATACTTCTATGTATTCTATGCATTTAAATATTCTGAGAATAGGTATATAGGTTTCAGCAGAGTCCTAAAGGCATCCATGACACAAACAAGGTTAAGAATCTCTGATCTAATGCAACTTGCTAATTTTACATATGAGAAAACTGAGGCCTATAAAGTTTAAACGAGTTTTCTAATGTCACACTGGTGGTTGGTGGCAGAGGTGGATCTGAACTCTCAACCAATTAGTACAAAAGTGAGCTATATCCAATCACTTGCCAGGTCCTGTCAATTCTGTCTCTGCTGTAACTCTCCTTTTCATGCTATTCTTTCTGCTTCCACTGCAACCATTTTAGGTTATATTTTCTTGCCTAAATCATTGGAAAAGTCTCTTAATTAGTATAACCGCCTCCAATTTATCCCAATACCTAATCTATCCTTTATACTGAATAATTTTCCCAAGAGGAGGCAGCCTCAGCGTCAGTTCAAGTCTCACTTCTGTCACATACGTTCTGGTGGCTCTTATGTGACTCTTAAATTGTACTGCAAATTCTCATGAGTTCCCTAACCCACAAAATTCCAAGCCTGGACCACAAATATTTCCAAACTGCACTGCCCTCATCAAGTCACTTCTTTATTTCACAAACTTTTAGTGACCCTATATGTTCCCTACAAAATAAAGTGTAAACTAATGCGGTTATTCGGTATAAAGTATAAACTAATGCTGCTACAAAGGTCTAAGCAATCTAATCGGCCTTATAATTCCACATCCACATATTTAGAGCTCTAGCCACACTAAATTCCTTTCTATCCTACTTCTCATCATATTCCATTCCACAATCATCTCCTACTGTTGAAGTCCCTACTTTCTGTCAAAGCCCAATTTAGTCTATCTCGTTTATGCAGCTTTTCCTCAGGCCCACTCCTTCAAAAGCAACTGCCCCCTCTTCAAATTTCTCATACTACTTTGCCTGAACTTGAACATTTTTTAGTCATCTCACTCTACCCATGTTAAAATTATTTACATTAGTGTCTCTTCTTCATGGCATTTGTATTAAATGTCTTTTCTTCCCTTTCCCAAACCGACAGCAAGGGCTTTTCTTATATTGGAGGTAGAAAAGACCTTAGAAACAATCTAGTCAAACTCCTCCATTTACAAATGAACAACCCAAAACAAAGAGGAAAGCAACTTGTTCAACATCCCACAGTTAGTACCAACAGCATGGGAGGTCCTGATTCAGTGCTCACTAATCTAACCCAGTGCCTTAAACTAAGTAGGAAATTGACATTTTTGTTGAATTGCATTCAAAACTATTATAATAATCATGGCCCACATTTCTAGAACAGTTTCAGACATGGAATCTTCTTTTGCATGTTCTCTTTAAATAACTTTTTGATGTCTTTTATTTTTTATATCACCATAGTTTTTTCCCCAGTATCTTTTCTCCTCCCGCTTGCAGAAAACCACCTTATATAACAAACAGTTTATTTTTACAGACAAAAAAAAAAAAGAGGGAAAAATCAGCCTAACTGAGCTACACACAGAAAAAGTCTGAAAATATGTGCTGTTTCTACAACCTGTGGACCTTCCACCTCCGCAAGAGGGTGGGTTGGGAGTGTTTTCTCGTATCTCTTCTTTTACGACATAGGGCAATGTTTTCTTAACCCGGGTCCGTAAACTTTGTTGTTGTTTTAATATGTTGATAACGAATTCAACATAACTGATTTCCTTTGCGATCCTGTAGGTTTTATTTTATGCATTTAAAAAACATCATTCTGAGAAGAGGTCCATTGGTCTCATTAGACTACCCAAGGGGTCCATGACACAAAAAGGCTGAGAAGGCCCTCAAACAACGGTGTGAGGTAGGTAGCCAGTGCAAATATTATCCCCCTTTACGTGACAAAATAACTTACCGAGGGCCCCAGGCTTGCTCAGCAGAAGGACGTTTTATGGTCGAGAGCGGGTTTCGCCGCCTTCCAAGGTAGACGTGGTATCGTAGGGTGCTAACGGCGCTATATTTGGGGTTCAAATCCCAGCGCTGCAACTTACTGGAAGTGCGACCTTGGCAATCAGTCTCTCCCGGGTCTGTTTTCCCAACCGTAAAACGAGAGGGTGGAGCTAGACGGCCTCTGAGGTCTCTTCCAGCAGTCTCATTTTACGGAGAAGGAAACTGAGGCAGACAACCCCCCCCCTCCCCCCAGGAGGCCATCGGTTCCTAAGGATGAAGGAAACCAGCTGTCCGGGGGACTCCAGCCCCTCCGGCCCTTCCACCGAAGACGGCCAATGTGGAGGAGACCTAGAGGACCCAAGGCGAAAGCAAGGGGTGTAACCCACCGAACCCAAACAAACTCACTCACTTCGACTTCGGTAGCTTTACTTCCTCAGTTCCTACCAATAGAATCTCCCGCCAGCCGTTTCTCCGGAAGTGACGAAAAAGGCTCCAGCGCCATGGAACCAATCACAGCAAGGAGCAACAGAAAGGATTAGCTACGGAGCCTCGAGACCGGATTTGGAGAACGAATCATTTATGCCCACTCCGCAGGGGTGTCGGAATGGAATCTTTCGTCCCCCTCCCCCCGAGGGAAGCAGTGGTAGAACCCGTCTGAGTTCGAGAGATGCCGGGTTCTGATCCAGAGGGCAAGCGGTGGAACTTTAAGAGGATCTTCTGGATTGAGACCTTTGTGGGGATTGAAGAGGGAGAGCATGGAAGGGAGGATTTAGGGGAGAGCAGGACTGAGAGGGTAAAGAGGGCGTACTTTGAGGCATGGGGTTGTGAATACAGAGTGCTTAGGAAAATGGGGTATTATGGGGAGGAGGCTGCATTGTTAGAAATGGAAGAAAAGGAGAGGGGAAGAAAGAGTGCAGGCTTATGGGGTAGAGAGGAGAATCTCTTATGAATGAATGGACATTTATTAAGCGCTTACTTTTCTTAAGGACAAAACACTCTGCTGAGCTCTGGTTTACAGACGTGAAAGAGTT
This sequence comes from Trichosurus vulpecula, assembly GCF_011100635.1. Lineage (NCBI taxonomy): Eukaryota > Metazoa > Chordata > Mammalia > Diprotodontia > Phalangeridae > Trichosurus > Trichosurus vulpecula. The sequence continues at coordinate 111,426,360 of NC_050574.1, forward strand.
CACATTCTGATGGGGGAGACAACACACATGGAAAGTTCCAGCTCCGAGTCAGACGCAAAAAGCCCCCAAAGTAAATGTTGATGCCTCTTCTTTTATTTCATTTACACTGATAATTATGACTTGTAAAGATAATAATCATGATAGCATTTATATGTCTCTTTAAGGTTTGAAAAATGCCCTTTACCCTTATCTGATGCTAAATATACTAATAACTGGCTTATTAAAGGGTTTTACATCTGGTACATCATTTGATCTTTGACACAACCTTGTGAGGTAGATGCTGTTATCCCCGTTTTACAGATACTTATTAGCTGTGTGATGTAGGATTTGAACTCGAGGCTTCTTCATTCCAGGTTCAGCATAGACCACTGAGCTATACCTTGTAGAAGATGTAGGAAGATGAAAGAAAAAAGAAGTGTCATGGAAGAGTGAGCTACAATGGCATCATAGGAAGGGTGGGATTTAGGAGAGGAGCGGGCAAAAGGGCAGTTCTGGGAATAATGGAGGAATGGGTTAAAAACAGGGTAAGGGAGTAACAAGATCAGTCAATCAATCAATCAATCGATTTATAACTCCAGCACCCAACCCAAAACCTTAGCTGCTGTGCTAGGAGATGGAGTAACAACTAGAAAAACGAAAAAATGACTGCTCTTGAGGTGTTTACATTTTGTGGTGACACATGTTAACAAATAAGTAAATAGTATATACAAAATAAGTATATAATGATTTGAAGGAGAGTAACTAACAATTTGGGGGAATGAAGAAAATCCTCTTGAAGGAGGTAGCACTTTGGGGCTGAACCTTTAAGGTCCAGGAGTTCAGTGAAGATGAGGTGTGATGGGACAGCATTCCTGGCATTCAGGGCAGCTTGTGCAAAGGTATGGAGGTGGGAATGGAATGCTGTGTGTAAGGAACAGCAAATTGTTCAGTTTGGCTGCAGCATAAAGAATAATCAGCCAGGAAAGAGGGTGGAGCCAGATTGTGAAGGGTTTTTACATGCCAAGTAGTAGTTTGTATGTTATCCTAAAGCAAGGGTTCGGAAACAAGAGGTACCCCTTGATTCATAAACTTGGATGGGGAAGAAATTACATCTTTATTTTCAGTAACTGAAATTTAGCATTTCTTTCAGTTATTTAAAAACATTGTAAGTAGGGGTCCATAAGCTCCACTATAGTGCCAAAGGGGTCCATGACACATAAAAAGTTAAGAACTCCTGTCCTAAAGACTATGGAGAGCCACTAAAGATTTTTGATCAGGAAAGTGAGATGGTCAAAACTGTGCCTTTAAAATATCAATTGGCAGCTGTATGGAGGATATATTGGAGAGAGAATAGCCTGGAGTAGATGAACTAGGAGGCTATTGCAATAGTGTGGCTAAGAGGTCTTTGAGGGTCTGAACCAGGACGGTTTTGGTGTGAGTGGACAAAAGGGGACGGATGTGAGAGATGACATAATGTGGCAGCTGATTGGTACAGGGAATGAGGGAAGATGGGGATGATTCCTAGATTGTGAATCTGATGGTGCCCTTGAGAATAAGGAAGTTAGGAAGGAGCAGGATGGGTATGGATTAAGTGTCTTTTTGGGCATCGTTCCAAATCACTTTCTTGAATGGTTGGACTAATGCATAGTTCCACCAACTGTGCCTTAATGTGCCTATTTTCCCATAGCCCTCCATCTTTTATTATTTTCCTCTTTTGTCATCTTTGAAAAAATTATGGGCATGAAGTAGAATCTCAGAGTTGCTTTAGTTTGTATTTCTCTTATTATTAGTGTTTTGGAGCATTTTTTCATATGACTGTTGATAGCTTGGATTTTTTTCTTTTGAAAACTGTCCATGTACTTCGACCATTTATCTATTAAGGAATGGCTCTTGTTCTTAGAAATATGAATCAGTTCCTTATAGATCTTGGAAATGAAGCTTTTATTAGAGAAATGTCTTAAGTAAATTTAATAAAGGTAGATGGAGATAATACTCCCAGCAAAAACAGTTTATGAAAAGTGACTCATATAACTGCTAACAAAGGGGTCAGACTGGCCGCCTCAATAAAGCCAGTGACCTCAATGAGAAGGAAGGAGAGGGGGGAACTCTACTGATACACAAAAAAGGAGTCTTGGTAGTCCAGTGGAACATTATAATTGGCTATACAAGAAAAATGGGCTGGCATTCAGGTGAGGTTAATCACACCCCTCTCTGACATTTAAGGAGTGTTAATTGTTTTATGGGACCCATCTGTATCTTGTAATCTTTGCTAGGGGCTCAAAACTACCAGAGTTGCTCTATTCTTGGAAGAGATAAAATACCTCCTAATTTTACAGGGGCTAAAACAAATTGATTCCCTGCAAATATTTCAGGGGCTACAGGTATGAGAGATAACAACTTTTCTTTTAAGTATACCTTCAAACTAACTCAGAGGGAAAGCTAGATTCCTCAGCCCAACTCAAGGGTATAATAAGGTGGCTTTAGGCTGATGCAGACTCAATTATAAAATTAATACAGCACAAAATCAGTTACATTGGAGAAGCAATACAGTAGAAACTCAAGGTAATGTTAATTTTGATCTTTTCAGAAACTTGCTGCAAAGATATTTTCCAGTTACCTCTCATTTCTAATTTTAACTATATTTTGTTTGTACAAAAGTTTATACATTTTATAGCATTACAACTGTCTATTTTCTGTGATCCTCTCTATCCGTTGTTTAGTTATGACTTTCTTAAGCATCAATCTGAAAATTAATTTCTTTACTGCTCCTCCAGTTTGCTTATGATGTCACTTTTTATACAGGCATACCTCATTTAATTGTGCTTTGCTTTATTGCATTTCTCAGATACTGCATTTTATTTCTTTATTTTTACAAATTGAAAGTTTGTGGCAACCCTGCATTGAGCAAGTCTGTCAGCACCATTTTTCCAACAGCATGTGTTCACACCGAGTCTCCGTGTCACGTTTTATTAATTCTTGCAGTACTTCAAACTTTTTCCTTGTTAGTACATCTGTTATGGTGATTTTTGATTTTGTACAATTGTAATTGTTTTGGGCTCCATGAACCATATTCATGTAAGATTACAAACTTAACTGATAAATGTGTGTGTTACTGACTCTTCCATCAATCCATTGTTTTCTGCCTCCCTCCTTTTCCTCAGGCCTCCTTATTCCCTGAGATACAACGATATTTAAGAATATTACATAGACTTAGTTGATAAAGCAGCAGCAGGGATTGAGAGGATTGACTCCAATTTTGAAAGAAGTTCTACTATGGGTAAAGTGCTATCAAACAGCATCACATGCTACAGAGAAATTTTTCATAAAAGCAAGAGGCTATCAATGTGGCTAACTTAATCATTGACTTGTTATAAGAAATTGCTGCTCCAGCCTTCAGCAACCACCACCCTGATCAGTCAAGCAACCATCAACGTTGAGGCAAGACCATACACTAGCACAAAGATTATGATTTGCTGAAGGCTTAGACAATGGTTGGCATTTTTTAGCAATAAAATATTTTTAAATTAAGGTATATACCTTGGTTTGTTTTTTTAAGACACACAAATTCTATTGCACACTCAATAGACTACAGCATAGTATAAACATACCTTTTATATGCACTGGGAAACCAAAAAATTTGTGTACTTTATATTGAGATATTCACTTTCTTGTAGTAGTCTGGAGCTGAACCTGCTATATTTCTGAGGTATGCCTGTATTTAAGTCATGTATCCTGCCTGGGACCTTTCCTGTTTTCTCACCAGTTCTTTTCCCCTAATAGTGAGTCCTTACTCTAATAACTGGCAGGGTTTATCAAATACTGTGCTACTGTGCTCATTTGCTTTGGTATGTTGTATACTTAGTCTGGTTTACTGATTGATTTCTCTATCTGTTTTTAACCAGTACCAAATAATTTTAATGATCACTGCTTTATATAGTGTGAGATCTGGTAGTGCTAGACCACCTTCTTTGCTACCTTTTTTTTATTATTTCCCTTGAGATTTATTGACTTTTTGTTACTCTGTAAGAATTTTGTTATGTTTATTTTTTTAGCTCCAAAAAATAATCTTTTGGTAATTTGGTTAGTATGCTGTGGAATAAATAAGTTAATTTACACAGTATTGTATTGTCATTTTTGGTATATTGACTCTACCTACCTATGAGAAATTAATATTTCTCTGATCATTTAGGTCTGTCTTTATTTCTGCAGAGTGTTTTGTAGTTGGATTCCTTTAGTTCCTGGGTGTGTCTTGGTAGATTCACTCCCAAAGGCATTTGGCTTTAGCAATAAAGTGATCTTTGGTGGCCCTGGAGAGAGCAGTTGCAGTTAAATGATAAAGTTGGAAACCAGATTAGATGTGAATGGGAGATGAGATAGAACAGGCAACAAGCATAGATAGTGTTTGTCAGAGTTTGGCTATGAAATGGAAAAAAATGTAGAGTATAGCTTGATGCTCAAGTGAAGGTTATTTTTTAGGATGGGAGAGATCTAGGCACGTGAGGACCCTGTTGAGTTTGGCTAACAAATTTGTAGTACACTTAGTCAGTTAGTTTTTTTGATATTTGGAGAAGTGGATGGTGGGAGTAATCCAGGGTTGGAGTATATAACTGGAGTAGCAGTGATAAGACAATTGGGCAAGAGATTCAGGGGTCCAGAGTGGAATAAAGTTGAACTGGTTAATTAAAAGGTTGAGAGATTTTGAAGGGAGGAACAGGAGACCAAGGCAGAAATTAATGCCTGGGAAAGCAGGGAGGGAATGACAGTAAAAAATAGGATATAGGTTGACATGGAGGGGTGGAATTTTGGATGACGTTAAAAACAAGAATGTGGGGGTGATGTGAAGAAGTTAATCAGTCATTCAGCAAGCATTTATTAATCATATTCTGTAAGCCAGGCACTGTGCTAGGCACTGGGGATGCAGATACAAAGAATGAAACAATTTTCATTTGAAAAGAACTTACATTCTAATTGGGGAGACATGGATATAAGGATATACAGTATAAATACAGTGAAATACAATGTAGTATAAGCATAAACAAAGTGAATAGTAGGAAGGGTGGAGCTTGGGAATAATAGTAAAGAATAGGCTTTGGAGTGACGGAAAGTGATGGTGATTAAAAATAGGAAATGGGATGACAGTAAAGACTAGCATATGGAGGTGACCTGAAATAGAGGTAAGGTTTGGGAAGTGACATGGAGGGGTAGGGTTGGGGATGGCAATAAGGAAATGGATATGGGATGACAGTAGAGAATAAGTTGTTATTGTTATTCAGTCATATCCAATTCTTTATAACTCCATGGACCATAGCAGGCCAGGGACTTTTATCCTTCACTATCTGTTGAAATCTGTCCAAGCTCATGTTTGTTGCTTTCATGACACCATCCATCTCTTCCTCTGCTGTCCCTTGTTCCTTCTGCCTTCAGTCTTTCCCAACATCAGGGTCTTTTTCAATGAGACCTATCTTAACGTGGCCGGAGTAAGGTTCAGATTCAGTATTTGACCTTTCAGTGAATAGCCTGAATTAATTTTTTTAAGCATTGACTAATTTAATCTCCTTATTGTCCACGGGACTCTCAAAAGTCTTTTCTAGAACTACAATTTGAAAGTGTCTATTCTGTGATGGTCAGCTTTCCTTATATTTCAACTCTCACAGCCATATATTGCTACTGGGAAAACCATAGCATTGACTATACAGACCTTTGTTATTGAGGTGATACCTCTGTTTTTTAGTATGTTTCCAGATTTGCCATAGCTTTCTTTCCAAGGAACAAGTATCTTTTGATTTCATGGCTGAGGTAGCTGTTTGCTTTGAGCCCAAGAATATAAAATCTGAAACTGCTTCCATCTCTTCTCCCTCTATTTGCTAGGAAGTGATGGGACCATTTGCCAAGATCTTAGTTTTTTTTTTTTTTGAAGTTAAGCTTGAAGCCAGCTTTTACACTCTCCTCTTTCACCCTCATCAAGAGGCTTAATTCTTCTTCACTTTTTGCCATCAGAATGGTATCATCTGCATATCTGAGATTGTTGATATTTCTCCCAGCAACCTTAATTCTGTCTTTTGACTCATCTAGCCTGGCATTTCGAATGATGTACTCTGCATATAAATTAAATAAATAAGGTGACAATATACAGCCTTGTACATGTTGGATTCGGTTCTAACTGTTGCTTCTTGCCACATATAGGTTCTTTAGGGGACAAGTATAGATGATCTGATACTCCCATCTCTTTGAGGATTTGCCATATTTTGTTGTGATCCACACAGTAAAGGCTTTAGTGTGGTCAATGAAGCACAAGTAGATGTTTTTCTGGAACTTCCTTGTTTTCTCCATAATCCACTGAATATTGGCAATTTGGCCTCTAGTTCCTCTGCCTCTTTGGAAACTGGCCTGCTCTTCTGGTAATTCTCAGTTCACAATTGCTGAAGCCTAGCTTGCAGATTTGTAAACTTAATCTTGCTGATGTGTGAAATGAGAAGAGTTGTTCAGTAATTTGTACATTCTTTGGCATTGCCATTCTTTAGAATTGGGACATAAACTGATCTTTTCCAATCTAATGGCCACTGTTGAGTGTTCCAAATTTGCTGGCACAAGAACAGTAATTTAACAGCAAAATCTTTTAGGATTTTAAGCAGCTGGAATTTCCTCACCTCTAGTAGCCTTATTATAATAGGGGTGGGATGGGGGGGGGGCGTTACACGTAGAAACAGGTATGTGAGGGGCAGGTGACAGGAAGGGAAGGATGGTGTTGGGGCAAGTGGAGGAATGGGTGGGCCTTCTCTCTCACTGGGGGCCTGGAGGGCAAGGCTAATTCTTCTTTCCCAGGCCCTGGTAAGTATGCCTTTTCCCCCCTTGGGAGTCCGGTGGATAGCGCTAAAAGATCATTTGGTGCCTGGTGGGCAGGGCCACTCTCTTATTTGGGGGCTCCATAGGCGGGGCTCCATCCTCATTGGGAGTCTGGTGGTTGGGCTAAGCTGGCTCTTGGAGCCTGGTGGGCGGGGTTACTCCCTTCTTTAGGGCCTGGTGGGTGGGGAAGTGGGCGGGGCTACCCCCACTCCGGGGCGAGGATTGGTTCCTGGCTGGGCCGAGGCGGAGCAGCAGGAAGTACCGCTCTGTACCCCGGCTCTGGCTCCCCTAGCCTCACTAGTGTTGGGAGCCATGGGCAGCCGGGCCTCGTTCTCCGCGGCTGCTGCCTCTGCTTTCCTCCTCCTTGCCTTGGGCCCGACCCTGCCCAGCCCGGCGGCCGCTGCCCCCCACCTGCCTCGGGCCGCCCAGACCCTCCAGCTGTCCAGCTTGCCCAGCCGCGCCCCCGCCCCTGCTCCCGCCCCCGCCGCAGGGCTCAGCTACAAGACCCACTACCTGGTCCAGCAGGTAAGTGCTGATCGGGAGGGAGAGTTGTCCTCTAAGGAAGCCTCCTCCTGCCACCCAGGCCCGTGACCCCAAATCCTAGCTCGGAAGCTCGCTGGATTTGTATCTCCATCCCCTCAGAGGATACCCCAAACCTGTTCTCCATCGGGAAAGGGTTCCTTCAGCTTTTAAGTGCTTCAAAAAAGGAGCTGCCGCACCGCTTCCCAAAGCCAGCCCAGAGCACTGGCGCAGTTCCCCAGCTCCGGGGGTTTGGAACCTCTTCCTCAGTCCAAGAGACCCTCTCCGTGAATCCTGCTAGATTTCCTTTCTTTCTTTCTTTCTTTCTTTCTTTCTTTCTTTCTTTCTTTCTTTCTTTCTTTCTTTCTTTCTTTCCCGACCAGCTTTTAAAACTTGCATCTTCCCATCCATCTCCCTACCCCTAGTTCCCGGGGTTTGAAATTTCTTCCTTAGTCGTAGACCCTTTTTCTTTCATTATTTCTCCCTCCCCCATTTCCTATCCTATACCATCTTTAAATGCCCGAAACTCCTCAGACTAACTTATGTCTTCATTCACTGCATTCCCAGGCAGATGTGAGGTCTGAAATTCCTTCCTTAGTCGAAGAGAGCCCTCTGACTTCATTCTTCCCCCCTCTCCTCAAAGTTTTTAGTAGTCTCCATCCTTCTGAATTTCCTTTTTTTTTTTAATTGGCTTATAATACTTGAACCTCCCTCTTCCAGCTTAACTCCTCTCCTTAGTGAGGTCCAGGGGTTTGAAATATGTACCTTAGTTGAATAGATTGTTTTTGTTCCATTATCTCCGCCCCTCACCAATTCCTTTTTTTTTTTTTTTACATGCTTAAAATGACTTCAACTCTCCCAGTCTAACTCTTCTGCCTAACATTTGCAGGCATATATAAGTCTGAAACACTTTTCTTCATACAAGAAATACCTGTAACATCATCCTCTCCATCAAATTAAAGACCCCTTCCTTAGGCCAAGTGACCCCAGGGTCATCCTGCCAGATTTCTTTCTTTTCCTTTCCTTCCTCCCCCCCTCCCCAGCCCATCAGCTTATAAAAGTACATCTCTACCTTCCAGAATTCATCTCCCTAATTCTAGCACCAGGGATCTGAAATGCCTTTCTTAGACTTTTGCTGTCTTTCAATTGTTTCAGTCATGTCCAACTCTTTGTGGGGTCATTTGGGGTTTTCTTGGCAAAGATACTTGGGTGCTTTACTATTTTCTTCTCCGGCTCATTCTACAGATGAGGAACTGAGGCAAACAGAGTTAAGTGACTTACCCAGGGTCACAAGAATCTGAAGTCAGATTTGAACTTAGGAGTCTTCCTGACTTCAGGCCTGGCACTCTCTCCACTATACCACCTAACTTGTTCTCCTTATCCTTAGAGGCCTTTTTTTCTCCTTATCCTACTCTCCTCTTTCAGCCCTTTCCTTTTTAGCAGCTAAAAATGCCCCAAACTCTCCCAGCTTAATTCTTCTCCCCACACAAGCATTTTCAGACAGATGTAAGTCTGAAACTCTTTCCTCAGTCTGAGGGATCCCTCTAACTCCATCTTCCCCACCAAATTTGAAACCTCTTCTGTTAGTTAGAGATCCCTCTAATTTTCCTCTTTTCTATTCTCCCCTTTAAAATACCTGTACCACCCTGCCAGTGGTATGAAACTCAAGTAGGAATGGATCCCTTCAAGTGGCATGTTGATTTAGAAAACTACAAATTAACATTATCCATTACAAATCCAAATGCAATAATGTATTTTAATTAATTTTGTTAAACATTTCCAAGTTACATTTTAATCTGGTTCTGGCCTAACCAGTTTTGTGGAAGGCTTGTGCCTTGGGGCTTTGAGTTTGACATATCTCTCAGTTCTAGTCCAACTCATTTTTTTCTACCTATGGCTCAAGGGGTTCACCACTCTTTCCTTAGTCTAAGAGGCCTCTTTTCCTCCATCTCCTAGCTCCATTCCAAATTCTATCTATTTTAACCAAGTAGCTAAAGAAATCCCAGTGTGGGGTTTGCTAGGGTTGTTTGTGGCTGTAAGACGCTTTGAATACAGATTGTTCTTATGAAACTTGAACTTAGAGTTTTAAGATAGGCTTGAATGCATTTTATGTTTAGCTTAGCTACAGGATGAGGCATTTCTAGACAGATTTGGGGTTTAAAGGTATTGTGTGGAAACATGATAAGATTTCTCCATTGGTGGAATGATAGGGATAAAAAAAGCAAAGCTTCATAGTTGTTCAGTCATGTCCAACTCTCAGTGACCCCATTTGGGGTTTTCTTAGCAAAGCTACAGAAGTGGTTTGCCATTTTCTTCTCCCTCAAAGCTTTGTTACTCACCTGAGCTTGTTCTATTGTTCTACAGTTTAGAGTTGAGGGGAGTGAATCTCTAATCTAGAATAAGCATAGTGGTTTTTCTTGACTCGTTATGGCATATTGGAAAGAACTAGGAATTAAAATTTGAATTTGAGTTTCAGCCTTACCGTCATTTGTGACTGGTTAAATTTTTTCCCTTCACCTGGCTTTCATCTGTAAATTGTTGGATTTGGACTAGATAATTTTTGAGGTAGCACACAATCTATATTTTCAGTTGGAGAGAGAAAGTAGGGAAACTAGATTCTTCTACTAATTCACTCTGTGAACGAACTTAGGCAAATAACATAACTTCTCTAGGCCTTAGCTTTCTCATCTTTAAATTGAGCAGCAGCCTGGACCAGATAATGTCTTGTCGACCTGAAAGTTTGGTTAAAGGAGGCAAACAGGCCAGGTGATATGTAACTCCACATTGTTTATTCCCTTAAAGCTAGCAAATACATACATGTATGGAGCCAGACAAAATCTGACTGCCTGAACAGAAGAATGAGAAGGTTTAAATACATGTTTAGAACAGTCACAACTCAGCATGTCTGTGTTACTCAATTTTATGATCTCCATGTATGTTTAACCATGATACAAGAGAAGGACTTTTCTAAATTGAATAGGTTGTAAATACAATAAGATAAGAGAGTTGACAAGGGCCAATTGAAACTACAACCCAGTGTTTCTGTGTTTAATTTACCGTTAACATTCCATAACACAGTATATGCCCATAAAATATTAAGATAGTTTCTAGGGTTAAGGGTTGGCTAATAGACAGAGGAAAGAATGCTCTTAAGTCAGCCTGATCTGGCCCTGTTGACATAGGAAAGGGTATTCTCTGAGTTTACTCAGAGAACAAAGAGGTTGTTAGGTTCAGACTCTTCCTCTGGTTAATCAGTTCAGGCTCTGACCCTTATTGAAGTTACTAAATTGATATTAAATGATTATCAGTCTGAAGTCCTTTCTAGGTTTATTGTTTGATGAGTTAATGTGATTTAAGTGTTCAGAAAATGGTTATTTATGATGAAGAGAAATGGCTCAAAGAAGAAAAGGAGATTTTGGACTACAGTATAGAAAAGTGACCATAAATGGGGAAGTACAAAGCAAATGAAAGAATTGTGAAATTCTTGCTTTTTTATTTTTATGTTTTGATTGGGCTTGTGATTTCATACATGTGGTTAATTCTCTGTCCAAAAAAAGTCCCTACAATGATCCAGATTTGTAACTTCTGTAATTTAGAGAGTTGCCCAAAGCAACTTTTATGTTAACCTCTCTTATGCAAGTTATAAATGGCCGATGGGGTGAAGTAGCCAAGACATGTATCAAATAAATCTTTAGTCAACTTGGGTTTTGCTCATGGGTTTATATTAGCAAGATATCAAATCTTTTAGAACACAAAACAATAACTAGTTAAATTAGTCAGTAACAAATTAAAATTATTGTAAACTATTCTTCCTCACCTGCTAGATCACTTTGATTTTTACAAGTGGTTGTTTTTTGGAGAAAACAATCCATACATTTTTTATTTGTTACAATATTAGCAGTGATTAACTTCTGAATCACAGATTTTCTGTTTGTTGTTATTCAGTGTGCAGATTTTCAAACAAATATTATTTGTATCATTAATTTTTTTTCATAAAACAAAATACATCATGACGCTATTAATATTGATGAGTTTAAATTTTTATAACGTGATCTCTATTTATTATTTCAAAATGTTTGAGAGTCAATAGCTAAAGTGAATTGTCATATTTTTAAAAAGGTTATTTACCTATTATTTACATGCCCTCATTTCTTTAAGTATGCAATACTTTCAGTTCTTAAAAAGATAGAAAAATGTGTAAACTCTTAAACATTTAACTCAAGTATGTTTTAATTACCAAGTGATTAAAAACTCCATTGAGCTTGAGAATCCGTAACTTCATCCACTATATACTTATGGTTTAGTGAGCATGGCATTATACAGTCAAGAGTTATAGGTTTAAATTGTAGGCTTGCCATGAACTAACAGTGTGACCTTGGATAAATCATAACTTCCCAGAGCCTCAGATTCCTTAAAGAATAGAATGAAGGTTTTTTTTTCCTGAATGACTTCTAAAGCTCCTTCGCCTCTAAAATTTTTAGACTCAGGTTACAACCTGCTTTAGTTCATACAAAAGGAAGCTCCAAACCAAACAAAACTGAAGACTAAATCACTTAATTGCTACTGTGCTTATGTCAGTGTGCTTGTGTCACTGAGAAGGATTACTTCCCTTTTTTTTCTTTGTCCATTTTGTACCGGTGTTTTTCTTCAGTTCCTCAAAGTCTTGATGTTGTGCTCATTTGTTAGAAATGACCTAAAACAAAACTGAATTTGAATAGCAAATACTTTAATTGTAGATCATTTGTATAATGTTATGTGAATATTGAGATAAATATTTATGCATCATGCATTTATTGGGTCAGATAATCATATAAATTAGTTGTAATAGCTCTATCAATCATCTAATGTAATTCTACCTTGTTTTACAGATTCATTTCTACAAACATGAAGTGCCTGCTATGTGCAAGGCACTGAGCTAGAGGAGAGAGGAAGCACATTTTTGGTCTGGGGTGGGGGTCAGCCTATGCAAAGGTTTGGGGTTGGAGATTGAATGTTATGTATAGGAAACAGCAACTTGGCCAGTTTGACTGGAATGTAGACTATGTGAGGAGAAATAATGTGTGTGTGAGGTCGCAGTAAACTGTGTATTCAGTTTAGAAAGATAGGTTGAAGCAAGATTGTGAATGGTTTTAAATGCTGACAGATGTGGTTTTGTAATTTATCTTCAGGGTGATAGGGAACTACTGAAGTTCCTTGAGCAGAGGAATGATATAATAGTACCTTTGTTTTAAAAATTTCAATTTGACAAGCTATTTGAAGAATGAATTGGAGAGGGGAGAGGCTGGAGGCAGGAAGACCCATTAGGAAGTATTACAGTTTATAAAACTATAGATTGTCATACACTTTCCAGTAAATGAGAACTGTGCCTCAGACCCCAATTAGGATGTTAACTTGATTTTCTGAGGTCAAGATGGGTCTTTGGATCTGGTTGGTCTGTGTGGCCAAGGGCCAGTGCAGGTGGCTGGTGAGAGACCTGGTGTCTGAGCCTTCTCTTGCTGCAGAATAGTTGATTCACTCACCTTCCTCTTTGGCTTGTATTTGCATCTCCTTTACCACTGACAAGTATTTGCAAAAAAGAATATCATATGTGTGCAAAGGTGGGAAAGGGTGAAGATAGACAGAAATATATGGGAAACTATGGTTCAGGAAAAAGAAGTGAGAGAGACCAATGACTTTAAGTTTTATGTGAACATTTTCTTCAAAGAAAAAAAAGTGGTAGGCCCACCAGCAAAAGACATCACAAAGAATGAAATGGATTATATCTTAATAGACAGGAAAAACATTATTATTGACATGGGAGATACTCCTGATTTGGCTTTCTGCACACAGTCAGACCATTGATTCATCAGAGCCAAAATCAGAATTTGTAATAAACAAGAAGAATATAATGAGAAAAAGATGTGGAACATGATAAAGAAGATTTAACTCAATTATTTAAAAAAGCTATTGAAACTCAAGCATAGAAAGTGGACAACAGAAATGATATCAATACTGATTATACTAATTTCCTACAGAAATTATTATCTCCTCTACAACAGAGACCAAAAGAGCCAAGAAAGTGCTTTAGTCAGCTAACATTTGACTTGCCAAATGGAAAGAGATGGCTGCCAGGGCCATTCTGGGTTGAGGAAATTGAGGGGATTAGGACAGCAATTGTTTAATTGTGGAAATGGAGTGAACCACTCTTGCTCCATCTTATGCCTCAATTCTGGAGCTAGCTCAGTTCCCTTTCTGTTCAATTATGGGCCTAGTCCAAATTCTATCTCATGAGAAAATTTTATTCAATTGTGGGACTTGGGAGAAAATCTTATTGTATTGTTTGAACCTAGCCCCTCATGGCTAGGAAACTCAGCAACTTTTCCCTGCTGTTGAGACACCCTTAACCAAGGACCTAGGTTATGTTAATCAGAAACTCAGACTCAAAGATTGATGCAAGGAGTTTTCTCACAATTGCGTATCTCAAACAATCCATATTTCTTATCTGAAAACTGGCCCATGTTGATCAATCAGTTATTGTTTCCATGTTCCTTTGATTGTTCACGGACACTTGGGGGAGTGGGACATCTATTTTTGATTTCAGGAAATTGTACCTATTCACTCTCTCCCAACTTGGAAAATCCCTAATTTTTCTTCCTGTTAGAAACTAGATTACCTGTTATGTTGTTTCCTTTTAATTAATTGATCTTATTTGATTATTTTTAGTATGTAAAAGGACTTGGTCCCAATTTGTTTGGGCAATTGGCAAGCATTGCTTAATAAATCAATATGCTGAGAAGATTGAATCTTTGTTTTCCTTAGTCATTTCATCTTTTGCCTGCCACAGGAATAGGATATAGACTTGCCTATAAAGTCCTACAAAGAAGATCGATGGATCTTTGTGAGTAGAGTTGTCTCATCAAGCAGAGAGAAGCCTTTGAGGTTAAAAGTTATTTAAAGAAAGCTTGATAAGATAACCATACCTATTTGCCACATGCTTCTATTTGTAGTCCTCTTTCCATTTTCATCTTTGAAATGGGTGTGATTATCTTAAAAGAGCTTTGCAAATTGCATTTTAAGATGATTGTACAGATTTCAAGGCATTTACATTAGCTATTTTTGTGATGTTGGGGGAAATGGAGGAAGGCTTTGACAACCTTGCATGAACTCCTTGTAGCAAATTTTGGGGAGGATGTGGGCAAGACTTGCACAGGATGGTCAGGTGTGGATAGGTTGTGATCTGCATTATTGTAGGGAACTCTCAAATTGACATTACAGATCCATTTGAGTATTTAAATATTGAGTTAAAAGATTTTCCTGCATATTTATGTAATCATAATTTTTGTTTTTTTATTAATATGACCTACCATGTTTATAGTTTCATACCCTGTATCTCTGGTATAAATCCAACCCAGTCGTAGGGTATGATCTTTATAATATGTTTCTGTAGCCTCTTTTAAAATATTTTATTCAATATCTTTGCATTTTGATATTCTTTAGAAATATAGTTTTCTTTCTCTGCTTTGGCTCTCCTTAGTTCAAATATCAAGACTGTATTTGTATTATGAAAAGAATTTGGTAGGCTCTCTTCTTTTTCTATTTTTGCAAAGTTTTAGTTTATTTTTGGATATCTTTGGTAGAATTTACTTGTAAATCCATCGGGTCCTGGTTTTTTTCCCCCCTTTGAAAATTCATTTTGGTCTTATTCTATTTCTTTTTCTGAGATTGGACTATTTAAATTTTTTGTTTCTTGCTCTGTTGTGCTGGGTATTTTATATTTTTATCCCAATTCTGAAACATACTGGCTGTGTGACCCTGGGCAAGTCACTAAATCTCTCAGCATACTAGGCAATTACCTAAAAGTATAAATTGCAGGGAAGGTGCTAACTTGCAGTGGTAGAGAATGTTTCTCATTGGGAGCTTATACCAACGAAATCACGGATCCAGTCCCTGTCTCTGTGTTTGTCCTTATCCCTTTATATTTTTGTAAATGGTCATCCATTTATTTGCTTTGCTGGCATATGATTGGGCAAAATAATTTCTACTAATTTTTTTATTCACTCTTTATAGGTAGTGAATTCTTTTTTCATTTTTGATACTGGAAATTCCTCACATAGTACGTTGGCTATTGAGGGGAGGGAATCCAAAAGTGTGGTTCAAATAACAGTGCTGATAAGAATAGGATACAGTGGGAACATAGCAGATCTGTTCCATTCTTTAGGATTGTCTGGTTTACCTGGATCTCATTCTAAGTTCTTTAAGATCCTTTTTTCCTAACTTACTTTTCACTGTTTTGTGACAAAATCCAGTTTATAATATTTCATTATTCTTCTCTATTATTATTTGCAAATGGGTTGGTATTAGACACTGGTATTGCCTTTGGTTGCTGTGGTGGGTGAGAGATGAAATGACCCAGGAAACAAAGGTTCAAGCTTCCAAGCACATAGATTTATTAAGCAATGCATGCTAATTGCATAAGAATCTGGATCAGACTTCCTCAGCTTTGGCACTGGACCCCCAAATACAGGGGGAGGCAGATTTTTATGCATTAAAAACAATTAATCAAATAAGACCAATTAATTAAAAAAAACAATGCCATGATACAAAATTAGGTAATCTGATTTCTAATTGGAGGAAGGATTAGAGACTTTCCAAGTTGGGAGGGGGAGAGTCAACAGGTGCAATTCCCTGAAATTAGAAAAAGAGGTGTCTCACTCCCCATCAATGTTTGTATTCAATCTAAGGAACATGGAAACAACTGATTAACCAGTATGGGGCCAGTTTTCAGATAAGACATAGGGGCTGCTTGAGATGTATAATTGTGAGAAAGCTCCTTGCATCAGTTTTCAGATATGATTGGGTTTCTGGTCAGCATAACCTAGATCCTTAGTTAAGAGTCTCTAAATGACAAGGAGAGGTGGTCCAGCTTCCTAGCCACTCAGGGCTCGATTCAAACAATAAAATAAAGTTTTCTCAAAATTCCCATAATTGAATTATATATAATGCCCACTATATATAATTGAATACAATTGAGTTGAATTCTGTCTTTTCACAAGACATAAATTGGACTAGACCCGTAATTGAGCAGAAAGGGAACTGAGCTAGCTCCAGAATTGAGTCACAAGATGGAATCAGTATGGTTCACTTAATTCCCACTACCACTTGCTGTTTTAATTTCCTCACTGCCATGACTTTGCTGGGCAAATGTTTGCTAATTAAACTATCTTTGATCTTCCAATTGTGGCTATTGTTGTACAACAATTAAAATTCTCTGTGAAATGGTAGTAAAATCAGTGTCTGTTTTTGCCCATTTTGCCATGTCAGTTTAATCTGACCACACAGCAGATTCTGAAGTGATGTAAGTAGTCATATCCTGTCCTTTGAGATTTAATCAGTTTCATTTTGATTATGATTTTTAGTATTTCTCATGTCCAGGGACTTCTGACTTTCATTCTTGAAACCAAAGTCTTCATGATATACAGCTATTAGGCACCTGAAAATTCTATAAGTCTTTGACTTTTTTTGTTTTCTGAACTTGGATTATATTTTCCAACAGAGTTTTCTCATTCTTCCCCTATATCCACCTTCATGGTGAAGTATCAAGGTTTGTAGAATCTTACCAAGTTTTTCATTGCCTTTTTCTTCTTAGTCTTCTGCCACAGGTGTTGGCACAAAGGTTGCAATTATCTTCTTGATGGTCTGTTTATTTATGATAATTATTACCAGTGCAAGGAAAAGAAGATAATATAGCTTATAAAATATTTCTTGATACCTTTGGTTACACAATGAAACCAATTTCTTGGATCCTTTAATCCAGAGGCAACATCATGTAGTAGTAATGAATGTTGGGCTTGGAATCAGGAAGGCCTAAGTTCAGATACTGCTTTAACATTTTTATTAATGAATGAATGAAAAAAGATTTACTATGCATTTATTCAAAGCACTCTCCTAAGTGCTGGAGATGAAGTGTGGGCTTGTTATTTATTTTTGTTTGAATCCTAGTTTTGATTTACTTAATCCCAATTTAAAACATTTATAGGTGTATATCTCTATATATGACTATATGCACATATATAGTTCTTATATCTAATTGACATTAATATACAAATGATTCACAGCCATTTTGCATCACACTTTGATTGTCATTTTAGAGGCTAAAACAAATGAATCTATGCAACCTCTTTTTTCACTGCCTACATAATGTTGATTTCCCAGCTTAGATTGGGTGGGAAAAGGACTATTCTATTAAGGTCCCATAGGACCATTAGATAATCAGGAATAGATTAGATATCAGGAATGCACATATGAATATAACTCAGTGTGTTGAAGTTATAGATTACTGTGTACTCAGGCACAATTTCACTTAATCTTTCTTTCCCTATTTCTTGTTCGTTCCATTCTAAGCTGTTATTTTCTTTGGCTCCCAATCCCTTCCCTTTGCATCCTGAGACAGTCATAGGGCAGATAAAGTCCATGGCAGAGAATGCAGATATTTTGCCTCCTCACAGTGTAGTTGAGAAGCACTGTTCCAGGGGATGGTCTAGTTTTAACTGCTGTAGTGCTGATGCCTTCTCTTGTTTACTTCATTTTGTAGAGCATGAAGCAAAAAACATCATGTGCCTATGGTATTTTAATGATGACCTAGTATGGAATCAAAGGATTGGGATAGCAAGAGCAACTGGACCTAGGATTTCATTGTTGTAGGGAACTCTTGGGTGGTGAAATGCCCTTGACCAATGTAAGTCAATGTCTTCTCTGCTGTTTGTGGCCTGAAACAGTTGACTTGAGCTCTAAGAGGTTGAGACATGCCCAGGATCACACAGTTGGTGTATATCAGAGGTAGGAAATGAATCCAGGTCTTCCTGGCTCCAAGGCCAGCTCTCTACCACACCATACTCTCTCATCACAGTCTCTTAAATCCTGTGGTATAGGAATGACTCTGGGTCATTCACTCATCAGGTATTGACTGAGCATGAACTATGTGCAATATATCATGGGAGACATAAAGATCAACAAGATGAAATCCTTTCCTTTAATAAGTTTATAATATTAGATGAGAAGATATACAAATGACTCCAATACAAGGCAGAATGTCATAGCAAAGTTATTTAAATACACAGACTTATAGTCCTAATGGAGCAAAGGTCAAAATTACATCTCCAGTTGAATTAATGAGTTTTGCAGAATGCTAATGTTGGACTAAGTTTGTAACAGTTAAGGAGTAGAGCAGGGTTTAGCAATCCATGGCACATGGCCCTAATCACCTTTTGAAGGAATGACATATTCTCTTTTGCTGAATGTCCAATTATTTTCCGTAATAATTAGTTAGACTCAGCTTTGCAAGCTATGTTTTTTAGGGTACCAGCTGACCTTTGCTTTTTAAGAATACCATATTCCAATTTTTCACTTTTTTTTTGCATACACATATTAATCTTCGAATAATTCTCCCTGGAATACGAAAAGTTTTTTTCCTCCCCTTGATTCCTGTAGAGTTTATTTGATGCTGTAATTTTGAAATCTGACTACAATGTTTCTTGCTGAACTAAGAATGGAATTTCATCCTACTGGTATTCTGTGGATTATACTTTGCCATCTATTTCTTATATTTCTGGGAATTTTTTTCTATATGATTTCCAGAAGTTTAGTATTATAGGTTTATGTAATTCTTAGTGCTTTCCCTCTGTTGATTGTTTTCAATTTAGCCTGTAAATATAGTTTGTTTATACATAGTTATATTGTCTTTATTTGTATCCCTAAGGCTTACCACAGTGCCTGGCACATGGTAGACACTTAAATGTTTATTGACTGACCTCTGCTGTGTTTCCTCCTCCTGCTTTCAATCACTATACCTCTCAGATTGCCAGAAAAACTGGAGTATTTGTCATCTGCCTACTTTTGAAAGGTTCATGAGAAAATATTTAATTGTGCCTATGTGCATTTTCTCTAAACTTGCATTTAAGATGCATATTTTTTGAAAAAAACTGTTTAGCAATACTACTGGTTTAAAGCACTGAACAATTTCCCAAATGGTAAAATGCATTCATTCTGCTTTTCTTCTTCATATTTAATCCTGGAACCTTTCCCAAATATATGTACTGATATACTAAATCAATGGACAAGTTCTTTTAATGATCATAAATTATCCAGTGCACACACCTGACTTTATAATGTTTTGTGAATACTCTTTTTTTTGGAGGGGGGAGGGTAGGGCAATTGAGGTTAAGTGACTTGCCCATGGTCACACAGCTAGTAAGTGTGTCAAGTGTCTGAGGTCAAATTTGAACTCAGTTCCTCCTGACTCCAGGGCCCGTGCTCTACTCACTGTGCCACCTAGCTGGCCCAAGGATGCTCTTTACAAAATATCACTGCTACATTCCACTAATATCTTCCTTCTCTTCCCTATAACAAATGATGATAGTCAAGCAAAATGAATAAACACAATGGTCATGCACCAGACCTAACTTTTCAATACAAATTTCTCTCCGTGATGCTCTGTGTTAGCAAATATTGAAACATCAATGCTTCAAACAGTGTCTGGTACATAAGAAGTGTTTAATAAGTATCTATCAACTGATATCACAATCTCCAAGGTAGTAAAGTTTCTTTTAACCCCAAGGGCAATGGAGAAATACATGGTGGGCACAAATAATCTACAGCATGTTTTGGATGATGACCTATGCACCAGGAGGCAGCAGGAATAATGGGAAAAGCAACGGTTTTAGTGTCAGAGGACTTAGGTTCATATCCCAGCTCTTTCACTGGCTACTTGCGTGACCTGGAGCCAGTCATTTCTCCTCTTTGTATCTCAGTTTTCTCATTTGGAAAACTAGGGGACTGGATTCAGTGACCTGTATGGTTCCTTCTACATGAAATTACAGAAGGATTATCAGTGAAGAAATACATTGGAAAAGAAGTTAAATCACCATGTAATATGAGTGAAGATAACAAAAGGAGAACCAAAAGCCTTTAGCATGTGGGGATCATTTCTGGAAGATCTATGAATAAATAAGAATTAGAATTGCCTGGGCTCAGAAAGCATGGATATATTGTAATTTATTGCAATGGAGGGGATATTCACCTTGATGAGATCATGAATCCATCAAAGTATTAAGGGAATATTATTAGTTATGTCCAGTTATACAATGAGTGGTTCTCTTTTCATTAAAAAAGCACTATTGAATGTAAAAATTATACTAATTTATTTCAGTTAACCACTTCTATAAGAAACTTGACTCTTTTGACTTATAGACCTAATTCCCTCAATAGGATAAAGTAGTAATAATAATATCATAGGTCCCTCTGATTTTTATTTATAGATAAAATGTTCACATAAGTATTAGTTAATTATAAGAATGTGGGTCTCTACCTTTAATAAATTCTTAATGTGTATTATTCTAGATATCTGACACTGTGCTGCCCTAAAGACTTCTCTGTGCATATCAACGACAGATGTCAGTGATGTCTGATGTCTAGGATGTCGAGGCAAAAATTGAAGATTATATAATTAATAAGCAGATGATGCACAACCTCTAGGCAGAAACACATTTTCAAGTATAGGAAGCCTTTGCTTCCCCAGCCATTGTCATACTACTCTCTCCAGCACTTGGAGAACCTTAGCAATAAATAGGATTAAAAGTTAGAAGGCTCTTTGAAATCATCTGTCATTTAAAAAAAATTACAACCATATATATATATATATATTTTTTCTCACGTCTCTCTTTCCATTGAACAGAAATAAAAACAAAACTCTTGGAAGATGTATACATGGATAAGCAAAACAAATGATTGCATTGGTCATGTACAACATATGTATCATTATACATCTTGAGACCATCACTTCCGTATCAGGAGGAGTAGGTAGCATGCTTTGTCATTAGTCTTCTGGAATCATGGTGGGCCATTGCCTTAATCAGGTTTCTCTGAAAGTGTCCCTTTCTTCATTTCTGATGATGCAGTGATATTCCATTACATTCATATACCATCCTTTGTTCAGTCATTCCCCAGTTGATGGGCACTCCTTAGTTTCTAGTTCTTTGAATGCATGATGCATTTAATAAGCACTTACAATATGGAAAGCCCTGTGCTAAGGCTATAAATATAAAAGTGATACAGCCCTTGCTTTTCAAAGTTCACATTCTAATGGGGGAGACCACACATGGATAGTTTTAGCTGCAAGTCAGATGGAAAAGTCCTATGGTCCTTAGAGAGCAACACCAAAGCTGGTGGTAATGTTTTGTGTTTAATGGCATTATTTAAGATCATTATTCCCAAGGCTCTTGGACTCAGGGTCTGGACTATCTCCATTGTGATGTGAAGGGAAATGGGGGTCAAGGTGGTGGTGGTTGGATTTGTCTGGTACATGTTGCCTCTTGTCTCTTCCAGAGTGCCTTGTTCCTTCAGTTTCTTTGTCACTACAAAAAGAGCTGCTATAAATATTTTTGCACATCTAGGCACTTTTCCTCTTTCTTTGATCTCTTTGGGTTATGGACCTATTAGTGTTATCGCTCTAGTTACCTATCCAACTTACTAGTGCTATGCAGTTTTCATCTGTCATTTTATAAATAAGTCGAGATAGAGACCTGGAGAGGTGTAAGTGATTTGTTGAAGGTCACATAGGTAATAACAGAGCCAGGATTTTTTTGAAGGGGGAAGGGGGATAGAAATGGAAAGAGGGGCACTAATAATACATAAGTGGGTTTGTAATCTCCAGGAGAAGGAAAAAACAAAGTACTTAAAGCTGCCCTTGGTGCTAATTAAGTAACAGTTAAATAAAAATCTTAAGAATTTTTTTAAAATCGTGTTGGTATTTGTCATAGAGTTGGCTTACTTTGATATGTTTTCCCAATTGTATACAACTGGAGTATTTGGCAAAGAGCACTGTGATTTAATAACCTAATTTAAACAAGGAATGACAATCAAGACAATGGTTCTTACTCAGCAGATGGGAAAGTGAGGAAGTACTTGTTTGTTAGTGAATTTTTATTTTTATGCATTGTATACTATGGGTCACACTGCAGACACTCCCTTTTAAAACTCTCGGAAACGGTTACTTCCTTTACAATGAGGGTTTCTTCCTTTCTTTGAGAAGTTAGTACAGCATCTACAGAAAGTAATGAAAATTATTCCTCTCCCTTTGGCAACGAGTATTTCCTTTTTTCATGAACAATTGACTTAAAATATTAATGATCTTTATGGGATTTGTCTTTTGGTTTTATCTCTATTAAAAATAATTTTAACTTTTATAAATTACTTTTTTTTAAACATATTAGGTGTTCAGTAAATAGCTATTAATTCATTTTTTAAAAACCTGCCTTTTGTTTTGCTTCATTTCAAGTCCTATTCTATGTGTCAGGGATTTTAATGAGCATAGCAATATTTCTAATCTATAGCCTCTCTTCTGACAGAGGCTTGAGAAATTATATCCACACACTATTTTTGCCAGGGTGTTGTGTGAGCTCTTCAGGTAGGGCTATTGCTCATCTAGCAGAGAAGAAATTTTCCCAGTGTTCATTAACTTTGTTTCCACAATACTTCTTTCTTTTTGCTTTCTTGGTCATTCACTTAACTTATTAGCTCCTCTGATTCAAATTTACTTAGAAGATTCTTTGGCCTTCAGCTGTCAACTCAATTCTTTTATGTAATTCAAAAAGCCCTAAATCATTCCTCTAGGGATTCTTTTCTGATTAGCTGCAAATAATAATAGTTTGTTAATTTTGGACTTAACACATAAATTCAATGCAGTGGGCTAACATGTGCCCAGTTTTTAATTTTAAGTTTCTTCCAGCCTTGTTGCTTGTTCCCAGGCTACCTTGCTTGTTGTCAGAGAGATTGTTTAGAGACTTCAAAATAATTTTAGTTATCAGCCTGGTAAAAACATAGGAAAGTAAATTTCTGTGGGGAGAAATCATATAAATTAATCTAAAACTATATACAATTTGGGGATGGGTGTGTGTGTGTGTGTGTGTGTGTGACTTCATCTTTCCCAGTCTTAGTTTTCTCCAATAGAGGTTATATTTTGCATTAACTACAGGATTATTGTGAGGAAAGCTTTTACCATACTGTGTAAATGTGTTTTTATTATTAGGCAGTTAAGTTCAATTGAACTACCAATCCTTTTGTATGTTGTCTTTCCACCATTAGATTATAAGCTCCTTGAGCAGAGACTGTCCTTTTTTGAATCTATATCCCTAGCGCTCAGCACAGTGCCTGGCACATAGTAGGCACTTAATAAATGTTTATTGAATAAATGATTGATAATGAATAGCATTTATGTATGGCTTTTAGGTTTTGCCAAATGCTGTACAAATATTATCTCATTTGATCTTCACAACAACCCTGGGAGGTAGGTGCTATTATTATCCCCATTTTATAGATGAAAAAACAAGCAGACAGGTTAAATGACTTGCTTAAGGTCACACAGCTAGAAAGTGTTTGAAGCTGAATTTGAACTTAGGTCTTCCTAATTCCACTTCTGTCATTTTATTGATTGCTCTACCTGCTGCCTCCTATTAATGATATACCAGAATGTCTAATGTCACTGTCATTATCTCCAGGAGATGAGCTCCAGGAAGGATCATGTCTTTAATTTGCTTTGTACACATCTAAGATATAACATGTTACTTAATAGCTTTAATGATGAGGATACATTATGTTCATCTTGCTCAATGATTTCTAAATTTTTGCAATACAAGCACCTTTTTTTTAAATATTAAATTTATTACCAGTTGTACTTTTAGTACTCTTTGAGTAAAGGGATGTTGGCAAAACACCTCCATAAACTTAGTGACACTTTTGAATGAAGAGAGCCAAAAAAGAATTTTTTATTCATTAAAAAGAATTATTTTTTAATTAAATTAAATTAAATTTGATTAAAAAGAATTATTTTCTTAATTATAACAGTATCTTTATACATTTGAAAAATAGTAATATATGTGCGTATGTTGGGGGGGGAGACATTATATAGTTGACAGAAGCTATGTTTATTCAAAGCTATCAGAATGACTACCTTATGGATTTGTGGAATGCTGAGTAGCTCCAGGATCCCTCTGGAGTCCATTCTTCACAAATTGGTGGAGTTGAATAAAGTTTTCATACTAAACTTGGGCCCAGGCACTGGTTACTGAGCAAGCTTAGTTTGAAATCTGAAGGCTGCTTGCTTTCCGTGTCATGTTGGATTGTGTCAGAATTACCCACTGCTAGGCATGTGAAGTAGGGCGATATAATGGATCATTTTATTCTCCCAGTTTTACAGTTATATAAAAAGGGCCTACAAAAGCAGGAGTTTGATTATGCTTCAGGCCTTTGAGCACTCAATGGAATTAAGAGCATAATTAAAAATATCTTGAAGGTATCACTTAAGAATGGCCTCGCAAAACGCTTAGGCAAAAACATACAAGAGATTATGACACTTTTGCAGTCAGCCTTGTGCTGTAGCCTGATGATTGTTTGAAAAGGGGTGTATGTAAACTACACATAGCCAGAGTTTTTCAGCACTCTTTAGTAAACAGAAGCTTCGTCTTTGGCAGTTGTGGTAGAGTAGAAAGTTCAGACTCCGAGCTAGGGACAGCCAACTTCAAATCCTTCTACTTCCTAGTTATAGGACCCTGGGCAAGGCATTTACTGTCTCCAGGGTCCCCATCCTTCTTGACCTCTGCAGTGTTCAATCCTGTTATCACTTCAGTCAGTGAACAGTCACCAAGCATTTATTAAGCACCTTCTATGTGTCAGGCTCTGTGCTAAGTGCTAAAATAGTTCCTGCCCACAAGGAAGGAACTCACCGTCTAAAGGGGGAAAATCATGTAAACACCTATATGCAAATGCTATGTAAAGGGTAGATCAGAGAGACTCTCCAAAGGAGGAGACTAGCATTAAGGGGGATTGGAAAGGCTTCTTGTGGAAGGTAGGATTTGAATGGAGACTTGGAAGAAGCCCGGGGATAATTTCAGCTCACATAGGTTCATTTATCATCTCTATGCATATGATTCCTAGATCTATATGTCCAGC
This sequence comes from Trichosurus vulpecula, assembly GCF_011100635.1. NCBI lineage: Eukaryota > Metazoa > Chordata > Mammalia > Diprotodontia > Phalangeridae > Trichosurus > Trichosurus vulpecula. Next base: position 111,451,680 of record NC_050574.1, read on the forward strand.
TTTAATCTTTTTCCTTGGCTCTAGTCTCATTTCAAACTTCCTCTTAGACATTTAGAACTGTATATCCCACAGGAATCTCAAACTGAATATATACAAAGCAGAACTCATTACCTTCCCTCGAATCCCCTCCCTACTCCCCCCTCCCACACTTCCCTAGGACAGCACCACTCTCACTGTGACTCAGTCTTACAATCTTAGTTTCATTATGGACTCTTCATTCTTACCTCACATATACTATCCTTTGCCAAATCTTATTGTTTCTTAAGAACATTTTTTGGATGTGGCTTCTTTTCTTTTTTTTGTCTCTCTTCATATGTCCTTTATTTTTAATTTGTGTATTTATAGTAGTCAAAATGATGTAGTTGTTCAGAGTTGTTCTTATAATATTGCTGTTGTTGTAGACAATGATCTCTTGGTTCTGCTCACTTTGCTCTTTCTCATTTCATGTAAATCTTTCCATGCTTTTTTAGATCATAGAGCTCATCATTTCTTATAGCAGTAGTATTCCACCACAACCTTACACCCCGACTTTCAGCCATTCCCCAATTGATGGGGATCCCTGCTATTTCCAGTTCTTTGCCACCACAAAGGGAGCTGCTATAAACATCTCAGTACATATATGTGTGTGTGTGTGTGTATAATTACTGTTTGTGAACTTCCTTCCATCTTATTTTCCATTTGTATTCCACTATTTTCTTTCTCAGCCTCTCTTTTTATGCTATCCCTGTTACCTTATTTTCTACCCCCACATCCCACCCTCCACTTCACCCACCCTTCCAAGAGTCCCTCCTCATCCTCTCCCTCACCCTCCCCACTCCCAATCTATGCACTCTTCTACAATACCCTTTCCCACCCTCTCCCCTTTTTATGACGCACAAAAAAGGTCAAGAATTCCTGCCTTGTGGCAACATGTTGAAGTGAAATTTCATTTTATTCAGTTTGGATTTCTACCAGAGACCATTATAATCAGAAAAGCAGCAAGAAGAAATGGAGCAGGTAATTTTGAACAGATACCAGCAGCCTGCAAGGGGAGGAGGCAGGGCTGTATAGTATAGTTAAACCTATTTAATGACTACAGCCACAGATTGTATATATTAAGAATCCAGCATTCTATTGGCTATTTCTACCTGGTTGGCTTACCTACATGTCTCAACCCAAACTCTTTTTTCCCCCTTGTGATGAGACTCTGTCACTTTGAAGTGATACAGTAACAGAAAAATATAACTTAATAATCACAGGTTTATGACTACTGAGTCTCTGAAGCTGGCAATATTCTAGCAAGATTCATAGGATTAAGAATTGGAATGATCTTAGAAATCAAGTTTGGTTCCTGTGTTTTGTAGCTGAGAAAACTGAGGCTCAGAGAAGGTAAGGGACATGGCCACGGTCACACAAGTAGTAATTAACAAAATCAAGACTGAAATTCAGGTGGTTGGATTTGAACTCCATTGCTCTTCGCCCTCTATTGTGGTTGCTGAGTATAAGATGATAGAAAAATGTTTTTGTAAAATAATTTTAAAAGTGGTTGAAGCTGTGCCAGAAATTTTGAAGAAATTTTCTTTCCTCAAATCAACAAATATTTATTGAGTTTCTGGAATGTACAGAACACAGGTACTAGGTGTCATATGGGGATATCCAAAAGTATTAAAAACAGTCTAGTCTCTCTGCTGAAGAAGCCCAAGAGCCTAGAGAAACATGTGAAAAGTTAAATAACATATCAGTAACAGCTGTGTAAGAGAATAAATGTCATGAAGTAATATATTGATTGCCAGATGAATAGTGCTATGTAGGTTGGAGAAATTTAGCTTCAGGTGTCCAGGGAAGATCTTAAGAAGGGAGGGAAATTGGGTGGGTCTTGAGGAATTACTAGGATTTCTATAGGCAAAGAGGCAGGGAGAAGGTATTATTCAGGGTACATTTGAGGGAAGAGCTACTGGATGAAGGGAGAATAGTTAGGAGATAGAAGTTTATGCCTGAACTTAGGTAGTAGCAGTAGGAATGAAAAGGAATGGAGAAAAAAAAATGGTGGTTCCACTAGTTAGGAAGCAAGGTGCAAGTAGATAGCATCTGATGTCTTTTAAGCAGTCAGAGAAAAGAACAGAAAGAAAGAGGCAAAAAGTGGCTGGAAATTGGATTTCTCCTGAAGGTCTGTATGGTAACTATGAAGGAAGATTTTGAAGACTGCAGATCAAAACCACCTGGATAAAAAATGCCACTGAACCTGAGAAAAGGAAGGAATGCTTGCTATATAAAAGCCTTCTGGTATCCATTGACAGGTGTGGTTAACTGGTTGTCACTGCAGTTAATAGTAAGGTAGGAGCCAGAGCAGTAGTTAAAAGGGTTTTGCTTGATTTTGTTTAACTTTGGGGTGGAGAGGTGGAGGCAGGGAGAGGGGAAGGATAGAAAATAGATTTTTGTTCATTGAAAAGAAAAAATAAAACTAAGTTTAAAAAATTAAAAAATCAAAATGCAGGTCATCTCAGCTGGAGAGGACTAGTTCAAAGGAATGGAAAGCTACCTGTCTTTTCTTATCAGGGAGATTTAAGTATTACTTGAACAAATGGAAAAGAACTCTAAGGAAAAGAAGGAATATCATGGAGAGAGCTAAAGGAAATCTAACCCTGTGTCAGAAAACTGAAGAGTAGAAGAATGTGATATTGTAAAAGAAAGGAAGAAAAAGAACCACTGAATTGAGCTGGGGTTTTTCACCTTGAGTTCATGGGCCCTCAGGAAGATAATGGATAAATTTTAGGGCATCTCTCAATTTGAAAGGGGAAAGATTACATCTTTATTTTCTTTTATTTCTAACTTAATTTTAGCATTTTCTTGAATTATGAATTAAAATAATTTATTGTGAGAAGATGTCCATAGGCTTCACCAGACAGCCAAAGGGAACCATGACACAAAAAATTTTAAGGAACTCTGTCATAGAGGTTAAAGCTGGACCCTCTGGGGAGGAAGCAAATTCTCATTCTTCATAATTAGGTGATGAAGATTCATAGATTCTGGAGAAAGGTCATCTAGTACTGAGTCCTAGAGGAAGAGATGAGGTCTGGCAGTTTGATGTCTCACTGTTGATTGTTAGAAAGCAAGTTGATCTTATATAAACAGTAGGAAGATATATCTGAACAGGAGGAAGATACATAGTCTTTCTCTGATATGCATGGTAGGAAAGGTCTCTTGGGAGCTTTGGTTCAATATTGGAATGAAATGGAACATTCATAGAAGGTCTGACAGTTAACAGAAGATTGACTCATCTGTGTTTGGGGGAAGGATATTCAAGGACACTGTTGATTCAGCTGATCACAGTTCTTTTGCCTCCCCATTGTTGTGGTGGTCTGCTGGTATATGTCAGGAAGGAGCTGGAGCTCGTAGTGGTTTTTTTTCTATTTAGGAATGGACTGAACTTTTAATTCCCTGAGCTAAGGTCTGAAAGATGGTTTCAATGTTTTTTTTCCCTTTTTTAAGGAAAAGAACTAGCCCAGCTTGTGTGCAGTGAGTCTCTGCTAGCTGTTACACTGACCCCATTCTACTCACCCTTGGTGACAAGGCTCTAAAGCTCTTTCAGAGTAACTTATGGGATCCATATGGGAACCTTGGGGATTCCAGGGTCTGGAATAACCACTTATATGGTTTTAGGACTATTATTGGACAACCCTGACCTTGGGGATGCAAAAAGCCTATCCTAAGTAGCACCGGAGAGGGAAAAACTAAATACAGCAAAAAAAAAAAAAAAAAAAGAAAAAAAAAGAAACAGGCTGCACAATTAATTACCCCCTTAAACAGTGACTGAATACAGGAAGACAAAGACCAGAAGCCCCAGGCTTCATCTCTCCATGTTGGAAGGATACCATGTCTTTGCCCTTTATAGTAGGCCTGCTGATAAAATGGATGACCATGAATAAGAGCAGCACTAGGAAAAGCATGACGCTTCCTGTACATTCACCAGTCCTCATCACAGGAATTTTCTATAGTCATGTAACTAAAAGGTCATTACTGTCTCACATACAGCATGTCCCACTGTCAAGGTCAATGGCCAGAATTACCCTTTAAGAATTTCCTAATGGTCAACCCCTGGGTACTGCTGGTAGCAATCTGAATGGGACCTATCAGTTCCAGATTACAGTAATAAAACAGGGACAACTGCACTGGTCCTCCCTTTGCCACTGGGGCCTCCTTCTTTGGTGTCTGGGTAGACCATTTCATCTACTTTCTATTGCTAGAAATCAAGCTGCTTCCCAACACCACCCATATTCTTCTAAGCCATAGGTGTCAAACACAGGCTGTTGCCCACAGGCTCACCAGATTAAAATATAATTGGGAAATATTTAAGAAAATAAATCAAAATACAATAGGACATAGTAATGTTAATAATAATAATAATTAATAATAATAATAAATAATAATTTCTAAGTCAGTATGTGGTGGCCGGTAATGGATCTCCATTCTATTGGAGTTTGATACCACTGCTCTAAGCCTTCCCTGGGAATGAGTTGTCCGGTGATCACCAGCAGCCTGGCTGGCAGCAATGTAGAAAGGCCAGTCAATTCTAGATTATTGTAAGCAAAAAGGCTATTCTGGGCCTTCCTTTACTTTTGTCACTGTTCATGTTGGTGTCCACTTTCCTGGATCCCATGTATCTGACCACTTTGCTGACACTTTGGCCTGTTATCATGTATCTGGGACCTGATAGAAAGACTTGTTTAACTTGATGACCAAGCCCACTTCCAGTGATTCATGTGGACATAAATAATGTCACCAGAAGGGACTTAGCAAGCCTCTCAAGAGAGATGAAGTCCTGGTCAGGAAGCATATAGGTGGTGGCTTTTTAATCATTACTATTAAATAGAAGATGATAGGACTCCAGAAGAGAAAGGAAGATATGGTTTTGAATATGGAATCAAAGAATGTGATTTGAATTTCTCGCCTGAAGGAGGATTAATGGAATGCATCTAATGAAGGTTAGCAGCAATATATTTGTGTGATCAAGAGAGCTTTAAATGGGAAAGAGGAATAAACTGTCATAATAGATCTACTAGTTTTCCATCCAGAGAACTCATCATTGGGAAATCTCATCATGCTGCAGAATTAAATCTGCCTGGTACTTATCTCATCAGTACCCCCTTTTCCCTTTGAGTGGAGGGTAGGGCCATGGGTTCTATTTAAAGAGGAACCTCAGCATGCTTTTTCTCCCCATTTCCCACAGCTGTACTGCTTTGGCACTTCTTTGGAACTTTCCTGCATGCCCTCACTCTGGGTCCTTCCCCTTCCCCTTCCCCTCCCCTTTTCAGTTTCCTCACATCTTTACTTCCCTCATTAGAAGTAAGCTTCTTGAGGGCTGGGAATGTCTTTGTTTTTATTTATTTTTGTATCCACTGCACTTAGCTCAGTGCCTGGAGTTCCAGAACGTAGTAGGTGCTTAACAAACCCTAACTGACTGACTAAGCAAGATAAAGAAAATGATAGATATGATGTGGAAGGAAAACTTTTAAAATAATCTTTAAGGTCTCCTGGTGTTTCCCATTACAGTAGATGCTTAGTTCTATATAGGATCATTTTAGATTCTCCCCAGCTCTTGGTTACTTTTGTTTACACACTAATTATCTTTCTATTAGATTGTGTTTCATTGTGATTTAAACAGTGACAGCCATGAATAGTACTCGTGCCTTTCCTTTTCCTGGCTTCCCTTGGGCTTTCGCATTGTTTTCCTGCACTGTTCATATGTTTACATTATGGTGCAGGGTTCCTTGCTGAGGTTTTCCTTTTGAGTGGTTATTCTAATCAAGTGAAGGGAAACCAGGACTTTGTGAAGGGATGATTAGTCCAGTGTTCTTAAACACTCTTTATTAATTTAAAACAGTTGAAAAGGAATATTCTAAAATAGAAAACCTTGGGGATTCCAGGGTCTGAAATAAAGTCATCACATGCGAGTAGCTTTAGCTGCCATGTAATTTCAGGCTATAAAGTTGATAATTGTAAAGGGAGGGAATATGGTTATAGTAACCAGATACTATAATTATGATAATTGAGGAATTTACTTTAGAAGGTGCTGTTTTTAGTTCGTATTTATTATAGTTAGCCAGGCTTTCCCTCTTCCCCCTACTCTTCATTCCTTTACCCCCCCTCCTTGCTTATATTTCAGATTGATTCCTCAGACAACAAAACAGTCTGCCAGTTATCTCTCATGCCACAGCTCTGCTAAATTAGATTTCTTCAGATAATCTTGCCCCCTCCTCAATAGAACCCGTAGACCAGTGAAGTTTCATGGTAGGAACTAGTTCTCTAGGGACAAGAACAAGACAACTCTGTCCTGATAATGACTAAAATTCTGGAACCTGGCTGAGTTGTATAAAATTCACGTCATAAGAGGTGAGGTGGGGCTTGATGTGGGTCACTCATAACTACAAGGATAGTTTGAGATTGAGAGTCAGTATACTAAATAACCCCAGTGAGCTAAGATTTTAACTAGCAGATGGCTAGAAGACATGTGCTGCTTCTTAAAGAGCTTGTTTCTAGGTGATGGGAGGGATGGCATTGTTTATGGGACTGGAGGACTGCCCTTCGTTGGGCCTATTTACTTCTGTAGCAAAAATAGTTCTGGTTTTGTGGGTGGTCTGGAAGAAGCCCTTATGCATAAACTGCTCAGGTGGGTGAGTGAGTGCTGTGTGGCAACACCTGCCTTACTCTATTTGAGTCTCCAGCCTTAAAGTTACTGAGATATTTTAAAAGAAATGACATTGAATTGAAACTTGTCTTCATGATAATTTTTGAAATGTTTTTTCTTTTTATTTTAAAATGTGCTTTATTGAAAAGGTACCTTAAATCAAGGAAATATTTATCATTGTTTGCCAGATAATGGCAGAATTGTGTGATAAAAATTTATTAGTAGAATGTTAGAATTTTTAATAGAATACAGAATACCATGGTACTATGGTTCAGTATCGAAAAGTGTCATGAAGATACCTGCATAGTTTTAAAATTTTTTGTGTGGTGAAAAATTAAGTATTATGACAATAAACCTATGACAATAATTTTCCTCTAAGGAAAACAAACTTTTGAGTTAATTTTTGCCCCCCCCCCCTTTCTGAGTTTCTGAATATAATTTGAACTATACCATGATCGTTTCAGGGTTGGTTTGTACTTTTCAATGATAAACTTCTAATATAAAGGTAAGATGATAGAGTCAAAAATGTGATTTTTAAGGAAGCAGAATTGAGTTAACTAATTTAGTACAAGTCTTAGGTCCTTAATGTTGTCTTTGTTGAATTGGACTCTATTCAGTCTAGTTCATGTTGGCCTGCCAGGGTCACACATGGGGAGTCACCTGTGACTCCCTTTGACCTTAAGACACCCTGAATAAGATGGCTGGTGGGAATTAAGGAGCAATCCATAACCATTAAAAGAAATTCTCCATTTATCTTCAGGAACAGCCAACAGTTGTTCGAAAAGATAGTAATCCCATAGCAAAGGAACCAGAGTCTAATCACAGGAAGCTGTTCTCTAATTCTTTACCTTGTGGCCATTGTGCTGTACTTTTTGATTTCATGTGAGGATATCCTCCTTTCTTCCTGTATCTTTTCACAGTGACCTTATCATTCAGGCAGGATGAAGATTTAAAACAATGAGGTTCGTGTTTTTGTGGTGTAGGGTATAGTTTTTGACATTATAAGTAAGCCTCCTGAGACCTTTGGACAATGGACTCAGACTTGTACTTTTTATTGTGGAATTCCCCGTAGACATTTGCTTTCTTTTTTACTGTATCAGAACTCTGTGGAGTGTTTATTTTTCAGAGTACTAAAAGCCTTGATGGTGGCATGTATAGGTTTTATTTTATCAAATAATTTATCTTAAAACAAGGAGTCATATATTATCTAAGTGATACAGAGTAATCTAGACCTTGATTGTATTTTGAGGCTCATTGTTCATTTATTCCTTCAAGTGTTTGCAATACTCCATCAACAAACATGTATTAAATGCATATGGTGCCAGTAGCTAAGGATACAAAGAAAAAACAAAACAGCCCTATAGCGTGAAACAACACATGCACATTTAAGTAAATATAAACTACATACTTGTACAAGTTCATTGGAGGAGAGGCACTAGCAGCTGGAGGGTAGGGGTGGCCTAAGGACAGATGTGTAAAAGATAGCACTTTGAAGCTTTGCAGGAAGCTAGAATTTAAGTGGTCAAATAAGGAGGAATTACTTTGTAGGAACTGAAGACCATCTGTGCAAAGTCATGGAGATGGGAGATGGAACGTTGTCTGTGAGGGCCAGCAAGTTAGCTGGTTTGGCTGGATGGTAAATTGCACAAGAGAGCTGTAGCTAGGTTGGGAAGGGTCTTTTAAAAGCCAAAAAAAAGAGTTTGTATCATGTGTTACAGTAGAGCTTCTCAACTAGGGGTGTGGGAACTTGTTTTTGAAAAATATTTTGATAACCACATTTCAATATAACTGGTTTCCTCTTTTATCTTGAGTAGTTTATTTTATGAATTAAAAACCTTGTTCTGAGAAGGGATCCATAGGCTTCCCTAGAGGGGAACATGACAAAGTCCTGTGCTAGAGAGATGAGGGAGCCACTGGAGTTTCAAAGTATTGAAGAATCTCCAAGTTGGAAGGAACTTCAGAAGCCATTTCATCCAACCTGAGCGTGGAAATATTCCTTCTACAAAATGTACCTGACAAGCCTTTGCTTGAAGATCTTTAGGGAGGGGGAACCTCCTGAAATAGCTCATTCTACTTTTCTAGCTCTGTTACCTATGTTTTGGTTCGGAGGATCTTACAAAATTCTTTATAGAATTTATTTACTTCTTCATCCTTTGTACCTTGTTGTCATTTAAAAGTAGCTGTCTTTCTTGTTGGTGTTTTTGCTTTACCCCTCACATCTACTGCAAGATAAAATGACAAAGTAGCTCTAAAATGGCCCTGGTTGACTTCCTACTCATTCTTGAAAGCTAATTCAAATTCTGCTTCCTCTAGGAAATTTTCACTGATCATCCGTTAAGTTGATAGTGACCTTTCTTTCTCCTCCTTTGTACCTTATATAATATGGTATTTGCACCTCTCTCAGCTACTCATTGTACATTGTTTTGATTTTAAAAATTATTGCATGTAATGGGTATCTTTTTCAATTTTGGAATCATACTACTACTTAGTTTGATATTTAACTGGAGCCCCCATTCAGTGCATTTGTTGCCAGCTTTACCAGACAGAAACTATAATTCAAGTATCAAAGTATTTAATTGGGACCAGAAAGCAAACCGAATGAGGAAATCCAGTAATGTGACAATCCCCAGACTCCCCATACAGGAAAGGGTACAATTTTCCACAGCCTCACTCATCCGGGAAAGGGGAAGGGGAAAGTTCACTGCTTCTAAGGGAAAAAGGCCTGGCAGTTGGCCTCCCTTTCCTGTTGGAGTTTTTACAACCTCAAGTGCCACACATTCATTGTTTATTTTAATTGTTTTTTCTGGGTGCATATGACTCTCCGTGACCCCATTTAGGGTTTTCTTGGCAAAGGTACTGGAGTAGTTTGCCATTTCCTTCTCCAGTTCATTTTATAGATGAGGAAACTGAGGCAAAGGTTAAGTGACTCCTCAGGGTCACCTAGCTAGTAAGTGTTTGAAGCCAGATTTGAACTTGAGAAGATGAGTCTTCCTGACTTCAGGGCCAGTGCTCTAACCACTGTGCTGCCTAGCTGCCCCAGATCCAGCACAGTGCCTTGCTATTCCTTGTGACTTCTCAGTTCCACCCTTTGGAGATCTCCCTGGATCTTGAGTTGCCTTGCTGGTACAGATGCCTCTGCAGTATCTGACTAGGGCCCCAAAGTAGAGTACAGTGAAAGATATGTTTTCATATTACTTTTTTGTAATAGCACATTTTTAATGTCAGAAAAACTTACTTCTTTGGCACATAGCTATTTATAAAGTGAAGCTTCAGCATTCCTAGAGATGGTAACACTTGGTAGGGATTTAGCAAGGATGGATTTTTAAACTTGCCTAGGGCAAACAAATGCCATATCTCAATCAAATCAGCCCTAGGGTACCTTAGAGGCCTAATTATGTACCACCCATCCCACCTAGCGTAGTATTTTTTTCTACCTTGTTCATGGCTAACAAATCATCATACTTATGCTGTAAGCTAAATGCTTTTAGTGACTGGGAATATGCACTCCTTCAGGAGGCAGCCCATTGTATTATTGGACAGTTCTTATAGTTATATATAGTTCTTCCTTGTATTGAGCTGAAATTTTCTTCTCTGTAACCTCTATCTCATATTGGTCCTACCTTACTTTGCCTGGTAAGATCTATTATACTCCCAAGAGATCCCTTCTCCAGACATTCTCTGTCCCCTTTATGTCTCCAGTGTAGTTACTCTTACTCTATGCATTGTTCTTTGGATTGAATATACACACACCCATATTATTTTAGGGGTACATACATCGTGCTGATGCCATAAATTGGGAGTCTTTAGGCTTTCCTAACGTGCTTCTTTCTGCTTTATTTTTAGTTAATTTTCTCCTGACACTTCTCTGTCTATTCCTCTGAGTCCTGTTGTTTCCTAGGAGCCTTTTTAAAGATGTTCTGGCAATGACACTTCTCAATTCTTAATCCTACCTGCTTATTATCTTTCCTTTAGGCACGTAATTCAGTGGGCAAAACAACATTCCTCTTTCCCTCCTCCAACCTCATTAGACCTGTGTTATCTCCCTAAACGCCATTTAAACATAGGTCCTGCCCTACCAATCTACTTCACCACCAACTCAGAATCACATAGTAAACATTTGTGAAAGTGATTTTTCTAGGGATTTTTTGTGTCCATCATTGCTATTGTAGGTATTTCAGTGCCCTCTTAATGTTATGCTATATAAGACTATAAAAATAGTCACGAACCTGATCTGTTCATGGTGGGTTTAGTTTTGAGAATTTTTATTAGATTTCTCTTCAGACATAGGTTGTGTAAACACACACACACACACACACACACACACACACGCACACGCACGTGTCAATAGGAACCCCTGTTGTTAAGCACAAGGTCCTGGGAATACAATGACAAAATGAAATAGTTCCTGTCCTGGAGGAGCTTCCCACTGAGTGAAGGGAGGCACCATATGACATACTGAGGGGGAGACACTGGCAGCTGGGAGGATGAACAGAGGCTTTATATAGGAGGTGACATTTAAGCTGCTGAGGATGCTTGGCATTCTTACGGGGTAGAGGTGAGAAGGGAATACATTCCAGGCATGGAGGATGACCAGAGCAAAGTCATAGAGATGGGAGATGGAGCGACAAGTATGAGAAATGGTAAAAAGGCCAGTTTGGTTGGACTCTAATGTGCAAGTATTTAGTTTGTTATTCTAAAACCCTCCATGAAAGTCCTCCTGTGGGGGCAGCGAGGTGGTACAGTGGATAGAGCACCAAACTTGGAGTCAAGAGGGAACTGAGTTCAAATCCAGCCTCAACCAGCTGTATGACCCTGGAGAAGTCACTTAACCCTTATTGCCTCAAAAAAAAAAAAGCCCTCATGTGGTACCTCATTATATTGTGGAAGTGAACCTGAATTTTTAAATGCTATGTAGCAGAATGCAGATTTAGGCAGGTCATACTAAACTGGCAAATCTTTGAGTATAGGCCTAGTGACTTAATGTGTATTTGTTGTCTATAGATCTGCCTAGTTAAGTCACTAGGTTGGCTGTGGGGTAAAGATTTCTTCCCACATAGCCACTCTTCCAGACTAAGTCAAGAATGACTTTGATCTGTTTTGGTGGAGGAAGTACTCACGTGAACAAGATCACAGTTCTGTTATGTATCGTTATGTAGTATTATTATAAATGAAATATGTTGAAATGTAAATAATATCTAAACACATCATACCTAAATATATCTATATGCAAAATTGTATCATAGTATATACAAACATTGTATAATCCAACTTCCTAAATATACTAAGTATTCCAAGGATATTATGAAACATATTATGGAACATATCATGACCTTCCTATAACTTAGGAAATGGTTTTCTGGAGTTACTGTGGCTGAAAAATTAATCACTTTACAGCTAAGCTAATGAGGAGCCTCTGACTTTGCCAAAGCTGTTCCTTGGACAATAGGCATATAATGGGCCATACTGGAACATTTTCCAGCTGGATATGTAATTATATCTAGATATAAATCTATTTAATTATTAAAGTCTCCCTTTAGTCAGGTTAATTGAGCCATATTTGAATTATGTGACATCTTGTTTTAAAAATATTTTGGCCTAAAATAATAAAAATAAATAAAAATAAAGTATTTCTAAGGCTCCCTCCCTACTCAAGCCCTCAGCCCCCCCCCCCAAAAAAAACCAAAACCAAAACATAAACCAAAACACTCCACAAAAATCCAAATCAATGAGCTTTAACATCTTTTTTCCTCTAGTTATCTGAAGAGCTGTATTGTGCAATAGCACCCCCCTGTGGTTTTTAAAAGCATTTTTGCTTTGCTTTTAATTTTATCACAGGTGGTGTATGTGCTAGGTCCATAGTTATTGGCTTGTGGGCTTAACATTTGTGAAATTTACTGGTTCAGAGCTTATTGAAGTCATTGGAAATTGTGTATTCTTGTTACTTAATATGAAGACTTAATAATCACAGATTTAGACTCTTGTTTCTTTGGATGTTGACACAAATGATGCTTCTAAAAGGTTTTTTGGGGGAGAATAGAGGTCAACTCTCTGATTTTGTTGATGTAGGGAATTTCTGGTGAAGAAACTCCCTCTTCTGGTGCAGATTGGTGCCTGTTCTGTCACTTATGGTCTTAGAGAGGTGCCTGGAGAGCTGAGAGGTTAATTGACTTGCCAGTGTTACATAGACAGTATGTATTAGAAGCAAGACTTGAAACCAGACTCTGAGGTCCATCCTCCCTCCATTATACTCACTGCCTCTCTCCTTCAAAATATTTATCATGACATTATTTAGTAATAGCCTTTGGGGGAGGGGCCATTGATCTTAGGTTTGTTCTTAGTGTATGTAGGGCATTATTTTTCTAACTTAATTTTTAAAGCTTCAGCTTTTAATTATAAGCCTACTACTTCTGTTTCCTACTACTAGTCAGGCTCTCTAGTGAAAAACATATTTTTTCCTCTTCCTTGGAAGTGACTGTATAGTTAGACTATGATGGCTTTCTTCATCTGTTGAAATACTTAGCTACTATTTGGCTCCACTTGCTACTTCCTGGTTTTGATAATTGTCCACTTTGTATCCAGAAAATTGTAGACATAGGTTGTTCTTATTTTGGAACATTGCAACCATTAAAATTTTAAAATGCATGTTAAATTGAAATAATATTTATTGTATACCCACTTAGCGTAAGACCAGTTGTGCTATGTTGACTGTTTTTTTTTCTTTTAAGGAATTCATATCAGGAAAAAAAAATGGTTATGTTGTAGAATGGTATAAGGCCTCTTATATCCTGAAATTTCCACCACCCCCATGTCATTATTTTTCTTTCCTTGAAACTCTAATCCTTCTACTTTTGTTACTTTTAAAAAAAGTTTATTCTTTTACTTGCAATTTAAATCTCCTTTCTTGCCAGAAAGGAGATGTTCCTAGTTTTAGGAGTAGATAAGAAAAGAGAGTAGAAGGTAAATGCATAGAATTTTATGTTAACAACAATCACAGATATCACAAAGAAGTTGTATGTATTGACTCTAGTTAGACACAAATTCATGTTCTAGAAGTTCAGAGTTGGGAGGGACCTAAGGAACCATCTGACAGAATACAAACTAGCTACCCACTGAAATGGTTATCTATCACTTGCTTGAAGGGCCCTAATAAGGGGAAACTCACTAATCAAGTGGGTCTTCTTCATCTTTGGATAGTTCTAATCATTAGGAAGTTTTTCCTTATGTCAAGCCAAGACTTCTCTCTGAGTGGCTTGTGGCACTTATCAGCATCAGCTGTACTTCTGGAGTCCATGAATCTATTATTATAACCCTATTCACGGTAAAATATATGGTTCAGGGGTATGATTCGGTAATTATCTTCCCCTGAATAGACATGAATTTGTGTCTAACTAGGGTCCTTCCCATGGGCTATGACTTCTGCAGCCTTTGGAATATCATCTGGCTTCTGTTTTACCCATACCTTAGCTCCCAATTTTATTCCATCAGTAGAACCAAAGCCTTCCTTTCCTCTGAGAGTTATTTTGGAAGGAGGGTCAGTTTTCACAAAGGGTATTTTTTCACAGGGGATGATAATCACTTGGACTATCCTATCATTTCTACAAAATTGTACAGGTTTTTTACCCAAATTCTGGAGTGTCACAAAAATTTCTCTTTGATAATTAGAATCTATCACTCCAGCCAATACATGTACTCCTTGAGCTGCTAATCCTGGTTTAGGTAATATCCATCCAAAATGATTCCTGGGGATTCTCATACATACCCCAGTAGAGGTTTTTCTTATCTCTTTCCTATTCAACTGAAAATTCTCTATACAATGTAAATCATATCCTGCCAAGCCAGGTGTTCCTGGGCATGGTGGTAGGACATCTTCCCTCACAGTCCAAAATTCAATGTTTTGGATCTTACGTGTTTGCTGTTTTCTAATCTGCAGATCTGGAGTCATCATTCTGGCTAGAGGTGTACTCCCTCCTAAGGGCCTGTTATTCAAATTATGTAAGGCAATAGACAAATTATCCTTCTAATGTCAATATGAATTATTAGAGCTTAATTTTCTTAGCTATTCTTTCAACAATCCATTCATTCTTTCAATTAGCCCAGATGCTTGTGGGTAATATGGAATATGATATATCCACTCTATATTATTCAATACACAATATCTTTTCATTTCATTACCCTTGAAATGTGACCCATTGTCACTTTGAATCTGCATTGGGGTTCCATAGTATAAACTTACAATATCTAGGGTTTTACAGGTGTTTTTCTGAGTTGCATCCTTATAAGGACAAGCCACTAGTACATCTGAATAGGTGTCAACACGTGTACATATATATTTACATCCTTTATCCTGGGGTAGTGGTCCAATATAATCTGTCTGCCAGATTTGGGCTGGAACTTTTCCCCTTGCTATTTCTTCAGTTACTATCCTAGGAACAGTTCGTTCTTTTTCCAATTGGCATATACAACCCTTTTCTGTTATTTGTTTTAACAATGCATGAGAGATACTAATACCTTGATCCTGTGCCCATAGATGGGTGGCCTGGACCCTTAAATGGCCGGCAGTCTGATGGACCCATTTTGCTAAGGCTTGGTCATCAGTTGGAGGTGGAGTAGGGACAATACGTTCAGTAGCAATCTTTGCTAGCCGATCCGCGTGTGCGTTGTACTCATGTTCTGGTGTGGTCAGGGTTGCGTGAGCATCAACGTGAAAAACTGGCAAACTCGTAACCAGAGACATATCCCATATATCTTCCCATAACTCTTTACCCCAAACTTGTTTGCCATGAATCTCCCAATTCTGATTCCTTTATATAGGCATCCACATAGCTAACCCATTAGCTACCACCCATGAGTCAGTAAATATATGACACTGTCCTCCTTTTCTCTGTTTTGATGGCTTGATGCACTGCCATCAGTTCGGCATATTGGCTACTTCCACCTATCCCAGAACTTTCCAGAGTTTGTCTAGTACAGGGGTTATAGGCTACTGCTTTCCAATGTCTCTTGTGTCCCAAATATTTTGCTGTCCCATCAGTAAAACCAATTATGTTTCTTCTGTTCCTCAGTTAGCCCATCATATCCATTATTCCATTTCACCAAGGATTGTACCAACTGTTGCTTAGGTTCAGGGGGGGTTTTCATTTCCCTCAGTGTCGATGTTCACCACAGATTCATGTAGAGCAGAAACTCCACTTTTGCCTGCTCTTGACCTATTCCAAATATACCACTTCCATTTGATTCTGCTTGCCTCTTGCGCATGTCCAATTCTGTGGGAAGCTGGGGTACTTATTATCCAAGTCATAATTGGAATTCCAGGCCTTAATACCACTTCATGACCCAGAGTTAGTTGCTCAGTTTCTACCAAAGCCCAATATGCAGCTAACAGCTGGTTCTCAAAAGGTGTATATTGCATTCCAGACAAAGGTAGTTTCCTTGACCAAAATCCTAAAGGTACACTTTGTCTTTGTTGCTTTTGCCACAAACTCCAATTTGCGTGTTCATCTTGCACAGTCACTTGTAATTCCACTGGCCCATTTTGTATGGGCCATAAATCCAGGGCTAATTGTATAGCAGCCTTTGCTTCCTCAGAAGCTCTACTTTGTTCAGGTCCCCAGTCAAATTCGTATTTCTTCCTGGTGACTTTATACAAGGGTTTCAAAATCTGTCCCAAGTGTGGGATGTGGTGTCTCCAATAACCAAATAGCCCTATGAACTTTTGGGCCTCTTTCTTATTAGTAGGAGTAGGAAAATCCTGGATTTTTTGTTGAGCTTGTGAGAGAATTTCTTGCAGTCCTTTATTCCAGTGTATCCCCCAAAATTTTACAGTTCGAGCTGGCCCTTGAACCTTTGTGGGGTTAATTTCCCATCCTTTGTTTTTCATATGGTCAATTAATAGTGTCAAACTCTTCTCTGCTTCTTTTGTATTTTCTCCCTTATCATGACATTATCTATGTAGTGGGTAAGCTGTGCCCCAGGTAACTTTAATTCATCTAAATGCTCACCTACCATCCTGTGGCAAATAGTTGGGCTATGAAGATATCTTTGTGGCAGGCATGTAAATGTATACTGTTGGCCTTGCCAAGTAAAAGCAAACTGGTCCCATTGCTTGGGGTCTATTGGGATCGTAAAGAAGGCATTGGCCAAATCAATAACTGCATACTAAGTCCCTTCATGTTTCTGTATCCTCTCTATTAAAGTAACAGTGTCTGGAACAGCAGCATACAGGGGAGGAGTCACTTTGTTCAGCTGTCTATAATCTACCATCATCTTCCACGTTCCATCTGACTTTCAAACTGGCCAGACAGGGTTGTTCCATTGAGTAGTTGTAGGGACTAACACTCCCGCTTCAACACATTCTTTTATAGTACTGGCAATTTCATCTTGCCCACCTGGCACATGATATTGCCTCAAAGTAATTACTTCAGAAGGTTTGGGCAAAGTGATTGGATCCATCTTTATTTTCCCCACTAAAACTGCATTAACACTTATTTTCCTCACAGCAAATTGATATTTCCCTTCAGGTAAATTTGAGGTCATACCATTCAATACATCTGTCCCAATGATGTATTCAGGAATTGGCACAACAACTACAGTATATTCTTTCTTGGGCAACTGTCCAATTTTCATCATCAATTTAACTTGTCTGGCTGATATTTCAGGCCCTCCTAATCCTGTGATGGTAATAGGAGTTCCATGGCTGAACTTGTCTGGATTTCCATATATAAGGGTGGCCTCTATTATCTATTATTGCCCTATTATCTATCTATTAATGCCCTAGTTACCATACTTGACCCATTTTTCCAATATATGGTCAAGTTAATGTGAGGTCTGCAATCCAGCCTGTGTATTTCCTTAATTTGGACTGGGTCTTGGCCTGTTTCCTAGTATTCCCTAACATGTGACTCACTTGGGTATGAGGGTTCGGGGTCTGTAGCATCTACAGGAGCAGTTCTTATTTCCCTATTTTTTCTGTTATCAAGTCCTTTGTCTCGGTACATTCTGTACAGTTCATTGGTTGGAATGCCATCTATCATTTCAAAGTCTACCCCTGCTCTCAATAGAGCAGTGAACATTTCTTTTCTGGTCACTCTATTTTGGCACCAAATTTGCTGGCTATTCACTCTCCTCTCTCAGGGAGATCTATCCCTTCCCCAGTCTCCTAAGTCACTTAACTGTAAAATCTTATCTATCACCACCGACAGATGGCTCCGTATTTCCCCAAGTAACAGAGTCAAAACTAGGTGTTTGTAAGCAGGAGGAGCTGTCCTATTAAATTCCTAAGAGGGACTTCCAAAGAATTGTCGTAATATGTGTTTGCAGTTCCTGTCATGATAGCAGTCTTCATCACCTCCTCCTTTAGTTTTATGATACAATCTCTAAGTGAATACCAAGGTTTATTCTCAGTGGGCCACATAGAATCAGTAGCATATCTCTTATTACATCCCTCAGTGGCTAACGCCAACAGATTAGTCTTGCTATCACCATCTCTTTGCTGATGATGTTCCCTAAATGCTTGCTGAACTAGAGGATCGTGGCTGATACCTATGAATCTCATACAGTCCACCCTATCTACTGATATTCCACTGGCCCCTTGACTACTGAGTCTTACCATCCAAGATATTAACAGTCCTCCCATTCTTTGGGTGAATCTACTCAAAATGTCTGTGATTTCCTGCTGTGAAAAATCTTCCTGAATTTCCCTTGTAACTGAATTGTCACCTTGGGTTTCTGTCCTCCTCCTTTGTGTGGGACGAACGTCTGTCTGAGTATTTGACCATCTCTTATTCTCTATGCGAGGGACATCCTGAACCCTAGTAGTGTTTTGTGCCTCAGCCCCTGACATTGTCTCATTTTCTCTCCACTCCTTTCCCCTGCCACCATGGCAAGGACAAAGCAGGTAGTCAGGCTTGACCTGGACTGGGTCAAAATGTGCTCTTGGCTTATATGGCCTCCTGTTGCTTCTAGCCACATTAATGGAAAAATTCGCATTTGAGTTAGTAGACTCTTGAGCAACAGTTTGTTCTCCTGCTATCTGAGATTCCCCTTCTTGCCATAGCTCAGGAGTGCCCCCATTTCTTTCACTTAATCTCAATCTTTCATATACTAGTCAGTAGGCTGATAACACTATCCAGCTTTGCCTAGATAGTGATGCCCCTGACTGAATTCTAACCTCTTGTAAACATCTTTCCAAATCCCTAGGATCTCCTCTCTGTAGCCTTGGTTCTCAGTTTTCACAGAGCCTGGCTCTTTTAGCCCATTCCTTTCCTAGGAAGGAATAAAATGGATCCTCCCACCCTGGGACATTCATCTCTTCCTCTGAAGTTCTTCTGCTTCTAAATAGGGATCTTATACCTAGCGATCCCATCCACCTCATCGCCAGATATATCATTAAGGCAGAACTCATGACTTCAAAGATAACCATGAATATGCCTGAATGGTCCAGAATCGCAGGATATAAGGAATTCTCTAAGTAGAAGGCAGAGGAGTTAAAGCATTTATTGAAACTCAAAAGTAGCACCCATGGATCAGTGTCCCCAATTCAACATCCTGGCAAGAACCTTCCAAAACCAGTATGCCCATCTCACAATAGTGACCAGGAGGCCACAGAAAAACATTATGGCAGCAAGCCAAGCCATACTGGTCCTTCCCCTCCCCTCCCCAATGCCAGGGCCCTCCAGCAAGAAGACCACCCACTGGCCTCAAGCCCCTGCTCAGCACTCTCCGGTCTCCACGAGGGTCAGTCCTGCTTTTTTGTAGTGCCTGCTGCCGTTGCTGCCACTTCTGCCTCAATCTCCAAGCTGTGTTCCAGCTAGATGACTGCTTCCTCTCTCCTTCAGCTCTTAACTGCTCTCACCAACTGCCTCACAGCTCTGCTTCAACCCTTCAGCAAGCTCCTCCCACCACAGGCTTCATGTCATTACATGGACCAGAACTCAGGTGCCTACCATTGGCTCCAGTCCTAGCCATCCCTCCCAGGACCCTGAGAGCCCTGCCCCCAAAGCCCGCTCAAATGGGCGGGGAAGATCTTCCCATTCACTGATTGCCTTTACGTACCCCAGATGTGATCTAACCAGGGCAGTACTTTCACTTGTGTATTTCTGACTGCTTTCTGATTTTCAGTACAGCTCCAGATCCCATTAATTTTTTTGGTTGTCTTGTCACACTGTTGATTCTTACTGAACTTTCAGTTTACCAAAACCAGATCTTCTTCATGTAAACTACTTCTCTACCCATCTTATATTTGTGAATGCAAATTTTTGGACTGTTTATATTATGTTTATATAAAATTTCATATTTTTCAATTTGGCCCAGTTTTTTAGCCTGTTAGTATCTTTTTGAATCCCAACTTTGTCATTAAGTGTGTAAATCATCCCTCCCAATTTTATTTCTTGTGCAAATTGAATAGGAATACCATCTATGCCTTTATCTCAGTCACTGATGAAAATATTAAACATTGTAGGACCAAGGACAGATCCCGGGGGCACCCAACTGCAAACCTCCTTCCATGCTGTCACTAAGCCACTAATTGCTAGTTGTTGGTTCTGGCCATTGAATTAGTTCTGAGTCCATTTAATTATACTATTATCCAACCTACATCACTGTATCTGTTCCGTATTTTTGTGCTATTCAGCAAAATTTTACATATGTTTTTTTTTAAATGAACCAATGGCTTGATTATCTAATTAATTTGACACTGATGACTAGCCTTATATTGTTGTCTTTTTAGGTGAATGTGTCTTCTGATTAAAAACTCCATTTGAGGCCAGGGACATATATCCTTCTCAGGGTCTAGCACAAAACTCATTATATAGTTGCTACTCAATAAATATCCATATATTTTTTTCTTAGAAGTAAGAATTATTTGAGAATTATATGAGAAAGGCAGATAGAGAGATTAGGTCCTGCCTCTGCCACATACTGGCTGTGTGACCCTGGGCAAGTCACTTAACCTTGAAGTGCCCCATAAAACTGTGGGCTTCAGAGAAGGTACACTTATAGAGGAGTTTCTCAATAAGAGATGAAATCACAGATCCAGTTAAAATTAATAATGTGATGTCACAACTAAGTGAGGTATTTAGAATTTCATTTTTGTTTTATAGAAGTTATGGAATAACTTTAAGACTGGGTGATGGTCAGGAGTAAAATAATGGAAAGTGGGATTAACTGGTTTACTAGATCCTTACATAGTTTATTAGAAGTCTTCAGATCATGTAGAAGTGTGTCTGTTCACACAAGTTAATGATGGCACCCTCAGTACTATGATCTTCTTCATCACTATCTTCTCAAGGGCTACAAGAATAGTAACTGTCCCCCAAAGTGTAGATAACACTTTGGATTTGAATGTGGTGACATATTCTGTGAAATTTATTTTCTAGCAGTTTTATAATTAAAATTCTTATTACGACTTTAGCACTTAAAGAATTTGTGGTTTGTTTGTTGTAGATAAAACTCCCTTCATTCCACGTTGCAGGTTGTAAGCCTTCTATGTTGTAGGACCTCTGTGTGAGTTACTTTGACTGAAATAGTAATTACCAAGATAGAGCCATCTTAGTGATGATCTTTTCCAAAGTTAGCTGGGCTGGACTTCAGATCATCAGGCACATATTTCAAGGTGTTTCAGCATAGAAGGAGATGCCACAGCTTAGGTAGGTTGATGTTGCCTTCAAGAACTCAGGCTTAATTCTGTGTCCTAATGAGACTTCAGAGTAGAACTAGAATGGTATTATATTGATACTTCATGTTTATTGAATTTTCCCTTTTTATTTTTTTGTATCAAATCATTCTTAATGATTAATTTTTAGTATTAAGGGTACATCATTATTTGGGAAGAACTCTGTTGGAACTGAACTATATTTTCTTCTTTTGATGCTGCTTTTATATCGCTTATATTTAAATGAGGTAGGTTTCTGTTTTGAGTCAAACAAAATTATTTTTCAAAATCAAGAAAATGTTTATTATAGCTATCTTTGAAGAGCTAAAGGTTGAATCAATCTGCCAGCAGAGGGCAGCCTCTTCCCACCTAGTCCCAGCCCTTTTCTATCAATTGGAGAATGGAGACAGTTCATTATTAGCTGGTCTCAGTAGTTTCAGGTACATATCTTTGGTAATGAGAAATTCAAACAAATTTGGTGTTTGGTATGGATAAGAGGTCGTTTTCTCTATTTCTTGATTTTATTGTTCTGGCAAAGTCACTTAGAAAATAGAATCTTTTTAAGTCTTTTTAACTCAATCCTTACATTTTCAGTTAATGTTCTGTTATGTGTTTTTGTATAGTCATAGGCTAGGGGTGAGTATCGTGTGTGTGTGTGTGTGTGTGTGTGTGTGTGTGTGTGGAGAGAGAGAGATCTTTACGGTGTATATGCCATACAAATGGTCATTTATTGGGTGTGCAAAGTGTAATTTAAAGCACTGAGACACTGTTGGCCTCAGTGAAATAGAGGCATTTGGAGGAGAGATGGTGTAGGATAGAAGATGGTGAGTTCAGTTTTGAATGTGTTGAATTTCCTATCCTGATGGGACAACTAAACTTGAAAGAACATCTAAAAGTCTCATTTTGGAAAATTAAGAAAAAAAATGGACTTGTCGTTGTGTATATATGTCTTTTTCTGTAGGCTTTAATTTTATGAAAGATAGCTATTTAAGTACTTCAACTACATTTGATTCTAATATACTTTTTTGAAATGTTATTTATTTTGGTTACAGGTTGATCATTTTGGATTTGATGTTAATTTAACATTTAAACAACGGTACCTAATAGCAGATCAATACTGGAAGAATGATAATGGTGCAATACTTTTCTACACCGGAAATGAAGGGGACATTACCTGGTTTTGCAAAAATACGGTATGCATAAGCTTATGAAACTTATCATGTTTATAAAATTTGCCTTTCTAATAGGACTGGATGAAGGCAGGAATGTGCAGATTCCATTTTAACTTAATATGTTTTGTTTTATAATTTTATTTATATACTTAGTGGTAGCAAGTTCATAACAACAAACTACAAGCTTGCTTTTGTAGGATTAAGTTTTAGAAGTAGAAGGGTACTTAGAGATCACCTAATCCAAACTTTTCATTTTACGTGTATTGGGGGGTTGCATTTCAGGGAGCATGTGTGGGGATGGGTACATAGGGGCCATCTCATAGAGCATGGGCCAGAGCTCCCATGGCATTTACTATGGTAGGTATGAAAGTGGTAAATTAGTTTGAAATGGTGAAGCAATCCTCCTTGAAAAGGAGTGACTCTGACCTCCACCTTCACCACTACCTCTGCACACATTTCTGATGTCCACCAGCAAGTCAGACCCCTTTCAGCCTTTTCCTGAGCAAATAGGAGCTAATGTGTATTTCACTGTCCAAGCCACTGCTTGGAGCTCCTCTTCCTGTCTGCAGTCATCTCCAACATAGGAATAGTCGTAGAAGTTGAAGAAATTCTATAATTATTAAATGACACCTATAAGATCATAGAATTTTGAGCTAGAAGGGACTGACCAGTGTACAACTATACCAGTCTCCTCTGTCTGAGGGACCCAAGACTTCTAGATCACTCACAAAGATGCCTGTAAGTCTAGAAATGCACCTTAGGGGCACTACTCAGTCATCCACACTCAGAAAAGAAGCAAAGCAGAAGAGGCAGCTACATACCCAGGCCAAGGCTGGCATGGGCAGGACAGGAGCTTCAGCTGCCACCTGCTCACAGCCTTGAGACTGCCAGGGCTGGGGAAGGGCCCTGATTTCTATTTTCCCACAGTAGCATTTAGAAAAACTAGAACTTTCTATTTTCTATAGGAAGATGTGAATCTAATTATATTGTAATTGTACTGAAACCAGAAATTTGAATTTTGTTTTTTGTTTTTATTATAATTACAAGAATTTAAGGAATTATACTAAAATTAATCAAATCTCAAAAAAAACCCCAAACAAACCCAAAACCCACTTGATGAGTACCTTTTCATTTACTTGTCAGCTTTTTGGTCTTGGATAAATCACTCAGCCACTTTAAGCCTAAGTTTATTCATCTTTGGGCATAATTCCTATTCTCCTTACCTCATAGTGTAATTGTGTAGTTCAAGTGAGATAAACTTTTGTGAACTATGAGATTCTGTTCAAATGTCCTCACATTTATTATGTTTGTTGAAAAGCTATTCAATTGTATTAGATCACTTGATAAAGAAATTAAGTTTTTTCCTCTACTAGAAATTCTCGTTAACTTCTTTATGCACCTTCTCAGACCCAATTGATCTTCTCTAGGAACCCATTTACATGATTTTCTACTTCCATGAAGCAGCTTCACCTCGTGGCAAGAACACTGGACATGGAGTCAGAGGATCTGGGCTTAAAACCCACCTCCACAACTTCCTTTCTGTGTAATCTTGGGTAAATCACTTGTTTTCTCTGGGCCTCAGTTTCCTTATCTGGTCAGATTAGATGAAGACTAAGGTCCCTTGTGGTGCTAAATCCCATACGTGTCATTTAATATTTGAAGAATGACTAAAATGTAAGTATGTCTGTGTGTATATATGTGTATGTATACATATACACATATGTATACACACGTACGTATCTTGTTCAGTTGTTTTAGTTGTGTATGACTCTTTGTGACCCCATTTGGGGGTTTTCTTGGCAAAGATACTGCAATGGTTTGCCATTTTCTTCTCCAGCTTATTTTACGGATGAGAAAACTGAGGCAAACAGGATTAAGAGACTTGCCCAGGGTCACACAGCTAGTAAGTGTCTGAAGCTACATTTGAACTCAGGAAGATGAATCTTCCTTGACTCCATGCCTGGGACTCTATCTACCGTAATACCTAGTTGCCCTATGTATGTATGTATGTACACATATAGACTAGACTGTTGACAGTGAGAACAGGGTCATTATATTTTAGTTTATGGTTGGTAAATTTTGTTTTCAGGCTTATTGACTGCATTTGACAGTGCAGCCAGTCCTAGGTTTAAAGCCTCCATCTGACAAATAACTGAACATTGTAGAGGGGTGCTCTGCCTTGCCTCACTCCACCCCGACAGTACTGAAAACCCTCTGCCACTGCCAGGGGAGCAGTTGTGAATTGTGACACTACCTTACATTTATAAAGTGCTCTATAGTTTTCCAAGTACTTCCATAAATATTTATTCTTTATTAGGTAAGAAGGACATACTTCGTTTCCATGTGAAAAAAAACTTTAATCTTTTAGAGAATTTTGTTGGTTAGGGCATAGTGAAAGGAAGAATGAGCCATAAAAAGGGACAGTATACATTCTCAGACTGGACTGATTTGTTTATTTTGTGGTGTCCTGTCCCCAGATCTCTTCCAACACAATGCTGGCATCCTCTCCCTCTCCCTCACATGACTCCTGAGATTTTACCAATTAATGATTCATTTTGGTTAACAACCATCATTTTAAAGAAAAACAACCACTTTTCTGAGGTGTAAGCGTTTGCCAGAACTAATGTGAATTGATTTAGACTTTGGATCACATTTTTATTGTCTCAGTTACCTCTTCTTCTACAGAGAAACTTAGTCTGTTACACAAATCTGACTACCTGCTTCATTCTCAGGAAGTTAGATCAGGCAAATACATACTTTAAGGATATGTGACTTATTGGAGGGGGGTATTCCTTTTCCCAACATACCTTGCAATTCCTCTTTACTTTAGAAGGTGGTTCTTGTGAGTTGATGTGATTCCCGCCCCCCAATAAAATTATCACCCAATGGCTAAGCTTCTGGTGATGAACTTCATGGAATTTTAGCCAGTCTGGTTGTCTGGTTCGAAAGATGATAGTCTTTTGCCAAGTCCGTATTTGATGCCTTTCTTGCTTGGTAGAATCTGCCAGAACTTGCATTCTGCTATAATAACATTCTGGAACCCAGGGTCATCTCTGTGCCATGATGAGGCAATGGAGGAGGCAGCCATGAAAGGGAATACAATTTATTTATTTATTCTCTGCATGGGGCCTGGATGGGGAAATTGGATGCTTTCCCAGCTCCTCAGTCAAATCTCCTCAGTCTAAGGCATCGTGATTGTTTTAGACCAAAATCCCAGAATGCTGTACACACATATTCAAATGTTAAGTACAAAAACACATTATAAAAGCTAATTACATTATGTTTTTTGAACTTTCTAAGCCTTACAATTAGTATGAATAATTGGGAATTGACTGTATATCTAATTCAGTCAGGGGCATATTGAAGTACTGGTATTCCTATGCAGGACCAACTATTTTCACACGGCCAATCACTCCTAACCTTCTTGACCCTATTTCTGTATTTGGAATGAAAGAAACATTGGTCTCTGTTTTTGTCACGTATGGTGAATATAAATGTTTGAACTTATTTATAGAGGTTTCCTTTCAAGAGGGAATGGGAAAAAGCAGGAAATAGCTGACTACATCTTTAAAAGGATGTCTTGTTCTATAGTTTTTATTAATTTGTTTGGGGAAAAAATGAACTTGTCCTCATCCTGAGCTATTGATGTAGATTGATTTCCACTTTCCTCTTTCACTGTAATCAGAGACAAGCAGTAGTATATGAGAGTATTATACACCCCATGCACAAAAATGCATATATATGCTCATATACACACTTCTACACTTGTGCGTGCACATTTATAACCATATGCACACATCCCATCTCTACTATTTACTCTCTCTGTGACATTGGACAAGTCATTCCCCCTCTGGCCCTCACTTTCTTCCCCAAAATATTGGACAGGATGATTCCTGAGTTCACTTTCAGTTAATTCCCATGTATATAAACACGTAGGTATATAGATAGGGTACACATCACACACTTAGTAGGGGAAACGGATAATGGGGTGAGAATGTGGCTCAGTCGGTTGGGGAGAAAGTATGTGGGTAATGAACTAAGCTGAGGAAGAAGAACAGTTGAGTAGGTGAATGCTTGTAATTAGGTAGATGGCAAAGAAGGTAAGGGATCACTGAAGTAATGAAAGAATTTATTTGTAGATATTGGTTTAAACTCAACCAGATGGGTTGAACTGCTCTAATAGTTTTTTTCAGTAAAAAAGATAGGGGTCTTAGACTTCATTAAGGCACATGAGTATATTAAAGGATAAATTATAATTGCCTTTTGTCTTTTATTTTGGAGTCGCCAAAGTGGATGTTTTAAAATTTTCCAGTTTAACAGGCCCACATTCCTGACTGAGGACTTATAATCCTTCATGCTCATTTTTAAAAGATTTCTATAATGCTTCAAATATAGCTTAATATCTATACTTCCTTTGCCTTTGGTTTATAAATATGAGCATGGGAACTGTCTTCAGCATTCTCAATGATTCCCTGAAGCATCTAGTAATATTTTTTGACTGGATCTTTTATTTACACTGATCGTTCTGCTGTGGGTCAAAATCAGAAGTTGAGATATTTGGCAGATTGTAGTAATTTTAAATGATCACATTATAATATGAATTCAGTGATCAAAAATGAGGCATTGAAGTTTCATTCATCTGTAGAACAGGCACAAACCAAGCAACTTCTCAGAGTGTTTAAGGAATTACAGTTTCAAAATAGATCTTCTTAGATTTGTTGTACATGCATTTAGCTTTTTTCTTAGAACCAATTGTTATCTTGTGTATTTATAAACTGTTTCTAGGGCTTCATGTGGGATGTGGCTGAGGAGCTGAAAGCCATGTTGGTGTTTGCTGAACATCGCTACTACGGAGAGTCCTTACCCTTTGGTAACCTGTCATTCAGTGTAAGTGTATGTTTGTTAACTTGGCGATACTGTTTAATGCAGCTCAGGAACCTGGCTTCTTGTCCCAGTTTTGCCAGTAACTAGTTCTTCTGGGGTGGGGTGGGGAAGACTTTTTTCCTACTTCTAATGTTGTAAGATATTTCCTTCCTGTCTCCCTTCCAGAAGAGGTGGATTAGTCCCTCATCAATCCAGAGGCTTTAGTTGGCTGTAACCCAAATGATGCATTCCTGACCCTCAGCAACAGGGCCACTCTGTGTTCAGACCTGCCCATCACTGGTCTAGGCTAGCTCATTCAGTTTGCAAAAGGAGCTTTATGCCCTGAAGATTAGTTAATTGAAGCATCTCTGTATTATAACACCAAAAAATCATTATATACTAATCTGAAATAACATCCACTCTATTATTTGTTGACTTACAAAACCATTTAATTGGTTGGAGGTTGATGGGCCTTAAAAATGGTTGGGGAAACTATATGGTCATTTTGGATAAAAAAAAAGCTCTGTGCATCATATACTCAGAGAATACATGCTCTATTGCCAAAGTTACATGATTTTATAAAATGCTATGCATGTTGTCATTAGAGGTGATCCTCTTCTATCATTCATGTGGTAACAAAATTTGTGGTATCAGCAAAATGAGGGGAATTGTATAATATCTTCTTAGAATTAGGAAATATGTTTTAATCAGCTGTATATTTCCGTGAAATGATGAAGCAAGAACAGTAGTATTTGGAGGTCAGAAGTCAGGCCACAAGGAGGATTTCAGAAGAGAATATAGAAGGGAACTAAATGAATAAATAGGTGGTCTAAAAGGAATAGAAACAATGAAGTACAGGAATATACTTCTTGATTCAGGAAGGTGGCACAAAGGACAAATGTTAATTGCAAAAGAATAGAGGTTAAAACTAGAAGGAAGATAACAAAAGTTGTGAAGGAAGCTTCATACAATAATGGGAGTCATCAAAAAGATAGGAATGAAATTGTCCCCTAGATTGGTAAATATGTGATCATGAAGTTGTAAAGCAGGGGTTCTTTTTTTAAATTAGTCTATTCATTTTTAGTTTTCAACATTCACTTGTTTAAGTTTTAAATTTTCTCCACCTCCTCCCCTCCCCTCCTCCTGCCTTCCCAAGATGGCATGCAATCCAATATAGGCTTTACGTATACATTCTTATTAAACATATTTTCACATTAGTCGTGTTGTATAGAAGAATTTGAATGGGGGGAACCATGAGAGAGAAAAAACAAAACAAAAAGAGAGAGCAAATAGTATGCTTCAATCTGTATCCAGATTCTATATTTCTTTCTTTGGATGTGGATGGCATTTTCCATCATGAACCTTTTGCAATTGTTTTAGGTCCTTGCATTGCTGAGAAGAGCTAAGTCTGTCAAAGTCAGTAATCTCACACTGTGGCTGTTACTGTGTACAACGTTCTCCAGGTTCTAAAGCAGGGGTTCTTAACTTGAGGTCTATAAACTTGCTTAATACTTTGATAGCTATTTCAACTTAATTGACTTCCTCTGTTATCCTATATGTTTTATTTTATGCATTTAAAAACATAATTCTGAGAAAGGGTCCATTGGCTTCACCCGCATTCTAATTTACCTCTCTACTCTCTCTGGATACTCAAGCTCTGTAGTAGGTGACTTACATGTACCTGCCCAGAGGTCCTTATCATTGAGACATTTATTCAAGAGCCTGTTAAAGTGTTGATTGTGCTCTTGAAGGAAGTGTGAAAATATGCCAATACTTAATGAATCTGTAATTTCATTGATGTGAGTGTTCCTAACATTGGTGTAGATTGCAAATTGACCAAACCTTTTTGTCCTCTTCACTTTTTTTTTCACTTTCTCCTATAGAGATCCATAGAGCATCTACCCAGTCTGTTAGAAACCTTCTTTAGGTCTTTTTATGTGGAAAAAAATACATAAAAGATGAACTATTTTGCAGACATAGTAATTAGAAAGCTGTAGTAATCTCTCAGTCATAGCTTACACTTTGTAGTCCCTAGGTGCCTAGCGTAGAGCCTTTGGTGGGACAACAAGCATTTAAGTGCTTGGCTTTGTGCTAAGTACTAGGAATACACATACAAGCAGAAAAGAAAGACCCTTTACACCCTCAAGGAGCTTCCATTCCAGTGGGGGAAAACAAGAGAAAAGAAGATGAAAAGGGAGGTGGGGAGAACTGAAGGCATCCAGTTTGGGCAGAGTAGAGAAACCCCAGTGGAGAATCTTCTGGGCTGCCTGGGGAAGAATGAAGACTGGGGGTGGGGAATGGCAGGGCGGTGGTGGAAGGGAACTGAGGTGTCCTAACTGAAATGGAGGTTCTAGGAGGAACCAGGTCATCAAAGGGAGAGACAGCTCCTGAACAGATATTTGATTGCTTAATTAAACTAACATGGTAGCTTGGGAAATTTTTCTGGTATTACATGACAAGTTCAACTATTTTTGTATAATATTCTGGAGTGTTCTATATGAAGCTTTCTAGATCTTTATGAGAAATTTTGTGTATTTAGTCCTTGTGAAATTTTAAACTTGATTTTAGGTATGATGTGAATGTGATCTGTAATCTTTTTGGTAAAATTTATTTTCACAGCTTAAATCAGTTTCAGTACTCAATCAGTAAATAAACATTTATTAAGCACCTACCGTGTGCCAGGCACTGTGCTAAGCACTGGGGATACAAAGAAAGGCAAAAACAGCCCCTTTTCTCAAGGAACTCACGGTCTAATAGAGGAGACACCATACAAACAACTATGTACAGATGAGCTATACACAAGATAAATCAGAGCTAATTGACAGAGCTAAAGTGCCTGAATTTGGAGGATTGGGAAAGCCTTCTTGACTTTCTCATCTAAATATCTATTTTTTCACTTCTCAGAATCTGATAAGAATATGTTTTGACCAATTGTGTGATGAAGTTACTCTAAACTTTTTTGTATGAATCAGCTTTTGCCATGTGTACATTTTGTTTCTTTCCTGAAATCTACCAAAGCTTCACAGGTTAAAAGTATCCTAGAACTTTTTTTTTTTAAGACTTACTAACACTGATGTGTAACTGAAACTTCGTCAATAACAAAGATTTTACGTCTAAGTATCATATACATGTGCTGTTTCATTACCCTAAAGTACTTTAGCAATAGCAATTGTTTAATTAAGGATACTAATTGCATTGATCAGCTACCCTGACTTGATTGCACAAAATTCTCAGTGATCCTTTGTTTCTTAGCTAGATTAAAGCTGCACTTTATTTGCCATTTATAGTCCTATTTGTAATTTTTCTTTAGGATTCCAAGCACTTGAATTATCTGACATCAGAGCAGGCTCTGGCTGACTTTGCAGTTTTAATTGAATACTTGAAAAAAACAATCCCAGGTGCTAAAAACAGTCCTGTCATTGCTATAGGAGGCTCATATGGAGGGATGCTTGCCGCCTGGTTCAGAATGAAATATCCTCATGTAGTGATTGGGTGAGTGCAAACTCATTGAATGGTGGTACATTTTAAAGATTTTAAATGCAAATCTACAGATATATTTTACATTAAGAATTATTCATTCTAATTTGTATTGTAGATCTTAGTTTAGATTCCATCAATGAATAATTTTTCCTTATTTCATCACCTATACAATCTCATGTGACATTTTAAAGTTAAAATTTGATTAATTAATGTTTTTTTTTCCCTCCTCCTTTTTTCTACTTTCCCTCTTTTTCCTTTAATTATTCAGAGCTCTTGCAGCCTCCGCTCCCATTTGGCAATTTGCGGATTTGGTCTCTTGTGGAAAATTTTTTGAAATTGTAACCAATGACTTCAAAAAAAGTGGCTCTAAGTGTTCAGAAACCATCCAGGGCTCCTGGAAAGCAATTGATAGGCTAACATCTACAGGTGAGTAGGTGAAATTGATTTTCCAAGTCAAATAGAAGATTTTTTTAAAAGTACCCAAATCCGTTTTCAGTGATTTTTATTAAGAACTAGAGGTTTAATCTGAGAAAAGATTTTGAATTATAGAATGATGTTGCATGTATTTGTTTTTTCCTGGATCTTTGATTAACACTTTTCTAGTTCTCTGAAATCCTCTGCTTATATCAAACATGGCCATCTGATTGATAGATATGGCAAAGAGCCGTATATGAAGCAGGTTCAATTTCAATTAAACAGATTTTATTAATCTCTTTCTGTGTTTAAGATACTGTGGTTTAACAATGAACAAGAACCAGTTCCTGCTGTCAAGGAGATTTTTAATTTAATAGGGGAGTTAAGTCATACTTTTTTTCAAAACTTCAAACGTGAGATTTCAACAATTTGGGTATTCTCATTACCAGTGTAGATCAAAATCTGCTTTCCTCTTCCACCTCCTCTTTCTTCCCCAATCTCCTATCCCTTTACTGACCTTAGTAGATGGCCTGTATAAGTTGCTGTGGTCCCCAAAAATTTATCTAATGGCTTACTTTCTGGTGATGACATTTTCAGAACAGTGCTAAGCTGTACCTTGGAAACAGACATGTAGCCTGTTGTTGCACTTGTGTTTGGAACCTTTCTGGACTAACCTACAGAGGTTATATACCCTGCTGGCATAGTCTCCAAAAACCTAGGGTCACCTCTGTTACACAGTGAGGCATTGGAGTAAGATGTACATAAGACATATATAGAGGAAGGAGATTATGGGTAATGGGAGGGGGAGGAGAAGGAGAGAGAATTAGAGAAACTCTAAGGAACAGTTGATATTTGAATTGAGCCATGAATGATGGGTAGGATTTTAAAATTAGGGATGGGAGAAGACATTCCAGGTACAGTAACATGAAGAAAGGTAGGACGTCATAGGGCCTATTTGTGGAACAGCAGGCTGTTCAAAGCAGCCAAAGAATAGGATGTGTGAAGGTGGATAGTGGGCAATGTGACTTCCAAGTTGGGGCCAGAGTATGTAGGATCTAGAATATCATGCAACGGAACTTGGACTTCATTCTGTAGACTATAGGGAGTCTGCATCATGAGAATGACATGTTAATAGCTTTTCCTTAAATTACTTTGGCAGCAGTACATAGAATATATTGGAATAAGGACTAACTGGAGTCAAGAATATTGACTAGAAGGTTAATGCATTAGTCTAAGTGAGAGCTAATGAGGGCCTAAATTAAGTGTAGCAGTGGGAATGAAAGGGAAAAGATAGATGCCAGAAAGATTTGGAAATTAAATTAATAGTATTTAATGACTAATTGAATGTATTATTAAGGGCAAGGGAGAGGCAAGGGAAGAAAAATGACTGATCTTTTGTGCTTAGGTGACTAGGAGAATGATGATGCCAATAACAAAGAAAAGAAAGGTAGAAAAAAGAGCAAGTTTAGTGAGCAAGTTTGATTTTTTTTGGCTGTGTTGAATTTGAGGTGCTTATAGTAGAGATGTCAAATGGGCAGTTGGAATTATGGATCTGGAGCTCATGTTAGTACTGGATATAAGATATGAGAATCATTTAATAGAGATGATAGCTGAGGCTCTGGCAGTTGGTGAAGTTGTCTGGGGCAAGAATATAAAGATAGTTGAGGGAAGAGGGCCAACAATTGAAGTTTTGAAAGGGGAGGAAGAGGAAAACAAACTAGTGAAAGGAGGCAGAAAGAAAAGTTGGAGGGGTAGGAGGAAAAACAAAACATTGCCACAGAAGCTAAGGGAGGAGTATGTTTCAAGGAAGTGGTGGTCAGGGGAAAGTGCTGGAGAAAAGCCAAGGCTGAGAACCAAAAAGCAAGCCAATAAATTTGGCAATTAGATCAATGGTGATCTTAGGGCAATTTTTGGAGAATGGTAAATGTTAGAACATAATTACAAGGGATTGAAGGAGTGGTAGAGGCAGCTAAGTATAAACTATTTTAAGAAGGTTTTTTTTTTTTAGTGAAAGTGAGGTGAGAGATGGGACAGTAGCTTAACATGACAGAGAGAAGGAATTTTTTTTAACTGTAGGGGAAATGAATGTTTATATATGGCCAAAGGGTAAAAAGTCAGTGGAGAGGAATTATTGCAATAGCCTGCTGGTGGATCTTCTTGCCTCAAGTCTCTTCCCACTCAAGTACATCTTCTATTCAGCCACTAGAGTGGTTTTCCTAAAATGCAAGTCAGATCTTGTCAGCCCAGTAAACTCCAGTGGCTTTCTGTTGACTCCAGGAGCAAGTATAAAATACTCTGTTTGGCATTCAGAGGCCTTCATAACTCAGCTCCCTCCTCTTCCAGTCTTCTTGCATCTTACTCCCTGGCTCATACCCTTCAAACCAGTGACACTGGCCTTCTGGCTGTTCTACAAACAAGACACTCCATGTCTTGGCTCTGGCCGTTCTATCTGGCTGTCCCCCATGCCTGGAATGCTCTCCCTCCTCTGCTTTGACCACTGACTTCCCTATCTTCTTGAAATCCCAACTAAAATCCCACCTTCTGCAAGGAACCTTCCTAACCCCTTGTAATTCCTTCTTTTAGTTTTTAAATTTGGTGCCTTCTTTCTTTTAATTTTTTCTTATTTATCTTCTATATAGCTCACTTTGTATATATTTGTTTGCATGTTGTCTCCCCCACTAGATTGTGAGCTCCTTGAGGGTAGGGACTATCTTTTAACTCTTTTTGTGTTTCCAGTGCTTAACACAGTGACATTAAACATTAAGGAAATGGGAGATGCTTATTGTTTATTGACTCATTGACTAACAGATTGAAAATGTCATAAAGAAGGGGTTCTTCATGGTACGAGGTCATTGGAGGATGAGATCATTGAAGGACACGAGAGCAAGGAAATGGTCAGAGGGATTACCATTGGAAGTGTAGAGGACACTTCTTCCTCTGTGATAGTGGGGGGGGGGAGAAGAGATGTCATGCAAAAAATTTCTGTGGGAATGAGGACTGCCTGGTGATGGGTTGAAAGAGCTTGTGTTTGATAGCCTTTATCTGAAGCAGCTAGGCAGCACAGTGGACAGAGGGCTGAGTCTGGAGTCAGAAAGACTTGAGTACAAGTCTGGCCTCAGATACTTCCTAGGTGTGTGACCCTGGGAAACTCAATTAACCTCTGTCTGCCTCAGTTTCTTCAACTGTAAAATGGGGATAATAGTACCTACCTCCTAGGGATGCTGTGAAGATAAAATGAGATAATATTTGTGAAGTGCTTAGCATAATCTCTGGCACATAGCAGGTGCTGTGTGCTAATAAACACATGTTCCCTCCCTCTCCTCTAAAGTGGGAAGACAGTGATGTGGGAAGGGGTGATTTTAGTGCCTCGAGGATAGTGGAAAATGTTTGAATAGTCACTAGTTAGTAAAGTTAGCTCCTTGGAGCTCAGGGTAGCATGTTATGTACACTAACATAAATTTGAGTAAATGAATACAAAAGTGCATTGAAAACAGCAGATTAGATAACAGGAATTTGTAATGGCATTAATCAGAAGTGTTATGTAACTTTGCCTCCATGTGCTTGAGCATTGCTGAAGAAAGAACTGGCAGTTAGTGTACTCAGAGTTGGCAAGGATGGGTGCTATGGTTGAAAGTAGAAGGGATGAGGGATTTTAGGATGCTGGTAAAGAAATAGTTGAATTGGCTATGAATGTAAACTGAGTTGGGAAATGTAGTGAGCTGGGAGGGATCAAGAGAATGAAAGTTATGATGAGAGCTAATACCTGGTTCAGTAGGAGGGAGGCATCGATGAGGTGATTGTCTTTTGAGAAGTGAGTTTCAAAGTTTATATTTGAGGAAGTGGAGACATTTTGAGTGATGACAATGTTCAAGGTGTGGGTGAAGTAAAACAAATATATGGAGGGCATTAGAGTTAAGAAGGTAAAGAAACTGAGAACAAATTGTTGGAAATGTCATCAAAGATTCAGTAAATGTTGACGTCACTAAGGATGGTGCTAGGAGTGTTAGTAAAGAAAAAGAAAGCTGAAGTTATTGAGGAAGGTAGAGAATGTACTTGACATCAATATATAGTATAGATAAAATATTAAGCATTTAACTGTGTGTCAAACACTGTGTAAAGTGCTGGTGATAAAAATACAAGCAAACAGGACAGCCCCTGGCCTCCGTGGCCTTACATTCTTTAACAAAGAGAAGACAACACATAACAGGGATCTGGAAGTCTGGGGAGTGGAGAGTCAAGTGTTGTGGCATGGTTTGGAAAAGGTGCCAGGAAGTGAGGTGGAGAGCTGATTCTGGGCGAAATAAGGCAAAAACTCACCATTTGGAGCCCTGGGAGGTTCCGGGGGAGGAGTTCAAGGTTCTGGTGAGGGGGGAGATGGCCAGAGTGCAGAGGGCATAGTTTAGAAACGGTGGCTGGGAATAATAATGATAATGGCAGCAACAAAGATGAGGAAAAGGTGGTTCATTGGATCTTTAAAAATTGTAAAAGCACATATATCCTCATTTCCTGAACCTTTTACTCTAAAGAGGAGGGAAATTTAGCTTATTATTTACTCTGATAATAATATTCATAACACTTAATCAGCTGAATTCATTCTTGAACTTTTTTAAAAAATGGAAATAGTTATGTGCTTAAATTCACTCTACCTATCTAGAATTTATTTATTTATTTGTCTAGAGATAAATTTTTTCTTGATCAGAAGTACTGTTTAAAAAAAATGGACTCTTACTAGGCTTGCTAGAAGAGGAGGAAGCTTTGGTCAAGAGACTCTTGGCATCTTTTGCCATTCTTGTCTAGTCTGTTGCTCCCCAGATTTATTGATGGTCTTTAGATTAGGCATTAGACTTGGAGACTGACCCTCACAAAATATAGACCCATTTTGCTTGAGAGATTTATTTATAATGACTATCAAGCATTCAAATTACGAGGGAAAGTTGTTATCTCAATGATGAACCTCTAAAGTTTAGGTTTAGTAAACCTAATTTAGTATTCAAGCACGTGGATTATAAAGGGAACTCCTTAGCTCAATATGAATGAATGCGGAAATCTATGAAACAATGACTGTGATATAATAAAAAAAACTTTAACAACTCTAGGAATATGAAACACTACAAAGTTAGGAAGATTTATAGAATTGTCTTTTGGGCATACTCTGATATGAGGCCACACAGTGAAAATCAAAGAAAATGAGATCCACAGAAAAATTGAGACTTTTAGGTTTCCCAGTGATTCATCTTTTAGAAGTAGAGAGAGCTGGAACAGAGAGCAAGGTCAGGCTACTGCTCCCTTCTGGATGACTGGAAAGACAAGAGGTCAGGGTTGTCATAGAAAACCCATTGTTTACAATTTAGGACACAAGTAAAAGGTTTTATTTTACTCATAGATATAAGCCAAGGTAGGAAGAAGGATTAAATTACATAGAGAAGGATGTTTCTATGGAGCAAATGAGCTTCTGAATATGCGACATTTTTCACAGGGAACACATGGTTCTGCTGGTTTCACCACTGGTTAGTCACTGACCTTGAAAGCCATTTGTCGTGTTTCAGGTTAAGGGAGGCAGAGATATCCTGATCTGCTAGTATCGTTATTGGCCTTGCGGGGCTGAGACAGGATGGACTCCATCTTTCAGCTGACCTTGCACAAGAATTGAGGTACAGGAAGGCAAAACATAGAGTCTAGATGTGACTGCCAATGGAGACCGCTTCTAAAGTGGAGCTACATCTATCAAGAAATAGAAAATATAGAGCCTCTCGTTGTCTACCACCACCACATGGTCAAGGGAGAAGACCCAGGACACTTGTCTGAAGACCTTTCTACTACTTCTGATCAAATCAGGTCACATCAGGGACAGTCTTGTGCCTCCTTGCTAGGACGGAAGGCTCTCTCTCTTAGCGTTTCCTTGGGATTCTCTTATTCTGCTTGTTTGATTCTCTCCAAAGACGATCTGTTGTGGCACCTTACCTTTTACATTCTGTATTCTGCCAGCCCAGGAGTCAGTTTTGATAAAGGGGAAGGTAGGTAGTATAGTGGACAGAGCATCCAGGCTTCAAATCAGGGAGACCTGAATTCAAATATGGCCTCAGACACTTATTAGTTGCGTGACTCTGGGCAAGTCACTTATCCTCTGTTTGCCTCTGTTTCTTCATCTATAAAATGGGGATAATAAGAGCACCTATCTCCCAGGATAGCTGCAAGGATCAAATGACATAATAATTGTAAAGTTCTTAGCATGGTGCCTGATAATAGTAGGTGATATATAAATGTTAATTATTATTATTCTTTTTTATTGTAAAGCACTTAGAACAGTGCCTGGCACATAGTAGGTAACATATAAATGTTAACTATTATTATTGATTTTAAAGCACTTAGAACAATGGCTGACACATAGTAAGTGCTCTATAAATGTTAGCTATTATAATTGTAAAGTGCTTAGCATTGGGCTATATAAATAAGTGCCACACAAATGTTAGCTATTATAATTATTATTATGGGCAGTTCTCACATTACTTAAAGTTGTATTACACAAATTCAACTTTACATAAAGAATTCTGAAAGAAGTCTGAATTCCAAAAAAAAATCTATGTTAACTCTACTGTATAGTACTATGGTCTCTCTCTTTACTCCTGCCCCTTGGCTCAGCCTCCCCTTGCTCCCCCAAAACCCACCAAATGAAAACAGAAGAACAGATGCCTGGAGAGTCTGCCACTACCCAAAAAAGGCCACTGATCATACCCAAAATGTAGTGTTTCAACTTTGAGGGAAGTCTCTGTCTAGAGAAGTGCCCTGCAATATGCCCTTGGTCCTGTGCTGTTCAACATTTTTTATCAGTGACTTAGTGGAACAGATGGCATGCTTGTCAAATTGCAGATGACACATACCCTGGAGGCTGATAGAGTCTGGGTTCCAAAAAGATCTCAATAGGTTAAAAAGATTGAGTTGGAGAAAATGAAATCTGCTAGGGATGAATCTAAATTCTATACTTGGATTAAAAAACAAAACCAGTCAACAGTATTTAAATACCAGGAACCGTGCTACCTCCTGAGGATACAAGTACAAAGAATTTAAAAATCACCATTTGGAATGAGCTTACGTTCTAATGGGGGAGACAAGCTCATATAGTATATGTTTTACACACACATACATAAAACATAAAAATAATGTTAGCATATACAAATGTGTGTTTTGGGAGGGAGAGCTCTAGCAGCCTGAAGGGATCAGAAAAAGATGATTCAAGAAGAAGATGTTGACTGAGCTGCATCTTAAAGGAAGAAAGATGATCTATGAGGTAGAAGTAAGGGGCTGGGAGAGTGTTTTCTAGGCATGGCAGAAAGCTAGTTCAAAGGCACAGAGAAGAGAGATGGGAGGGCTTTGTGCAAGGAAAAGAGAGAACACCAGTTTGGCTGGATCAGAAAGTTCCAGAGAGGGAGAAATGTCCAGTGAGGCTGGAAAGATAGGTTGGAACCAAGTTGTGTAGGCCTTTAAAAGCCAAATGGAAGTACTTATAGTTTGTCCTGAGGCAATGGGAAGCCACTGGAGTTGGGCGAGTAGGGGACTTGTGTGATCAGCACTGCACTTAAGGAAAATGACTTTGGCGGCAAAATGAAGGATGGACTAGAGAGAGGAGGAAAACCTTGACTGGGACCAATGAAGGAGGCTGATGCCAGTGAGAAGGAATGAGAACCTGAACTAAAGTAATAGCTTTGTAAGAGACAAGGGGAAAGATGTGAGAGATGTTGAGGAGATAGAAATGACATTTGGCAGCTTATTTGATATGTTGGGCAAGGAAGAGTGAGGAGTTCAGGATAATGGCAAGCTCATGAATCTCAAATATACAAAACACAGAAGAGGAGTGGCTAGGATTAAGCTATTAGAACTTCAAACCAAACTAAGACTTCTGGGACACTCTGTAGGACCTCAGAGGTCCTTTGTAGCTTTGAGGTTGTAATCTTCTATTATTTGAGGCAACATTTGCCATAAAGCATTGTGAAATGAACTGCCATCTTTCAAATATTTTTGCTGACTTGTAGTTACCAAGTGAAATAAATGCAAATGATCCTGTTCTTTCCCACAGGTGAAGGATTGCAATGGATTTCTGAAGCATTTCACCTGTGCAACCCATTAAGAAGCCAAACTGATGTAATCATGTTGAAATCATGGCTAGCTGAAACGTGGGTGAACCTGGCAATGGTGGATTACCCATATAGTTCAGACTTTTTAATGCCTTTGCCTGCTTGGCCTATTAAGGTAACAGAAACATGTTCTTGAGTCATTCTTAGTGATACTTTTGTGTTTAATATGCATCTCACTGTCACCATTAGCTTGGAAGACATTTTGTTGAAGAGCCTTTAAGGTGGTATTTTACTCTATAAAATTTAATGTCTTTATAAAGTCAACAAACAAGAAGCACAGTGAGATCTTGTATTCTCTGCATCCTTCGAGTCAGCTGTGTGATGGTAAATATGTCCTGTACTGTGGGAATATCACTTGCAAAAACCTGATTGTTTCTCTTTAATGTCCTCATCAGTGATTCCCTTTATGAGAGAGTATAGCTTGTTCTCATCAAAACTTTGTATAGATGAATTAGTATAGATGTTCTCTCAATCGCCTTTATTTTATAGTAAGGTCTGAGATCTTTTTTTCATGGCTTTGCCATCTTACTGCCTGCTATTCGTATACTTCGAGAATCAATCTATGAACACCCTCAGAACTGTGTAGCCTCCAGCCCAGATATCTTCTGTGTATACATTGTCTAGACCTGTTGGCTTTTTTTTCCAACTTGGTTTTCTTTAATATTATTTCTACTTCCTGTATAGTGTCCAGGGTAAAGGAAATGGTAATCATGCTGTACTCTGTCTAACCACATCTGGAGTGTTCTGTTCAGTTCTTTCAGCCCATTTCAGAAAGAATTCAGGCAGTTTTGAGCATGTCTAGAAGAAACTTACCAGGATAGGGGAGAGGAGACCTTGGAATGCAAGGACTGATTAGTAGAAATGGGAATGTGTAATGTGGAGAAGAGAAAACTTTGAGGCACAGGGGGAGCTTAGAAGGTGGGGTGGAGAATATGATAGTAATCTTCAAAAATTTGAAGGATTGTCATTCCTGGAAGAGGGGCTAAAATTTTTTCTGCTTGTTCACTGAAGGCAAAAAATAGGAGCAATATATGCAAATTGTAGAGTCAGATTGGGGCTTAATGAAAAGAAAACCTTCCCCACAAATGGAACTGTTTCACAGTGTAATGGGTTGCATCAAGGGTTAATGGATTTCCCTCCTCATCAAGACTGTTCAGGCAAAAGCTGTATAACCAGCTTTTTCATAGTGATGTAGAAGAGATTCTTGCTCAGGTAACTTTTGGACCACATGGTCTTTGAAGTTGGTAACTTCTAGCTCTGAGAGGCTGACTTGTGAAAGGAATAACTATTCAACTTCTTATAGATTCAATGTTTCTTAAATCTGAGAAGCAGAATCACCAGTGAGTTTTGATTGTAAAAAGTTTTTCTTGTAGGAGACCTGGCATCAAAATAATGAGGGGGCAATATTCAAACTAGCTAGTTTTTTTTCATAGTAGAGTATTTCTCTGTACAAAATAGTCCAGTGGATAGACCTTTGGAATTGAGAGTTAGGCCAGTCTTTAGTAACCATTGCATTACAACACACCATAGTGGGATGGTAATTTTAAATTCTTTCTCTTAGTTTTCCCGTCTATAAAATGGGAGTAATGCTTGAACTTCTCTGTCCTCGTGGGAATGTTATAATCACAAGACAGCAATTATAAAAGTATGTTCAGTGCTTAGGAGCTGTTACAATGTACTGTCATTCTTTTTAAAAGTACAAACTTAGCGGACTTTGTTTTATAGAGTTAGTTGGTCCAGCTTCATGATGTCCTATGGTAAGAGACTAGACTACTGACTTTTGTTTTCCCCAAATTTTATAATCTGTGTAATTAAATATTCATTTTAAAAAAATTAAGACATTAGTGTACTAATTACAAATAAAAGGATAATCTGGTGCTCTCAGAAGCCTCTCACCACTGCCAATATAGTATACTCTATACATTTTACATTTTTTTCCTCATCTAACAATATTCTTCTTGCTGATGTTCTTAATTTTTTTCTAAGGTCATAAAATTTTGTTTCCTGTTTTTCTATGTGTGTCTTCTTTTTACTTCTTTTGATCAGATCTAGCTTTCATCATTCTCATTTCAGTCCATTTTTACTAGCTTTATCCTAACTTTTCAAAGTTGAAGGAATTCTTGAGTGGTTGAACTACACTTTTTGATATAATTTTTAAAAAACCCATGACATACTCTATTCTTGTATTCATGTATGGAAATATTTGTTGCTTCTGTATATTTTCAATTTTGTTTCAGTATTGTTTTCCTGCTTTTCAAAAAATCACAAATGCCGGCTTTTTTTTCCAGTTTTCTAGTTTTGGATCACTTTCTCTCAACTCTTCATTCCATTTCTCCATTCCTGACCTTCTTTCTGTTGTTCTCCTATTCCACTAAGCCCTGGAACACTAACCAGTTGGTGACTATTCTTTCACTTGAATAGTTCCATTTATTCAGAACTCCTCCTCCCTCTGATCCATTTCCTCCTTTTTAAAAGGTTGACAAACAGCTATCCTTTTCTGGTTTGTGAACTCAGAATTTCAAGGTGGCATGTTACAGATGACATATTTAAATATCTCTGAAGTACAGGGGAATTCAAATCCTGGATATCACATGCTTGGAATCATTATTTGTTAGTATCCAAATTTCATTTTCCATCTCATTTTAAATAATTTCCTTTTGATTGGTTTTGTACATTTTTGTTGGTGTAGATGGGTTCAATTTCCTTTTGTTTGTTGTTAACAAAAGCTTCCATAGCATTCATGCAAAATAATCATGGATTGGGCTGATGGATTAAAAATAAAATGAGAGGAGAAAATAGAAATACCCCTGTCATTTGATTGTTCAATCAACATAAACACCTTCAAAACTGGATCTCTTGTCAGGCTAAATAACAGCTTAAGGGACACTGTACAGATTTTATTCCCCCTGCATTTTTTCTTAGGGAATAGCTCATGAAACCTTTTAGCTTAGTCTTCTGAGCATACAGATAGATACAGTGAAATAATAAGACACAAAATGGAAAATCCTTTCCGTTTGTCCTGGTGTTTTACAACATATGCGACCTCTCTGGGTGGTTTAAGCGGGTTAGGTGCATTCTATGAAAAGGGAGCTTTTAATGACAAAACTAATGTGATTATCTGAGTGAGAGTGAGGGGTATTGAGGGCTGAGGGAAAGAAAATCTGTTAGAATAGTTGAATGTATCTGCTTAATCTTTTCTGCAGTGTGGATGGACCATAATCTAAAGGGAAGAAACTAGCTTTTAAGAAAAACAACTATCTTCTTTCCTTCTTGTCTCTCTAAAACTCTCCTCCCTTCCCGCCTCCTCCCACCCCTTTATCTTATTCAAACACTTATTCTCAGATGTAGGACCACTGGAAGTTTTAAAAATAATTATTATTTTTGCTTTTCATGGCATGAATGGGAATAAGGATAGAACCCTATACATTTGTGGGCAAGGGAACATGCATTTATTAAATGCCTAATATATTCAAGGCACTGTTCTTAAGCACTGTACAAGTATTATCTCTTTGATATTTGGGTGTAAAGTTGACTAGATTCTGTCTCAAGTTAGAATTTTCCTTTCCTTTAACCTTTTTGGTTCCTTGTGATCAGGAGGTTAATAAAGTGGGCTTTTGAATGCTCTTCTTACCTCCATCTTCATAGCTGTAGAAGGAAGGAAAACCTAAAAAGATCACCCATGTAAAGTGCTATAGAAATGCTAAGTGGCATTATAATTATTTGTAAAAGGAAGGTAAAATAAACTTAAGTCCAGTCATTTCAGATGGTGATGCCTGAAGCCTTTAGCACTCCCTTCACTACCTTGTATTGGTACTGTCCCTACTATTGTAGCCACAAGGAATAATCTCTCCTTTTTGAGTGTTTACCTAGAACATTCTGATACTTGGAATCTGTGTCCTTGTTGGGTATGGGTCCTCCCTCCACCAGTACGGATTGCTACAACTTTGTGATACTGTTTGATTCTTGCCCCTAGCTTTCTATACGTCATCCATAAATGGTCCAACTAACACATTCTGGTGGCATTTCTCAGTTTCTTTTATAATTTTATGTTTGAGGTTAAATTGTCAATTTATTCATTTATTTATTTTTTATAAATTTATTTTTTATTTTTAGTTTACAACATTCAGTTCCATAAGTTTTGGGGTTCCAAATTTTCTCTCCCTCCCTCTCCTACCTCCTACCCCCCAAGACAGCATGTAATCCAATGTAGGTTCTACATATACCTTCACATTGAACTTATTTACGCAATAGTCCAGTTGTAAAGAAGAATTATAACCAATGGAATGAATCATGAGAAAAGAGAAATGAAACCAAAAAAGAAGGAAAAAAAAAAGAGAGCAAATATTTTCCCTCAATCTTCATTTAGACTCTGTAATTCTTTCTCTGGGTATACATAGCTTTTTCCATCATGAGTCTTTTGGAGCAGCCTTTGAACCTTGTATTGATGAGAGGAGTCAAGTCTATCAAAGTTAGTCCTTACAGATATAGTGTGTCTGTAATCGTATATAATGATCTCCTGGTTCTGCTCCCCTCACTCAGCATCACTTCATATGTATCTTTCCAGGTTATAATGAAGTTCATCTGTTTCTAATTTCTTGTTGCACAATAGTATTCCATTACATTCATATACCACAA
The DNA here is from genome assembly GCF_011100635.1 of Trichosurus vulpecula. NCBI lineage: Eukaryota > Metazoa > Chordata > Mammalia > Diprotodontia > Phalangeridae > Trichosurus > Trichosurus vulpecula. Next base: position 111,495,684 of record NC_050574.1, read on the forward strand.
TTTGTTCAGCCATTCCCCAATTGATGGGCATCCCCTTGATTTCCAATTCTTTGCCACCACAAAAAGAGCTGCTATAAATATTTTTGTACATACAGGTCCATTTCCCACTTGTCTGATCTCTTTGGGATATAGCCAATTTCACCTTATTACCGATTGAAGTATATTGGCTTGAAAATATCTTAAGTTAAAAGTATTGCTCCCAGTATTCTTTTCAGTTATTATTTTTTAATTGATGCTTTTTTAAAAAAAAACATATACTCCAGCAAGCCCACAACTTGTAAAATGTATGCCTTCAAAACAGTTTTCCAAAACTTCCTTAAAAAAATGGCTGCGATGGAGATAATATGTGTTACTTTCCATATTTCATTTACTGCTGGTTAATGGAAAAGAAGGATATAGACTTTAATTTGAATTATTTTTTTTTAAAACTTTGAGTTCCAAATTCTCCCCCCTCCTCCCTTCCCACCCACCCTCCCTAAGAAGTCAAGTAATTCAACACAGGCCACATGTGTATCATTGCGTATAACCCTTCCACAATACTCATTTTGTGAAAGACTCCCTGTATTTTGCTCCTTCCCAACCCATCCCCTTTTATTGAATTTTCTTCCTTAACCCTGTCCCCTTTCAAAAGTGTTTGTTTTTGATTACCTCCACCGCCATCTGCCCTCCCCTCCATCATCCCCCCCCTTTTTTTTATCTTCTTCCCTCTTCTTTCCTGTGTGGTAAGATACCCAATTGAGTATGTATGGTATTCCCTCCTCTGGCCAAATCTGATGAGAGCAAGATTCACTCATTCCCCCTCTGCTCTCTCCCCTCCTCCCACAGAACTGCTTCCTCTTGCCACCTTTATGCAAGATAATCCACCCCATTCTATCTCTCCCTATCTCCCTCTCTCAATATGTTCCTCTCTCATCCCTTAATTTGATTTTATTTCTTTTAGATATCTTCCCTTCATCTTCAACTCTCTCTCTCTCTCTCTCTCTATATATATATATATACACACACATAGATATATACATACATACACATTCACTTATATATATATACATAAACATATATATATGTGTGTGTGTGTGTGTGTGTGTGTGTGTGTGTGTATATATATATATATATATATATGCATATTCCCTTCAGCTACCCTAATACTGAGGTCTCATGAATCATACATGTTATCTTTCCATGTAGGAATGTAAACAAAACAGTTCAACTTTAGTAAGTCCCCTGCAATTTCTTTTTCTTGTTCTTTTTCTTGATTACCTTTTCATGCTTCTCTTGATTCTTGTGTTTGAAAGTCAAATTTTCTATTCAGTTCTGGTCTTTTCACTGAGAAACCTTGAAAGTCCTCTATTTTATTAAAAATCCATATTTTGCCTTGGAGCATGATACTCAGTTTTGCTGGGTAGGTGATTCTTGGTTTTAATCCTAGCTCCATTGACCTCCAGAATATCGTATTCCAAGCCCTTCGATCTCTTAATGTAGAAGCTGCCAGATCTTAGGTTATTCTGATTGTGTTTCCACAATATTCAAATTGTTTCTTTCTGGCTGCTTGCAGTATTTTCTCCTTGATCTGGGAGCTCTGGAATTTGGCAACAATATTCCTAGGAGATTTCTTTTTGGGATCTATTTGAGGAGGCGATCGATGGATTCTTTCAATTTCTATTTTGCCCTGTGGCTCTAGAATATCAGGGCAGTTCTCCTTGATAATTTCTTGAAAGATGATATCTAGGCTCTTTTTTTGATCATGGCTTTCAGGTAGTCCAATAATTTTTAAATTATCTCTCCTGGATCTATTTCCCAGGTCAGTGGTTTTTCCAGTGAGATATTTCACATTGTCTTCCATTTTTTCATTCCTTTGGTTCTGTTTTATAATATCTTGATTTCTCATAAAGTCACTAGCTTCCACTTGCTCCAATCTAATTCTTAAAGTAGTATTTTCTTCAGTGGTCTTTTGGACCTCCTTTTCCATTTGGCTGATTCTGCCTTTCAAGGCATTCTTCTCCTCATTGGCTTTTTGGAGCTCTTTTGCCATTTGAGTTAGTCTGTTTTTTAAGGTGTTGTTTTCTTCAGTGTATTTTTCAGTATTTTTTTGGGTCTCCTTTAGCAAGTCATTGACTTGTTTTTCATGGTTTTCTCACATCCTTCTCATTTCTCTTTCCAATTTTTCCTCTACTTCTCTAACTTGCTTTTCCAAATCCTTTTTGAGCTCTTCCATGGCCTGGGACCAGTTCATGTTTTTCTTGGAGGTTTCTGTTGTAGGCTCTTTGACTTTGTTAACTTCTTCTGTCTGTATGTTTTGGTCTTCTTTGTCACCAAAGAAAGAATGCAAACTCTGAGACTGAATCTGGGTGCGTTTTCACTGCCTGGCCATATTCCCAACCAACTAACTTGACCCTTGAGTTTTTCAGTGGGGTATGAGTGCTTGTAGACTAGAGAGTTCTATGTTCCATGTCTGGGGGGGGATGTGCCAGCTCTGCCACACCAGCACTGCTCCTTCCCCAAGAACCCGCAACCCGGACTGGGCTTAGATCTTCAGCAGGCTGTGCACTCCTGCTCTGATCTGCCACTTAATTCCTCCCACCAGGTGGGCCTGGGGCCGGAAGCAACAACAGCTGTAGCTGCCCCACCTCTGCTGCCCCCAGGGCTGGTAGCCGAACAGCGAACTGCTTCCACTCCTGCAGCTTTTCCCACTAACCTCTGCTGTCTTTGGTGTTTGTGGGTTGAGAAGTCAGGTAACTGCCGCAGCTCACTGATTCAGGGCGCTAGGGCACATTCCGCCCGGCTCTTGGTTTGGTTGGTCTGCGCAGCCCACGCTGGGCTCTGCTCCGCTCCGCTCCCAGCTCCCAGCTCCGTGTGGGATAGACCTCACCCAGAGACCATCCAGGCTGTCCTGGGCTGGAGCCCTGCTTCCGTCTGCTGTTTTGTGGGTTCTGCAGTTCTAGAATTGGTTCAGAGCCATTTTTTATAGGTTTTTGGAGGGACTCAGCAGGGAGGTCACGCTAGTCCCTGCTTTCCAGCTGCCATGTTGGCTCCGCCCCCTTCAATTTGAATTATTTGATATCTATATTGTCCATTATGTTTTATCTGAGTATTGTTCGGTTTAGTCTTTTATTTATTTTATTTTTTACATTTTATATTATATAGTATATATTTTTATTTATGTTACTGTGGTTATGTTGTATATTCTCTTAGTGTTTTTTCCTTTACACAGCATCACTTCATGTAATTCTTACCAAAATTCTTTGCATTCTTCCTATTTGTTGTTTCTTATGGCATGATATCATATGTCACTTTGATCAAACAGCTGTTCTCCAATCATTGGAGATATAATTGATTTTGCTTTTACAAATGTTGTTGTTTTACTTAATTTTTTGCACATAGAACTTTCTTACTTTGTTACTTTCATTAACTTACTTGAGGCATAAACCCACTAGTGGGATTTCTAGGTCAATGGATCTGAAGTTTGTTCATTTTTTTTTTCCATAATCCAAATTGTTTTCCAGAGTGGTTGGACAAATCGACAGCTCTACATTTGCAGTACCTGCCTTCCCACAATTTCTCCAATGCTGATTTTTTTCCTTCTTATTTTATCATTTCTGCCCATTTGAATCCAAAGTGTTACCTCTGGCTTATTTTAATTTGCATTTCTCAGATTATTAATGATTTTGAACAGTTTTTCTGATGGTTGCTAATATGTTTTCCTTCTTTTGAAAACTGTTCATATTTGCTGACCATTTACTATCTATTTGGTAAGGGCTGCAAATAGTATAGACTTGTGTAATTTCTCTACACATCTTAGAAATTAAACTTTTATCCTAGATACTTAGTGAAAATATTTTCCCTATCCATAATTTTTTCTTTTTTTTGACACAATGGTTTTGTTTGGAAAAAAGCTTTTAAATTTTATATGATCAAAATCATCTATTATTTTCTCCATCCTGCAACTTGTGTATGAATTTGTTCCTATTCAAAGTTGTGAATGATATAACTTCCAATTTTCTTTTAATGGTACAATTGTTTATATTTATATTCTTTCTTCACTTAGAATTTGTTGTGGAATATAGTGTAAGATCCTCTGGTTCTTGTAATGTTTCAAGGATAACAGGAGAGCCCTTGGTTGGTTAGTACTTCTTCATTCTCATTCTCACTGTACAACTAATTGACGTGCCTCATTCTCTAGTAATACATAACTTTAATGTCTTTTATATTATTTCACAACATAGTGCCCCTTTCACTTAGCATACCTAGAACTACTCAGGAAAATAGCCAAACAATCTAAGAAGTGAAAAAGCTTTCAAAATTAGTTTAATAGCTGAAGGGATGCTTGAATTATTCATGAAGTTATATATTACTATATAGAAACTTCAACATAAGAGGTATATATAACAACTCACATTTATATAGCACTTTATTACCAATCATCTAAATACCTTATTTCATTTGATTCTTACAACAACTCTGTGAGAAAGGTAGTGCAGATATCATTATCATCTATATTTTATGAATGAGGAAAGTCCAAAGGAGAGGATAAGGAACTTGACTAAGATCACATAGGTAGAAAATTAAAGGATCAGAACTTCAACCCAGGTCATCCAATTCAGGGTGAAGGACCCAGACAATTGTATCCTATTTCCCTTTCCTTAGATGAACACTACCCAAGGAACCATTTTATCACAAGAGATTTCAAATTTGTTTTGAGGGCAGAGTCCTTTCTTGTGCTTTTTAATGAGAAATGGAAGATTTAAGTATTTAAGTATTCTATAAAATATGTGTGTATATATAAGCAAGGCTGCCTTCTCTCACAACACACAATTTCTTTCTTTGAGAATGTATCAGTAAGGCAAGATTCATGACGTTGAGGATGACCATGAACATGCCTGTATGGTTGAGAATCACAAAGTACGAAAAGCTCCCTAGCTAGAAGGCAGAGGAAGTATAACATTTATTTAGATTCCAGAGGATGAAATCCCAAGACCAGCTACTCCAGTTTGATATAGTAGTAATTATATTCCAAAACCAGTAAGCCCACCTCAATATAGCAACAAGGAAATTATAACACAGTATTATAGAGAGGAATCAAGCCGTCCTGTAACCTTCCCTCCTGCTAGGGCCTTCCTGTAAACAATCACTCACGAATCCTAACTCTTCCCTCAGCACTCTCTCCTGCAGCTCTGTTGATGCCGGCTCTCTCAATGTCTGCTGCCTCAATGTCTTCTTCTCAGTTCTACTGCTCTCAGTTCTGTCCATCTTCAGTTCTGGCTCTCTCACACTCTGGGATCTCCCTATATACAGTCCTAGCCAACATCTGATTGGCTAGAACTCAGGTCTCTGATTGGCTGAATTCATGATTGACTAGAACTCAGTGCACATACCATTGGCTCTGGTTTTAGCTACTCCCCTTAGGGCCCTGAGGGCTTCACGCCCAAATCAGCTTAGTACCTGTTAAGTAGAGGCTTTAGGCCTATTTACAAACAAAGATATAATCCAGCTTTCCCACCTAGCCCCACCAGAGGCCTTTTGGATGGGTGGGGAAGATCTTTGATCACATCAATACTACAGACATTACTGTCAAGGCTTGAACACCCACCATTATAGAGAGCTCTCTTCTTTTTGAGGCAAATTTTCTTATATGGAACTGTCACATTGTCATCTCCCCAACCATTCCCGAATACCTTCCTCTCCCTCATTCCCATTTATGCTTCATTCTAGTTGTTCTTCTCTAGACTCTTCAGTTTTCCTTCTTAAATGGGACACCTAGCATTGGTCACACTATTCCAAATGTAGGCTTACGATCATAGAGTAGTGTGGTATTATTTATCATCTGCTTCATTGTAGACATCATACTTTTACTAATAAAGTCTAAGATTTTGGAAGTTTGCTTAATTGGCTGGGTGAGTGTTTTTTTAATTACTCCATTTTGAGACAACTGAGCCAAGTGTTAGTGTTCAGATTCAAAAAGTATATACCTTAATTAGTAGTTGAACATTTGATAACTTCTGTGATTAGTTCCTAATTTTCAAATGCTACTGAAAAGTTCTGGTTGGCATTTTTCATGCCCAGACTTTCTTCTAAAGACACTGTGTAAAATATAAGGACTTAGTATTATTACTCCAAATAAAAAAGATTTGCCAGAAAAATGAAAATCTGCCCAAAAAACTTTTTCATTTCCTTGTAGGATTAATTCTTATTTTATTATCGCATTCTCATTTGCATTCCACAGCTGAATGGATCGTGCAACATTGATTTTAGTCAACTCTGTTTAATAGAATTTTAGCATTGTCGTTGTTTAGTTCTGTCTGACTCTTTGTGACTCCACTTGGAGTTTTCTTGGCGAAGATATGGGAGTGGTTGGCCTTTTCCTTTGCCAACTCATTTTACAGATGAGAAAACTAAGGTAAACAGGGTTAAGTGACTTGCCAGGGTCAGACAGCTAGTGAGTGTCTGAGGCCATATTTGAACTCAGGAAGATGAGTCTTCCTGACTTCAGGGCCAGCACTCTATATTCACTGTGCCACTCAAGTGCCTCCTACTTTAGCATTGTACTGCACTTAAAAGTTTAAAGGACACAGAAGTGAATGGGACACAGCCCCTGTCCCCAAAGGGTTGGTGGAACCTTCCTCTAATTTCCCTCAGCTTGTTGGATTTTCTTAATTTTTCTGTTTTTGCTTTTCTTTCTTTAATTTTTTAAGACCTTTAAGTATGAGCAGGGGGTATTCAGGCTAAGCCTTAATGATACCTCATTTGGGGAGGTTAGTAACTAATTTTTTTTTTTAAGGAAAGGCACAATTTTGCAATGTGCAAAATATGTCTTCTGTGCTTTTCCTCTAGTCCCTTGCAGCAAATTTTTTCTCATCTCTTATACATCCCTAACTCAGACTTGCCTTTGCAAAACAGTTGACTGCAGATTTATCTCTTTTCCCTTCTTCTTTTCCAAACTTCCCTATTACTTACTTCACAGCAAGAAGCTGTTCCCAGTCAGCTGCCATACTGGAAAGAGCTGAGAAACAAATTCGTGTTGAGGTCTTCATAGTTTATAATAGCTTAATGTATTGCCCTCCTCATTATATTTTAGTAGGGGTAATGTTTGTTCTATGATTCTGTGACCTTTATATCTTTTGTTTTTGCCTCACATTCATTTCCAAATATATTATTCCTTTAGAGCCAGTTTCTAGTTATAGCCCTCTTCTCTCCCCTTTCTAAAGAGTTATCTGTTATAACAGGGAATAAAAAAGGAGAGAAAAACTGCATTGTTGGTAAGCTAATCAATACATCAACTAAATTTGATAGAATATTCAGTGTTCCACACTCATTTTCCTCTACCAAAAAAATGAGAGAGATGCATCTTCTCTTCTTTATGGGGCCAAACTTGATTATTTTAATCATACAACATTTCGTAGCATTATACGATTTCATTGTATCTTTTATATTGTCATAGTAATTTTGTTTATTATTTTCCTGGTTCTATTCTTTTTCCATCAGCTTATATAAATTTTTCCATGCTTCTCTGCATTCTTCATATATATTCTGTGACCTTTAATGAAGGAATTCCAGGCATTTGTTATAGTAGGGGAGATAGTTGTGGGGCAAGGGGCGTTTTTAATGTTCCAGAAATCACATCTAGTAGGCAAGTCCTTATATGTAAAATTAGCTTTGTGGCTACTTATCAAAGTGGGAAGCTGAACTTTGTTTATTTCAGTAGCCTCAGCACCATAGAGAAATCTAGAACATAATAATAATAACAAAAATAATAATATGTTTTATCTTCATCAAAAGACACCATAGAATTAATGGCAAGTTTTCCATATAGTTTACACAAAATTCAATTTTACATTCATATTTTTCTCTTTCCTGATATTCTCCTTTTTAATCTCTTTAAAACAATAGGAGGTATGCAAATATTTGACAGATCCCAGTGCATCAGATAAAGTCTTGGTACAGAATATTTTCCAAGCAGTGAATATCTATTACAATTATTCTGGAGAAGCAAGCTGCCTGAATACCTCACAAACAGCAACAAGCAATCTTGGGATCCAGGGCTGGAGCTATCAGGTAAAGATATATAATTTTCCTACAAAAGAGCCTTCTTTAAATATCAGCTGCTATTAATTCTCAGTTCAAGATATTACAAGCTATGTTAATAACTTCACTTAATTTTTATCATTTCACTGCTCCTAGTTTTTACTTGAAGGCCTATTTGCAAAGTTTATCCAAGACAAAACCAAAGATAGTGATTTGGGTAAAGCAGGTCTAATTTCTTTTGTCTTTGCTTTTCAGGCCTGCACAGAAATGGTAATGCCCATTTGTACTACTGGTATCAGTGATATGTTTGAACCTCAGGCATGGGACTTTGCTGCATATTCTGACCAGTGTTTCCAAGAATGGGGTGTGAGACCTAGACTTTCATGGATTCCAACTATGTTTGGTGGTAAAAACATCAGTTCACACAGTAACATCATCTTCAGGTGAGTATATTCATGAACTGCAGAGGCATTTTGGTCTAATAAGACATTAATAAAACAGCTGAGAAAATATGCCTTGGAAAACACTAGTGAGCAGTGTAGTTTGGATTAGAAATCTTGCTATCTTTTCCTTTTCCTTGAAAGATAAAAGAGGCAGAAAATAAATATATTTTGTACTTCTTACCCCATTTGCTTACATAGCTTTACAGGGGCCAAATATCATGTCACATTAAATCGAAGCATCATGTATTCCTCCCATTTTGTCTTAACAAGCTAAGCATTTGGGATGTGTTTATGTCAAAGTCAATAGAGTGAAATGTATATATGAGTACATATGTTGGGAATTTGGAATTTCTAAGTATTGCCTAGAACACTAGAGTTCCCAATAAAAGGTAAGAGTTAAGCATATTTTCACCACACACTTAGAGTCCGTGGCCTCCAGCAAATTTCCTTGTTTTTGTAAAAAATACACTATGAGGGACACACACAGACCCTCCAATTCAGGGTCTTTGTTCAAACTGCAAATTCATTTCTTTTTGAAACTTCTTAAAACAAAAGTCAAAATTAGCTGTTGGGTCATAGGAAATAGCCAAGTCTTTTAAAAGTGAGAAGTACTGCCTTGAATTGGAGGATTACTCTGGGGCTTTCAGAGGCAGGCATTGGCTGGTTTTGCTAAAGAGCTGCTGTCTTCTTTTGCTCTTGCTGCTACTAGCTCAGCAGGGTTTCAGCCCCAAACTAAAAACTGCATTACTTTGATGGAAAACTTACGACTCCATCTTGTTGAATTTCTTTAAATTGAGTTACTTGTCTTCATCATAATTCTGTAAAACTATACTGTACTACCCAGCTTTATAAAATGGCAGTTGAACAGATAAACCTGTTGTAAGGTATTTAAAGAGTCTATGCCAGATTAGGGTGTTTGCAACTAGAAAAGCCTGAAAGCAACCAAATGAATGAGAAAAGAAGTAAGTGCCTAAACACAACACTGCCACACTCAGAGCTCACCTTTTTCCTTTCAGAGGCAGATACCTACCTTCACTACAGCATCTGTCTGGTGGTTGTTTTTTTAAAGTGGTTGAATGCCATTTTAACATCAATTGAATGATACATATATTCAACCAAAGTTCTTACAAGTATCTGCTTATATGTAAAGTACATGGTCCCTGCCTTCAAGAAGCTAACAGTTTAGCAGGTTAACACTTCAAATTCCTCCTCAGGGATCTTTGTGGTGAATATAAGTTTTATATTTCATTTGCTCCTGCCAAAAGGCAATCATGGTTGGATTGAAATGGAATCGTAGGCCTTTGTATGATAGTTTCATGTAGGAAGTGCTGCATGCCCATCTCATTCTTTTTTAGTGCAAGCATTACTGGTGATACTTATAATCAGCAAATATTCAGTGCCTGCCGAGAATGTATCAGTTACTGTGTTAAGTGCTGGGACTACAAAGACAAAAATGAAACAGATCCTGCCTTTAAGGAGCTAGTATTCTATTGGAGGAAATGACATTTATACAGAGGCAAATATAAAATATATTCAGACTAAATACATGGAATAGGGAGGTGCCGGAAGGGGGATCAGGGCAGCACTTTAGTAGAGTTTTGAAGGAAGTCAGGGATTCTAAGAGGTCAAATTAAAATGGGACTGCCTTTCCATTGTGAGGAGCAATCTCTTGTTAAAGGCATAGAGGCAGGAAGTGGGATGTTATGTATTATGAATGGCAAGGAGGCCATTTTGAATACCACAGAATGCATGTAGGGGAGGAATACCTCACAAGCCTGGAAATGTAAATTGGATCCCGATTGTTAAGAATTTGACATGCTAGACCGAGGAGAAGGCAGGAATAGGTATCTGAGAGGCAGTAGGGAGCCACTGGAGCTCTCTGAGCAGTGGAGTGATATGGCTAGACATGTTCTTTAAGAATATAACTTTGGCAGCTTGTGTAGAATGAATGGGATATGGGAAAGACTTGAAGAAGGGAAACCAATTAGGAGGCCATTCTAATAGTCTGGGAGAGAAGTGATAAAGACCTGAACTAGAGTGATGGCTATGGAAACAAGGAGGATGGATGTGAGAGATGTTATAGAATTAGAGTTGATAAGATTTGGTAAATGACTGGACATGTGGGGTGAGGGAGAGTTGGGATAACAGCTAGGTTACAAACCTGATTGATTAAAAAGATGGCAGTACTTTCAACAAAAATAGGGGAGTTTGGAAGAGGAGTAAGATTTGGGGGGTCAAGGAAAGATAATGAGTTCTATTTTGTACCTGTTGATTTGAAGTGCTTTGGGTACATCTGATTTGAAATTTTGAGTTGGAAGTTGGTAATGAAGATCTGGAACTCAGGAGAGAGACTAGGACTGGATATATGGATCCGAGTCATTTGCATAGAGATGATAACTGAGCCCATGGGAGCTCATGAGATCACCAAGAAAGAAAATATAGAGAAAGAAGACCTAAGAAGGAGCTTTGGGACACATCTACATTTAGGGAATTGAACATAGGTGATGCTCAGCAAGGGACCCTGAAAAGAAAAGGGGAGAACCAAAAGAGAGTAGTGTTATAGAAACTATATATAGAAAAGAGAGTATCCAGAACTAGAGGGTGGTCAACAGCCTCAGTCTCTGAGGGGAGATCAATAAGGATGAGAACTGAGAAAAAGCCATTAGAGCAATTATGAGATCATTGGTAACTGCAGTTACCTACTGTAATTTTTTCCAGGAAGTCTTTCCCAACACTTCTTAGTTCTAGTGCCTTCCCTCTTTTAATTGCTTCCTGTTTATCCTGTATACATCTTGTTTGTATATGTTTCTTTGCTTCTTGTCTTTGCACTTAGCACAATACCTTATACATAATAAGCACTTAAAAAATGCTTATTGACTGAGCGACTGGAGAGAGCAATTTCAGTTAAATGATGGAGTCACAAGCTAGATTGTAAGGATTGGAGAAGTGAATAAAAAGATGGATGCAGTGAGTATAGAGAGCTTTTTCTAGAAGTTTGTCTGTGAAAAGGAAGGTGAAATATAGGATGATAGCTTGAGGAAATGATCAGGGAAAGCAAGGGTTTTTCAAGGATGGGGAAGACTAGCGTATTTGTAGATGGCAGTCAAGAAGCCAGAAAACTGGAACAAAATGAAAATTAATTGAAGAGAAGGGATGGTTATGGGGACAATTTGCTGGAGAAAAGATAAAGAATACAAGTTAGAGGAGTTGACGTTGGCAAGGAGAAGGGCCACCTCATCATCATTGAATGGAGTAGAGAAAGAAATAATGGAGCATAACATCATGTTGAATAGGGGAGAAGAGAGAGCAAATGGTTAATGCTGAGAAAGAGAGACTTCTCTATTGACAGGATAGAGAGAAGAGAATATTTGGAATGGCTCCTGTGCATAAGTAGAGGATCAATTAAGGAGGAGTCAAAGGATTACCTTGTTGCAGTGAGATTGCAGTGAGATCCACTTGAGATTGTGTAGCATAGATTTGTAGCAGACTCAGTCAAAAGAGTTGTATGTCTTCCTCCAGAACCATTCAGCAATATGTGAGGAGGAGCAGAAAAGGTAGATGGTGGGATACAGGATAAAATAAATAGCAAAATAAAATTTAAACTATTTGAAGAAGATAAGCTACTGTGTAACAAACAGAATGGCTCTACAAAGGTCCAAGACACATCAGAATAATCTAATTTCCTTTTGTGATAAAGTGGCAGCCTAGATAGAATGACAGGATGTAATCTAACTTCAACTTTTAAAAATTCTGTCCACAATTATGTTATCTAGAGCACTATGCTGTTATATAAACACATGACTGACAAGCGGGTCAGGCTCTGAGAATTGTTATTAGTGGATTAGTCCACAGCGGAGGTTTGACAATGTGTGAACAGATATAGAAAAAAGGTGCAATAGGTTTGAGAGAAGGGGATAGTATATAGTTGAACTGGTTAACAGTTGGGTCAGGATCAAGAAGGGAATAAAGTAAAGCAAGATGAGGGGTAGAGGGACTGACAGTCACGGTGAGAATGAATAAGTTTAGGAAGGAAGCATAGAGGGAGATAGAATACCATTTTTATGGAGGAATTTCAGAATTGTTGATCATTGAAATGCAACACTTTGGGTGATGACAAAATACAGGTTGTGACTGTGTCTTTGTGTAGCTAAACTGGATTTATGATGTAGGTCAGGAGAGTTGAGGATGTTGATGAATTGAGAGGCCAGGGTGATTGAGGAAACATCAACACATATGTCAAAGTTCCCTAGTGTAAGAGTATTGGTTAGAGAGGAGAGAAAGACTGTGTGGCAGGTACTAAATTTTGAGGTAAAGGAGAAAGAAAGATCTGGAGGATAATAGATAACTTTCACGAGGATTTAGATGGGGTATTCTCTCTGGGCAAAATATCACTATACTCCCAAACTTTCCTGTGTTTTCCATAGACTTTGATGTTTTTAGTGTCTAAATAGTAGTCTAGGTTTAAAAAAAACACAAAGTATATTTTGTGAAAACTTGCAGTAACTAAGCTCTTTGTAATACCTATTCTTGGTGTGGATATTACCCTAGGATCTTGAAAGATTCTTCTGTGCTCTTAAAACCCAAGTTTTGTTAGGCCCTACTAAGCTAGAGAGGTTTTAAGCATGATCTTTGTGATTAAGTATATATATGTATGTATAATTTATATCTGTATATCTAGATAGATAAATCTATTTAGATATATAGATATTTATATATAGATATCTGTATATCTATTTCTATCAAGATATCTGTACACACAAACACACTCCATCACAAGGAAAGCCTTTCTAACTTAAGTGATTTATCTTATCTTATCTTGTCTGTCTGTCTGTCTGTGTTTCTATAATTGGTGGTTGTCCTTTGTTCTTGAAGAGGACCAAAATGACATCACTATGTGTGTCTAACTGTGGCTGATCAGACCAATATGAGCTTGTAATGCTCTACCACAGGTCAGGCACAAAGAGTCCATGTGAACATTTGTGGTGGAGCCTCTAAATTTGTGCATCTAGCAAATTTCTTTTGAGCTACTTCAATTTTGCTTTGCTCATAGAGCACAGTGACTTCTTCAATGTGTGTATACCATGCTGGGTGGTCATTTGCCAGTTACTCTCATGTCACAAATCAATTCCAAAGTTCTTCAGAGAGACATTAAGAGTATTATCTATCACCTAAGATCAGCCTTGCTACAATTGGAATGGTTGGGCCCAAGAAACTGTAGATTTCTTTTTGGGGTGGAGCTGGTGGTGATGAGGGCGTAGCCATTCTCAAACTCAACAAGTATTAGAACTGTTTTGATCTGCATGGGTAAAGAAGAGACCTCATTGATGATATCAAGTGATCTTTGAACTATGTCAGTACAGTGATTTTTCTGTTAGGTAAGCACCAAGGTGAGTTTTACCACTTTTAATTGTCAACATCATGGTCCAATTTCAAATGACAAAGTTCTGTCTACCCCTGTGTAAGCTTAAGAGCTAATGAATTTGGCCTCATATTTCTCCATTGTTTTTGCCAACATTTTGATAGCTTGTGTATTAAATATAAAGCATTAGTTGAAAAGGATGTAGGAAAAGCAAAAACCATTGAGCTTAAAGAGTTTATCACTTAATGGGAACCGGATGATCACAAATATATGTCTCTGTTATAACTTTAGAATCATATGATTAAAAGGTGGAAATGAACTTGGATTTGGATTAGATAATCTTTCCCATTGTACAGATAATGAAACTGAGACTCTCAAAAGAGGTGAAATGATCTGCTAAGGTTCACATAGGTGAGGAATTTGAGCCAAAATCCTTGGACTCCAAATTCCATGAACTTTCTACTGTCGTGTTGACTGGATATTATGATATTTATTATAGAACAGAAATTCTCTATGGAGCAGGCCCTTATTAGACTCCAGTTCAGAGTATCTCATTATTGCGGGGTTCCTTTGCTGCTTGGAACACCAACACTGCATTCCAGCAGCATTTACTGAGGGACAAAAACAAGTATATATAAATGACCATGGGGAGATTCACAAGTTTTGTAAGATTTCTTCACGTGAACAGTGCCATTTCTATTACTGCACCATTAATATTTCAAATGAAATAATCCCAGAAAAACAGTAAATGCTTTTCATTCTTTAATATAAAGAAAGGTAGGATGGAAAGAAGACAGATGGAAAGACTACAGCATGGTAGTAGAAAATTGGTGCTTTTTTCATGGGTGTCAAAAAAGTATCTTTAAATTGGATGTCAAGTATAAAAAATAGTTTAGTAGATCAGTTAAAAGCTAACATTCATAATCATAGGAAGTGGTTTTTAATCAACTCAAATGCTCTTCTCTTTGTGCTAAGGAGTACACATTCCCCAAAGGCAGAAGGGAAGCAACCTTGGGAATACTTTTCTGGAGCTCACAATTTTCTGTTTTCATTCTGTGTGGGCCACCAGCTATAGGATATATTTTTTAAAGCATCTAAAAGAAAGGAGTATGAAAAGGTCCAATAGGATCATCATCATTATCATGATTTTAACTCTGTGTTTGGGGAACCAGATGGCCTCCTATCAGAGGATCATGGCTCTAAAACGGCATGTGGAGAATGTATCTCTCACTTTTGCTCTCACTTAATTCCTGTGTTTGGTTACTACCCATTACTTTCACAACCCATTCTGTGACTCGGCTTTAAGAAGAGCACAGAATTTTTTTTTAAATTTATTTTTCTTTCCCATTAGATAGCTTAATAGAATGCTAAACATTTCTTTTTCACACATCTTAAAAGGAATACTTCACTTATGTCTGTGTAGAGTCTCTAAATATAAATGAGAGAGGGATTCCTTTTTGAACTGCCTCATTTGCCATCATTTCGCAGGCCCAGTAACTGCTGCCAGTTATTCTGTTTAGCTGGATGATAGGAATCTTTACACAGGGCAGCCAGATTCCCCCATGAAAGCAAATACATTTGTATATTTCTCTGTGATTGGCTTAGTTTTCACATGACTAGGACCAAGAAATCAAGTCCATGAACATCTTAGGTCTCTCAGCAACTCAAAACAGTGTTGCTAAGCCACTAGGTTGGTTCAGATGACCTTTGAAATCAAATGCAGTTAGCTTATTATGTTGCTTTTGGGATGGCCTTTTTGTTTTGCAAATAATGTAGTGTTTCCTATCTATGTTAGGTCTGTGAAATTAGAATGACGATAAAGGTTACTTGTCAATTAAAAGAATCCAGCCCTGTGGATGTATAGTTTACTTTTCCATTTTTAAAAAATAATTGAAAACCAGAGCCCCTCTTTGTTTTAGAACTCTCTTTGGGTAATTGAAGGGGGCAGTTCACTCTTTGTTTTATTCTGTTTTTGTGTGTGACAAAAGCAGAACAGTGCTCTTTTTTGGAGTTAGTCTTTCTTGTGTACTATTGAGTTACTAGTGAAAATTCCTTAGGGAACATGATAATAATTTAATGGAATTTGAAAATAGCACTTTGAAAACTCATTATTGCTAAGAGCTACTTGAATTTGCAAAGAGAAAGTAAAATGATTCCACACAGAAGTTCACTAGCTGTATTTTTAATGTTAAGAACTTAGTGTTTATCTAAAACAATTTTCAGAAAGTGATAGAGGTAGGGCTCAAATAACATGATTTGTGTTGATTTTTTTTTTTACCTCTGAGTAATGTTAGTATTGTCTGTCACCCATACATAGCAAAGTAGCTATAAGGAAGTTAAGTGAATTGTTTGGGACAACAGCGAGTAATAGTGACTAAATGGTCTTTAAAAAGAATATAGGTCTGTATTCTATAGGGAAGAGCAGTGTGACTTGGTACATATAATTATCTTTATTTTGCATGATGGTAATACATACAAACTTAGGTACTTAAAACATGATTTTAGTCATGAGATGTACATATATAAGCATATACACATGTTATAGGAATTACTTATCTGTCAATTTGACTTTGAAAATTTCATTTTAGGTTTGTTTGTAACACTGTCCATAAAAGAGGCATAATCTTTTTTTAAATAGAATTTTATTTTTTTTCCAATTACATGTAAAGATAGTTTTCAGCATTCATTTTTTATAAGATTTTGAGTTCCAAATTTTTCTCCCTCCCTTCCCCCCATCCCAAGACAGCAAGCAATCAGATATAGGTTGTAAATGTGCAATCATGTTAAACATATTTCTCCATCAGTCATGTTGTGAAAAAAGAAATAGAACAAAAAAAACACGAAGGAAAAAACCTCCCAAAAAGTGAAAATAGTATGCTTCAATTTGCATTTGGACTCCATAGTTCTTTCTCTGGATGCGGATAGCATTTCCCATCAGAAGTCTTTTGGAATTTGTCTTGGATCATTGTAGTGCTGAGAAGAGCTAAGTCTCTCATAGTTGATCATCGAACAGTGTTGCTATTACTGTGTACAATGTTTTGCTGGTTCTGCTCACTTCACTGAGCATCAGTTCATGTAAGTCTTTGCAGGTTTTTCTGAAATCTGCCTGCTCGTCATTTCTTTTTTTAAAAAAATAATTTATTTATTTTTAGTTTTCAACATTCACTTCCATAAGATTTTGAGGTCCAAATTTTCTTCCCATCTGGCCCCTCCCCCACCCCAAGATAGCATGTAATTTGATATAGACTCTACATTTACATTCATATTGAGCCTATTTTCACATTAGTCAAGTTAGTAAAGAAGAATAAGAACTAATGGGAGAAACCATGAGAAAGAAGAAACAAACAAAAAAAAGAAAAAAAGAGAGAGAGAGCAAATAATATTCTTCAATTTGTATTCAGACTCCATAGTTCTTTTTCTGGATGTGGGTAGTGTTTTCCATCATGAGTCCTTTGGAGTCGTCTTGGATCCTTGCATTGCTAAGAAGAGATTAAGTCTATGAAAGTTAGTCATTTCACATTGTGGCTGTTACCGTGTACAGTGTTCTCCTGGTTCTGTTCACTGCACTCAGCATCAGTTCATTCAAGTCTTTGCAGGTTTTTCTGAAGTCTGTCTGCTCATCATTTCTTATCTGCTTATCATTTCTTACAGTACAATAGGATTCCATCACAATCACATACCGTAGTTTGTTCAAGCCATTCCCCAATTGATGGGTATCCTCTCAATTTCCATTTCTTTGCCTCCACAAGAAGAGCTGCTATAACTATTTTTGTACATGTAGGTCCTTTTCAAAGGGACATAATCTTATACATATTTGAGAACACAGTAGAAAAGGTGCCATTGTCTCTTTACAAAGATTCCATCATCCAACAAGCATTTATTAAATACCTTTGTGTAAAGGCATTGTATTAGGTGTAATTCAGGAGGATTGGCACTTTTTAGCTCTTTCAGTAGTGATTTTGGTTGTGTGATACAGCTTGTGGCTGTACAGTAGAGACTTTTGTTATGTTAAGCTAACTATCTAATGTTGACACTAAACTAATTGCCTTGGCCTCATTTGTACTATGCTTTAACTAGTATGTAACCATTTCAGAGTAATAATTCAATTATATTTCATAAACTTTATTTAAGATTGATCATACTGTTTTCCCATAGAAGTTTAGATATAACTCAGTTGTCTTAATGAAGAGACTAAAAAGAGCCTAGAAGCTTTCTTAGCCAGTAAATACTTGATTTTCTTTCCACATGGAAAGAGATGGCAGCTAAGAATAGCAATGGTTTAGAATATAAAGGATGGTTAAAGATAGGCCTCAGTTACCTCACATGTAAAATTATGGTACTAGATGGCCTCTAGGATTCTTTCCTGCTCTAATTCTATGATCCTAAGATTGTTTACATTTTCACATAATCAAACATTGAGAAGTGCTAGGAGGAAAACAGGTTTAAAGTTGAAAAGTCAACTAAGCAACACCTTAGGAGAATGACTACATTAAAGGCACAAATAAGAAAGAGGAACAATAGTTGGGAAAATTAGGAATAAATGAACGTTTGGCAAGCACTGGGGATATAAGAGCAAAAGGAAGACAGTGCCTGCCTTCAAGGAGGTTATAATCTAATAGGGAAGGCCACATATACAGGCCATTCCATGAATCTTAGTGCAGTTTTAAGCTATTAAAACAAACCTTTAGGATTCTTTTAAGCTATTAAAGCTTAAAACTGCACTAAGACTCATGGGACATTCTGTTTATGGGAAGGGTGTTTGGGATAGTGAGAGGAGCCATAGGGGAAACTGATTGACATTCTCTTTCTAGGAAATGGCAGTGTTGATTTGATAGCTATTTAAGAGCAGTGGAGGTGGGGTGGGAGGAGGGAGGTTATGTTAATGGTGGCAGGGGTAGGGGTGGATGCTAAGAAGATAGCTTAGGTGAAATGTGAAGCATGGCTGAGGCTGTCCAGATACAGTGGACTCTGAATTTGCACTCATTAATTCACCAGTCTGAATGGCTCAATCCTCAGGATAGGAGATATAAAGCTGAGGGGATTCATTTGCCAAGGATGTAGTCTCTGGAGGTCCTAGTGTATTTCTCTAGCCAGGGAAGGAGAGAATCCTAAGGAGAAAGGGATTGGTCAAAAGAAAGATCAAGGGGGAATAAGGTCTGAGAAAAACACACTGGACCTGGCAATTAGAAAGCCTTTAGTGGCTTTTAGAGTGGCTCCAATAGTCCTCAGGGGCAGATGTTACTGAGTACAAGGAACTCAGGATTGAGTAGGCACTGAGGAAGTACAGGCAATGAGTAGAAACTTTGACTCTGAAAGTTTAACAATTAATAGGAAAAGAGATGAGTTGGGACAATCATTTGAGGGGATGGTGTCAAGAGACAAAAAAAATTATGATAGAGAAAACTTTTTCAGGCATAGAAAAAGGAATTTATGAAGGAGAGATTGAAGATGCAACAGTAGAGATAGAAAATATTCATTTTTCTATTTGGCTTTCAAAATCCTTTAGAACCTGGCCCCAACTTGCTCTTTTTTTGGTCTTATTACACATTACTACCTTTCACACCTAATGTGATCCAGTCAAACTGACCTCTTACTTCCCTCATACTTGGCACTCCATTTCCTGCCACCATGACTTTGCCCTGGACTATCCCTCATGTCTCCTGTGCATTCTCTTTTCTTTGCTTCTTAGAGTTCCTTCAGCTGAAAGGCTGCTTTCTATATGAAGCCTTTCCTAATCTCTCCTCAGCAGCAGCAAGTGCCTTCCCTCCAAATTCCCCCTATGCTATTTTGTATATACTTTCATATGCAATGGAATGTAAACTTGAGGATGGACTGTTTTACTTTTATCTCCCCAGTACCTAGCACAGTGCTTGGTACATGATAGATGCTTAATAAATGCTGTTAGCTGACTGAAGAAGACGGGAGGGGATGGGAACTAGGGGTATAAGTGGAAGAATTAACCTTGACCAGACTTAGAACTGACTCTTCCTCAGAAATAGGGGAAGGTAAGCAGAAGATGGATGAAAACAACGGCTCTTTTGAGGTGAAGAGTAAATGAATTTCTGAGCAACAAGGAAGACCCAGATGAAGTTGTGATTATAATGTAGTTTTTTTTTTACCGCAATACATAGTAGGTTCTTAATACCACTTGTCAAGATGTTAAACTAATCGTCTTTCCCTACTTCTTCCTGCAGCAATGGTGCCCTGGATCCTTGGTATGCAGGTGGAGTGAATGAGAACATCACAGATACTCTCATTTCGATAGTCATCCCAGATGGGGCCCATCACTTAGATCTACGTGCCAGGAATGCTGATGACCCTGAGTCAGTGCTGTTAGCCCGAACCATGGAAGTTGACTACATGAAGAAATGGATCACACAGTTTCAGGGTCATCGCTGAAAAGTGACATGGATGCCACATAATAATGTCATGATTTTTTTTTCCCCAAACATCACCCTCTGTACTTTTTCTGTGTAGTCTTTTTCCGTTACTAGATTGGGGACAAGAGAGGAAAAGTACCTGTAATAAAATTTCCTCAGCACGATTTTTATTTTGCAGGTGCTGGACTTCCATATTCCATGTCCATAAGGAGGTTCTTTTCAGTTTTTACAAATTGCCAAAAACCTAACTTGGTGTGTCCTCCCTGAATATCAGGGTTCCTGATTGTCTTAGGAAAAAGGAATGACTCTTCTGAGCGATAGCTTGATAGCTTTTGGTTCCTCACTGGTTAAGTTTTTCAAATCACTTTGGGGCTACTTGTCACTGCTAACCAGGGAATTTTGTAAAAACAAACCAACAAACAAACCAAAAATGTTATTAAGGGCAGAGGGGTGATGAAAAAAATGATGCCTACTGTTGTGAAAATCTTCTTAACAGGCTTTTATTAGGCCACATCTAGAACATAGAAAACATTTCTCTTGTTCTAAAGTTGTTAGCCAAGGATGTAAGTTGGGTTGTGTTATTGTAAATAAGGAATAGGGCTGGACCTTATACCTGTTTGTTTATATTAAAGGACATGCCAGTTGTCTTTTAACATGGCACATATTTAGTTTGGTTGGTTGTGTAATTTTTTTTTCTTTTATGTGTTTCTCAGTTCTTGGCATCTTCTCTTAATTCTGGGATATTTGCCACAGTGGTTCTGCCAGAGAGAAATTTGACTATTTTCTGCTCCGTTTCTCTTGGTTTCTTAGCTCAGTTTTGGGATACTTTTGATAGGCTCTGCTGGTTTAAAAAAAAAGATTCAACTTTGCCCATTATATTTTTGAGAGGCTTGTTTATATATGATTTGGCACCTGTAGAAGTTTCAATATAGACCTTAAAATTATGGATTAACTATTCAAAATCAGTTACATTTACCTTTCCTTTTTTGTTGTTGGTTGGGATGGTGTCACGAAAGCCCGGGGTATTGCAGCACACAGGGGCAGGTGCACAACAAGTTTCCTGTTTGGTATCCAAAAAGGCCAACTGACCAATTCAGAGAGACAGCATTTTTGACATTAATAAATGGCTGAGCTGTTCCTATTTTCAGGCTTTTGGCTTCTTTCATGCAGCACTTACACTGAAACCTTTCTTTCTGAGAGCTTTTTTAGGATAGCAAATAGGGCCGGATCAAAACCTTTCAGGGACAGAGAGGGACTCTCTTAACAGCTTCTACTTTGTTGAAAGCCTTTTTCTCTTATTTCTGCTGTTCTCTTTCTTCAGGATTCTTCCCATTGCCCTGCCTTGGGAACAATGTCTGTTCTTTAAAAAATGTACTAATCACTTAAAAAAGCTTAATCATTTAAAAAGATGCCAGTTTATGGTTCTATCTCAGATACAAGGACAAGTGTGTGTGTGTGTGTGTGTGTGTGTGTGTGTGTGTGTGTGATCTAGGAACTATAGGAAGATAACTGTCCTTTTTTAGAAGCATTCAGTTCCACATTGTATTGAATCATTTAGTCACTGGTTTCATTTTAAATTCAGCACAATTCTATGACATGAGGATCTTATGACCAAAGTGTAATGAGTGCTGTTGTCACCCATGAGTAGTTATGTAATTCAGAGTTTATAAATTAAAGTTTTTCCCATAATGCATGTGTGAATGACCGAAGAGAATTTTCATTAAAATGTCCATTTTATACTATATATTATACCTACGTAGTATATGTGTATATTATATGTGTGCATATACACATATACACTCATGTATATATGTATACACATATATAAATGGGATTTTTAAAGAAAATTTTTACCTATTAACTACCTGAGAAAATTAGGCCTAAGAAAGTTTTCATTAAAAACACTCTCTCTCTCTCTCCTTCTCTCTCTCTCTCTATTACACACACACCCCCATGATTTTTTTTTTATTTGCATGGGGGAAGGCAGGGCAATTGGGGTTAAGTGACTTGTCCAAGGTCACACAGCTAGTAAGTATGTCAGGTGTCTGAGGCTAGATTTGAACCCAGGTACTCCTGAGGCCAGGGCCGGTGCTCTACTCACTGCGCCACCTAGCTGCCCCGCACCCATGAATTTTAATGAAAATTAGGCCCAAGAAAGTTTTTGTTAAAAATCCTGTACATGCATACATACACATAATATATGTGTGTGTGTGTGCATGCACACACACACACGCGCGCGCGCACACACACACACACACACTTACCAAGCACAGTTTAAAACCATCCTTAGAACATTGTTATTTCGACTGATATTGTTTGAATGTAGTGGCTTTTGGTGGTGGGGGAACCTTTAAATAATATTTTCCACAACCTGGTATTTTTGAGAGGCTGCTAGGCATCATGGATAGTGTTGGGCTTAGAGTTAGGAAAAACCTGGGTGTGAATCCTGACTCAGATGATACTTAGTAACTGTGTCACCCTGACCAAGCCTCTCAGTTTCATTACCTAGATAAAATGGGGCTATTAATATCTGTAGCATTTATTTTTATGAGAAGCATGTGAAATATGTGTATAAAGAACCTTGAAGGGGGCAGCTAGGTGGTGCAGTGAATAGAGCACCAGCCCTGGAGTCAGGAGTACCTGAGTTCAAATCCCGTCTCAGACACTTGACACACTTACTAGCTGTATGACCTTGGGCAAGTCATTTCACCCCAACTGCCTTCTCCCCTTAAAAAAAGAACCTTGAAAATCTTAAAATACTCTAAGACCCAGTAAATATTATTTAATCCCCAATAATTTCATATGTTGTTAGACTTGGAAGGGACCTAACGATATAGAATGTTAGAACACAGAATATAGACTGTTAGAGCAGAGAAGAACCTTAGATCCATCAATATGCAGAATATTAGGACCTGGAACAGACTATAACAGGGGAATGGGAACTTAGTGATCATTTCATTGGACCACTGCATTTTATGTATAGGAAAACAGGCCAAAAGAGGTGAAGAAAGACTTACCCAAGTTACTAGTTAGTCTGAATTTTCCTGTGTATTTTGAAACAGATGAAAACGTTGACTGAAATGTGGTTTAAATATACTACATTTAATGACAGTTTTACATTTAACAGTAGTTAAGATTTTCACAGTTTAGTTTTGCCGTCATTAAAAGTTTGTACTGATATAATGTAGTAACTACTTCAAGTTGACATGTGCGATGCTGGGACTTTTAATGGGGAAGAGTTTTTGAAAGAAAAACTATATACTCTACAGAAGATGGGAAAAGTAGATTTCAAATCAGATTTGGCTTATCTGTTATCTTTTAAAGATTAAGAACATTGGGCAGCCTTTTGGGGGGTGTGGGGCTGGGAAATAAAATTCAATGAGAACTCTACATGTAGTACTTTAATAATTCAATGGGTCCATGTTCTTACTAACATGAATACTTAGTTGAGCAGTACAGATTATGACCCACGCATGCTTTTTCCATCCTGTCAGATTCTTGTCTGTGTCCTTCCACAGATCTTGCATACAGAAGGCACTTACCATTTGTTGAATGAATGAATATCATTTGCTTCAAATTAGATGCTATTTTTGTATAAAGTGATAGTTTAATTAGATTTTAGTATAAATTTCAGATTTTGTTCAGTTGTACCGTTCCATCTGACAAGTGTTTAATATGTGCTTACTTGTGTCCCTTGCACTGTGGTTGGTGTTTGCAGGGGATCAAAAATAAATGTATAGCATGGTCCCTGCTATAAAGAGGCCTATATTCTTTTGGATAAATGAGTTTAGCTTGAAAAGAGGAAGATATGAAAAAAAATCAGAAAACAACGTGATTATAAATTATTAATAAAAGGCCATTGTTTTCTAACTACAAAACAAGTTGGATAGTATAAGATTAATTTGAGCCAAGGCCAATTTTCCTGATCCTTTGCACTCCAAATAGACAGAAATTTTTAGCTAAATCTACTTTCTAGACAATTTTATTGGAGGGATATTCTGCTGACTGGCCAAATTTTCTTAGGAAAGGTTTTAGATCCTAAGTTATTATAAAAATAATTTCACCTTCACCAAACTTTTATTAAGCTCTGGGTTAATTGTTAGATATAAAGATCAAAGGATGACAATCTATTTCTACAGTCTTTATCGCTGGAAAGAACTTTAGAGATCATTGGGTCTTTCCCTGGAAGAGCCGTTGGTGGAGAAAACAGCATAATTCAGCCTTCTTTCCATTTTCCATTATCATCTATATACTCCATATCATCTATATACTGCATATTGTGATAACTTTATTTTTGACATCTATTATTGAGTCATACCTCTGTCTTCTCTTTCCTAGGCCAAAAAAAATCCCAATTTCTAATTGTATGGGTGTTAAGTGTTCTTTAGTGTGACTCTCTCTACACCTTCCTTCCCCTGCTGTTTTCCACTTTTATCTTGTGTGTTCCATCCAGTCCCATTCTTGACAAGAGTTCTCAGTCCATTGCTGTTCAGCCTTGGAGTAGGGGTAGTTGGGGGAGGGAACGAGAGAGAACTGCTTTCCCTTTACTGGTAATTTGCAAAATCTTTTAACTTGGTTTCCTGAATTTAGCAAGTAGGAATAGGGAAAACTGAAATGAGGAACAGAAAATCCCTTCCGTTTGTCTTGGTGTTTGATAATATATGCAACCTCTCTGGGTGGTTTAAGCGGTTTAGGTACTTTCTATAAAAGGGATCTTTTAATGACAAAACTAATGTGATTATCCGAGTGACTGTGAGAGGGGTATTGAAGGCTTAAAGAAAATCTGTTAGAATAGCTGAATGTATCTGCTTAATCCTTTCTCTAATGTGGGTGAACAATGCTCTGGGAAGCTATTGGTCTTTCTTTCTTGCAGTAAATGCTTGGTCTCCAGAGGTAGGGACTGTTTGCAGCACTTTATACTCTTAGCTTCACCTTCTAAAGAGCACAAAAGCACAGGGAAAACCCAAAGGGACCCAAGAGCTTACAGAAAGACAGCTTCTCCTGTGATAGCCAAAGGCAAAACTTACTCTGGAGCAAATGCTTTCTCTGCCTCATCATCAGCTACTAGGAGATGAAACATCTCAGAAGCAATTGCCACAGATGTGACTAGACTGTTATATGAAAAAAGCACTAGACCTAGCTCCTGCTAGTGTTAGGTACTGGATGGATGGACGCATAATTCTTTGAAATTCAAAGGCTTAATTGCTAAGGAATGGTCATTTATTCATCTTTTGTGAAGATTTTTTTTTTGTTCATCCTGTCCTTCTACTCTGTGACCTATGGCCTTCCATATTTCTCTTTTGCTAAAAGTGAATATATCTAAATTCTCATTCTCACCACCTGCAAAAATTACTGGAATGGCTGTTAGAATTTTACAATGTTAACTAAGTCCCTTATCCCTAGGTTTTAAATATATTTCTTGAATTCTTAGTGGGCTATTGAGCTAAGAATGCACATTTTTTTTTGTCATGATTATGCAATGTTAGGTTTGAAAGGAATCATGAAGGACATTAATTAGTACTAATTCAAACTGTGAATTTCTTCTGATCTCCACCCTCCCTCACAAATGGTCACCTGACTAATCCTGGAGCACCTACAGTGATGGGAACCCACTGTCTCCTGAGGCAGCCTATTAGATGACTCTCATTGTTTCTTCTTGATTTTGAGAAGAAATGCACTCCCTCTTCCATGTGACAGCCCTTCAGATAACTGAGGATAGCTATCATGTCTTCCTCCCAAGTATCTATACGTCTATGAAAGAAAAGGCTTGGATTGCATTGTCCAAGTCTGTACTCTGTAGGGTTCCATCCTTTCATCTTTCAATAATAATAATAATAGTTGGTTCATA
The DNA here is from genome assembly GCF_011100635.1 of Trichosurus vulpecula. Classification (NCBI taxonomy): domain Eukaryota; kingdom Metazoa; phylum Chordata; class Mammalia; order Diprotodontia; family Phalangeridae; genus Trichosurus; species Trichosurus vulpecula. Next base: position 111,521,730 of record NC_050574.1, read on the forward strand.
TAATGTTTTATGGCTTACCAAGTTCTTTCCCACAATAGCCCCATGAAGACCCCATAGAGCATGTTTTTTGTTCAGCATGCCTTCCTGGTCATGCTCTAATTTCTTAATGTACCTCTTAATCTAGAGTTTGAAATTGACTACAGAGTTCTGCATTAGGTCTGACCAGGGAAGAGTACAGTAGGGCTAGCACCTTTCTTATCTGAATGCTGCATTCCTGGGATGTAAAGCTGAAGCTGGATTAGGTTTTTTGATAGTCACGTGACCCTGTTGTTTTTAGCCCATTACATCTCTCAGGTCTTTTTTATATGATCTGCTCTCTAGCCTGATGCTATTAACTCATTTAACCTAAAGCAGGCTTTAGCTTTTATCTTTATTAAATTGCAGCTGAGTCTGTAGAGGAGATAGCTTCAGACTCAAAGATAGCACCCCTTCTGTTTATTCATTCACTTCCTCTGCCAGATTTATTCCCATCTGTCAGGTTAATATGTTCAATAATTTAAATGGGAGTGGCTACCACCTTGGATATGTTTAATGTGATAAAATGTATTTGAGGTTTGAATAGTTTGTTTCATGACACTATATAAGTTTAGCGTAGGTAACAAGACTTATTTGGTCTGGACTTGTGATTTTATGACTATAGGAAACAATGTACAAATTCCCTTCTCCAACGAAGAGCAATTTGTCTGTAACTTATAGTCTTGGAGAGTTGTGTGGGGGGCAGCACTGAGAGGTTAAGTAGTTTGCCCATAATCACATGGCCATTAGGTATTAGAGGCAGATCTGGAGCCTAGGTTTTCCTGATACCAAGGCCAGCCTTTTAACCATTTTGCTTCACTTGCCCCTTGTTAAGATATGAACCTAAATGAATAGGCTGTTACTTGCCAGACTGTACACTCCATGAGGATAGTGATAGTTTTAGCTTCTCCAGCCCCTACTACTGTACTCTACATATAGTAGATAGCTAACAATTCTTTAGGGCAGCTAAGTGGCAGGGGCAGCTAGGTGGTAAAGTAGAGTGCCAGGTCTGAGTCAGGAAGACTCATCTTCATGAGTCCAAATCTGGTCTCACACTAGCTGTGTGACCCTAGGCAAGTCACTTAACCCTGTTTGCCTCAGTTTCCTCATCTGTAAAATGAGTGGGAGAAAGGGCAAACCACTCCAGTATCTTTGCCAAGAAAACCCCAAATGGGGTCACAAAGAGTCAGACCCAACTGAAAATGACTCAACAACAACAAATAATTGCTTAGTGAATGGTTTAATAATATCAATGTATTATACATGTGTGTATGCACACATATACACATGCATACTCATATTTACATATAGAGACATACATATACATCTGTGTGTATGTGTATATGTATATATAGTGATTTATTGAACCTTACAAAATGAGAAGATATGAAGAGACTGCAGTCTGCACTGGCAGAGAGAATATCCATATTGATGAGGTTATGGGTTCATCTAAATATTGTAACTATATAATTATTGTTATGCAAGGAGATCATACATCTACACAAAGGAAATCTCATGCCCAGTGTCTCCCTACCTGCTTTGCCCTGTGTACCAACCAACCCCAAAGAAGAGCCCATGGCTTTCTCTCTACTGGAGGAGGAAAAATGAAGTCAGCACTCTGTATGTAAAATAGACTAATAAATGTTGGTGCAGCAGGAGGTGGGAGCAATAAAGTGAGTGGCCTGAGTTATCGTGGTAACCTGCTGAATTCCTAGGTCACAAAGTAATTTACAGACTGGTCCTAATGCCATTCAGTAATTATTCAGACAGCCCAGACTCCGGGGGCACAGAGCGTCCTGCTGATTATGTTATTAATACCATCAACAAACAGCAGGATGTTGGTGTGAAGCAAAGAAATACAAAACAGGCAACCAAGCTGATGAACAAAACCAAAAGCAATATTAACTGGCTGTTTGTGTGGGTAACCAAAAAAAAATCCCAACAAAAAACCCCCCAGCCTGTGCAAGTCAGTCCTTATCACTGGTTGCCCCTTATGGTACCAGTGCAGACTGCTTAGGAGGATGGCTTTGGGGGATGGGCTGGTGGAGAGGAAACAGAGCCATCCATGTCAACTAATTTATATCAAAGACTCTCTGCAATAGGCCCCATGGAGACAGATGGAAAATGGTTTCTAGGCCCCCCTCAGAATAATTTAAATTAACATCTAAGGAACAATGTCAGACCTTCTTTGACATAGTGTGGGAATAAGTGGCCCTAGCATTTTAACTGGATCAGAGTAATTGGTGGTGTCCACTAAGGGATTTAGTCAGCTGAGATCACAACCTTTGTTAACCCAGATGTACCTTTGAGGAATCTGCCAATGGGAAAGGGTGTCATATTCAAACCTCACCTTCTTTCTGCTCAAACAAATATACAAAGAAGACCTAGGAAATTTTGAAGTTTTTATTTCCAGCAGTAAAGAGTATTATAAAAAATGAAATCGATTGTATTTTAACCAACAAAAAGTGACTAGTTACCAATGTAAGAGTTATTTCTGAATCAGCTCTGGTGCTTAGTCAAACTTTTGTTCAAGCAAAGATGATAATACAAAATAAGAGTAAAATGAGAACATATGGCATGTAATTGAGACAACTCCCAATTGACTTCTGATGGGAAAAAATAGGAAATAGATAAAAGAATAGACATCAATACAGATTAACCTTGCCACTTGCCACAATGAGCCTAGAAATCATTCCACCTAGGAAACATTTGATCTCCTCACCAAGCATAGAAATTATAGCAACTTAAGAGCAACACTTTTAGAATATAAACTCCTCTGTAAAATCTTATGAGCGGGGATGATGGAAGATAAAGAACATTGTTGCCTCAAACTAATAAGAAGCAGTAGAAAGAAAAACAAATTTATATAAATGTTCAGTGAGAGGCCCAATTAAGGCAGATAATTTTGAGAGCATTTAAGGATGAGAGTCAGAAGGAGGAGAATAGATGATCTAGCATCTGTTCATTATAGAGTATACCTTTACTTGGTTGGTTGTTGTCTTTCGTTCTTGAAAAAGACCAAAATGACATCACTATGCTAGAGTCAAGTTTCAATGTGTCCATCTGTGGCTGATCAGATCAATATGAGCTCAGAATGCTCTACCACAGATTAGTCACTAATAGTCCATGTGAACATTTGGGTTGGATACCCTAAATTTGTACATCCTGCATTTCCTTTGAGCTGTTTCAATTATGCTTTGCTCATAGAGCACAACACCTTCTCTGATGTGGGTACCTCATGCTGAGCAGTCCTATGCCAGTGTCTCTTATGTCACACAATCAAATCCAAAGTTCTTAGAGACCTTGAGAGTGTCCTCATATTGCTTCTTCTGACCACCATGTGAACACTTGCCCTGTGTGAGTTCTCCATAAGATAGTCTTTTTGGCAAGCATACATTTGGCATTTGAACAACACGGCCAGCCCATCGGATTTGCACCTCTGAAGCAGAGTTTGAATGCTTGGCAGTTTAGTTTGAGTAAGGGACCTCAGTGTCTGGTACCTTATCCTGCCAGATGATCTTCAGAATCTTCCTAAGACAATTCAGATGGAAGTGATTCAGTTTCCTGGCATGGTGCTGGTAGACTGTCCAGGTTTCACAGGCATACAACAATGAGGTCAGCACCACAGCTCTGTAGAACTTCAGTTTGGTAGTCAGTCTAATGCCTTTTCTCTCCCATACTTTCCATCGGAGCCTCCCAAACACTGAGCAATGCATGGGTCAACCTCATTATCAATGTGTACATCCCTGAAAAGTACACTACCAAGGTAAGTGAACTTATCCACAGCATTCAAAACTTCTCCATTTGCTGTGTAACCAGTGGTTCCATGAATGGATGATATGGTGGTAGCTGATGGAGCACCTATGTTTTCTTGGTGTCAACTGTTAGGCCAGAATCAGCAGAAGCAGCAGAAAATTGATCCATTCTTTGATGCATCTCAGCTTCAGAGGCTGCACTGAGTGTACAATCATCTGCAAACAGACACTCTGCTTTAGTCTTGGTTTGCAGCCTTTTCACTTGGGGAGTGGGACAAGAATGAGGACTCTAACAAGGGGACTAAGAAGGATTGTTCAGAGAGGTGGCATGAGAATCAGGAGAATGGGGTTGCACACACATACCCAAAACAAAATAGTATTCCAGAGGAAGAGTGACTATTGTCTCAAAAGCTACTTAAGGTTAAGAAGGGTGAGGACTGAGAAAAGGCTATTTGATTTAACAATTAAGATGTTGTTAATAATCTTGGAGAGAGTAGTTTTAGTCAAGTGGTACAGTTGGAAGCCAGATGGAAAAGGGTAGTAGATAAGTGAGTGAGAGGTGAGGAATGGAAGCTATGGATATAGATGGCTTTTTTTTTTTAGGAATTTAGGTTTGAAAGTCAATAGATAGTCAATATACATTTAAGTACCTACTCCTTACCCTCACGGGGCTTACAGTTTAATGAGGGAGCTAACAAGTATGTACAAACATGCTATGTACAAGATAAATAGGAAGTAAGAGAGAGAAGGAACTAGAATTAAGAGGGATTGGGATAGGCTTCCTGTAGAGGATATTAGTTTAGTTGGAACTTAAAGAAGCCAATAGATAAAGTTGATGAGGAAGATCATTCCAGATATGGGAGACAGCTGGAGAAACTACCTCCTGAGAGATGAAGTGTCTTATTTGTGGAATGTCCAGGAGGCCAGTGTTACCGAGTCAAAGCATATATGTAGAGGAGTAAGGGATAAGAAGACTGGAAAGGTGGGAGGGGGCAAGGCTATGAAGGGATATGAATGTGAAATAGAGTATTTTGTATTTGATCCTGGAGGCAGTGGAGAGCCTGTATTGAGTATTGAGTGTATTGAGTAGGGAGGTGACACAGCTGGACCTACATTTTCAGAAAATCACTTTAGGAGGGGAGGAGCTGAGATGGCAGAGAAAAGGCAGAAACTTGCTTGAGCTCTCTCAAATTCCTCTCCAGACAACTTTAAATAATGCCTCAAAATGGATTCTGGAGAGGCAGAACTCACAAAAGGACAGGGTGAAACAATTTTTTAGCCCAAGGCAAGTTAAGAGGTTGGCAGGAAAGATCTGTCTCACTGGGGTGAGAGTGGAACATGGTCTAGTGCAGGCAATGCCCAGGGAGGGCAGCAGCAGGCTGCACTTCAGCAAGACAGCATCAGGTCTTAGGGGCTACTGAATAATTAGCTTACAGAGTTCTCAGCCCACAGATGATAAAGGGGGTTGGATAACTGGTCAGAAAGAGATTACAGGCATCCTTTTACTGGCACTGGGTGCAGGACTCTGTTGCATTGCCCATACACAGATCTGGGTCACAGTCCCAGGACAAGGAAGAGCACTAACACACCAGAGCTTGTGGCCACAGAGGAGCAGGGACTCTAGTCACAGTTCTAGGGCATCAGTCAGAGCAGAGTATAGGCCAGGAGAGTGGTGACCACATTTCTCCTTAGATCATACCACCTTGGAAGAGCTGGAAAAACTTGCAGGCCCCCAGAACTAACTGAACACAGCTGCACAAAAACAGTGAAGCCTGAGACAGTGCCACCTCTATCCCAGGAGCAGAACCCAACTTTAACATCAAGTTAAAAGTCAAGAAATAGGCTGGAAAAAGTGAGCAAACAACAGCAAAAAAAAAGAGAACCTGACTATATGAAGCTACATTGGTGACAGGGAAGATCGAAACACAAACAGAAGAAGACAATAGAGTCAAAATTGTTATATCCAAAGCCTCAAAAAAAAGGCTTTTAAAAATCAAGTATAAGAAGTAGAGGAAAAAATGGGGGAAAAATGAGAGTGATGCAAGAAAATCATGAAAAAAGAGCCAACAGCTTGGTAAAGGAGGTACAAAAAATGCTGAAGAAAATAATACCTTAAAAAATAGAATAGGCCAAATGGTAAAAGAGGCACAAAAATCCACTGAAGACAGTTCTCTAAAAAGCAGAATTGACCAAATGGAAAAGGATATACAAAAATTCACTGAAAAGAAGAACTCCTTAAAAAGTAGACTTAGCCAAATGGAAGAGGAGGTACAAAAGCTCACTGGAAAAATAAAACAAAATCAAAAGAATGAAAAACAGAAGAAAATGAGAAATATCTCATTGGAAAAGCAACTTACCTGGAAAATAGATTGAGGAGAGATAATTTAAGAATTATTGGACTGCCTGAAAGCCACTGTCCAAAAAAAAAGAAAAAAGAACCTAGACATTATCTTTCTATCAAGGAAAACTGACCTGGTTTTCTAGACCAGAGGGTAAAATAGAAGTTGAAATAATCCACTCATTACTTTCTGAAAGAGATCCAAAAATAAAATTTGGGACATTAAAGTCCTAATGATGGTGTTTGAACTGACCCACCCATTCGAGAGAGCAATTTGGAAATGCACAAAGGGCTATAAAGCCATTTTGACCTTTTGATTCAGCAGCACGTCTGTCTCCCAAAGAGATAGTAAAAAAAGAAGAAAAACGAGGAAAAGGTCTATATGTACAAGACTATTTATAGCAGCTCTTTTTGTGGTGGCCAAGAATTGGAAATTGAGGGGATGCCCATCAATTGGGGAATGGCTGTATATGATTGTAATTGGATACTATTCTGAAACATAGGCTGTCATTAAAACTCCACTCTCTGTCTCCTACTGTCCCTATTCCCATTCCCTTTGACCCAAACCCTGTAATGTCCAATTCTCAAGCTACCCAGACCTTCCAGTTTGCTCTGTGGAATGCCTGCTCCATTGTAAGAAACTTACATCGATCTTAAATACTTTCCTTCCATCTTCTGACTTTCACTCACATCTGACTCCCTCCTGATGAAATGACATAGCCTCCCTAGCTTCTTTTTCCAGCAAAGGTTGCATTTTCACTCATCCCCCCATTCACTGGTCATAGTGGGGGAATTGGAATACTTTTTGCTCTCCATTTCCACATCCAGACTCTCTACCACCACCACCCAGTGACCTCTCTTTCTTTGAGGTTCATTCAATTGATTTCTTAAATTACCCAATCAAAATCTGGTAGGATGCTCCCCCAGGATACTCCTTGCCTTTGCTCAATGAGCTGGCTTATAATTTTTCCTCCTTAACTCCTGCTCTCATCCTGGAAGACTTCACTCATTTTGATACTCTCTCAAACATCTAATCTCATAATTTCTCAATTTACTCATTTCAAATGAACTACTCTTCTATGTCACCTCAGCTACACACAAAGATGGTCTTGATCACCCTACCACACACAAATGTTCTACTTCCATGTATTTGAACTTTGAAATCTCCTTCTTTGATCACAATTCCACCTCCTCTTCTGCCTTGCCACCATAAACCCTGTTTTTTGTCCTCTTGGCAAGATCACATTTCTTGACTGTTCATTTCTTTCCCAGGCCATCACCCCTGAACTATTTACACTCACCTCCTTTGCCCATCTCGACTCCTTTGTGAACCAGTTCAACTACACTGTCCTTTTCCCTCAAGTCCCTTGCTCTTTTATGGTATTACCAATCTTGTTCTAGTTAACCTCAGCCTTGGATTACTTCTCCTAGAGGCTGAATGAAGCTAAAGAAAATCACAAAACTATGTTGAGTGCGTCCACTGCAAATTTATGTTATATAAACTCAACTCTACTGTCAGTATGGCAAGGCAATCCTCTTATACCTCCTCAAATTAACTCATTATCCCACTCATCACAGTGGCTTCTTTCCTCTTCAAACCTCCTATGGTTCCTCCTCCCCCACCCTCTCAGCTGTCTTACATTTCCTTGAAAAAAGTTAGGCCAGTTGCTGAGAACTCCATCTTCTTCTTTCTGCTTAAATCATCCAAATGCATTCTTCCACTTTCTTCTTTTTCACTCCTATCTCAAAGAAGAGGTACCCTTCTCCCTTCCAAGGCAAACCTCTCTATGTGAGCAAGTGATAGGGATAAATGTAAAGTGTTATAGTTGGGCATAAAAAAATCTACTTCATAAATACAAGATACAGGACACCTAGTTAGACTGAAGTTCTGAAAAAAAAGATCTAGTGGTTTTCGTGGGCTTGCAAGGTCAATATGAGTCAGTATTGTGCTGTGACACCCAAAAAAGCTAGTGCGATCTGGGGCTGCATTAAGAGGGACAGAGCTTCCAGAAATATGGAGGTGAGAGTTCCAATGTAATCTCTCCTCATCATACCTTATCTGTAGCATAGTACCTTATCTGGGTACCAGAGCTTAAGAAAGATGTTGATAAGCTGCAGTGTCCAAAGGAGGGCATCGAGCATAGTGAAGGGCTTAGAGTCCATGTCAATTAAGGATCATCTGAAGGAACAAAAGATATTTAGCCTGAAGAAAAGAAGATTTGGGTAGGAATGTGAGAACTGTCCTTAAGTATGTGAAGGGCTGTAATGTAGAAGGGGATTAGGCTTCTTCTATTTGACTCCAGAGGGAAAAACCGGAAACAATGATGGGAGGGTGCAAAGAGGCCAATTTGGGCTTGTCAGGAAGAGATTGCTAATAATTAGAGCTCCCCCCAAATAGAATGTAGGCAGCACAGTAGATGGAGTGCAGGGCCAGGAGTCAGGAAGACCTGAATTCAAATCTAGTTTCTGACATTTCCTAGCTATGTGACCCTGAGCAAGTCACTTACCCTATTTGCCCCAGTTTTCTCATGTGTAAAATGAACCGGAGAAGGAAATAGCAAATCACTCCAGTTTCTTTGCCAAGAAAACCCCAAAAGAAGTCATGAAGAGTCAGACACAACTGAAATGACTCAACAACAACAAAATAGAATGTGCTACCTTGGGAGACTGGATGACCATCTGTAAGATATGTTATGGTAGAGATTCCTTTTGTGTGTGGATTGGACAATATACAAATACTAGCATTTATAGAGTGATTTAAAGCTTGAAAAGTCCTTAATGAATCTCATGTTATCCTCACAATAATCCTGGAAGAGAGGTACTATAATCATCCCCATTTTACAGATGAAGAAAATGAGGCAAACAGAGGTTAAGTGACTTTCCCAGGGTCACACAGCTAGTAAATGTCTAAAGCTGAATTTGAAGGTTTTGTTAACTCCAGGTCCAGAGCTCTATTTAGTATATCACCTAGCTGCCTCTAGTTTCTCATCCCTGAGGTTACCGATAGGGAAACACCAATTAACCATGAGACTGGAAGTATATGGCCCCCAGTAAAAGATTTCAGATATAGTGAATGCTCTGAAATATTCACACTGGCAGGATGAGTCCTCAGAGGGGGTCTCCTACTTTCCCATTTAGGATGCTAAGGGTTAACTCTGAAGGGTTGGGCAGGGGGTTCTCTAATACTATGTAGTTCATGAGCCCCCACTGATATGCTTCTTCGATGATTATCCATTGATATAAATTAACCAGACTGACTTAATTAGTTTTTGGAAAAAAGTATTTATTAAATTGATATAGTAAAAATAGTTGGTACAAGTATCATCCCCAAAGTATGGGACTCACTGCTGCAAAGCAAATACAGAGCAGGGGGAAAATGGGAACAAGCTTAGAGAGCTTATGTGGCAATGGAGTATAATTCACAACTCCTGGTCAATGGAGGTCCTTTTTTTGCCTTTTGTGGAGCTCTGTATGAAGTTTCCTTTAGGCATGTTATAACTTTTTTGGATTCCTTGAAGAATCCTAAAGCTTTTCTTTAATGTGCCAATTTGTCCCTGGTTCCAGAGGCAGATACTGCTCTCACATGTTCTAGAGTCATGATGCATGGGAATTCCAAGTGTCCTAGACCTTTTGAAGGTCTTCCTCCAGTTGGAGTCGGGGAGAGAGCATTGGAGATAGAAGATCTTCTCTGTCTATCTCCAAGTGACTCCCTCTCAGGTGAAACAATGGATAGAATGATGGACCTGGAGTCAGGAAGACCTGAGTTCAAATCCAGATTCAGACGCTATGGGTGTGAACCAGGGATCATCACACAACTGTCTTCAACCTCAGTTTCTTCATCTGTAAAATGGGGATTATATAACCATTTACTTCACAGGGTAGTGGTGAGGATAAAATGAGAGATTTGTAAAGCACTTAGCAATCCTTAAAACACTATGTACATGCCTATTATTATTAAGGATGGAATCCAAACTGATTTACTTTTTCATATAAGTGTCATAAGGCACTGATTGACTGAACTCTTTAGCCAGTTCCAACATACATTTTGTTCATAGAGTTATTTTGTTCCATCCAGTGACTGGAAGTATTTCGCTCCTTTCTACCTTGATTATGCAGATTGTTCACACTTAAATTTCCCTTGATTTATTCTTAGAGGTGTTCTCACCCAACAATGGTATCCTGAGGGCTTGATCATTTTGTTAGTTAAGTGGAGAAGGGATTGATTCAACCCATTCCTATCCTTACACAGCTATGGCTGGTTCTCTAGAAGGTGCAGGGCAGAAAGGAAGTAGGCATCAAGGGAATGGACAACCTGTCGGATAAAGGAAGAAGAAATAGAAAACATTTTTTTGAACTGTATCACTACTCCTCAGGGTTGTTCTGACAAAAGGCCTTTGTAAAACTTAAGGAACTATAATAAATGTAAGTAATTGTGATTCTATTATAACAGCCTTGTTGTCTTTTGCCTTTTAGGGTTCATTGGTTTCACAGAATCATTTCTCTTCGGTCTGGAAGAGATCTCAAAAGATCATCAGCTTAATCATTATCATTGCCTCTTATAACATTTACTTTTTCTTGAAGAAAAGAAAATAACAAATAGGCATCATCAAGCAAAAGAAATTACCATATTGACCTATAAAGAGTTGTAAATGCCAAACAATTGACTTTATGTTTGATCCTAGAGGTAATAGGGAGCCGAATGGATGAGAGAGGGGGAGGAGGGAGAGAGATAGAAGGAGGAGGACAAGAAAGGAGAAAGAGGGAGAGAGGGGAGGGGGGGAGGGAGGGAGAGACAGAGGACAGAGAGAGGGAGAGAGAGAGAGAGAGAGAGAGGGAGGGAGGAGGAGGGAGAGAGAGAGAGAGAGAGAGAGAGAGAGAGAGAGAGAGAGAGAGAGAGAGAGAGAGAAGGAGGGGAGAGGGGGAGAGGGGGAGAGGAGAGAGGAGAGCAACACCCCTATAATTAAGGAAAATCACTTTGTTAGCTAAGTGGATAGATTCCAGTGGAGAGAGACTTGACATAATGAGACCAATTAGAAGAAGACTGTTGCAGTAGTTTAAGCAATCAATGATGAAGCCCTGAGCTAAGGTGGTGATTGTGTGAGTGGAAATTTGAAGTATAGAAGAGATTGTAGATGTACTTATTCTGCTTTTAGGCAGGTCTGATTTAATTGCGATTTTGTAGATGAAGCAATAATATTGTGATAGCAATAATAAATTGTAATTTGTGCTGGACCATATGAGGTAATTAAATATTTGTTGATTTTGGTTGGCCAAGGTCATACACTTAGTGAGTGGAAGGAGGAGAACACTCAGACTCATCTCCTGTCCCCTGGTGCTCTTACCTCCTCTGATAACTCCCGTTTCTGTTTGATGACATTTAACTTTATCTTTGTAGCTTTACTGAGTACATGAACATATCAGATGCTTATAAAGGTCTTGTTCTTTCTCACCAGACTACTCTTCCTTACCCGTAGAGCTAATCATTTCACTCCTCTGCTCAAGAAGCTTCAGCAATTCCCCATTGCTTACCAAGTAAAGTTCAATCTCCTTTGATGGCCATTCAAGGCCCTCCAGAATATGGGGCTACTTGCCCTTTTCATCCTTATTTCACATTATTCCCCTCCATATTCCCTGTGCTTCGGCCAAACAGAAGTACTCTTTGTCCCCCAAATACTCTCTGAACTTTCCTACCTTTGTGCCTTGTTCTTATGGTTTCCTATGCTTGCAGTAACCTCTACCCAGTCTTTGTCTATTAATTCCTACCTATCTTTTCAAGCTTACTTCTATTGTTACCTAACCACTTTGTTTTTTTTCTTAATTTTAAAAATTTTTAATTTTTCTGTTTAGTATTTTATCTTTCCTCAGTTACATGTAAAAACAATTTTTAATATTTGTTTTTAAAATTTTGAGTTCCAAATTCTCTACCTTCTTTACCCTTCCCATCCCCCTTCATTGAGAAGGCAAACAATTGGACATAGGTCATACATGTATAGTTATGCAAAACATTTCCATAACAGTCACATTGTAAAAGAAAATATAGACAAAAAAGCTTTGAGAAAAATAAAGAAAGCAAATAAAAGTACACTTCAATCTGTATTCAGACACCATCAGTTCTTTCTCTGGGGATGGATAGCATTTTTCATCATAAGTCCTTCAGAGTTGTCTTGGATCATTGTATTGCTGAGAATAGCTAAGCCAGGGGTGGGGCCTCCAGGCCACGTGTGGCCCTCTAGGTCCTCAAGTGTGGCCCTTTGACTGAATCCAAGTGGAATCAGCCACACTTGAGGACCCAGGTTCCCCACCCCTGAGCTAAGCCATTCACAGCTGATCATCTTACAATATTGCTGTTACTTTGTACACAGTGTATTTCACTTTGCATCAGCTCATGTAAGCCTTTCCAGGTTTCTCTGAGAGCATCCTGCTCATCATTTCTTATAGCACAATAGTATTTTATCATAATCACATACCACAATTTGTTCAGCCATTCCCCAGTTGATGGACATCCCCTTAATTTCCAATTCTTTGTCACCAGAAAATTGCTTACTTTTTGTTGTTTATCTCTTTGGGGATAGAGACCTAGTAGTGGTATTGCTAGGTCAAAGGGTATGCATGATTTTATAGCCCTTTCAGCATAGTTCCGAATTGCTCTAAAGAATGGTAGAATCAGTTCACAACTTCGCCAACAGTGCATTAATGTCTCATTTTTCCCATATCCCCTCCAATATTTGTCATTTACCTTTTTTATCCTATTAGTCCATCTGATAGATATGAGATAGTACCTCAGAATTGTTTTAATTTGCACTTCTTCAATCAATAGTGAGTTTGAGCATTTTTTCATACGGCTATAGTTAGCTTTGATTACTTCATTTGAAATCTTCACATCTTTTGATCATTTATCAGTTGGGGGAGTGGCTCTTATTTATACAAATTTGACTCAGCACTCTATATGTTTGAGAAATGAGGCCTTTATCAGAGAAACTTGCTTCAAAAATTTTTTCCCAGTTACTATTGCTAACTATTTCTCTCTATCATATTTCCAAACCCTGTTTATTCTATTCTCTCTCCCCTTTCACTCCATCCCTCCTCAAAAGTGTTTTGCTTCTGACTACCCCCTCCCCCCATCTGCCCTCCCTTCTATATTCCCTCTCCCCTTCTCTTATCCCCTTCCCCTCCTACTTTCCTGTGGGGAAAGATAGAGTTCTATACCTAACTGAGTATGTATATTATTCCCCCTTTGAGCCAATTCTGATGAGACTAAGGTTCACTCACTCACCCTCATCTCCTCCCTCTTCCCCTCCATTGTAAAAGCATTTTCTTGCCTCTTTTATCTCACCGCTTTGTTTTGCACCTCTCTAATAAATTGATATTATATATTAAAGCTTCTTGTACATGTATCTTATCCTAGCTCCTTAAGCATAACATTTAACTTATTTAAATTTTGCATTTTGCCAAGACTGATGATATGTATACAATAGACTTTTAATAAATTTTCATTGAATGGAATTAATGTCTACAAAAAAAGATAGGGGATTTGTTCCTGCTCCTCTACTAGGTGAAGGCTGACTTTTGGCTTCTCTCCTTGAATGAGACCTTGGGCCTATAAGCCTCAAAAGTTCCTCAGGATGTAGAAATTTCCAATGAATTCTCAAATACAGATGCCCAACAAGAGCGATTAGGCAGGTTATGGAGGCCACACTCTTCCTGGCTGCGGTGGGAAGAAGAGGAATTGTATAACCTGAAGATTTCAAGGTAGGCAGAAACTCACTTTTTGAGGGATTGCTTGTGGTGGTGATGGAGTGAAAAGGAGAACCAGTCATGAAAAGACACAATCATTAAATCTGAGATTTAGAAGGGGCATCATTGAGTTAGCCTGGAGAGACAGAATGTTAGAGTGAAATATTCAGAGGACCTGGATTCAAATCCTAGTTCTTCTAAATACTATCTGTGTAGTAGAAATGAATGAATGATGAATGATGAATGAATGGAAAAGCATTTAGTACTGTGCTAAGTGCTGGGTGTACAAAAATAAAAGAATTCTTTCTTCAAAGAGCTTATATTTTAAGAAGGAAGGACAACTAATATAAGGAAGGGACTGGTGGCTGGGGAGGGTGTGAATGTCACTTATCCTCTCTTGGCCTGGGTTGCCTTATCTTTACAATGAGAGAGGTTAGACTAGAAAACCTTCTAAAGTCCCTTCCAGTTCTTAATCTATGATCTTATGATCTAGCAAAAAGTTTAACCCGATGCTCCACCCTCACCTACAAGTGGCCCCCCCACCCCATTTCACACATGAAAGGATCCAGTGATAAAAAACCCACACGCCCTTGTGCAGCAACCCAGTCTACATTTGAACCACTGTGATTGATAGGAAAATCTTTATATGGAGCCATAAAAATAATAAATCACTGTTTGGGGCTTATCTGAGTCAGTAAGTGACTCATTTGGAATTACACAGCTAGAAAGTGTCAGGGGTCATAGTGGAACCCAGGTCTTCTGGACTCCAAGTTCAACATTCTGTTAGGTCAGCCTGCTTTAGGTACAATTATTATCTGCATTCTGCAGGTGATAAACTTGACCATTTAGCAAACAGCTATTAAGATCTTATTGTATGCAATCATTTGCTAGATACCATAAGAAATAAAAAATTAAAAGAAGGCAGTTGCAGCCTCCTAGTAGCTTACAATACATTAAGGGGAAAAGACACATATTAAGGAGACTGTGATACAATATGTACTGAAGTTCTTTAACTTCAAATTTTAATCTTTTCCCACTAAATCATGTTGCTTTTCTGAGTTTTCATTTATTGCTCTTAGTTTTACTTTCTGGGGCCAAGCAAAATATGTTTAAACTTTTTTCCATAGGACAATCCTTAAAGTATTTCAAGAAAGAAACCATTTCTCCAGAGTTTTCTCTTATCCAGACTAAACATTTCTATTCCTTTAAACAATATGTGTCTAAGTTTAATTCTGCCACATTTATTTGATGTTTCTAATCTGTTTGATTTTTAAAAACTTTACAAACTTTATAGATATTATTTAGTAGAGCAGCAGATTACTTTCCATTTGTTAAAAAATGCTTTCCAATTTATTGTTGTTTTTTTTTAAAAAGTTTTTGTCTGCTTTCTTGGAAGAAGACTCAGGATGATGGCTGAATTTATAGATTGTCCACATGGATCCTACGTTTATAAGAACAGAAGTGTGGCATAGTTTATAGCCTCCTCACAATTCTGGTCATCCGTCTCTGGAGAAATTCCAGCTTGTCAATGTCCTTCCTGAAATGTAATTTAAGGAGCAGAACTAAGCATAATACTCCAGATGGGTCTTACCAAGAAGAATACATACAGACTTCCTGCTCTGGATGCCCTCCAATATTCCAAGGGATCTGTGAGCTATTATGAGTACTCCTTGCAACTATGTAGACCCAAATGCCCATGCTTGCTCATCCTGAGAGACTCTAGTTCATATGCTCCTGTAAGTATACCATAGGGAGTCTATCCAATATAGGGAATCCACCCAAGAGGATTTCAGTGAACCATGTGGATTCTTACCATGTGCTCCACTTTGGTTAGACAATTGAAAGGCTCACTGAGCTCCCGGTTTTCTCCACTGTCATGTCCAATTCTTTCCTCTTCCACCATGATAGCCAGCCTAGGCTGCCTCTTCTCTCACAAGAAACTCCAAATTTCTATAGAAACAATTGGCTTGCTAGACAAAGTAGCTTTGAGAAAAGTTTAGCATATATTGAGCGCAGTTGTGTGACTGACTTGATTGAGAACACAGAAATTTAACCCAGCTGAAAAATCTTCATTTTCCAGGATAATTCACATTTCTTCTCTTTGGTACCATATGGAGTTGGGAGTTGATACTTTCTCCCCTCCTCACTGCCTTATTTTACCTTGCAGGGAGCCAAGAAAGGAAGGGGGTGGTCATAACTAGATCCCACAAAGATAACTTGGGAAGGGAGATGGACAGAGGGGCTGCCCATAAACACTCTGAAAGTACCACCTGCCTTCCTGCCTTTATTTTCTTTCTTCAAAGGATTTGGATCACTAGAGGCCCCTTTTTGGCTCTGCTAATGTTTGGCCTGAATGGTAGTGAGTCATTGTCCTGGCTCAGGGTGCAGGCACACACACAAGGTTTCTTTAAGCTGTGCCAATGGAGGGAGGCATTTTTAAAATGTTCGGTAAGCAGATAGAAAGACCACTAAAGAAGAAGCTGGTTTCCCTGTTACAGCTTTGATGGCTACAATATCTCCAGAGCCCCCATTACCTATACTCCTTGCCCCTCACTGCTGATTAAGTTTACATTTTCTTGGACTTCTTCCACCAATTGGATTTGAATCCTACTGGACAAGTCACTTAACGTCTCAGAGCATCAGCTTTCTCATCTACCAAATGATGTACAAAGAATAAATATACTGTACTGTATATTCCACAGGAGTGCCAGAAAGAAAGCATCTTAAAAACATTGAAGAGTTATAGAAATGCTAGTTGTTAGATTATCATTGGAAGTAGCCGCTCAGATTTCTTCCATGGACAAAATAATCACATAGATTTTCTTTGGGGGTTCTGAAGCTAGATGAAAGAGCAAGGCATAATAAGTATACATGTGTGCGTATGTGTGTGTAAATATATATGTATATACTATACTGTTTTGAATATAGGTTTTGCTTTCCTTCTGCAAATCTGGCTTGTATAAATCCTGTATAGCTTACAATTGTTGATATTTTTTCAGCATATGCCTGTATATATTTTCTCTTTCAAAATGATCTGGGGGAGAGGAGCAAGGAGGAAATGGTATATTTGGAGCAATTATAGTATTTCTAAAATGCAGCCCCACTGCAAAAGGATTGCATCACTGAAATATTTTCCCCTACTCCCTTTTGTGTTTCTGCACAGATGTGGGAGATGATATTCCATCTGTCCAGGAAAAAATTTAAAAGCCAGTTTTATCAGTATTCTCCAAGTGTCCAATAGAAATGCAAATTACCCTGGGACATCAACCAGCTTGTTTTTTTTTTTTGGCCAGAATGTTAACAGATCATTCTTCTGAGCTCTTGTTTTATCTCCATTTCTTTCATCTTCTTTCCTTTCCCAAAGTTTGAAGGGAGGTTACCTTAGAGGTTTAGAAATATCCTACATTTCCCTTCTATCAGAAAATTTTCACACGGGCTTTGCAAACTTGTTTTTTTTTTAATATTTTGATAATGATATCAATATAATTGATTTCCTTTTTAATCTTATGTATTTTATTTTATACATTTAAAAACATTATTCTGAAGAGTCTGTAGGCTTCACTAGACTGCCAAAAATTCTATTAAAAAAATTAATGGCTCCTGCCTTAGAGATTAGATCCATTTACTTGATTTAAATTGTTCGGTAACACTTCCAATGTTTTTTTTCCTCATTCAGAACAGAAAAGATAGTTTGGTTAGCCATACTCAGCCAAAGGTTCAGCATACATGTTTTTGAGTCTGTTTCAAGGGTGGCACAAAGCACATCTCAGCTGCTACCTCCCAAGTGAGACCTTTCCTTCTCCCGTTAGTTATTGCTTTCTCCCAACTTTGCATATACTTTGTGTTTTCTTATCTGTGGACGTGTATCACTCCAGTAGAAGGTAAGCTCCTTGAGGGTAGGGATAATTTTGTTTTTCTTTTGTATCCCTAGTGCCCAGAACAGTGCCATGCATATTGCAGACATTTAGTTAATGTCTGTTGGCTTGAACCTGCCAGTCACTTCTCTTTTGCACAGGATTGTAAAATTCTGTACCAAACAAGATCCTGGCTACAAAATTATAGGCCATGCTTAGAGGGATCTTGATGACTGTCTTAGGTTTCTTGATACTTCTGTACTGAATACTCTGGCTTCAGGTTTAGCAATAACTTGAAATGGTATAAATTTTTGTTAAGCCAATGATAAGAGTAAGAACTCTCATTTTTATTGGCTTATAATTATTATTTTATATTTGTATTATCATATTATATCATATGATCATATTAATGCACAATTAATATATTAATATACTATATTACATTTAACTATAATTAACTATACTTATATATTATAATAATTATTATAATAGTATATAATTATTATTTGATTACTGTGTTCATTGAAGGAATATGCTAGAAAGAACACTGAATTGGGAATCAGGTGACTTGGATTCTAGAATTGATTGTACCCCATAAATAGTGACCCTTGGGAAAATTACTTAAGTTTTCTTGGTCTCAGTGCCCTCATCTGTTAAATTGAGAAGATCTAAGTGATCTCTAAGTTTTATTCATTCATTGATCAATGCAGCAGATATTGAGTCCCCACTCTGTGTAAGACACTGAACTAGGTAGAGAGAAGATTAATATACCATCATGGTATGAGTTTTCTGTCCTATTAGAATGTAAGCAGAGATTAACTTGCTTTTCTATTTCTAATTCCCAGTGCTTAGAGTGTTTTGCACATAGTAAGTTCTTAATACATGCTTTTTCATTCACCTGTTCATTTATTCATCCATCCATCCATGGTTGTTAACATTTCAAGTAAGATAGCCAGGATGGTGAGGGTACTAAAGTTATGTTGTAGTGATAATTATCACAGAAAACAGAAGACTTACAGGGAGACATGATAGCTATTTTTAAACAACCAAAGTATTGTCAAGTGGGAAGAGAAGTTATACTCCAAAATAAATCTCTCATCTCTCCCCTTTTTTCTACTCATGGTGGCCCATGAACATGGCTACCAGCCTAGTTCATGCTCTCATCACACACCCTCTTTCCTGGTCTATGACAATGGCTTCCTAACGGCTCTTCCCTCTTCAAGTCTCTCTTCTTTCCAGCCTGTCCTCTACACAGCTACCAAAATGATATTCCTAAAGCAGAGGTCTGCTCATGTTACTCCCCTATTCAGTGTAAACCAGTGCCTTTATTACTTCTAGGATCAAATACCAACTCCTCTGCTTGGCATCTTAATCCTTTTCCAACTTGACCCCAAACTACCCTCCCAGACGTTATTTGCCTTCTGGCTATGTAATTCCTGTGTTCGATACATTTCAATAGCTTCTAAAATTGTCTCTAGCATTAGTTATAAGCTCTGTTTAGTTTTTAAAGCCCTTCATAACTTGGCCCTAATCTATCTTTTCAACCTATGCATTACTCCCCTTCCAGCATTATAAATCCTTTCAGACCAGCAGCCTTCTTGCTTAAAGCTTGATCCTATAGTGGCTAGAGTGCTGGACCTGCAGTCTAGAAGACCTCGGTTCAAATTCAGCCTTAGATACTTACTAGCTCTGTGACTCTGGTCAAGTCACTTAATCTCTATTTGTCTCAATTTCCTCAACTGTAAAATGGGGATAGAAATAGCACCTACTTCCCAGGGTTGTTGTGAGGACCAAATAAGATGTTTATAAAGCACTTCGCAAACCTTAAAGCATTACGTAAATGCTAGTGATTATTACTACTCACACATGACATTCCCCCTACCATTTCTAGACATTTGCAATAGCTGCCCCCTAAGCCTAGAATATGCAACCACCTTCCCTCCATCTTTTAGCATCTATTGTTTCCTTCAAAACTCTGCTCGAGTGATACCTTCCAACATTAAGCCTTTCCTATCCCATCAGCTGCTAGTACCCTTACCCTAAATATTTTACCTTATATTTGTCTTGAATATATTTTATATATGTTGTCTCCCCTGATGGAATGCAAGCTTCTTGGAGGTGGGGGTTGTTTTATTTTTGTCTTTGTTTCACTAGCGTCAAGTGATGCCTGGCCCATACAAAACACTTAATGTATGCTTGTTAGTTGATTGGTTCATGCATTCTGTGGTCTAGCCAGACTGGACTTCTTGCCCTTAGTCACTTACAGCACTCCATCTCCCATCTTCATGCTTTTGTACCTGGTGTGCCCTGTGTTTGACATACATTCTCTCCTTGTCTCTGTCTCTTGGAAGTCAAGTTTCCTTCCAAATGGAGCTCAGGTACCACCTTTGACATAAGCTTTTTTCCTGATCTCCCACCCCACCCCAGTTACTAGTGCCTCCCCTAAAAAATTGCCTTATTTTTATTTTGTGTATACTTCTTTATGAAACAATAGAATGTCAGTTCCCTGATGTCAGATTCTGTTTCACTTTTGTCTTTGTGCCTGACATGTGGTAAATGTTTGCTGATTGGTTGGTTGATGGACGTTCCCTAGAGGAGAAAAAGGTAGAAGTAGCAGAACGGACAGATTTCAGCCTGGAAAACTTTTGAACAGTTAGAGATATCCCAAAGAGGACTAAGCTACTTTGGGAGGCATAAGTTTCCTTTTTGTAGAAGCTGAATGATTCCTTGTCAACAATGTCGTAAATTCCTCTTCTATTATGAATTTAACTAGAAGTACATTCCAACTCAGATTCTGTAGTTCTAGGGGAGATAAGACACATACCTGAATAACTCTTTCTTAGACAAATGACCACTTCAAGTTCTAAAATTCCATCACTCAGTTCTTTGACTTGTATCTAGGCAACAGCAATTCAATTCAATAAACATTTATTAGGTGCCTACTATGTGCCAGTCAGTGTGTTAAGTGCTAGGGATATAAGTAAGAAAAAGAAAGCTAGTCCCTTCCTCAAGGACCTTATCATCTAATGGGGGAAGCAACACAAAAGGAAACTGGAAAGGGGTGAGGAGAGGGAAGATAGCAGGAGGCACCTTGTTCCATGGGGTTGAAACCAAGCAGAGCTGTAGATGCAGAGTGGAGTTAGCTAGAAGTCCAATTTCTGGCCACAATCTTTGGAAGTCATAGAGATTGTGGTGTGATATAAGGAAAATCTTTTAAACCACTGTAGCTTAGAATAGGCTGCCTTGGAAGGTAGTGGGTTCCCTATCATTGAAATTTTTCAAGCTGAGGCTAGATGATTATTTTTCAGGGATGCTGCAGAAGGGAGTCCTCAGAGTTCCTTCTTATTTTTGAGATTCTGTCATTTTCTGAGCTTAAAACCTGGATTTTTATTTGAGAAAAATCCGGGTCAATCTCTCTAAATAGAATGGGTCTGTCCAGTGGCCCATAGCCTATTTCCTGAATATGAGAGGCAACATATGGTGGTGAGATGATCCATTCCACTTTGGGTCTTTGCAAAGATTTCCCCATGGACCAGCATGCTATTTGAACTACCTCCTGGCCCTGTGCCCTGCAACTAGCCAGAGCTGAAGCAGCTACTGTGCCTCATTGGGGAGGAAGAAATTTCTTGTAAAATCCCAGATTCCCCAGGAACAATGTCCTCTTTTATTTTCCAGCTTTGGAATCAAGCCTGGCTGCCCAAGTCAACAAAGGGAGGAAAGAATCATTGAACCAGCCTAACAGAGAAGAAAAACAAAACAAAACAAAAAAAACTGACCATGTCTGTCTTTGAAGTCTCCTCTATGTTCTTTGGAAAACTTGGGATTATTGGTGGAATTTTTCTCCCTTTCTCCTTTCCTTCTTACCCCCACTTTTTCTTCTTCCCCAGAAAATGAGAGGGATGAATATAGAGGAAAGTTTCTTTTAAACACAGCAGAAGTCATTAATTAAGTATCCCATTCATTTTTCCAGACACTTGCTCATCAATCAGATTTCTTATTAGCATTCTGATGACCTGGCTGACCCTGAGTCCCTGTACTGTCTGCCTGATGAAATGGAGAATCAGACCACACACCAGAAAAAAAGAGAGAGAAGGAGGGGGTGGGGACAGAAAAAGAGAGATCTGGAGCAGGCAAACCCAGTTCCTAATTTTTTTTTTTTTGCCCAGGACTATAAGGAGGAGGGGGAGAAGGGGAATAAGGATGGGGAAAGAATAGGAGGAAGAAGAGAATGAGAGGAGAACCAGGGAGAGAAAGAAGAAGAGGAAGAGGAAAAGAAAATAAGTTTGTTTGTGGATGGTACATTCTCCTAAGCAGGTTGGTCCAGAGATCCCAGAGCCAATAAAACTTCAGGAGGACATTGCCATTAATCCTATTTACATAGTGGAGCAGGCTTTATCCATGACCATGATCTATAGCCACCCCTCCTCCCCCAAACTATGGGCTAGAACAGCAGCTAGGACACCTGCCAACAGTCTGAGCCAAGACAAGAGTTAGTCACTCCCCCCTGCCCATGCCAGTGATTGGCCATGAATGAAGCAATTTGGATGAAATAGGAAATAGCCCCCAACCTTCCCATAGAAAGAGAAAAAAAGAGGTGGTATGTGTATGTGAGGGGAAAGGGGAACTTTTGTTGGGGTGATTGGGGGCAGAGGGGGTTGAGATTAGGTTTTTGGGTCTTCAGTTTGTCACATGCCCTATTAACTCATTCAATTCTTCTACCCCATATGAATTTCCTGCTACCTGGATGGTTCTCCAAGAAGCATGTGACATTCTGGGGACCTTATTATCAATCATTTTATATTTACAGAATCACAGATATTAAGCTGAAAGGGAGCTTAGAGATCAACTGGTTCAGCCCCCTCATTTTTCAGGTGAGGGAACTAAGGCCCAAAGAGGTTAAGTGACTTGCCCAAAGGTACACGGCAGTGTGACATTAAATGGCAAAGTGAAGATTTGAACCCCAGTCATTTGATTCCAAATCCAGTATGCTTTTCACAGCCCCACATTGCTTCATGCCACCTCTCTAGTCATATGCTATTCTGAAGGTGTTTATTTTCAAATCATACCCAGGAATAAAGTGAGTGGGAAGTATGTTCCCATTTTACAGATAGAGAAACTGAAGCATAATGAGACTGTGGAAGGAAACATGACAGTGGAATGAGCACTAAAATTGGAGTTAGAGTACTTGGGTTCAAGTTCTAGTTCTGTCACTTATTAGTATTGTGACCTTGAATAAGTAGAGGAGGTTGTATGGTACAGTGGAACCACTGACTCTGGAGGCAAAGGGTCTGGGTTCAAATCTTATGTGCTTACTACATGTGTGAAGGAAGGAGTCTAAACACTTAAGATTATGATTAAAAAACAACTTCATAACAAGAACTAAATATGGAACTAGACAACTGTAGTATCTCTTCCCCTTTAACCTCTTCCAAGAGAGATTTTGATTCCTACCAGGAAGTAAAGGAGGTGGTTAGGTTCAGAGGCTGACCACTCTGCTCTCTTCAGAGAGATGGGGTACCAGGTTGGAACCATATTTATCTGCTCCCTTAAATGTTATTAATCTAGGAGATATAATTTTAGATTCAAGATGCCCTCCTGATCATCATCCCTTAATGAGGAAGGCGTGCCCCAAGCTATTTACCAAAGACTTGATTTCTTCCAACCAAATGCAAGTTCTGCCATGAACATGCATAATGGATAATGCATAAACCCATTTGTTCAAGTCACTATTAAAACAGGAATCAGATTAAGTATACACATATGAATACATGCCACTCAGTACACAAGGGGAATGAACTTTCCCCCTGGGAGTGAGATTATCTCAGGTGAACCAAGAGACAATCCCAGTTCTCACCCAAGGGGAAAATTCCTCAAAGTCTTTAGTTTAGTGAACTAAGGATAGGGACATGAGATGGAGTCATTGGCTGTTTGTACAGTCGACTTCTTCCCAAAGTCTTTCTCTCTCTGAAGAAAGTGTGAAACTGTATGTCTTTTCTCTTGAAGTTGGAAGCCAGAAGACCAGGTTTTCTCTTCTCCCAAGCTCTCACCAACTCCACTTCTCATGTAGGTGTGGAACATTGAGTACAATCTCCACCAATCAGTAAAGTCTAATGCAAATGAACTTGGAGTTGCAGTTTACATCTATAATATTGTTGTCATTTCATAAATTATTTTCCTAGTTCTGTTTACTTTGCTCTACTTTAGTTCATAGAAGTCATCCTAGTTTCCTCTGAAATTGTTCATCATTTTTTAATGGCTGCTGATGAACTCCTGGTACAGCCCCTAGGTGATCTAGAAGGGAAGAGGTGGATAAGCTAAGGGGAGGTGAATAATATTTCATTCCACGATAATACTCCATTATGTTCCTACCACATTTGAAAATTTTTTTAAAAATTCATTTTATTTTTAATTTATGGAATAAAACAAGTATTTCCATAATATAGTATGATAAAAAGGTGATTACACATGAAACTGCAAATCTATTATGTACAACTTGCTACGCCTTTTAAATATATAATGAGGTTATCATATAAATTTCTTTTTTCCCTTTTTTCTTCCCTCCCCCCACCCTGGCCTAGAGATGGCTACCATTCGACACAAATAGGTATGTGTGTGTAAAATTATTCTATACATCTATTTATCAGTTCTTTGCAGGCAGATAGTGTCTTCATATGTCCTTTTTTTTGGCTGGTTTTTTTTGGAGGGGGGAGGGTTGGGCAATTAGGATTAAGGGACTTGACCAAGGTCACACAGCTAGTTAAGTGTCTGAAGCCGAATTTGAACTCAGGTCCTCCTGACTCTAGGGCCAGTGCTCTACTCACTGTGCCACTTAGCTGCCTCTTATGTCCTTTATTTTTAATTTGTGTATTTATAATAGTCAAAATGACTTAGTCATTCAAAGTTGTTCTTAAAACTATATTGCTGTTACTGCATACAACATTCTCCTGGCTCTGCTCACTTCACTCTTCATCATTTCATATAAGTCTTTCCATGCCTTTCTAAGATCATGGAGCTCATCATTTCTTATAGCACAGTAGTATTCCATTATAACCCTATTCTGAGCTTGTTCAGCCATTCCCCAATTGATGGGCATCCCTGCAATTTCCAGTTCTTTGCCACCACAAAGAAAGCTGCTATAAATATCTCATTCACATTCAAAGTTATAACTACTATTTGAGAATTTCCCTCCAACCTATTTTTATTCACTATTTTATTTCTCAGCCTTTTTATGCTATCCCTGCTGCCTTATCTTCTCCCCTCAATTTCTCATTGCCCACGCCACCCACCCCTCCAAGAATCCCCCCACACCCTCTCACCCCACCCTTCCCAATCCCAATCTACATATCCCTCTAAAAGTCCCTTTTCCACCCTCTCCCCGAGTTTTCTCACCTTTCTACAAGTTCAGAAGTTTTCTAAACCCATCCAGATGTACTTGTTTCCTCTTCAACTCAGATGAGAGTCAGGTTCCAATATTCCCAGCCCTCCACCTCCACCTGCTTCATCTGTGTTTGTTTCATGCCCTTTGCCTTTTCCTATCCAATTTTGTTTTCTAGAATCATCCCATCATACCCAACTTAGCCCCAACCATTCTTTCAAACTACCTTCGTATTGATGACAATTTTAAGAATACTGATAACATTTTCATATGTATAATAAGTAAACAGTTTGACCTTAATGAGTGCCTTATAATTGTCTTTAATGTTTTCCTCATATTTCTTCTGGATCTTTATATTGAATTTTCCATTGAGTTCTCATCTTTTTGATACAAATACTTTTTGATACAAGTCAGTTCACCAAATATCAATTTTTTTCATTCAGTCTTATACTCAACTTTGTTGGGTGAGTTGTTCTTGGACGAAACTCCAGCTCTTTGAAATATAATGTTCTAAGACCCATGGTCTTTTAGAGTAGAAGCTGCTAGGTCTTGTGAAATCCTGATTGTATTTCTACAGTATTTTAATGCTTTTTTTCTTGTTGCTTCCAATATTTTCTCCTTAACCTGGGAGTTTTGAAACTTGGCTATGACATTTTTGTAAGTTTTCCTCCTGGAATCTCTTTCAAGTGGTGAACAGTTGATTTTTTTTTTCTATTTCTACTTGACCCTCTTGTTCTAGAACTTCAGGGCAAATTTCCTTAATAATTTCTTGTAATATTGTATTCATATTCTTTTTTTTATCATAACTTTCAGGTAGTTGGACAATTCTTATATTGTCTCTCCTTGATCTGATTCTTCAGATCAGTTGTTTTTTAATGAGATGTTTCAGATTTTCTTCTAGTTTTATTATTTCTTGGTATCTTATAATGTCATTTGATCCCTTTTGTCCAATTCTAGTTTTCAAGGAGTTATTTTCTTCCTTAAGATTTTGTATCTCTTTTCTAACTGGTTAACCTTTTTTCCCATAATTTTCTTGGGTTGCTTTTTTTCCCCAATTTTTCCTCAATTTCTCTTATATGATTTTTTAATTCCTTTTTAAATTCTTCCAAGAATTCTTTTTGGGTTTGTGACCATTTGATGTTACTCTCTGAGGTAGGAGTGGCTTTTTTTTAAACCTCATCTTCTTCCTCTGAATATGAAACCCGATCTTCTTTTACATTAAAGTAGCTATCTATCTTGAGGGGTACTCTAGGAAGATGACAGAATAGGTCAGAAATTTCCAGGCTCTCCAGATTTCCTCCACAAATAGACAGAAAACTGCAATGAAATGAACATAGAGAAGCAAAAATAAGGGGGGTGGGGCTAAAGCAGCTGTCCTCCTAAGATAACTTGAGAGGACCTCAGAAAAGACAGGACTTCTAGGGGCTGAGATTTGGCCTGAATGAAGTGTAGACAGGTACCACCACTAAATCAGTAAACAGTAGGCCCTGAGTATAGCTCCTGAGGGAGGAGGCCTAGGCCTCAACAAATTTCACCTCCCAAACTTTGACCTCATAAACTATCATCCATTCTAAGGAACAGCAGAGTCTGAGAGGGGCAAGAATGAAGGACACCCCTCCCCAGCTGTTTCCAGAAGCCAAGCCTGGCGGTGCTGACTAGAAGTGATCCCTGGCTGTGGCTGTGAGCGAGAGGAGGGAGCACGTGCCCAGTGAGTGCTGCGGGCTGCAGGGACTGCATGAGGACCCTAACTGTGGCTTAGGAGAGAAGTCTCTGAGGTTGAGCCCCTAGAGAGAATTCAGAATTAAAACTTGATGCTGATTCTAACAACAACAACAATAAATAAAATAAAAAAAAAATAAAATAAAATAAAGTAAACATGAGTAAGCAAAGGGAAAAGATACTACATTTGTTTTACCTTACTTTAACTGGATCCTCTTTGCTTCTCAACAATGCTTTCATTTATTTCACTTAGTCAATCCATGAGCACTTATTAAGTGCTGGTTATGTGCTGGGTGCTAGGGATAGAAAAATTTAAAAGAAACATTCCCTGCCCTCAAGGAACCTACATTACATCCAGGGAGACACAGTATGCACATGTTTAAATATGCAAGAGAAAAAAATGTATAGAGCAAATAAAAGGAAGCTTGGGATTCTCTTTCCCCACATAGACTTTTTTGAACCTTTTCCATTCTCTCTAAGTTTGAAGTCTCACCTCTTTCTCTAAATGCCTTCTCCACAAGCTATCCCTCATCTCAATTTTCTCTACTAAAAATGGTTTTCACACTGGGAAGACTAAATACAAAATGATTAGTAAGGAATAGATACCAGAGATGAAAGAGGTAATAAGAAAACACTGATTTGCCTTCAATGAATTCATTAGCAGACCCAGATGATCTATTTCCCAGTACAGCTGTCTCCAAAGTAGGGGCTATTGCCCCCTCAGGGGGTATGGAATGATCCCAAAGGTTGTATGATCAACCAATAGGATATCCTCTCTTGATAGCCATCACAACCACTCTTACTCTGATCTCTCAACACGCCCCCCTTCTCCCTCTTTCCCTGCCTTCCTCTGCTATTCAGGCTCTCATCTTTCCCCCATCCTTGGCCAGGGAAGTTACAACCTAACTGCTATCGCTACATCTATAGCAACAGTCATGCAGATGCCTTCAGGAAGATTCACTTCCTCCTAGCTTATCTAGTTCCACCTTGTGCCAGGAGAGCTTCAGCAGGCAGGCTCTTTAAGAGCCCTGTCTCCTATCCCATTTTAATTTTTGATGGGACAGACAAACAGGATGAGCTCTTGACTCATTTGTTGTTAAAACTGAATTTCTGTGAAATAAGTAATGTCCAAATTGCAGAAGAAGGTCACATTTTTGACTAGGCTTATAGACCTGTATTTAGTTTTGACATTACTTGATATCTGTCAGTACAAAGGACAATGCAATTCCTCTAGGCTATATAATTTTAATGAAAACATGTTAAATATTATTGAAAATATCTCTTGATGTGCCATTATCATTAATGTTTGCAAAGTAACAAATCTTTCCTAACATTAGTTTCTACAATGTCATACACATGTAATGATATGAGCATCTGTACCTATATCTGTTGCTTTATTAACTTGTATTACAAAATATCAGGATTTTAGTTTCTTAATTAATCAATAGAGGCAATTTTCAAAGAGCTCTCTTTTCTCTCATACTCTTTACCCCAAAACTCCTTGATATAACCCTCCATCCTTCTCTCCTCCTCACCTTAATCTTCACTGAGAAAATAGAGACAAAATGGAGACATGTGTTTCTTTTTCTTCACTCTTCATCTCAAAAGTCCTGGACTTCATCTCCACTCTTTCTCCCTTTATTTATCATTGAATACATGTATATGTATGTATATCTACACACATATATCCATACCTATAGTATATATCTTTCTATATCCACATAAATCTAGAAAGCTTTCTACCTACCTGCCTACCTACTTATTTATATGTAGAGAAAATGGCAGAGAGTGTATATTTTGAAACTCCATCAGTGACATTTCACTTAGTGTAATGGAAAAGATATTGGACTTGGAGTCACAAGAGACCTTAGTTCAAATCTCACCTCTAACACTAGCTGGCTGACTATGGGAAAATCACTTGCTCTTTCTGAGCTTTAGTTTCCTCATCTGTAAAATGGGAGTTATGATATCTGTAGTATTTATGTCATAGGGTTGTTATAAGGAACAAATGAGATAATATATGCAGTGGTTTCCGAAAGTAGCAATCTAAAGAAAGGGCTTCAGATATATGAACAATTCTCCTTCCTACTGCCTTATTTGAAAATGGAACAATAAGTTTTGCATATTATTTGACAAGCATTATTTTTACCATATTAGTATCTATTTATGTATTTTTTTGGAGGCAGTTGGGATCAAATGACTTGCCCAGGGTAATACAGCTAGTAAGTGTTTGAGGCCAGATTTGAACTCAGGTCCTCCTGACTCCAGGGCTAGTGCTCTATCCACCATGCTACCTAGTTGCCCCTTATCTGGTTATGTAAAAGAAATTGAAAAACCCTCAATACCTGGAGGTAGCACATTTTTCTGATTAAATGAGAGATTTTTTTTCTTAATTCTG
The DNA here is from genome assembly GCF_011100635.1 of Trichosurus vulpecula. Classification (NCBI taxonomy): domain Eukaryota; kingdom Metazoa; phylum Chordata; class Mammalia; order Diprotodontia; family Phalangeridae; genus Trichosurus; species Trichosurus vulpecula. The sequence goes on from NC_050574.1 coordinate 111,550,918, forward strand.
TAATCAACTTTCTGTTATTCAGGCAATCCTTTTGTTATCATAGACATCAGTTTTGAAAATGTTTATTTCTATTTATTAAAAGAATCTTATTTTCTACAGAAAAAAATTTCATCTTGCTAAAGAATTCTACTTGTACACTTTCAAGATGTCATAATTGATCAGGTTTCGTTATACGCAGCTAATGTATCCAGACAAAACAAATACAGGTTTTTTTTTTTTACAAATACAGAGGTTATTTCATCTCCATGAGTAATAATACTTGTGAATCCCTATTACAGATAGAGTTGATGGTATTTTCTGTATTTGTGTTTGTGTGCATTTTAACTTTGTACTTCCGTATTTCTGCTATTGAAATTGTCTCCTTTCTTTGCTTGTACTAGTTTTATCTGCTCCAGTGGATTTTCTCTTCAAACCACCTATATATTTATCCTTCAAAAAAGGACATTATTTTACTCAAAAGTCAGAGATAATAAGAAATTTAAGACATTTAACTTTTTAAAACTTGAAACAATAATCTATAATTTTTCCAAGTTATTTTCCCCTCAATGAATCAGTTTCTTATACCATACACATAAAAATGAATGACGTTTAAAAATATAATAGATATTACAGTACTTTTGACTTCCACAAACAATTGTTTAACTTTGAGTTTATATGTTTCCTACTCAAATTTAGCAAGTAACACAATACTGTTGGTGTCATAAGCAAACTGACTAATGGTGATGATGACAGATTACGCCTCCCCTGAGATTCCACACCTGACAACTCATATATAACCTCATTTATGCATATTATGTTAACTAACCACTGTGATTCATTTACTATCAGCTAGAGCAAATTCACCATATTATCTTACTTTTGTTGACTCTGATCTGAATGTTGTTTTTGCTGAAAAAAGTGGTTGAATTTTTGTGGGAACTATATTTTAAATATTCAATAACTTTAGTCATATTTGTTTGTTCCTTCACGTCTGGAGGATTTCATCCCATCCCTCACATCACAGGAGCATGCCCCATAGTTTGGGAAACTGATACAGAGGAATCACTTTGCAGACTTTAAAGTACTTTACAGATCTCATCATCACCTGTCTCATTGGCATGCCTACATTTTAGACTTCAAGAATTCTGACAAACAAGGTGTTGTAGCTGCACTGAGTGAAGCCTGCATTTCAGAGAACTGCTTGTAACTCACTTGTGGAAAGATAAAAAGGAAGTATTTATTTCATTTTCCATGTTTTCCATTTTCCCATTTTTTTTCAGAGCCACATGAATAACCTTCTACAAATGAATAATTCATTTTCAGGCAAGAGAGGACAATAAATCCTCCTCTCTTAGAAATCGTGGGGGAATTAATTGTTTTGAATGGCTGAGTGAGGATCAAATGAGATGATGAATTTAAAACGTTACAATCATAAAGTATTGTTAAATACAAACTATTATTGTCTTTTTATGTGTTTGTGACTGGAATTTCTCCAGTCAGATTGCAATCTTCTTGAAGGCAGTCCTTCAAGATTCTGCTAACCCTTCCACTAAGACTTCCCTGATTTCTCTAGTCAGGCATGTTGTTCTTTTCTTTTCTTTCCTTAGAACTCTCAAAGAAAAATTTTGGAGGGTATCTGTCTTGTGAACTTGTTTTCCGTTTTTTATCAGAGTTATTTGTGTACCTTTGAATCTTTCTTCCTTGATTGTAAACTCCTAGAAAGTGGATAGATTCCTGGCCCCGGAGTCAGGAAAACACAAGTTCAAACCTGACTCAGGCACTTACTAGCTGTGTGTCCCTAGGCAAGTCACTTAATCCTGTTTGCCTCCTGTAAAACAAGCTGGCAAAGGAAACCACCCTAGTATCTTTGCCAGGAAAACTCCACATGGGGTCACAAACACTTGTGCGTGACTGAAACAACTGAACAACAGAAGACAGAGGTGTTTTGTCTTCACAGAATCACAGGTGCTCATATTTGAAAAGGTTGTACCTAGCACAACTCCTACATGAAAAAGAATCCAATCCCCTCCACACTATAAAAGGTCATATAGTTTTTGCTTGAAGATCTTTAGTTAGCGGACCCCCTAACCTTCCAAAGCAGCCTACTGTATTTATGGATGGCTTTAGTTGTTAGGGAGATTTTCCTTGATCCTGCTTAAATTTGCCTCTTCATAACTTCTTCTCATTGCTGGTTATTTATTTTGGCATCTCCCACATTGCCTGTTGTAGTGTATTGTCTACATTTGGTGCCTAATAGATGTGTGTCACTGTAGGTTACTGAAATATCTGTTTCTCACACAGTATCTTTCTTGAACATAGGAAATATTGAGTAATATATATATATGGGTCTATCTTAAATGGTTTACTATTTCCACACTGATTCTCATGTCACTAAAAAGTGTTCCATTCAGGTAGCAGGATTCATTAGTACCTCAATAATAGTAGCTAGTATTTATATAACTCTTTAAAGTTTGCAAAACCCTTAGCATATGTTATCTTATTTGATCTTTACAAAAGCCCTGTGAGGTAGGTGTTATTATTATCCTTATTTTATAAATGAAGAAGCTGGGGCTGAGAAAGGTTGAGTGACTTGTCTAGGGTTACATAGCTAGTAAGTGTCAGAGGCTGGATTTGAATTCAGGTCTTCCTGACTCCAGGTCCATTACTCTAACCTGTACCTTATAGCTCTGATAAACTGAAGGCTTAGGTAAGTGATTGCGTAGAGACAAAGGTAATTTTTCCTCCTTGTAGAATACAGGGTTCTAGCAGCATACTAAGAAATTCGAGGAAATGTAGGTCAATAGTTTGGGGCCAGTTCTTATCAAAGGCAATCTTCAGGAAATGTTTAAGGCAACATATAAAAAAATAGTGAAATTCCACTGGTGTTGGTGATCATTTAAGGTTAGCCATTTAAAACATGTTTTATTGAAACTTTTTTTGTAACATTGTAATTTTCCCAAACTATGCCTTCAATAGAACACTCTCTGGAGAAACAGGCGCAATAAAGAAAAATGGTTATGGTGACCCATATTCTTATGGCGTATAAGTCAGAAGGATCTGGGGTCAGAAGATTCCTGGGTTTAAATCCCAGCTGTGTTATTTACTATTGTGTGAATTTGGGCCAGTCATCTTCCCTCTCTGGGCTTCAGTTGCCTTATCTACAAAATGAGATAATTGGAGTAGATCGTCTCTAAGCTCTCTTTTAGCTCAAAATCCTCTGATTTTATAAGATGAAACTTGGTGGGCGATTTATGGATGCTAGTATATTGGGAGAAGGAACCATTTCAATTTCAATTCAACTTGACAGACTTCTTTTAGGAGCCAATGTGCAAAGTAAAACCACGACAATTTCAAAGGATTCGGTTTCATTCTTATTTTTCCCCATAGAGCCACAGAATACTAGAGATGTAAGGGATATTAATGCTCATCTAATACAACTTCCTTATTTTAAAAAGGAGGCAACTGAAGTCCAGAGAGGGGAAATTATTTGTCTAGGGTCACATAGAAATTTAATAACAGAAAAGGAACTAGAAACCAGGACTTCTGACTCCTAGTCTATTATTTATTTGACCCATTTTCATAGTTTGCATCTCTGCGTTTGTCAAAAACCATCTCACCCAGTCTTGGATGTCACTACTACTCTCATTGGAAGATATTCAGATTTCCCAGATCTATCAGGGAGCAGGCTTCCCTCTTCATCACTTTCTTTGTTTTTCTGAGAAACTGGGTAGGGGAAGGTGACAAGGATCTAGACTTGGAGTCAGAAAACATAGGTTTGAATCCCAACTGAGCAACCTACCAGTGTGATCCATGGCTCAGGGGAGGCCCCTTCCTAAGTTCATGTTGATTCATACTGGGTGTGACTTGATCCCAAAGAGAGGGCATCAGGATTTTCTCAGTCTCTCTGACTTGTTATAGAGCAGAACTTGGAACTCCAGGGAACTCTCTGGATGCCCACTTGTGTAACTCATGTTTAGGGTCTCTGTGAGAAGGATTAAGCAGGTTTTATCCTTAAAAACTTAGTATACTAAATAGATATCAGGTATAGGACAGATATTTATTACCTTAAACACAAAAGAAATGTTTATAAACAGAAGACTCAGAAATGTACATTGACATTGATACCTAAAATATAAAACAATAACCCATTATAAGGTAAAGGCACTTGCTGGGAGTCTGAATAAATTTTTCAGTTTTGCCTCTACCCTGTACTCTCCAAATGCCTCAGAAAGTCCAGATCTTCTAGCTAGCCAGGCATCATTCTCAAGTTCTTTTGGGTCCAATAATCAATACAATTAAAGGAATTACCTCTTTTTGGGGAGCTGGCACCAGTTCAGGAAGTTGGGGTCTCTTGAACTTACTGGCTTACCACCATGGATGGAAACAGCCATCTCTCAAGGATTGCTGGTTCCTGATTGTAGACGTGTTCCAGGAAGAGGACAAAGTCAGAAGAGGACATCAGGATGACCTAGACAAACACATTAATCTCTCTGAGCCTCAGTTTCCTCATCTGTAAGTTGAATGGGTTGGACCAGAAGGCCTCTGAGTTTCCTTCCAAGTCTAGATGTATAATACTATTATCTTATGAGAATTGCTGCATGGGGGATGGGGAGTAGGGGAGAGAAATCTCTTCTCTTCTTCACTGGAAGTCTCATGACTGGGAGAGCTGGTGGAGTCCCAAAGCCATGTGCTCCAAATAAAGTGATACCTCCCTACAGCTTTCCATATACCCCATTGAAGACAGTTGGCGGGTTGGAGGGGGGAGAGGGTTGAGGGAGATGAAACATTCTTCAACGGTCAATCATCTTTGATGAAATACAAGTCATGGAGACCAATCAGGAATTGTTTGATCATATACATCCTTTAGCAAGGGTCCAGAGCACATATTCTCCCAGAAAGGGGCCAGAGTGTATACCTAGATCTATGGGAAGTACCCCTGTTCACTTTTGTTACATTACTTTTGTGACTTTAGGCAAATCACTTAAGCTTCAGTTTCCTCATTTGAAAAATGAGATTAATGCTGAGTTGAGAATTACTACACTTGGGTCAAATTCAGTTGGTGGCACCAGTGCATGGTTGACATGGAGGACAATCCAATTTTGGGTATAGTCATGCAGTAGCCCATTCCTTCCTCTCCACTCCCCATTCTCCCAGAAGAGCCTGGCTCATGCCCCTAAGAGGGTTGTTGGAGATGCGTGCCACAGTTATAGGACTTTGGGGTTGGTGGCCCAGGAGTGGACATGCTCTGTGGCAGTATGGCCCTCCCTGTGTGAGACTTTGAGGCAAGGTCTTGAGATGGTGGTCAACATGGGGAGGAAGTGTGTCTCTCTGATGTTGTTGCCTTGGGTTGGAGTCCTATTTGCTCTGTGAAATACGCATTTTTAAGATAATGATATCTTTGTGACCTGACTCATAAGGACATTGTGAGGATTGAATAAGACAATATTTATAAAGGATGCTGTAACCATAAAATTAAGTGTAAACTCTTATTTTTACAATTCATTCGTTGAATAATGAAAACTAATTAAGCACTTAACTGTGCACAGGGTAATGTGGTCTGCATGAGTGGAGATTATAGTAATAATAATAGTGATAAAAATAGCTTTTATACAGAACTTTACCAATATCTCATTTTGTTCTTATAGCAAACCTGGGAGATAGGTGCTATTATTATCCACATTTTATAGATGAGAAAACTGAGTTTATGTGATAGAGTTTATGTGACTTGTCCAAGGCCTCCCAGCTAGTAAGTGACCAAGCCTGGATTTGAACTCCATTTATCCAGTACTCTCTACTGTACCTCCTAGCTACCTCAGAGATTAAATACAAAGACTATATTTAACTAGCATCTGATACTATGGGCCGCTATCTGGGTCCTGTTCAAAGGGAAGGCTCAGGAGCTAGATTCATCCTAGGTGGATTCACCAGGATGAATTCCCTGGTGGTTTGTACTTGGGTGTACTTGGGGAGAGAGAGAGAGAGAGAGAGAGAGAGAGAAAGAGAGAGAGAGAGAGAGAGTGAGCGACAGAGACACAGAGACACAGAGAGAGGCAGAGAAACAGAGACAGAGAGAGAAACAGAGATAGACACAGAGAGACAGACACAGAGAGGCAGAGAGACAGAGACAGCAGATAGAGACAGAGACACAGAGACAGACACAGAGACACAGACAGAGATAGAGAGAGAAAGAGAGACAGAGACAGAGAATGCACTCTCTGTTCTTAGAGTCAGCTACTTTCTATCCTCTTTTCTGAGATCTAGCAACATGGACTTGTTAGCAATGTATATATTGATTTGTGGGTTTATCTAATCAGAAATTAGCTTTTAAGTGCCCCCTCCAACCTACAGTTAGGAAGAGAACTAGGAGGCAGGGAAGGAGTGGTTAGAGAAGCAGGAAAGTGATGTCGCCAAAGAAAAGGGAGGAAAGAGTATTCAGTAGAAGGGGGACAGTCAACAGTTCAGGAGGAGAACTGGGGGAAGACTGTTGGATTGGGTGAGGAGGTGATTATTGGGAAACTTTTGATAGAGCAGCTTTGGGAGAGCAGAGGAGGTAGAAGTTTCACATGATTTATTTTTCCAGCTAGACATCCAACTGCACTATACCGATTTTCTTTAGTAATCCAAGGGCCCCTTGAAACCCCTCTTGGTGTTCAATAATTCATAGTTATCTTTGTGCTTCTCTCAACATTTCTATTCATTCCCAAGTGGACTCTGAATGTCGACCAGGGAAAATGTCAGCTATTTCTCTCATGATGTCATTTTGGCGGTCATTGCAGATGGGAAGCAGCTGCCCAGTGTCGTGTTGGTGGGGGACGTGAATGTGAGGCACAGGTTATAAATGGAGGCTGCTTCCTTCAATGCTTAGCCCTGGAAATGATGCTCTCATTGGACTTGCTACTCTTGTTTCTTTTCACATAGGACTGGAAATTGCTGGAAGAGTCTCGTGCCCTTTCCCCTCCCTGGTGGGAAAGGTGGGAGGGAACTGCCAGAATTGAGGGCCCATTGGAAATGGTGATTAGATGCCTGCTTTCAAAGCCTGCATAAATTAAATTCCCCATATATGCAAAAAATGTAAATAGAAGAGTTGGTCCAGCAGTATCTCTTATCTTCCTGCTGCCTGTTTACATTGGCTGGGAGATAATCACCATGGCTAACAGTGATCAGAGGCAGCCAATTTTTCATCTCAGACCATTCTCACCAGCAATTGTTTTGTCAAATTAAAAACCCTATGAGAATATCAAATTGTTCTGTCAGTTGGAGGGTATTTCTTTGTTAGCCACAGCCCCCTTGTTGCCTTCAACCCCAACACTCCCTCTTCCCTAATCTTTTCAGCCATTCCCCCCATGCCTTACAGAGCTCCACGGATGAGTTCAGGGAGTTGTTTGTTTAAGGCAGTGTTGGCAACTGATGGTGGAAAGGCTAGTTAGTAAATTCTGCTTCATTTAGGTCTTGGGAAAGATACTCATGGCAACTCAGACCTTATACTCTGAAGAATACCCAGTGTAAGTTCAGCACCATATATCTTCCCTGTGCCATTGAGAGTCAGAGTCAATCAATCAATCAATTCAGTTGAATATTTCCTAGATGACTGCTTTGTACAGAGGACTGTGGTAGGTAGGTAATATGTATAGATCACTGGGGGAGCAAAAAAGTTTAGATAAGATATAGTCAGTGTGTTGGCAACATGTCTATTATCCTGGTTGCTGAAGGAGGTGAAACTGTATCAAATGAATTCAGCAATTAATTGTGAGCTGCAGTAGGCCTGAAGCCAACTGGGTGTCCACCTTAAGTCTGGCACAAATGTGGTGAGCCCCCAGAAGCAGAGAGCTACCAGACTGCCTAAGGAAGGGCAAACCAACTCAGCTTGAAAAAGTGGAGAAAATGAAAGGTTCTCTGCTGATTATTATTGGGATTGGGCCTGTGAGGGGCCACTGTACTTCTGATCTGAGCAAGACAGGGAGACCCAATCTCAAAAAACCAACAAAAACTAAAATATAGTACCTGCTCTTATATAAATTATATTCTGGGAGCAGGTAAAGCACCAATATAAACAGGTAGAAGACAAAATTTTCCATGATAGATTCATTACAGAGGAAGAGAAAAAAGCTCTGTGAATCCTGAGGGGGGAAGATTCTTGTTGCTGGGAGTTCTTTATAAAAGAATTAGGTATTTGAATTAAGGTTTAAAGTAAGCATTCTTAGCGTTTTTTGGGTCATGGGCCCCTTTGACAGTCTGGTGACACCTATGGGCCACTTCTCAGAACAATGCAAATGCATAAAGTAAAATATATAGGATTGCAAAAAATAATCAGTTCCATTGAAATAGTTATCAAAATATATTTTTTAAAAAGTTCACAGACCCCAGGTTAAGAATTTCCTGGTTTCAAGAATAGGTAAGAATTTAACAGCTGAAGAGGAGGAATAGGCGGCATTGAGATTAGAAAAGATGAAGCAGAGTATTTTGGGAAAGGCAAAAAGTATCCATTTCACTTGGAGTATATAGCATAGAATCTTTGGAAGGTAGCAATGTAAAATAGGGTGGGAAATGAAGGGTGGTGTCAGTTTGTGGAGGGCTGTATAATGAGAATTGTTTTCCCTCTCCATGCTTAATAGAGATAGTATCTTTAGGAAATCCATAACTTGCCTATCCTAGTTGTGATGGGTAGCAGCCTAGGGCAATCTGAATAATTCTACCCATTTGGCCCCAGGAAGATTCTAGGGCATTGAGAGAGAGATGGGAAGAAATGGGAATTCTCTGTCAAGTACTTATACTAGTTAGGAGAGAGAGAAACATACTCTGAGATAGGTGTCAGATAGACAGAGGACACCAGGCTTGGAAGACACCATATTTGAATGTAGTAAAGATGACTTGTTGTGGGTTGTTGTGTTTGTCCTTCGTTTTTGAAGAGGATCATGACATCAGGGAGATGATGACATGACTTGCAGTTGACTTTGATTTGAGTGAGGGAGGGCTGTGCAAGGTCACCAACCTCACTTTCTCCTCCAGAGCCATCTGGCCCAGTGACCAGATATTCATCAGGATGGCCCAGGATGCAATGGTAAAGATGATGGAGCACTACTTGGAGATGGAAGGGTTCCTGATTCTTAGGTAAAAATTTTAAAACCAGAGGTTTGAATCCCAGCTCTGCTATATACTATTTCCACCTGGGTGATCTTGGACACTTTACTTAATCTCTCTGGGTCCATGTTTACTCATCTCTAAAGATGAGGGAGTTGAGACCTCTGAGGTCCATTCCAGGTTTTAATTTATGTTTCTCAATTGAGGGAGACCAAGGCAAGAGGGAGAAATAAAAGAAATCTGGTATTTTTAGGATGGTGACAAAAGGAGAGGTGTGTTTCTTGCCAAGACAAGGAAGCTTTTAAGTATTTCTTTCTGCAGGACTGGGTAGCTCCCATGACAGAGAAATGTTTTTTTTTTGTTATTTTTTTTTCCAAAAGGAGCCACATTTGAGAGGCCACACTGAATAGAGCAGTCAGTAAAGCAAGGTAGAATAATGTTGATGTAACTTGCTTCATCTTTGAAAAACTACAGGAGGATCCCCTATGAGAGCTTTACACATATTAAAAACAATAAATTCTTTTCGTTTATTCATGCATTCATGGCTTGATGTCACCTGATGGGAACTGTGCAGAATGACAACAGGAGCCAATCATAGAAACAGAAAAGAAGATGTGTGCTAACAATTTGACCTTCTACATTATTAAGAGTAATTGTTACACAGGTCTCTGGAAAGAGATTACTTATTAAGTTATATTTATTTTCCATGAGCTATGTGGTAGGTTCTGTTTTTTCCAACTGTCAATAAAACTTATATTCTTTGAGCTTTGGGAAAGCTTCCGAGGGGGTGTTGGTGACAAAACATCAGGTAGTGCCATATTGTAAGTTTCCTAAATTTTCTGAATGGGAGCTATGAGCTAGAGTTTCCCCAAAAGCATACCTGGGCCTTTTGTGTTATGTGAGAGCACGAGGGCTGAAGTTAAGAAGACTTGAATTCAAATCTGGGTTTGACCCTGGGTAAGACACTTCATCTCTGTCTCAGCTTCCTTAACTGTAAAGCAGGGATAATAATAGTGCCTATATCCTGAAGTTGTTGTAAGGATCAAATAACATAATATTTGTAAAACATTTTGCAAACCCTTAATTCCTATATGAATACTAGCAATGATGATGATGATGTGAGAGCCTTAGATACAAAAGTTATATAAGCAGAGAGCTTCAAACTTTATGTGATAGAACACATTACTTCCTGTCGCTTAACTTCCCATCTACTCCCCCCCCCCCACTTTCCCTTTTAGGAACTGAGTCCCTGTTATTTGCTGCCATGGCCATTCCCTTGTTATCATTCTCTCACACTATTGACCTGCCACTACATATAATATAAGAGTTGGAAGGGAGGACATCTGTCTCACTTTTATGATTATCTCTCTAATTGTTTGTTCCATAGTAAGAACTTAACCTCTCTGAGAGCTTCCTTTTGAGGGCCAGGTATTAAAGGAAACAATCAATTCACATCTCAATTCATTCTTAGAATGGATGAAAAGAATTTACTGAAGTTGCAGCCAATAGAGTGTGATTGGGTTCCATTGGGAACCTGCTTTACTTTTTATGGCAGCAGTTGGGTCATGAGCTGAGGGGACCCACAGTAAAGGAATGCTGACAACAAAATGTTGTCAAAACCCATTGAGCCTCTGTTCTACAAGCGGGAATTCTGGTGCATTGGCAGAGGAGGAGGGGAGCGAACACAAAGCCAAGGGATCAGAGCGGAGCTAAGACAGGGAGGGACTTACCTGTGAGAGAGAGTCATAATTTGGATCCTGTCTTCTTTATCTTAGAATTTCACCCACTGCCTAGAATGTGGCAGACACCTAATAATTGTTTGTTGAATCTAACTGAATTAGAGTTTTTATTTCCCTATAAACTCATGGAGAGAGACAGTAATCTGACTGCCTAGGTACAGTCACTAACCATAATTGGGCCTTCCTCTTACTAAAAGAGAGAATTAATCAACAACACATAAAGTACCTATCATGTTCAAGATATTTTGTTCTTATTGTTTAGTGGTTTTTCAGTTATGTCTGACTCTTTGTGACCCTTTTGGTGTTTTCTCGGCAAAGATACTGGACAGGTTTGCCATTTCTTTCCCCAGTTCATTTCACAGATGAGGAAACTGAGGCAAACAGGGTTAAGCGACTTGCCCAGGGACACACAGCTAGCAAGTGTCTGAGGCCAGATTTGAACTGATGTCTTCCTAACTCCAGGCCCGGTACTCTGCCCCATTGTGTTCTTTACAGGCATTCGATAAATGAATGTTTTGAAGCTTATCTTGTAGTCAGAAATAAATTAAAGAATCACAGAATTCCATAGTTGGAAAGGAGCTCAGCCATTTAGGTCAAAAGAGAGTTGACATCCCAGACCTGTGGCTCTGTGTCTGAGTACTCACTGCCCCCTATGCCTGGAATGCACCCCCTCCTAACTGCTAACAGTCCACCTCTCTCACATCTCTGGTTTCCTTCAACCCTCAGCTCAGGAACCACCTTCTACATGAAACCCATCCTGATTCTTGGAGCTGCTTGTGCCCTCCTCAAAACTACCTTATATTCATTTTGCATATGTTATGTATACCTGTATTTGTATACGTCCTTCCTGTTAGAATGTAAACTCCTTGAGGGCAGAGATTTTAACTTTTGGCTTTATGTCCCAGCACTTAGCACAGTGCCTGGCACATAGTTGCCACCTGATAAACACTAGTTGATTGATTGATGTGATTGTCCAGTATTTGCTTGAAGACTTCCCTTAGAGGCAGCCCATTACATCAGAGATAGAGTTTCCTTGTATCTAGCCCAAATGTAACCTTTGATACTTCCTTCACTCCTAGTTTTACTCTCTGAGCCCAAATGGAACACATCAAAATTTTCTTCCATAAGAAAGGTTTTTAAATCTTTGAAGACAGCTACCACATCCTCCTAGAGCCTTATCTTTTCCAGACCAAACTCTAGCTCCTTTAGCCAGCCCTCATGTGGCAAGGGTTGAGGTCCTTAACTGTCTTTGCTGCTTTCCTCTGAATGAACGCTCTCTAGCATATCTGGAGTCTTCTCTAGGAATCCTTTCTTGAGCACCCCAGCCCAAAGGATTTTCCTCCTTCCTGAGAAGCCCTACAGCGCTGACTGTTTACTGCCTTGTATTTCTATCTATCTTTGAATGTGTGTTTGCTAGGCTGCTAGGTTCTAAGCTTCTGGAGGGTAGAAATAGTATTTTTGTGTCCCTCTAGGCATCTGGCATGTAGGAACAACTCAATAAATATTAGTTATTACTAATCTTCTGATATAGGACAATGATCCCCAACCTCTTTGAATATCAGGATCTTTTTTGAAATATAAAAAATTTAAATGAACTCTCATGTGATAGTTGTATTATTAGCATCAACAGATGCTAATAATACAACTATACAATACAAAAATACACAATGAGAAAAAGCTACTGGATTCAATAGCGTTTTTAAATGAATTTAAATTACATTACTTACAATAGCTTGCTGAGAGACAGCCTTGGTATCATGGATAGGGAAACATACTTAGAAAATGGATGCAAATAGTGTGTGGAGGTAGTTGGGTGGCAGAACAAGAAGTATCATGGGACAGCAGGGGCTTTGTCTCAGGTGCTGACATTTGAGATGTGCTTGCTTCCCAGCCCTACTCCCTCTGCCTCCTTGACAGATTATCATACTGAAGGGTTCTCCTAGTCAAGGGGCCTGTGGCATTGCAGAAGTCCACAATGGGCTGGAGAGATAGGAGGGATCAGTAGGGAAGACAGTAAGAGCTAGCCATGACTCCATTCGCCACCCCCTAAAAACTACAACCTAGGCCTTCACAGACCCTGTTCTCCTCTACTCTCCCTTTCCACTATGCCTTCTAGAATCTTCCTCTATTGTTGAATTCCCTAGCTTTCTTCTCATATTATTTTTTGGTTCTGGTGTTCTCTGAAACATAGCTTTCTCCTGGAATCACTCCAACTCTTGGTACTTTATCCCCATAGGGCCGAGGGGAGGAGCTGGTATATTCCTTGCTCCCAGGATGCTGCCACTTTCAAGTCCTCCTGCCACTATCACCACAACTATCATTTTTCCCTTAGAAGATTCTAGCAATGCCGTTCTTTGTCGTGTCTGCCTACGGACCTACAAATGATTTTTACTGCCCTAAAATAAGACCCTGCCTTCTTTAAATCCCCTCACCCCTCACTTCCTCAAGCTCCCTGACTCCCATGACCCTGGTCTCTGATCTATCTTAGACTTGTGAAGAATGATCACACCTAAGACCTTTTGCTCCTACTCCTCTCACCTCCAGTTCAACTGAATTTTCTGCACCTGATGACATGCCTATTTGCATTTCTGCCAGGTAGCATTACCAGGTGGTGGTGCTAACAATTGGCTGTAATGCCTTGGCCCTTTTGGTGCCTCCTTGCTGGAGCTAATGTAAAAACTTGTGAAATAATTTTGAAATGGAGTACACAAATTGAGAAGCCTTCTTTTGTCAGACAACGAAGCTCCTGGCAAGTCACTTCATCTCTCTGGGCCGCAATTTACTCATCTATAAAATTAGAAGTTTGGACTCTAAAGTTCCTTCCAGCTCTGTATCTTACAATTTTATGATTCTTCATGTCCTACTTTTGGTTCTGAAAATATGGCCCTGTAAGCACACCATGCCTATTTTAAAACTATTCCTTAAAATGGTATTGATCGATAGATCTCTTAGAGAACAAAGAAAGGGAATTGGAGTGGCATGGAAGATTTCAGGGAAGAAGGGAAACAGGACATGTATTTTAAAATGTGGTAATGTAAACTAACTTTTTTTTTTTTTGAGGGGGAGCAGGGAGGCTAATTGCAGGCAAGAAGAAATGCTCATAAAATGGTTCTTTCTGCATTGAGAGGAGCGGGTTTGTACACTGTTGCTAAGTTCCGGATTGTTTTGGGGCCGTTTTTTGTGTTTCTGTGTCAGTCTTTTCTGTGGGTCCCTTTCAGTAACTGGGCGATATTGGCCGGCAGATAATTAGATCAGTGCCATCCCTTTCCCTGTCCTTTCTTCCTCCGGGGACCATTTACATGAGAATGGCAGTCTGGACTCCTCTTTTTTCCCCTTTAACAAACCCCAACTTCCCCCCTCAAGGCGGTCACTTGGGGACTCACCCACAAACAGGGCAGGCCCTCCCCTCCATTTGTGGGTGGTTTGCATCCGCTGCAGTCATGATCAGGGGGGCTGTTATTGAACGTGCGCTTCATGTATTGAGGGAAACCGAATGGGCAGCCGAGCTTCTCTGTTCCCATTCAGGCTTTTCAGAGATGGCTCGTCATGATCCGGAGGATGTGGGTTTGCATTCTTTGGGGTTAATCAGGATGCAAAGTTGGCTCAAAACATACTTCTGGGAGGCCTGTTGGGGATACACATCAGAAAACAATCCTTTGTCAGGCCTGGTCCTGGTTTTTTGGTTTGGGAAATCTGGACATTGGATGCATTCTATCTTTTAAATGACTGCAGCAAATATAATGATGATGACAATGATGATAATAGCTAGCATTTATATAGGTCTTTAAGGTTTTAAAAATGCCTTACATTTATTATCTCATTTGATCCTTGCTATTATCATCCCCATTTTAAAGATGAAGAAACTGAGGTTGAGGATGATTTGCTCAGGTTCACAAAGTTAGTCAGACACTAAGGCAGGATTTCAGCTAGGTTTGCCCTTTATCCACTATGCCAACTAACTGTCATATGTCTCCAAAGGCTTCTTCCTGAATGTGGGGTTCAGTTTATGGTGGGAAGAATGCTGGAGGTAGAATCTGGAGGTCTGGATGAGTCCCACTAGCCTAAGGACTGTGGACAAATGACTTGACCTTTCTGAGCCTCTGCTCTTTCATCTGTAAAATGAGCATTAGGATACTTGCACTATCAACCTCACAGGGTTGGGATTAAAGTCCTTTGCAAACCTTAAAATACTACAGAAATATGGGTGCCTGTCATACTTATCATCCTTGTCAGAGAGGCTCCAACAAGAGAGAGTAAGGAAAGTCCATCGTGATACAGTGGAAATAGCTCTGGGTCTGGAGCCAGGGCATCTGGGTTCAGATCCTTCCTCTGACATTCGTTGTGTTCGTGACCTTGATCAAGTCATGTAATCTCCCTCAGCCTCGTTTTCCTTGACTGTAAAATGAGGGGTTGGATTAGATGTCCTCTGAGGTCCCTTACAGCTCTTATGATCTTGTAATCCCCAAAGCACTACATATGATATACTGAAAAGAATATGGGCACTAGAATAAAAGGACCTGAGTTCAAATCTCATCCCATATTTGATGTTTACTACTTGGGTGTGACCTTTAACAAGTCTCTTGACTTAGAAGAACTTCAGGTTTCTTATCTGGAAAACAGATAAAATAATAGCACCAGCCTTATAAGGTTGTTGCGAGCACCAAATTAGACAATGCAAGCAATCAATTAATTAATCAATAAGCATTGATTAAGAGACTGGGATATACAGATACTGGGCTAAGCTCTGTTAAAACCCCCCCAAACCAAAAAAACCCAGTCCCAGCCTTCAAAAAGCTTACATTCTAATTGGGGGGTGGTGGTGAGATAACATTTAAATGAATAGTTCGTAGAAGATGACATACAGCTCCAGTAGAGAACTGGCCAGTGAGCCCGGTCTTTATGACTGTGCAGAGTGCTCTGTTGGTGGAATCTCCATGTGGACTTTGGAGAATATGCAGACATTCTGCAACTGGGCTCTGGTCTGTAAACCACAAGGTGGTTGGATGGCTGTGAAGCCAGAACTGGGGGTGTGTTCAAGAGACATCAGTTAACCATAACCTGTGCCTCCTCTTAGTTTTACTTCTTCTTGACCAATAACATGCTGGATGGAAAAAGAGAAGCAATGAAGTGAGTAAAGGGACCTTAAGCCCTTCTCATCCAAGACTGCGATGTGGCACATGAATATAGGCTTGGGTTCTTTGCCTTTGTAGTTGTTATTATATTTTTTTGGTAAGGGAGAATGGGGAACAGCTAAGTGGCTCAGTGGATAGAGTGCTAGGCCTGGAGTCATTAGGAGGACCTGAGTTCAAATCCAACCTTAGACCCTTATTAGATGTAGGACCTGGGCAAGTCACTTAACCTTGTTTGCCTCTGTTTCCTCAACTGTAAAATGAGCTGGAGAAGGAAAGGGCAAACCGATTCAGTATCTTTGCCAAGAAAACCCCAAAGTGGGTCACAAAGAATCAGTCGTGACTGAAATCACTGAACAAAAAGGAATGGAAGTTCCAACTTTGTGAGTTTTGAAAGGTCAGTAAAGGGAGCCTATTGGAGTTCTAGGACTGGGAGTCCAAAGCACTATTTACAGACAGCCAGTCTAGTTTGTGGCCCTAAGAAGTGAGGAGTGGCCTTAGGAATCCAGAGCAGTAGGAGCTGAGACAGATGCTCATCCAGCATCCAGTAGTGATGTCATATTTGGATGTGAACTTAGTGGGACCAATGCTTTGTAGAAACTTCATCAGATATGAGCCCAGTCTTCCCAGGCACTATGGTGGTAAAGGAGAGAGTGTGTCTCCCAAGTGTTGAGCGAGGAAATGTTTGTACTTCTGTTCTTGCTATATCTTAAAATACCACTTTGTAAAAGCTAATTGATGCTAATTAGATAAATGGAATGGGGTGCTACTCACTGCTGGCTAGTAGTGGGAGTGAAACATGAGAATAGGGGCTTGAGTGAATGTCATTCATCCTCAATCCCTCAGTGGCACCCCTAGAACTCTGAGGAGGTGATGTAGCCAGCTGTACTCTGGGATAGTGAGGTGAAAGTACTTGGTACACATATCAGATGGACTGGGAAAGGCCTCCTGGAGGAGATGAGATTTGAGTAAAAACCTGAAGGAAACTTGGGAAACTAAAAGGCTGAGATGAAGAGGGAGAGCAGAGTGGTAGCAAGTATCAGGCAAGTCAAACTACCCCCCACCAACCACTGCCTTGAAAACCATCTTCACTTGAGCCCTCATGGAGATGGCCCAGGACTCTGAGCCCAAGAACAATTGGTTTAGCAGCCTATTGTCCACAGCTGTCATCCTGGGGAGCAATTCCTGTGGAGATGCAGCCTGGCAACTGCCCCTGCAGGTGCTACAGACACAGCTGCCCAAGAACCCAAAAAAGAAAGGTCTTTTCACCAAAGTCCTTGGCACTGTCAGATGGTTCAGCACCAGAAATGGATGTGATTTTATTCGTGGAAATGGCATTAAAGAAGAAGCATTGTCGCCTGATTTGCTGTTAATCCCTAAGGACCATGGGATCTTTCCATCCGACTCACAACCGAAACCTTCCATTTGTGTTGCCTCCACCATTAGAATGTGAACACCTTGAGAGCATCACCTTTTACTTTTCCATTTGTGTCTTTGGGGCTTAGCACCTTGTACATGCTTTTATTAAATGCTTTGTTTATTTCATTATTCACCAGAGGCATGAGGCGTGGGATACTGCAACTATGAAGGCAGAGATGGGAGGTGGAGTGTAGCATGTAAGAAACAGCAAACAGGCCAGTATGGCTAGATTGAATGTACTTTGCTAACCATAAAGCATTATCTAAAGATTATCTATTATGATTATTATTGCTCATTCTTCAAGATTCATTCATATAGCTTCTTTCTGATTTTCTTACTGGGAAGTGGCCTTTCCCTCATCTGATGTTAGAATGTTTCTTTTGTGCTCTTATTTTCTATCTTGCATCATATTTCTGTTTGACAGATTAGATGGTAAACCTCTTGAGAGTAGGAACTGTGTCGTTATCTTTTTATTCCTGCCGCAGTATCTATAACAGTACATTGGAAATAGAGGATTCTTAATAAATGTTGGTTGAATAAATGACTGCCTTCACTTAATGTGTGCTTTGAAGGCATCCCTTATTGGCCAAGGCAAGACTGATCTTAAATAGAGTTGCCTTGAGACAGCAAAATGCATATTTTGGTGAAGAACACCCAGGAGTTAAGTGGGAAGGAAAGTGAATAACAAAGGCCAGACTGGGAGAGAAGTGTGGGATGGCAGAAGGGGCTTGAGAGAAGGCTCCAAAGAGGAATGGATCTTGTGCTGAGGGGCCTGAGAGTTTAAGGGCTTCTAATCATGGAATTAAGGGATAAGAGTATAATGGGAGGACTGGAAAAGAGGGCCCAGTTCATGCAGTATATGTAAGTATCTGCTGCCCAGTTTTAGTGTTTAGAGCATGCACAGATTCTCTACTTGCTTCCAGTACAGCCATGCAGTAACTTTGGGAAGCCAGTTTCCAACCATGAGAGATTCAAGGGTTGATATGTGAAGATGACATGTCTTCTAACTGGCTGCAGAGCTGGAAGAGCTGATGACTCAGGAGCTGTTGAGCCTGACCAGAGTGTGCGTGCAAAAGGGACCACCAGCCCATTTCTCCGTCCCTGTTTAAAAAACTCATAACAAATATGTGTAGTCAAACAAAACAAATTCCCTCATTGGCCATGTCATATACATATAAATAAGAATATATACATATGTATATATGCATGCATACATACATATGTATATGTATATGTGTGTGCATATGTATATGTATAAAATATATGTATATATTGTAACTGTTACATTGTATTGTATTATGCTTTTGAAGTTGCATTTACAATATTATTGGTACAGGTCTGGAATCACTCTTTGTCACTGCCTGTTGAAATCCTTCTTTTCCTTTGAGGCCCAGCTCAGATGCCAACTCTTCCATGTAGCCCTTCCCTCATTCCCCAGGCCGAAAATGATCTCTTCCATCTCTAATTTTCCTAGAGCACTTTGTCTGGAACCCTTCTTTGCCCCATTAGACTGTAGCTTCAATGTATTTATTTATGTAGGTGCCACATCCCCCTCTTAAATTGTAAGCTCCTTGAGGGAAGAGACTGCCTTTTTTTCTTCTTTGTATTCCCAGCACTAAGCAGAGTGCCCAGCACATAGTAGGCACTTAATAAATGCTTGCTGAATTGAATTGATGGAAAAAATCCAAAAGTAGGCCAGTATTAGTATTCTATGTATGGAGACTCCTACTGTCCTCCAAATGGCCTATATTCTACTTTTTTAGTCTTAAACTGAATATTGAACTGATCTGGTTGGAGTTTTAAGAAGGTAGAATTGAAGTTTGTTTTGGTGGAAATAAATATTCTCAAGGAGTTGCACAAGGAATAGAAGACACTATGCTGCAGGTATATATGTTGCCTTAGAATGTAAACTGTTTGAGGGAAGGAGTTGTCTTTTTTTTTTTACTTTTGAACCCCTAGTGCTTAGCACATGATAAGTGCTTAATAAGTGCTTTATCATTCATTCATAGTATCAATAGATATATATGGTTGATAGATATAGTTCCTTTGTTTTCAGCAAAATATTTAGTGATATTTCATAAGCTAGTCTTGTGCAAAAGATGGAGAATTTTAGACTAGATGGCAGTACAGTTAGAAGGATTTGGACTAGGTTAAATTGTGCAAAAGTAAAATGGGCTGCCTCGGGAGGCAGTGGGTACATCTCATTGAAGTTCTGCAAGCCCCTGAAGCCTGTTACGATTGGCCATTCAAAAAGGAAACCCTGGGAAGTTATCACATGTGGGACATTTAGCCCTGATGAAAAAATGTTAAGTCTGGTGGCATGGTGGTTTATACTGGTCTATTTAGGACTAACTCCTGAATCATTAATAGGGTGCTTTGGGCAGAAAATGGTTAAAACAAAGACATCACCCTTCTCCCTCTGTCTCTCGTTTCTCTCCTCCTCACATATACGTATATATGTATGTATATGCATATGCACCCACACCCGTATCATACTAGTGACTTCATCAGTGTAGGGAGTTCATATTGCCTAGGGCACTGATTGAATGGTCAAGTGAGTTGCCCAGAGTTTCATGACTAGTATACCTAAGAGGCAAGATTTGAACCCAGGCCAATCCACTATGCTGTATTACTGCTTCTCTTAAAAATTGTCCCAATAATGATAATACACAATGAAGATAGTAATTTTTCACTTGTACAAAAGAGTATTTTGACAATAGCTTGAAATTGTATAATGAAGCTTCATTAAAAATGAATTTGGTCAGTGTGAATTTCAGATTAATAGTTAATGGAGGGGAAAATTAAATTGTCTGGAAAGAAAATCATATCTTTACTTAAGTGTTGCTATGAAAAAATAATCAGAGATTGGAGAAAAATGGGCCTGAAAGATGTTATTCCATTTCTTATTCCTCCTTTAAAAGAAGGCATACTACCTTTGACTTATATTCCTGTAGAGTTTTAAGGTTTGCAAAGTGATTTGTGCACATCAAGCCTGTGAGGTATGGAATGCGAACATTAGAAAGACTTTTTCCAGACAAGGAAACAGAGGCACAGGGAGGTTTAGACGTGCTCAGTATCACTGTTGCAACTGAAATATGCAATAAAGAGAAACTGAGGCAGCAAAGATCTGAGCACATTCCATTTATTAGCAACACTAGCCATTGCCAATAAGTGGGACCCAAGGCTCCTCAGTAACCAAGGACCCCATGGAGAGTTTAGAGAACTATCTTATGGTTGATAAAGAGGACCTGAGACAAATCACAAAATCTTGAGTAACATGGGTGTTATCTATTCCTGATTGGTGGGTGCAGCGGGTGCTAAACACAAGTGGTGTCAGTTTGCCACAAGGTGGGCTAACACATCTTGGGATACCTTGAACAAGGACAAGAATAGGGAAATTATGGTTGGATATAGGTTAAGAACAAGAAACCTATTTCTGGGAACGGGGAACTGAAAAACTGTTTAGTCTCTGAGTATTAAACACTCCATTTCTCTGATTAGCTAGACATTTCAAAAGTTTATTGATCAATAGGCTACTAACAACCTCAGTATCTGAGTTTAGCATCATGTGGAAAGTGTGATTTTCTGAGTCCAAATGAGGAATTAACTCATATAAAAAAGAACTTTGACTCACACAGAAAAGGTGAAAGCTTATAAATCAAGGGACTTAGGCTCATAGGAGTGGGGAAGTTAAACTCTAACAAATTACTAATACAAGCTAGTTTAATGAAGTCCTCAGCTAAAAGTCGAGTCTGATAATGTTGATTAAACACAATTCCCCAAGTGCATTTCTCATCACACAGCTAGTAAATGTTAGAGCCGGGAATCAAACGCAGATTATCTGTCTCTTAGTCACTGGACTTTCATTGTGCTGTTTTTCAAGTCCCCCAAAGATGTGACTTCATCATTCTTGGCTGGCTTCCTTTAAGACTCAGCTCAAGCACCATCTCCTGAAGGCCTTTTGTATCTCCTCTTCTCACCCCAGCTGCTAGTGCCTTCCTCTCTCAGATCACCTTTAATCTACTCTGTATTTATCTCCTTCTGTGCTTTGATTTATTTATATTGTCTTCTCTATTTGAAGGCAAGCTCAGGACCTAGCACAGTACTTGGCACACAGTAAGCCCTTAATAAATGCTTGCTTGTTAGTTTATTGATTGATTAATATAAGTTTCACGGGGATGAAAATAAAAAAGGTCCTGACTATGGCAGGGAAAATGAAGTCCATGGAAGATACAGGTAGAATAAATAATATAGGTGTGTCAAATGAAATGAACCATCACAACAGAAGAGCCTTGGTTAAGAACAACTAAATCCTTGTCAAACATTTTCAGTTTAAAGGACCGTTGATGCTATCGATGATTTGGTTCAGTCAGCAAACACTTATTAAGTGCCCTGCACTTGATATGTGTATTTTTGGTACAGTGGATAGAGCACTGGGTCTGGAGTTGGGAAGACATGACTTCAAATCTGACCTCAGATACTTCCTAGCTGTGTGACCCTGGGTAAGTCACTTAACCTCTGTTGCCTCAATTTCCTCATATGTGAAATGGAGATAATAACACTCCATAATGTTGTTTGTGAGGACCAAATGAGATAATAATTATAAAGGGCTTAGCATAGTTCCTGACATATGGTAAGCACTATATTAATATTAGCTATTATCTATCTGTGGGAAGCTAGGTGGTGCAGTGGGTAGAGCGGCCGGCCTAGAATCAGGAAGACAAATCTTTCTGAGTTCAAATATGACCTCAGACACTTACTAGCTGTGTGACCTTAGGCAAGTCACTGAACCCTATTTGCCTCAGTTTCCTCATTTGTAAAGTGAGCTGGAGAAAGAAATGGCAAACCACTCCAGCATTTCTGCCAAGAAACCCCAAAGGAGGTCACAAAGAGCTGGATATGACTAAACAATCCCCCCCCCCCTCTCCATTCCTTCACTCCCTGTGGTGTAAATCATGCCGTCCAGAGACAAAGATTGACTTTATTTTTATGAACGAGAAGAACCTTTTGATAGGAGTTAAAAGTTCATTCACTTAATCGCCAACCAATGTTCTTGGCCGAGTGCCTAACCTAGCTGTTGTGCACTTCACCCAACGCCAGAGGGAGCTCCTGGAAAATGCCAAGCTCTCTGATTTTCACAGAACAACTGCCTTCATCCCCTTGCTATGCCTCTTTGTGGGCGACAATGCTTGTCCCATTAGTCTAAGGCCTAGGTGTCAAACATGGGGCCAGCTGACAGCATGTGGCCTACAACACTCCCCAATGTGGTCCAAACCAGATTAAAATGTGGTTCCCATCTGATTTTAATGTATTGGTGTATCAGTAAATAAAGAAATATGTAAATGTGTGTGGTCTTCTTAGTTAATATGTGACCTGTAGGAATCTTTATGTCCCATTTGTGGTCCCATTTCTATTTGAGTTTGACTCCACTGGTCTAAGGCATCAGTTCTCAAACTGTCTTCCTAGGGAGATTTTAAGATTCCAAGACCTTTGGGGAGGGTTGTGAGGTCAATAGTATTTTCATAATAAAACCAACATGGCTTGAACAAGGTGGTGGCTATGTGAAAAAAGAAAATGAGTTAGAGTTAGAAGCAGCAAGATCAAATATATGGGTGGAGAGAGAATATAGAATCAGGGATAACAATTAGGCTATAGATCTAGGGGACTAAAAGAACTGTGGTTTCCTTGTCAGAAATACAAAAGTTTGGTAGAGGACAAGGTTTGGGGAAAAAGATAAAAAGTTGTTTTGTACCGCAGAGGCAGTATAGGCCAGGATAGAGGGCTGGACTTGAAGTCAGGAAGACATGTGTTCAAATTCTGCCTCAAACTAGCTGTGAGAACTTAGGCAAGTCACCTCACCTATTTGGTCCTAGATCTCCTCATCTGTAAAATGAAAGAGTTAGACTCAATGACCTAAAAAATGCCTTTCAGCTCTATGACCCCATGTTAAATTTGTTCTGTCTCAGGGATATCCCATTTGCAATGTCCATTAGGCAGTAGGTAATGTGGGGCTGGGTGCTCATGAGAGAGACTTGGACTGAATGTGTAGATCTGTGAGTCATCAGCAAAGAAACGATCATAAACCCGTGGGAGCTGCTGAGGTCACCAAGAGAGGGTAGAGAGAGAAGAGAAGGCTCATGACAGAGTCTGGGGGAGCACTCACATTGGGGGGAGTGTGTGTCTATTACCAATGATGATCCAACAAAGAAGACTGATATGTCTTAATAAATTAGTCAATTAGCATTTATTATGTCTCTGCTATGTGTTGGCACTATGCCAGAGACTTGGGATATGGTGAATATGAAACAGTGCCTGCCCAATTAGGGGAAGTAGCATATACACATATAAGTCTACAGGAAATTTCTACAAAGTAAATACAGATTTTTTTTTTTGGTGGAGGAGGCACTAGCATCTGGTGGTGGTAGGGGCATGAAGCAAGGTTTCATATAAATGGTAGGGCTTGAGCTGAGTCCTGACAGGAACAAGGGGATCCAAGAAGGAGAGGTGAAGACGGCATGCAAAGACACAGAAGTGGGAGATGTAATATTGTGCAGGAGTAATGGCAAGAAGGCCACTTTGGCTGGCCTCTAGAGGGTATGACAGACAATTATAAGGGATTAATGGGTAATAAATCAGGAAAGGAAGGCTGAAGCTTATTTGTGAAGGGCTTTACATGCCAGTGGAGTTTGTTTTCAATTCTAGAGGCAATAGGGATCCACTGGAACTTATTAGCTATATTTGGGGAAGGATGGGTTGTGTGGTGATGTTGAGTAATGATATCTTCTCTTAATGATTGAGACAATACTTTGCCCCAGTAGATGGTAATCATTCAGTCAGCAAGCATTTACTAGGTACCTACAATGTACCTGGCAATGTGTTAGGTAATAGGGATACAAGTACTAAAACTGAAACACAGGGAGTTTATATTTTAATGGGGAAGATAAGTGTATATGTATATATATGTATATATATGTATATATACATATAAATGTATACATGTGTGTTTGCATATGTACATACATATGTACACAAATGTATATAATATAAAGAGAATAAATACAAATCTACACAGAACGGTTAAGTAATAATAGCTTTAATTGCTTTAAGGTTTGCAAACAATGACTGTGTGAGGTAGGACTATAATTATCCCCATTTTGTAGATGAGGAAACTGAGGCGGAGCAGTTAAGTGACTTACCTGCCCACATTCACCTAGCTAGTTAAGTATCCAAGGCATGACTTGAACTCAGGTCTCCCTGACTCCAAATCTTACCCACTGCACTGGTAGGAGAAGCATTAGCATTTGAGTGAATCAGGGAGGGCCTTTGCGTAGGAGGTGGTGTTTGAGCAAGTATCTCAAAAGAAGAGAGGGATTTTATGAGAGCATTCCGGGAAAGTCGGTGCAAAAGCAAGGAGTTGGGAGACGGAGGTGTCATTGGTGAGGAACAGAGAGAAGACTGGTTTTGTTGGATTGCAGAATGCTAGAGGGAGAGAAATGTTCAATTCGTCTGGAAATATAGGTTGGGGTCAGGTTGTTAAGCCCTTTCAAAGCTAAACAGAAGAATTTAGATAGGATCCTATCAGTAATGGGGAGCCACTGGAGGTGACTAAATAGGATAGCGACATGTTCTGATCTGAGCACAGGGAAAATCCCCTTGGCAGTTGTGTGGAATATGGACTGATTTGGGGAGACACAGGAAGTGAGGCCAGTTAGGAGGCTGAGGCAATAATCTTGGTAAAAGATGATAAGGACCTGAATTAAGGTGGTTGCTATGTGAGTAGAAAGAAGGGGTCAAATGCCAGAGCTGTTCTGGAGTTAGAAACAGCAAGATTAAGCTCCTTAAGAATTAGGCCTGTTTCGTTTTTCCTCTGTGTCTCCCCAGGACAAGCAAGGGGTCTTGCATATTGTAGGTATTTGAATATTTGTGGTAATCTTGGATTGAATTTATATCAATGCCAGGGTTCCTTTCTCCTCTGGTAATAGGGATTGGCTTTCCCTGAAAGGTATCTTAGCCTTCCTTTGACATGATTGGCTTTTTCCTTCCTTGATGCTTCCTTGACCTAAGGACATAAAAAGCCCCATGCACATGGATAGGGCTCCCTCCTACTATGGAGACACAAGCCAGCAGGCTTCCGACCAGACACATTTCAATATGGAGAAAAGGGGAAGGGGCCCGTCTCAGGGCCACTGTATTCTTGTTGCATATCTTTACCATGTTAGGGCAAAGTAAACCTCCTTTTATTAACTGTTCAATGATTCATGAGTGTCTGATTTCATCCCAAAATTGAAGCTGAATTAACAAGGTGCTGGTGTTAGTCCCTAATACTACCCCTTCTCCCAATTTAAAAAGAAAGAAAAAGAAATTGTAACAAATATGCACAACCAAACAAAAAAAAGTCCTGCATTCTTCATATACAAAAAAGTATGTTTCATTTGATACACTGAGTCTATTACCTCTCTGTCGGGAGATGCTTCATGCTTTATCATCAGTCCCTTGGAATCATATTTAGTCATTGCATTGAACAGAATTCTTAAGTCTTTCAAAGTTGTTTGCCTTTACAATGTTGTTTTTATTTATAAAAAATATGTTCTCCTGGTTCTGCTCATATTACTCTGAATCAGTTCATAAAAGTCTTCTTTGAAAAAGACCATCCCTTTTGTCATTTCTTACACCACAATAGCATTCTGTTTCATTCATATACTATAATTTGTCCCGTCATTCCCTAACTGATGGGCGCTTTCTTAGTTTCCAGTCCTTTGTCATCACAAAAAGAGAAGTTACAAACATTTTTGTACAAATGAATCCTTTTCTTCTTTTGTCGATTCAAGCATTTTTTTTGAACTTTAAAACAGCACTATGTAGATATCCACTATGATTATTCCTCCTGCTTTTGATATTTCTTCTGGCTAGATTACATTGTGGAGGAATACATCTAAAAGAAGAATAGTCTCTGGAAACTTCCAAAGTGGTATTGCATGAAAGAGTGTGACTGACCATGACTAGTTATATTTAAAAAGAAAAAAAGGAAAGGGAAAGTCTCACACATTTCTCCTAGTTGCATTTCAGAGTCAGATTTTTGGAGAATGCCTTTTTTTCTCTCCTTTAAGCCAGACAAACTGTCTCCTAGACTGCAGGATAAATTTATGCCTTCCAGTCCTGCAGTAGATTTCTTTTGGATGTCTTTAGTCAAAAAAAAAAAAAGACAACAAACACAAAAACATCACCCACCATCACCACACAACTCTACTTGTCGAGAAGCCTGGAAATCTCACGCACCGTCATGAGGGACCTTCCTGTACATTTGAGACTTTTTTTTTAAACTGAGCTTCAGTAAAAATGAAGATTTTTTTTCTTTTAGGTCAACATTTCTTCTGGCAGACTGAGCCTGAAGTGCACTTTATTTCCTTTCGATTTAACGGCTCCAGCAGCTTTTCCAGTTAAATCGACTGTTCATTATTGAGCCCCATTTATGAAGGGCTGTGCAGTGCAGTTTAATGAATCCCTGGCACAAAGCTCCCTTTCAGGGGAGGAAAAGAATAGCGGCCTATTTAGGTCCCATAGGGCTGTATGTCAAAGGCGGTCTATAATGCTTGTCAGGGAAGGGCAGAAATTCCCACTGATATAAGAATGTGCAAGAAATCAACTTTCACAACCAATGAGCAGATTAAGACACGATCAGGAAATGAGACTGTAGGTTTAGAACAGTGACACCTGTTTGAGCAGAGCAGTTTTCCCATAACTCGATCATGGTTAGACTGGGGAGCAAAGGAGGGACTGGGTGGGGGGATGGGCAGGAGGGGAAAAACAGAAACCCAACAACAACAGGACAATCTACCAGAGTACCCAGGAGGTTTCCCTTCTTTTGGGACTATGCTACACAGAGAAGAAAAAAGTGAATTCATTTTTTAGCCTTCTAGACCAGAGCCAGTCTGGTCTAGTGGGAGAACCTGGAATTCTGAATCAGAGTCTTGTCCCTTACAAATTGTGGGACCAGAGGAAACAAATTTCAGTTTTCTGATTTGTGGTTTCCTCTTTTGTAAAATGAGGGTATTAGTCTAGATCAGGGGGTCTTAACCTGGTTTCTGTGAACTTGGTTTTTTAAAATATTTTCGATAACTATTTTGGTATAATTGGTTTCCTTTGTAATACCATGCATTTGATTTTATGCATCTGAACACATTACTTTGAGAAGAGATCCATATGCTTCCTACAGACTGTGAGAGAGGTCTATGACACACAAAAAATTAAGGATCCTTGGATTAGTTGATTTCTGGGTTCCTTTCCAGCTCTGACATTCTACAGTCTCTTCTAGCTCTGATACCGTGTTCAATCAATAAAAAGTATTATTAAGTGCCTATTATGTGCCAAGTAGTGTGCCAGTCCTTGGGAATGAAGGTATAATGAATGAAACAATCCCTACTCATAAGTACCTCATGGATTCTAGTATTCTAGCTTTAGTATTCTGTCCCCTTCCAGCTTTAGTATTCTGTGTTTCAAAGTCTCTTGTAGTGAGAACATTCCAAATTCTGTGATTAAGCATTGTGTTGTAGATTTACTTCCACTGGTAACAGACACTTCTATGGCACTTTTTACTGCTTACCTTCCCTTCATTTCCCTCCCTTGGATTGCCTAGGGCTGGCCATAACCTACCCAGGATGCAAAGACTGCTCACATAGTTTGAATGAGGTGAGATTCACCCACTGTCTTCTTTCTGGTGAGATGGAAGACCACCATACCTTAACATCTGTCCTGCCACTGTGCCTAAGATCCTTTAGGCCTTACCTTCTGTTTTGCTTCTACACCCTCCAGAATTCCTGCCCTGTCATCTGACCTACTGACCCTTCCATCTGACCGGCAGCTGAACTTTCTCTTATATGTTGTCTCCCCCAATTAGAGGGTGAGCTTCTTGACAGCAGGGACTGTCTTGCTTTTTTTCTTTTGTAACTTGTTGCTTAGTGCAGTATTTGGCACATAATGATTACTTTAAAATGCTTTTTCATACATTCCTCCAACTCCAAAACTCTACAACTGTATGTAATCTATGCTAAAGAAACCTACTGGCCTTTTTGGCACGAATACACTGATTCCAACCTAACATGTAAGTAGATATAAATAATGCAAGTAGAATACTTCTTGATGATCCTCCTTCACCAGAAGCTTCCTTTTGTTATCTGGTTTTGAACTATGCTTTGTGTTACTATGAATGCCAGCCAAATTGAACTACTCCCTGTCACCTGTTCTCATCCCAGCTCTTATTATATAGGGGCAAGTATGGAAAAAAGGGGCTTCTCTTCTGTGGGCCTCAGTTTCCTCATCTGCAAAATGAGAGAGTAGGGTTAGATAACCTCTGTGATCCATTCCAGATTTAAATCTGTGCAGTGGCAGTTTGGTTGGGATACACAGGAAAGGAGGTGCAGACCTATTAATCGAAATCAGTCAATCAGCAAACATTTACCAAGCACCTACTATATATACATGAGACACTGTTCCAGGTGCTATGCTGATGAAGAAAAAAACAAGAACCACTTTACTGTCAACCCTTACATACTAACAGAAAAGAGAAATCGAGCATTATAAGCTTTGGCATTGGGAAAAAGAAACAGATGAAAAGTATAAATTTCCCAGACGTTGCATGATATACAACTAGAAGGGCAGCCTATTAATCTAGTTCACCCAGCTGATATTTCTTGGACAAATACTATGAATAGTCAATGATCTGGGCCTAGAACCAAGAAATAGAAGGAAATTCAGTTAGATCCTAACTGGGAAGCTTCAGTGCTTTCAATGATATAGGTTGTCACTACAAAATGAGGAGCCTTGAACAGTGATGTTTTCCAATGATGGCCATTGATATGGACATGAATCATGGAACAACTACAGTTGCAGAACAATTCAGGCCAGAGATGGGGACTGGACCTGTGATTTCCCTTATACAGAGAATTTCTTAGTGAAGAAACTCCTTCAAGGGAGATGCGCACCATCTCTCTGAAAAGTTAGTTCTTAACAATTGCCCAGGGCACTAAGAAGCTAAATGACTCACCCAGGATCACTGAGTCAGTTGGTGTCAAAGGTAGGATTTGAATCCAGGACCTTCTTACTCTGAAGCCAGTGCTCTCTACACTAAGCCACCCTGCCTCTTGGAAGAATTGTGAGGGATAATAACTCACCATGCAACAAGAAGGTGAATGGTGAACAAAAGTTATAGCATGTTAGCTCAATGATTTGCGTGCATGAAACCTAAAGGATTTCCTTAGAAACTGGAGAAGAGAAAACTTGGGAAAGTTGAAAGAAAGGAAACATGAAGCTCTATTGAAATATGTGAAAAGTTGTGAAGCGGAAGAGGAATTACACTTATTCTGTATTGCTAGAGGTCAGAATGGTGAGCAACGATGATAGGACTAATCATTCAATCAGTCAGTCAATAAGCATTTAGTAATGATATCACTTATGTCTTTGTATCCCCAGTGCTTAGAGTAGTACCTGACACATAACAGGTGATTCATACGTTCTCATTTAAAAAGCGGTGCTTGCTAGTGGCAGGGACTGTGATCAGCAGTGAAGATGCGAAACCAAAAATGAAGCAATCGTTTCTCTCCAAGAGTTTACATTCTTTTGGGGGAAACTATGCGTACACATAGTTATATATAACTTATGTATTGTATCATATATCATGTAATATAGAATCACATATTACAGTTATCCCTTCCACATTGCAACTTTCCCCATCACGGTTTAGATATGTTATGGGTTGGCATGAGAAATTGGATGGGAATTTTGGGGGAGTTTTGTGGAAACCAGAGATGACACATGAAGGCCAGCAGATGACACAGAAAAAGTTTAGAAACTCAGAAATTCATAAAATATATGTATAATATTGCATAATATCAACGTATCTTATCTTCTTCTCTGGTAGGAATGGAGGGCCAAAAAATTTTACACAGATTTTCCATGTTTCAGGAGTGCCATGCCCCTAACCCCTGTGGTGTGGAAGGGATAACTGTATATATGATATATATATATATATACAGTATAATTATGTCTATAAATATATATAATTATGTGCATAATTATATATAAAATAAATACAGTATAATTTGCTGGGGAGTGAGGAGAAGTACTAGTAGCTGGAGTGGGGGGGAACAGGAAAGGATTTATGTATGAGGTGGCCCTTGAGCTCAAGCTTCAGAGAAGCTTGGTGCTTTAAGAAGGGGAGAGAAGAGGAAGTATATTCTAGGCATGAGAGGGACAGACTGGAAAAACCAATGGAGATGAGATAATAACTAGCATTTATATTTCACTTTAAATTTTGCAAAGTGCTTTACATATATTACCTCACAACCACCCAGAGGCTGGTCATATTTTTCTCTCCATTTTACAGACAAGGAAAGTGAGACTGAGAAAAATTAAATAACAGAGTCACAGAGCTAATAAGTAATTTGAGGTGGAATTGGAACTCACATCTTCCTGACTTTGGTCTAGCACTCTCCCTACTGTGTCACCTAGCTAGTTGTTTTATAATATGGAATCTCATGTTTGAGTAGCAGCTAGAAAATCAATTTGACTGGACCATGGGCTGTGTAAAGGGGAGTAATGTGTAATAAGCCTGGAAATGGCAATGGGGAGCAAGGAGTATACCAACTAAGCTCATTGTTGTGCACTTAGTGGGCATTTAATAAATGTTAATTAATTTGCATTGAAAGATAGTTCTGTTTGTTAGGGAGTTCTTATATTGATCTATAATCTGCCTCTGTATAATTTTCATTCATAGAAGCAGCTAGGTGGGGCAGTGGAATCTGAGTTCAAATTTTGCCTCATACACTTCCCAGTTAGTTCTGTGACCCTGGGCAAGTCACTTAACCTGAGTTAAAGCTGGAATATGCATGTTTAATTAATCTAGTGAGTTTAAATCATTAGGGGTAAATGTAGAATCTTATGTTTGGTTTTCAAAAATTAAGTTTCTGATTCAATGATATTGGAAATATGATTAAGCAAGCAGTTTATCTGAACAAGATCTGGAGTTTTTAATGGTCTGCAAAGCACAATAAAAGTCAGGACTGCGAGGCAGCAAAGAAAGCTAATGCAACAGAATGAATTTCATCCCATACATATTAGACCTTGTCCTCCCTTGCCCTTCCATATGGAGACCTGTTCCTTCTTATTCCTGTACTCAAATACTGTATCCCTAATCATATTTTCTAGTTCTGGATATACCTTCTCTTGTACAAAGAATCAATCAATTAATAAACAGATCTTATATGCCTGCTAGGTTCCAGGTGCTGTGCTAAGCAGTGAAATCAGGAGGAGTAAGCATACATCTTGCTTCCCATTGCCATTTCCAGGCCCTTCTTCTGCCATCATCACTCAGCAGCCTCTCTTCCTTGAGAATCACCCCATCCAGATATGTCACTCTATGCAGACCCTGGTGACAGTTACATAACGACATCCATATCATTCTTCCTTTTTCATGGAGTGTAGTACTTGACTCACAGTCTTCTTTTCCACCCCAAGCTTTGTCCTTATACTTGGAAACATCAGTACATACATTGAGTATTTCCTCAAGCACCTATATCATCAACCGCCTGAACTCCCATGATCTTTCCTTTCACTCTATCTTACTCAAACACAAGGATGCTCATGTTCTCGATCTTATTATCACATATAAACATCACAAACTGGAACCCTGAAATTCCTCTCTGTGACCATACTCTACCAATTTTTCTTCTTCTTCTTCTTCTTCTTCTTCTTCTTCTTCTTCTTCTTCTTCTTCTTCTTCTTCTTCTTCTTCTTCTTCTTCTTCTTCTTCTTCTTCTTCTTCTTCTTCTTCTTCTTCTTCTTCTTCTTCTTCTTCTTCTTCTTCTCCTTCTCCTTCTTCTTCTTCTCCTCCTCCTCCTCTTCTTCTTCCTCCTCCTCCTCTTCTTCCTCCTCTTCCTTCTTCTTCTTTTTCCTCCTCCTCCTCCTCCTCCTCCTTCTCTCTCTCTCTCTCTCTCTCTTGCTCTCTCGCTGTCTCCCTCTCTCTCTCTCCTTATGGAGACTCCAATGTGTATTTCTCTTGGTGTTTTCCCAGATCATCACTTCTTTTCTGGTTTCACTTTCTTCCTTTCCCATATTTGACCCCATAGGTAAGTGGTGAGTAGGGATAACTTAATTTTTTTTCTTATTTGTATCCCCAATACACAGCACATTGCTTGGTACATAGTAGGAGATTAACAAATGCTTGTTGATTGATTGGTTTAAGTATACATTGTCATGTAATCTTAAATCTTCTTTTCCCCTTGTCCTATAGCAGCTCATGTCTCACCAAGCTCTGACTCCGTATTACTCTCACTCACCATCTTCTTTCTTCTTTCCCACTTACATGCTGTTGAACGGTGCTAGAGGAAGTCAAATAGTCACCCTGACGGGGTCCATTTCAAATTTTGTTAATCTCATCTCAGCCAGACCCTCACGGCCACTATATTGTTCCATGTTAGCTTCCCATACCATTTCCAGATAGTTGTTGTATAGTAGTGTTATTGCAATATACAGAGACATGTATGGCTTTCTTCCTGGTAGATTATGAGCTCCTTGGGAACAGAGGACCATATTTTAGTTGTTGTGGATCTCTTCAAGTGCTTAACATAGTAGTTGCTTAACAAATTTTTGTTGAAGGATACTTTGGGTCTGTCCTAGGTCCCTGTCATGTAATAGTAATGATACCAGCAACAACTAGCATTTATACAAGCACTTTAAGGTTTGCAAAGCACTTTACATAGTTTATTTTGTGTGGCCCTCACAACAGGTAGGTGAGGTAGTTACTATTATCAAACCCATTTTATAGATGAGAAAACCAAGGTTGAGAGAGGATAAGTGACTTACCCAGGATCATAGAGCTAGTTTAGTATCTGAGTTAAGATTTGAACTCAGGTCTTCCTGACTCTATGTCCATTGCTCCATTTATACGTATCTGCATATTTACTGAAACCCCCCACCCCCTTAGATTGTAAATTCCTTGAGGACATGATCTGTATCTGCCTTTGGAGAAGGAGCCATTAAAATGTAAGCTCCTTGAGAACAGGGACCATCTGACTTTTCTATTTGTACCCCCAGTGCCTATCAAAATGCTTTTTCCATAGTAAGTCATCTCATTCAGTTGTTTTCACTTGTGTCTGCCCCTTTGTGGCTCCGTTTGGGGTTTTCTTGGCAAGGATACTGCAATGGTTTGCCATTTCCTTCTCCAGCTCATTTTAAAGATGAGGAAACTGAGGCAAACAGGGTTAAGTGACTTGCCCAGGGTCACACAGCAAGTCAGTGTCTGAGGCCAGATTTAAACTCATGAAAATGAGTCTTCCTGACTCCGGGCCCTGCGCTCTAGCTACTGCGTAGTAAAGGCTTCATTCCCCCATTCATCTTATTTCCATTTTTCACATACATTGCTGAACACAGTGGTGTGCGCATAGTAGATATTCAACAAATTTATGGTGAATTGAATTGAAAGATAGCTCTGCTTGTTAAGGATTTTTTATACTGAGCCAGCATCTGCCTCAGTATACCTCTCATAACTCTCAGCTTATGTAGTGCAGTGGTAGAACACTGGATTTGGAGTCAGGAAGAATTGACTTTGAATCCTGCCTGGGTGACCCTAGGCAAGTCGCTTAATCCTTCTCGGGCTTGGTTTTCTTATTTATAAAGTGAGAATACGAATGTTGCCTACCCCACTGGGTCACTGTGAAAGCCACATGAGATAACGTATGTAAAGTGCTATACAAATGCTATTATTGTTGTTGGCCCTAGTTCATATAGGAATCATAGGAACACAGATCTAGAGCGAGAAGGAACCAATCTCCCCATTTTACAGATGAGGAAACTGAGGCCCAGTGAGGTAAAGTGACTTGCCCGGGGAGTAAGTGTGTAAGCTGGGATTCAAACACATATCCCATGACTCCAGGTTCAGTAATTTCTGTACTGGGCCAAACTACCTTCTATTTCTGTCTTCTTAGGCCATCTAGAATATTTACATAAAGAGACTGTGAACCGTCAGGTATTCTCTAGGAGAGAACAAAAATTTATTTTCCTCCAGCTAAAGTTTTAATTTAAAAAAGAGTCAAAGGAGTATGATTTTAAACGTCCAATTGAGTTGTTTTCAAGAGTCAACGAGGTTGCATGGTATGCATGGTTGCAAAAAGCTATCTGGTACTTTCAAAGACAAGGTAGTCTAAGGCTTTATTTATTTATTTCTTCACTGTAAGATACTTTGCAGAGTGGAGTGAGGCTAAGGTTGACATCACATGATCCTGAAAATGTGCCTGCATTCATTTCTTCTTTTGAGGTGACCAGCTGGGTTAGCTGGAGAAAGAACATGCAATGTTTAATGCAATTATGCTGGAGTCTTAATCTCCAGATCTTGTCTATGGTATGTAAATCCAGCTGCTGAGCTCAAATGAATGCACACTTTTGATGGCCTGCTGGGCCATTGTTTTAATCCTAGACAATTTTTAGGGTACATTAAAATTTTCCAACAAACTTTAGCTGAGCTCCTTAAGCTGGATGGAATCCAACCTCATATAATAGGATCTAGGATCTAAGTGGTTTTCTCTGATATACCGGATATTCAGGCACTTGGGATGCAATGTTACCCGACTCATTAAACCCTTCATTGTCTTGGGGGGTTGGGTCTGTACATCTAGGCTAAAGCAATTCTTAGATTCAGAGATTCTTGAATTCCAGTGTGGGATGTGAAATTGCTTCACACTTTTCTGTGAACTTTCAAAGTTTAGCTGTGAGGCTTAAGCATATAAGCATCTCGGTGGGGCAGCGGAGAGAGTGCTGGACCTGATCTTAGGAAGATGTGAGTTCAAATCTATAGTAGTTCTCAGATACTTACTAGCTGTGTGACCCTGAGCAAGTCACTTGACCTCCATCTGCCTCAGTGTCTTCATCTGTAAAATGTGGATAGTAACAATAGCCCCTACCTTCAGGATTGTTGTGAGGATAAAGTGAGCTAACATTTGTAAAACATTTTGCAAATCTCAATGTGCTTTGTAAATGTTAGTCACAGTACACTAAGTTATCTGATGAACAGAAGTTAAGATGAATTTGCACAACCCTACCTCACTTGGAAATGCAATTCACTCTCAAATCAAGATGTCACTCTCCTGAAGCCTTTGAGAATGAAGGATGAACAGCAACAACATCTCTATGAGATTGTCTGGATAAAATATTTTAAAATGAAAGAGTTAGGCTAAGCTCTTTGCTTTCCAGGAAAGAGAGTACAATGAAAGCTGTATCTCTCATTTAGTAAAGTAGCAATATAGTAATAACAACTCAAGTTTATGTGGAGGTTTAGGGTTACCCTGAGAATCAGTATGATGTAATGGTTAGGGAGCTGACATTGGAGTTGGGAAAACCTCAGACCCTAAGAATGTCACAAATGCTTTCTGAGCATTGGGCAACTCCTTATGATTTATCTACCAAACATTAGGTGAGTTGTGCTACCTTCCTGGGGGGGGAAACAGTCCTAGTAGGTAGGTGGTAAGTAACAGAGCTGGATTCAAACCGAGGTCCTTTGACGCTAAATTCTATGCCCTTCCTTCTCTGGAGGGCTTCCTTCTTCCATGGGGCTTCTTCTCCTTGGAAACTGCCATTCATGTGCCTCAACTCTTGTCTCTTGGTCCTTTTGCTTTCTAGTGTCTTGAATCAAAGTCCCTCAAATGGCTCAGGCCACTATGTGGCTCAGTTGATCTCTCCTCATATAATTGCACCTGAGCTATATCCTTCCACTTCCTCTCTTTCCTTCCTCCCCCCACACCCCAATTATTGTTTTTGTCCCCGGTAGAAATATTTCTACTAATGCCTCTGAACAAAGAGACAGATAGAGGACTGGCCTCAAAGCCGGAAAGATATGAATTAAAGTCTCATCTATGATTCTTATTGGCTGTGTGAACTAGGGCAAGTCATTTAACCTCTCAATAATCTAGGTGACTCTCTAAGATTATAAGTTGCAGAGAAGGTGTCATTTGCATTGAGAGAGGGAATTTCCTCACCAGACAGAAGAAATCACAGGCTTAGTCCCTATTTCTAAGGCTCTGAATATAAGATCTGTCATTGCTGTCTTGAAGCCTTTCTGTGCTATGTATACAGAGTTTCCATATCTGTAAAATGAGCTGGAGAAGGAAATGGCAAACTACTCTAGTATCTTTGCCAAGAAAACCTCAAATGGAGTCACAAAGAGTTGGACATGACTGAAATGATCGCACAACAACAACAGCGAACTATGGGTGTGACCTTTAGAATCTCCCCTGCAGTGACACCAATGAGTAATCAAGGGACATTGATGCCTAAAGAATGTTAAACAACCTAGAGGAAAGCTCCCAGAACGTTGGGTAGATCCTCTATAGAATACTGATAAGAGGACCTGGAAAAGAATAAGACAGGTAAGGAAGAAGGACTGGATAGGCTGTGTGATACCATTGGAAGGGATCACTGCACTTAAGAGATCACAGATCCATGGAGGTCAGGATGGCTAACAGGTGGTAGGACACTGATGTAGTGAGAGGAAGTCTTCTAGCCCATTGGGTAGATCATATGGAGTCAATCAGTTAATAAGCAATTATTAAATGCCTACTATGTGCCAGGTGCTGTGCTAAGCACTGAGGTTACAAAAAAGAGCAAAAAACAGTCCCTGTTCTCCAGAGTTCACAGTTTGATGGGGGAGACAACAGGTAAACAACCATGTACAAACAAGACATATTCAGGATAAACAGAGGTAGTTTTAGAGGGAAGGAACCTTACAGATGTGCTCCATGAGTTTCTGTGGCCAAAAATGCTCTTCATTTTGCAGATAGTGTTATGGGTGATTTCTCTGAACCAAGCTAGACTGGTTCTTGGATAACAGACACAGAACCTATCATTTCTTCAGCTTTGAAACCCTTTCAACTTGGTGGGACCTGCCAGAGCGTATGTGCCCCTGAGAGTCCGAGGTTGCCTCCAGCTATGATGTGGTATTGGGGGAAGAAGTTAGGTGAAAAACCACACTAGACAGTCTGTGTTTGTTTCTCTTGATAGGTTCTCATAAATCAGTTTTTCTGGCCTTTTTCTTGTCCTTTGTAGTAACATCATAGAACTGGAGAGTTGGAGACCTTAGGAATTATATAGGCCAATGCCTAGATGTATGGTCTCCACTTAGATTAAAGGAGTATAAACAAGCCTACTAACAGAATCTTAGTAGTAGTAATAATATCTGACTCAAGAAGGATTTAAAGATTTGCGAAACACTTACATTTTTACATCTTTAAAAATGTTTAATATGTATTATATCTTCCTTTCACTGTAATCACTTGTTTTACATTATCTGGCATTGAGTTCACAAATTTTTCGCCATAAATTCTTTATTCATCCTGAAACCACAGATCACACTGGCTATTAAATGTGCCTCTTCCCCCTCCCCCCACCAAGTTCAGCTTTGATTATAATGTAGGTTTTCTTTTTTAAAAAGAAACCGGTGGTAGGCAGTGGTAGAGAATTGGATAATGGGGAGAGGGATAATGGAAAGAGTGTTAGCAACAGAAGCGCAGAAGGCAGTGGTGGTGTGAGTCACATCACAGAGGACAGGACAGTCCTACAGTGTGAAGTGAGGGTGGCTTCAGCAGTTAGACAGAAGATAGTTCAGTTGCTTTTGAACTTTCTCTGAAAAAGGGTGAAAGGATGCAGCCCTCCCCTCCCCACTCCTGACCTATCTGCACTGCAGGAATGGTTGGGAGGGCAGAATGGCAAGTCTGGGTGAGGGAGACAAAGGGTCTGTGGGGATAGGGAGCCAGATCCTACTGCCAGACATAGGGTGGTGGAAGACCATAAAGCACCAGGACAGTTGTCTCCTCGAGGCAGTCTCTGGGACACATCAGGAAGGAAAGAAGCTGTTCTAGGGAGGAAGTTTGACTCCCCTAAGTGGTGGTACCCAGTGGCTCCTCTCCAATTTTGAGTCAATTGTCTTCTGGCAGGGCTCTCAGAGCAAGTATCCAATTGGTCTGTTGATCCAAAGTAGGGAGGGAAGAATTTGAAAGGAAGGAGGAGACCAGAGAAAGTCTAGGTCACTAAGCAGGGAGGGCATGTCTGTTTCATTGAGAATGTTGTATCACAGAGCTTTGAGTAGCAGAGGGTACCCACAAAGTCACACGTTGTTTAGGAAACTAAAAAGGAAAATTGTAAATACACGTAAAAGAGTCTCAGAAACAACCAATGCTGACCAAATTGTTAAAAGTAATTTATAACAGATTCATCTGAGTTACAAGCATAAAATAACATGCATATTTATATGTATGTAACACTTCAGACTTTCCTTAAATTAAATTTGTTATTGTTATCTTTTGTGTTTACATTACTTCCATTTCTGGATGTATTCCTTCCTCTCCCCTACACCACAAGCACATGGTATGACCAGGGAACTGAATTTGGAGTCAGGAAGACAAGGTTTAGTCCTGCCTCTGATATTTATTATATGACCCTGAGCAAGTCATTTAACTTCTCTGGGCCTTAGTTTCTGGTCTGCAAAATAAGGGGCTCCTACTTGGTGGTCTCTAAGGTACCACCAAGCTCTAAATCAGGAGATCCTATGATAAGCCATCCCTCGTAAACAAAGAATTTAAAAATGAAGAATAAGAAAAGTTCAGCAAAGCAAACCAATGCATCAGCTGAGAGGAGACAAAGTTGTATCTACTTGCTAACGATATTATAGTATAATATTAATATCATATTAATATTATCAGATATTACCAGAGAATCATCAAAGAAAAAATTAACAGTATAATGGGGAATGTGGATTGGTCAATAAGAGAGAGTCCAGTTCTTATAAGGCTGTGCAGAATGCTCTGCTGATACAATCCCTATGTGGATTTCAGAGCATGTGCAGCTATTAGTTCCAATTTGCATAACACATTAAGAAGAGGAGCCTTTTGATTGAATATTAACACTCCTAAAAGGCACTAATTGGATGATTTGGCCTCTCTTTCCTGCCTGACTGCATTTGAGTGAGGAAAGAAGGACTACTGTAAGGAGGGAGGAGAGACAGACAGACAGGCAGACAGAGAGACAGAGAGAGGTAGAGAGACAAAGAAAGAGAGAGGAGAAAAGAGAGAGAGAGAGAGAGAGAGAGAGAGAGAGAGAGAGAGAGAGAGAGAGAGAGACAGAGAGACAGAGAGAGAGAGAGACAGAGAGAGAGACAGAGAGACAGAGAGACAGAGAGGAGTGTGTTTTTTTTTTGAGAGAGAGAGAGAGTGAGAGAGAGAGAGATAGAGTGAGAGAGAGACAGAGAGAGATAGAGAGAGAGAGACAGAGAGAGAGAGAGAGAGAGAGAGAGGAGAGAGAAGAGAGAGAAGAGAGAGAAAAGAGAGAGAGGAGGGAGGGAGGGAGAGGGAGAGAGCACAAGTGGCAGTGGGTCACCACAAACATATGGTTTCTTTTATATCTAGTTTTCCTTTCCTGGGTGAAGTGGCGTTGGAGACACAACAGACTAGGCTGAGACCTTGGGAGTTTCAGAAAGCTGGGAAAGCAAGCAGGTCCAGGAGCTGTGTCCATGACAGATTTTATGGACAACTGAGTCTGGTGAGGAGAAAAGCTTGAAGTGACTTGTTTGATGCAGAAGAGAAGTGGATGTGAACATGATGATGTGATTGCTATGTAGAAAATGCTTTCAGTTTGATCCCATTCTTCCTAGGGACTATGGTAGCATAGAGGAAAGTGTGCCCCTGGATGCTGAGGAGGGAGGGAATGATTGTACTCGTGTTCCTTCTGTAGCTTCTCAGTAAATATCCCACTAAAAAAAAGCTAATTGATTTTAACTGGGTAAATGATGCTGGGGTATTAATTACTGAAGGGTTTCAATGATAAGGGGGATACTAACTATAATTATTGAGTAATATTGGGGAGGACACACTAGAATGAGGGCTTGAGCTGATAGCAATTGAAAGATACAATTGAATCCCATAAGGATACCCCTAGAACCCCGAAGGGAAGATGTAGTTAGACCTGTTCTGGGTCTAACTAACTCATTAGTGTGAAAAGGGGTTGGGATAAAGATTCCCAGAGCTTAGAAGAGCTACAATAACTTTAGGAAAGTAACAGGATACAAAATTAATCCACAATAATAATAAAAAACCATTTTTATATAGCAATAACAAAATCCAGGAGGAAGTAACGGAAAAGAAGTCCCACTCAAAATGACCAGGAAATGCATAAAATATCTGGGAGTCTGCCTACAAAGGCATACTCAAACTTTATGTAAATATTATTATAAAATACTCATTAAATAAATGAATGATGCCACATAATTGGGCTGTACCATATTTTAAAAATGACAATGCCATTTAATTTACAGATTAATACTCTACCAATCAAATGTTTGAGGGAATACTTTTTAGAGTTTGAAAAAATAATAAAATTTCATTTGGAGGAATAAAATGCCTAGAAATTCAGGGTAAATAATAGAGTAGAAATGAAGAGGGTACAACATTTCTAGACCTCACAACATGCTATGAAATAGTAATTATCAAAACCATTTGTCATTGGTTAAAAAATAGAAAAGTAGTTTGGTGGAATAAACTAGACAAATAAGACTCAGAAACAATTAAACTAAATAATTCAGTGTTTCATAAACCCAAGAACATAAACCACTTAGAGGAAGAGCTTTCTATTTGACAAAAACTGCTGAGAAAACTAGAGAACAGTTTGGCAAAAATTAAGTTTAGATGATCATTTTATAAAACATATAGCAAATTATTTTGGTATGTGACCTGAATATTAAAAGTCACACTATAAAACATGATTGAAGGGAACTAGGTCAAGTGCTTTTTTTTTTTTACCACAATGGCTGCTTAGGAGATTCTTAATAAACAAAGAATGAGAAGATAAAATAAGTAATATTGATTGCATGAAATTGAAAAGATTTTACATTACTAAAATTAATGTGACTAAGATAAGACAAAAATTCCCCCAAATTAGTGTGACTAAGATAAGACAAAAAACCCTTTAGTGTCAAATATCTCTGATAAGTTTGTTATTCAAGATATAAAAGTCATTAAAATATATATAATCTCAAGATCCATTACCTAATGGAAAAGTGGTCAAAGAATATAAACAGATAGTTCTGAAAAGAAAAAAGGAAATTATTAACAACCATATGAACGATTATTTTAAATAATTTTAAATTATAGAAATACAATCAAAATAACTGATATTTTAACTAATATTCAGCAAGTTGGCAAAGATGATGAAAGATAGAAATAGCCAATGTTAGAGGGGCTGCAGAAATGTAGGCATACTAATACATTGTTGGTGAAATTGTGAATTGGTCCATTTTGGAAATTAATTTGGAGTTGGGCTAAACATTTTTATTAAAATGTCCATCTCCTTTGACCCAGACATCCCATCGTTAGGTACAAACCTTAAGGAAGTTAGATAGAAAAGTCCCATGTATACCAAAAAATTTATAGCAGGACTTTTTGTAGTAGCAAAGAATTGAAAACAAAGTAGATGCCCATGTATTGGGAATGGGCAAACAAATTATGGTATATAAGGCTAACGATATAATACTGTATTATAAGAAACAGTGAATGTGAAGAATTCTGAGAAGCATGGAAAGAAATAAATTGTTGCAAACTAAAGAAAGTATCCAGGTGGTTCAGTGAATAGAGCCCGGAGCCTGGAGTCAGTAGTAAGACCCGAGTTCAAATGTGATCTCAGATACTTACTGGATGCGTGACTCTGGGCAAATCACTTAACCCTTTCTGCCTCAGTTCCTCATCTGTAAAATGAGCTAGAGAAGAAAATGGCAAACCACTCCAATATTTTTGCCAAGAAGACCCCAAATGGGGTCAGAACATGACTGAAATGACTGAACAACAAAAAGTAAGCAGACCCAAGAAAACAACATAGAAAATGACTACAATAATGTGGATGGGAAGAAAAAAAACAAAGCTAATTATGATATTTAATTATGATGTCCAAGCTTGGCCCAAGGGAAGAGATTATGAAATTCACTTCTATCCCTTCTTTGCAGAGGAGAGATATGGAACATCAGATGCAGTTTTGATTTTTCAAAGTGCTTAAAGATAAATGATTTTATTCAATATCATGACAATAACCTTGTGGGAAAAGAGGCCCTTAGATGTGAAATGACTGACACAAAGTCATGCAATTTCTTTCTGGCAAAGCTAGGACTGGTATCCTTGTCTCCTGATTCCCTGGCCTAGGGCCTTCTAGCCTGAGACAGGCAATCCTTCCCAATAGACCAG
Organism: Trichosurus vulpecula; assembly: GCF_011100635.1. NCBI lineage: Eukaryota > Metazoa > Chordata > Mammalia > Diprotodontia > Phalangeridae > Trichosurus > Trichosurus vulpecula. The sequence goes on from NC_050574.1 coordinate 111,593,521, forward strand.
GAGTTTTTAACCTGGGGTTCATGAACTGGTTTAATATTTTGATAATAGATTTTCAATAAAACAGATTTCTTTTGTGATTGTTTGTATTTTATGCCTTGAAAATTTTTAGAGGTCCCTGGGATTCACCAGACTGCCAAAGAGGCCCATGAAAAGAGTTAAGAAACCTTAGAAAAAACCAATTCACACAGTCTTCTTGCCTTCCCCTGCCCCTGAAGCACATAAGTTCTAGAAACAAACCTTTAAGCAGTGTATTGGTGCAGTGGAATGAGTATTGGACTTAAAGTTGGCCAGTCAGGACTCCAGTCTTAGCTTTTTAATTGGTCTGAGACCTTGGGCAAGTGACTTCATCTTTCTAAGACTCAGAAACTTCCATTGTCAAATGGAGTACCAAATAAGGTTATTTTGAGGAAAGTGATTTGTTTTCTTTTAATTTCCATTTCTTTTTTATTTTGGAGGGGGGAAGGCAAGGCAATTGGGGTTAAGTGACTTGCCCAAGGTCACACAGCTAGTGTCAATTGTCTGAGGCTGGATTTGTACTCAAGTTCTTCTGACTCCAGGGCAGGTGCTCTATTCACTTCTCCACCTAGCTGCCGCAGGAAAGTGATTGGTAAACCTGTAAAAGTGCTTTATATTATTCTGGTTTGGGGGGGGGTGGCGGGAAGAACAAAAGACTGGAATCTCAGGCTTTGGGAGAGTCAGTGTGGTTTCAAAAGACCTGAGTTAGAACCATATACTAGCTGTGTGACCTTAGACAAGTTATTGCCCTTCTCTGGGCCTCATTTTCTTCATTTATACAAGGAGGGAGATCTAAGTTCTTTAAGGTCCTTCCTAGCTCTAAACTCTCTGATTATAAGATTCTCAGTCTATTGTTTTCTCATGGAATTCATTTCACTTTTCTGAGGAAACCCATAACTTTGGACTGTTTCTCCAAAGTTTATGATGTAAAGTACACTCTTAACTATGAACTGATGTAGCTCTTTCAGAAATAACTATTTGGAAGTCTAAAAAGGGCTCATATGGTGATCCCTCTCCCACAACTCACAGTCACAATTCACTGTCTTTTACGGAATATTTTCCAGGTTGCAAAGTGGAAAATCAAATAGATAAGCCACAATTTGCTGCTACTGCCCTACTGAGCTGCAAGAAAGAAGGCAGATTCCAGGTGGACATTTGGAAAATCCAAGTGTGAAAGAACAATGTGAAATCTCAATTCTCCAAAATTGTTTTGGGAGGTGAATGCACTCTCTTGGGCCCCTGTGGGGCTTGGTTCCTAAGGAAACTAATCCTCACTCTGCTCAGTGTTATGCATCACTGGTGTTGAAGAGCTTCGACTTGAAGGCTCTGTAAACAGCCCCCTGAGCAGGCTGGATCGGAAAGTCACTCTCTTCCCAATAGGAAGTGAAACGTATTAATGTCACATCCACTCAACTGAGCATGCTCACTCAACGAACAGGGGAAGGAGCTAATGGGCAGTCTTTTTATCTAAACTTAGGCAACCCTGGTATGATGTTACTGTGCAAAAGTAAGATGCATGGAGGTAGCTTAGGAAGGGTGAATTTTGTAATAAGGCCATTGGAAACTGAGGCTGGATTTATAGAAGCAAACTACCAACAGGTATTTTGACTTATTATTATTATTGCTATCAGTATTAATATGAAAAGCAGCATGGTATAGTGGATAAATAGATACCAATCTTCACTAAGACTAAGATTTTTCACTTTTCAAATGGAGTACTTAAGAGTTGCTTTGACTCATATTGCCAACTGTCTTTGCTACACCATGCTCCCCCCAACCAGCTATCTCAGTTTTTGTTTGATTCTTCCATTTTATTATAAAATCAAGACTCAAGGACTATCATTTTATAATTATAGCTCCCCCAGCCCTTCTCCCATACAGACTTCTCTCGGTCTTTTTTGCTCTTGGAGACAGGCAAGCAAAGGTTGAGCATGATAGGAGTGGTGGGTGGCAGTCGGTGGTGCAATTTAGAGGAATTATAGAATCCTTAGAGTGGAGAAGTGTGAGATAAGATTAGAGAATTAGTGGTTCTGGACCATGGAGTTTCATGAATATCAAATGAATGAGTTTGGACCTGACAGTGTTAGGAATAGGGAGCCATTGAAGGGTCCTGAGATGAATGACATGACCAGATCTATGTATGTGGAAATTATCTGGTAGATGTGTGAAAGAAGAATTGGAGAGGGGAGAGAGTGGAGGTAGGGAGGGGGCTGTTGGAACAATCCAGTCAGGTGATGATGGCAGAGTGGATGGAGATCTAGGACTGATGTCAGGAAGCTCTGAGTTAAAATTCCCATTCTTACACTTCTGAGTATAATAGGGTTGAAGAATAGAACCTCTGATTTACTGGACTGTGCAGACCCTCCTTGACTTCCTCCCCTCCGACAGAGCATGTATACTTTGGCTGTGCCGGGAGGGATGTATCCTCCAGCAGATTGCACAGTTTGGCCTAGCACCCATGTTACACTACAATGCTACACTGTGATTAACAAGTAATATAACTTTTCTATGTGCTTCAAATAACTTTCTAGGAATAAACTCCTCATCGAGGAGTTGTTTGTGACCTCTATGTGTACAGGAAACTCCTTTCCCTGTAGTTATTGACAAAGTCACAGATGTTTCATACATTATTGCTTATGGGAGGTGTGAGTGAGAAAGAGCAAAACCTATCAAGAGGGGATGCTAACGGCCAGAAGATCTTTCAAACTAACCTAAAAATGATTGAGTGGGATTCTATCCTGTTGGTTTCCAAGCTGTGGCGGGGACTACACCGCTAGGTACAGAGGCGTGTAGCAATGGATTCACTTGGGAATAAAGGCAGAGTTATGGCCAAAGTGCTGGGGTTAGGGCCAGAGGCCTGTGTCTCTCCATTCCAGGGCCAGTTGTGCTGCTCTGGAGCTAACCTATTGCTGATTCTCTTTTCAGTTGGGGCCCTGGGCTGGGTGGACCACAGAGTTAGGTACAGTTGTTCTGGCTTGGGGAAAGGATAGGGGGAGAGAGCAGGAAAATTTCCTGTTCGAAAATTGGAATGTATGTGTCTTGAAGATGCTCTTTGACAGAGGTGAAGCAGGGCAAAGGATACTTAAGTAAGGCTAGGTTAGGGTAAACGGTAGGGGGTTAAGGGTGGGAGAAGAGGCGGAGACAAGGAGATTCCATCTCCTTTCCTTTCCCGTTGGGAGCTGTGGAGAGAAATTCCAGAGGAGTGGGAAACCAAAGGGTTAATACAAGGAGTAGGAGAGACAGGATAAGGGTGGGGGGAACGGGGGGGAGAGACTCAAATTGAACTAAAAGAAGGCGCTCTTGGCTCCTCCCCTTCTTCACAGTGTCAGCACGCATCTCCCTCTCACCCGCCCCGCTCGCTCGTTCCCTCCCTCCCCTCCCGTTTACAAGATCTAATGAGCTCCCCTGGGAGCTAGAGAAAAGATTCCGGCTTCGGAGCGCACGGAGAACTCCAGTCTGCAGCGCTAGGCAGTCTCGGGAGCGGGAGCAAGGATCCTGCTGCGGCGAAGCCCATCCTGGACGGGGCGTGAGCTGAACTGAGGCCTGGGGAGTGGGAGAGTGGCTGTGGACGCCCAAGGGAGCAACCGCCTGGGGTCCAAGAAGCTCCCATTGGAAAGCGAAGTTCGGCGCCAACTTCGCTACTGAGATCCAGACAGAGAGAGTCGGCGCCGGGCCCGGGCAGCCGCGAGGATGGCTGTACAGGCGGCTATCCTTAGTCCCCATCACTTCATCCCTTTTTGCTTCCCTGGGTCTCCCGGGGCGCTAGGGATGGACTTTGGGGACCTGGACAAGGGCTGTTGCTACGAGGAGGACGAGGCGGGGGGCACTGGAGTCGCCTTGCTTGGTGAAGCTGTGGCTGCCGAGGGAGCCGGCGGAGGGGGTGGCAGTGGGGACTTCAGAGAGGCTACGCGGGACCTGCTGAGCTTCATTGACTCGGCGTCCAGCAACATCAAGCTGGCTCTGGACAAGCCCGTCAAGTCCAAGCGGAAGGTGAACCACCGTAAATATCTCCAGAAGCAGATCAAGCGCTGCACTGGCATGATGACCTCCTCTTCGGCCTCTGCCTCGGGCCCTGCACCTTCCGTCTCTCCGTCCCCTGGCCCCGCAGTTGCTGTCCCGGCTGGGGCTTCCGAGGCACCCCCGAAGCGACTGCCTGCTGCCTCCCCAGCAGCCCCGGGTCCCCAGGGTAAAGCGCCCCCGAGGCGGGAGGGCTCCCAGGCGGCCGCCAGTCTGCAGAGCAAGAGCCTGGCTGCTCTCTTCGACTCTTTGCACCAGGTTCGAGGCAACGGTGGTGAGAAAGGAGGAGCTGGAACCTTGGCTACGGCGGCTGGAGGAGGAGGTGGAGGCGGCGGCGTGGGAGCCGAAGGAGGCGGTCCACCTGTGGCCGCGGCTGGGGCCGGTGGGGGCAAGAAAGTCCCTTTGCGGAATCGCAATCTGCCTCCGTCCTTCTTCACTGAACCGTCTAGGGCAGGTGGTTGCGGCCCGTCGGGGGGCGGTGTGACCCTTCGCGAGCTGGAGAAAGGCAGCGAGGCGGTGGAGTTTTTCGAGCTATTGAGTCCTGATTACTGTGTGGGTGGAGAGGTTGGGGGGTTACTGCCCTCTGAGCCTCTCGACTTGTTCCCGGCTGCCGTGCGGGCCCCCCAGGAGCTGGAACACATCCTGTATGATCCGCACCCCACCGTGGTCGCAGGCTTGCTATACTCAGAGCCTTGGAGCACCCCGTGCCCCCCAGCCAAGAAGCCTGCCCCTTCTTCCAACCGCGGGGGCGGCAGCTTGACCTTGAACGAAACTTTGCGCCCCTTGTACCCTGGCACCTCAGACTCCGCTGCTTCCAGTCTGGGTTCCCCTGGGGGAGAGGACACCGCGGGCCACCTGACGCCTTTCGCCCAGTTCTTCCCAGACTGTGCCCTGCCAACCCCACCTCCTCCCCACCAGATGCCTTATGAGTACGGGGTGGGGTACAGCCGGGTTGCTTATTCTGGACTTTAGAGATTGGACTCTGGGGAGAGGGGACCTCCATGAGGGAGGAATCGTGTAACATGAACTCCCTTGTATGTACTCGTAACTCGGCCGTGGGCGAAAAGGCGCCGCTCTCCCTTCTAAGCTAAAAGATCGATTAAAAAGTAGACGTGACAATGAAATTGACTTTTTTTTTTTTGGGTGGGTGGGTGGGAGAAACTTTGGAAAGGAAATATGAGAAGACTGATAATCATCTACACTCACCCCATTCCAAAGCATAAAAATAAGTTAGATATTTCTTGTAAAACAAATTGCGAGTACATGCAGTTAGAGTTTGTAGGCAGAGAGGGGGAGGGCCTTAAATTTTTACCTGCCCTTTCCAGATTTCCAGAAACCTAGGGCCAGTTCGGTTGTATTTAACTCCTTTCCTTTCCCAATTTAGTGCACTGCTCTATGTGTATGTGTGGTGGTGGTTTTTACCTCAAGTGGATTATGAATTTCAACATACTAGAACAATAATAAAAAGAAATATTTTATTTCTTGGAGTGTTTTCCTAGATGGTAGTTTTACATGTTATTCCTAATATTGATTAGAGCAGATGTTTTACCAGATAAAGAAAGTCTCATGGTCACAGAGTTCCTTCTGTTTTGGGTCTCACTGTTTCCTGCCATTGTATTTTATCTATTACTGGTTTCTCTGTTTTTTTGTCCTCTCTTTCATTCTTCCCTGTAGCAGTTTCTATTTTCATTCCTTTATTTCTCTTGCTCCTTCCTTCCTTCCTTCCTTCCTTCCTTCCTTCCTTCCTTCCTTCTTTCCTTCCTTTCCTGCTTGCCTTCCTTCTTTCCTTCCTCCTTTTCCTCCATTCTTCATTTCTGTTCCCTATTTTCTGCAATGACCTTTTCCTTATACATTTCTATTTTTTTTTTTTCTTCATCTTATCCTGCTTACTCTGTGGATCCCTCTCCATTATTAATTTGCTCTTTTTTATACTCTTTTCCTTTCTTCCTGTATCTTCCTCCTAGCTCTGCTTTGGGCTCAGACCTCCTTTGGAAAGTTCTCTGAACCACATCCCCCCAAACTCTAACACTGGTAGGCAGGTAGGTGGTGGTAGATGGTCTTCTGTTTAGCTATAAAAAGGTGGCTCCATCTTGATCCTGCAGCTTTAGTAGTCAGAAGAATTAGGGTAGTTCCTATTTCCAAGAAGAGGCTAGAGTACAGATGCCTGCCTTCTGATGGAAGATTTGGGGAGTGTTGTTATTTGCCATGGAAGTATTCTGCTGGGCAGCATTCAGTTTTCCCAAATTGGGCACCAGCAGGGCTTTTCGGTTGGCAGAAGAAGGGCAGAGTTATGGTTTCAAAGTTAGGAGTAGAACAATAGTGGTGCCTAGCTGGCTGCCTGGTGAGCTCTGTGGTTCCCAGAAGCAACTAAGGTCATTAAGTAAAGATAATATAGATATTACTGTCTGATATGTTATATGACATATGCAAACAGGGGCTTTCTTTAAAGATGGGCTAGACCAATGGTAACAAAATCACATGACATGAAGTTAAAGCAATTTGTTGAAGTGGCAAATCTAAACATTCTCCATTGGTATTTGCATTGATTAAAATCATGGGAATATTTTTGGGAAGGGACATGTTAAATCAAGTCAACCAGTATTTGTTAACCGTCTACTATATGCCAGGCACTGTGCTAAGTGCTGGGGAATACAAAGAAAGGCAACCCTCTCCAAGACCACCTAAACTGTCTCTGTTCTCTCTGTATTCACAGTTTAATTGGGTAGACAACATGCAAACACCTATGTAGGAACAAACTACATACCAGATAAATGGTAGATAGTCAATAAAGGAAAGGCGCTAACAATTAGCCAGTGAAAATGCAGTCAGAATGGAGTGTCTTGTGTGAGCACCATCGAGGAGGCCAGTGTCACTGGATCCCGGTGTATGTGACAGGGCATAACATGTAAGAAGACTGGAAAGGTAGGAAGGGGCCAAGTTATGAAGGGCTTTAAAAGTCAAACAGAGGATTTTACTTTTGATCCTGGAGGTAATAGGGAGCCACTGGAGTTTATTGAATGGGAGAGAGGTGACATGGTCAGATTTGTTCTTTAGATTTAGATCTAATTTAATGGCTGAGTGGAGGATAGGGTAGAGTGGGGAGAAACTTGAGGCAGTTCAAAGGTCACTGCAATAGTCCAGGTGTGAGAGGATGAGGGACTGCACTAGGGTGGTGGAAACAAACTGGGCACATACAATTAAAAGGAACACCAAAAGTAATTTTAAATTCTATTCCCAAATCCCAAACTTCTGAAACAGGACAATGCATGTTCAGAATGTTGGATAAGGGTTGCTGCTCTGAATTCCTTTATCAGAGGAACATAGACATTCTCTCTGTAGTACTGCAGCAGGCCATTCAAACAAAGTGATTTCCACTGGATTTCTTTCAGGAAGATCTTGGAAAGCCTAGGGGACAAGAGGGATTCAATGATATTATCCAATAATCATTTGACTAATGTAAAAAAAATTCAGCATGAATAAAGTTGCACATAAGGAGCCTGAGAGTCTAGAGGGTGATTCTGGAGGCTCTGGGGAGACACAATGTTGTGACTTTTTATTTCCCTCTCATTCTCTCCTTGAAAGCTTGCTTCAGGGCAAAAGGCAAAACAGCATCTCTCCTCCCATGACTTCTAAGTTTTGGGTATTGATTTTGAACCAGGTAATTGGGATTTGAATTCTGGCTGTGCCAGTAATGAGCTTCATGTCCTTAAGCTAGTCATTTCTCATGTCTAGGACTGCTTCCTCATCTGTAAATGAGGTGAATTACGCTAGATAATCCTTATGGTTCCTTCCTGCTCTAATCCCAAGATTGTTCTTGATACATGTGCAAGTTTCCCCTTTTCTTCTTCACTGAGTTGCTATCACCACCACCATGACAGACTCAGTGGGTGACCTTGAGCAAATCATTTTCCCACTGTATGCTTTGGTTTTCTCTCTGAGAATGACAGTTAAATTCAATAAACATTTAAGTCTTGATAAATGAGCACAGTGCTACACCCCGGGGATATAGATAATATAATAGCTGGCATTTACATAGGGCTTTAAGGTTTGCAAAGTGCTTTACAAATTTTATTTCATTTGATATTAATAACAAATCTGGGAGACAGGTGCTATTATTATCATCCCCCTTTTATGGATGAAGAAACAAGCAGCAGAGATTAAGTGACTAGTCCACAGATAGAAGTGTCTGAGGCTAGATTTGAACTCAGGACTTCCTGACTCCAGGTCTACCACTCTGCTCACCCTTCCACCTAGCTTCTAGATATACACATCCCCTTCTTTTCAAGGAGTTTGTAAGATGGGAGTGGTGGTGGTGTTGGGGAGGGTGGAGGCAAATATGAAAATTGCCATGTTGTAAGAGAAAGAGAGATCAGGAGAGTTCTATGAAAGTGCTGGGAGGAATTTGAGGAGAGAGACATCATTTTCATCTGGAGCATCCAGGGAAGGCTTCATTAAATAGGTGGGACCCTAGTTAGATTTGGAAGAAAGGGAGGGACTTCGATAGATGGAAATGGAAAAATAAACTCCAGGCACTGGACTGGGGACAATATGAAAAAAAGCTGTGGCTATAGGAAAGAGCAGGATGAACACAGGGTGAAGAGGAGTCCAGTTAAACTAGGAGAGAATATATAAAGGGTTGTAGTAGGAGACAAGGCCAGGCAGTTAGGATGGAAACAGTTTGTGGAGGTCCTTGAATGCCAGGGCTAGGGGTACAGAATTTGTTCAGAAATAATGGGAAGCTAAGTGGGGCAATGACCTTTGACGGTCTCTAAAGTCTCTTTCAGCAATAACATTCTATAACTTTGAGACTTAATTCAGCAGAGAAGGAAGTGCATATTGCTTTTTATTTATCTCCCAGAGGAATATTGAAGGGCCTCGATAGTTTTCTGGGAGTATGGCCGTGAGGAGATTGGTAGTTTAACAGTTTTGGCTACAAGTTAATTGTATCACTGGGATTATTGATCCAGAACTGAAAAGGACTTCAGACCAAAAGACTTCAGACTTCCAGTATAAACTCTTCATTTTACAGATGAGGAAACTGAGGCACATAGGTAATAAGTGCCAGAGACAGGATATGAAACTAGGGCCTGTGGCTCCCGACCCAGTGTTTTCCCATTCCACCAAACTTCCTCCCTCAAACACAAGTCTAGATTTGGAAAAATTTTTAAAGATCTCCAAGTCCAACCTTTTCATTTTGAGATGAGGAAATAGGCTCAGAAAGGTAAAGTGATTTGCCAGTGGTAATTAGGGATGCCTCAGTCATTAAGAAATAAAAAAAGCCTTCCCTTGATCTTTGCATGTCACCCAGCTATTGTCTCATCTCTCTCATCTCCAATACCAAACCACTGGAAAAAGTTTTCTACATCCGATGGTTCCACTTTCTTACTATCTACCCTCTTCTCAGTTTCTTATAATCTGGCATCCATCCTCACCACTCTCTGGAAACTTCTCTGGCATCGGTGACCAATGACTAAATCATGAAATCAATAGCCTTTTTCAGCCTTCTCTCTCCTTGGCCCATGTGTAACATTTGGCACTTGACCTTTGCTGCCTTTGTATCTTCTCTCTTTGTATTAGAGACTTTAGATATTTTCTTGGTCATTGTCTTTTCTAACTATTTCTTCTCAAACTCCTTGTCTTTGTGTGTGTGTGTGTGTGTGTGTGTGTGTGTGTGCGCGCGCGCTCGCGTGCACCAAGGTTCTGTCCTTGCTCCTCTTATGTTCTCTCTGTATACTATCTCTCTTGTCAGCCTACCTTATTTATAACCGAGGCTTTAGCTGTCATGGCTATTCAGAAAACTTCCAGCCTTGATCTCTCCCCTGAACGACAGACCTCCAGTTACCCACTGGATATCTCTATCTAGATAGCATGTTAAAATAAAACAATTTTTTTTCCTCATAAAACCTGCTCCTCCTTCTGGATTGAACTGGATTAAATTGATCAGATTGAACTAAACAGGTTTATGGGTAGAAGCAGTTTGAAGCAGATTGAGCTGGTTTACACAGGATTGAACTGGTTTGGACCAGATTAGGTCACATTGAACTTGATTGAACTCGTTTAGACTGACTTCACTAGCAGACCAAGGACATGACACTAGCTGACAATGAAATTTACCACTGTGGTCCCCTCCTCCTTTCAATTGTCACGGAGACCCCTAAAGAAAAGAGAGTACCAAGGGGAAGAGGGTGATCAGCATTGTCGAAGGCTTCAGAGAGGCCGAAGGAGAATGAGGATTGGGAAAAGGCTATTGGATTTGGCAACTAAGAGATCATTGGTAATTTTGGAGAGAGCAGTTTTGGTGGAATGATGAGCTGTGGACAACAAGTTATATACGAATCAGTGGTGAAAAATCTAATTCAGTCTTAGGCTGTATTAATAGATAGATAGAATGCTGGACCTGAAGTCAGGAAGACTTGAGTTAATCTGGCTTCAGATATTTTTGCTAGGTGCCTTGCTTTCTGCTTCGGTAAAGTGAATGCCATAACAATAGTACCTACTTCCCAGAGTTGTTTTGAGGGTCAATTGAGATGATATTTATAAAGTCCTTTGCAAACTTCAAGTGATATATTAATGCTAGCTCTTGCTAATAGTAATGTAAGGTACAAAATGAAGCAGGTGATAGCCCTATTTTACTCCACCCTCATTGACCAGCTTCTGGAGTACTGAGTTTGCTTCTCAGTTTCATATTTATAATGAATGTTTGTAAGCAGCAGAGTGTCCAGAAGAGGGTGACTAGGCGGAGAGGGGCCTTCAAATCATTTCATATAAGACTTAGTTGCAGGAACCGAGGGTATTTATCTTGGAAAAGAATAGACTCAGTGTCCAATGTGAGACATGACTAGAAGTTAGTTTTCAGATCCCTGGAGGCTTGCTATATAGGAGAAGGATTAGATTTGTTTACAAAGAATAGGGGAATTTTGGGGATGGAAAGGAGTTCCAAAGTTACCTCATCTGACTTTTTTTTGTGGTTGTTGAGTCATGTCCAACTCCATTTTTGGGTTTTTCTTGGCGGACATACTGGAGTGATTTGCCATTTCCTTCTCCAGCTCATTTTACAGATGAGGAAACTGAGGCAAACAAGGTGAAGTGACTTGCCCAGGGTCACACAGCTAGTAAATGTCTGAGGCCAGATTTGATCCTAATTCCAGGGCCAGCGCCATATCTGCTGCATCACCTAGCTGCCCCTAATCTGACTTATACATGAGTAGGCATCTCCTCTCCTACATCCCTGACAAAGTCATGCTGCTTTTGTACCTTTACGATGATGATGTTTAAATCTTATCTCCTCTCCTAGTTTAGATGATCTTTGTAGTCAGAGATGTATCTCAGACTTCATTCTTTCTGTCATAGGGCCTAGCCCGATAGAGTTGCTCAGCAAATATTTGTTGCACAAATTCCTTGAGGCTAGGGCCTGTTTCTTGTTTTGTTTCTGTATCCTTGATGCTTGGAGTAGTGTCTTACAATCAATCAACAAGCATCTATTTCATGCTTACTCTGTGTCTAGCCATGTGCTATGTGCCAGGGATGCAAAGATGCAAAGAAATAAGTGAAGCAGCTTACATTCTTTAGAAAGGAGGCACTACATAGAAGAATATACAAAATAAACATATTCAAAATAAAATTAAAAGTTAATTTTTGATAGGGTAACAATAGTTAACATTTATGTAAAACCTACTATATGCCAGGAATTTTATAATTATTATCTAATTTTATCCTCACAACAACTCTAGAAAGTAGGTAGCGTCAATATGTCCATTTTACAGAAGAGGAAAACTGACAGACGTTAAGTGACTTGCCAAGGTTTATGCAGTTCATTAGTGTCTGAGACAGGATTTGAAGTCAGGTCTTCCTGACTCCAGGCCCAGAGTTCTAACTACTGTGCCACCTAGCTGTCCTAGCAGCTCTAGAAATCAGGGAAGGCATCATGCAGAAGATGCCACCTGAGCTCAATGTTGAGGGAAACTACAGATCTTGAGAATGTAGAGGGAATGAATCCTGAGCTTGGAGGATAGCCTATACAAAGACATCGAGGTCAGAGATGGAAGGCTCTGGGTGAAGAACAACCAAAAAAATCCAAGGGCATTTCTCGGTCTTTATCTCTGCAGCCTTGGACACTGATGATCACTCTTTCCTCCTTGATATACTCTCTTCTCTCCACATTTTTAGGATACCACTCTCTCCTGGTTTTCCTCTTATCCATCTGATTGTTCCTTTGTCTCATTTGTTGGATCCTTCTCCAGATCATGCCCTCTGACATGAAAGTGTCCCTTGGGGTTCTGTCCTGGGCCCTCTTTTCTTCTCTCTCTAGACCACTTCACTTGGTGATCTCATCAACTCCTATGGATTTAATTACCATCTCTGTGCTGATGATTCTCAAGTCCACCTTTCCTGCCCCAACTCTCTGATGACTCCCAATCTTGAATTTCCAACTGCCTTTCAGACATCTCAAACTGGATGTCCAGCAGACATCTTAAGCTCATTATGTACAAAACCGAACTAATCATATTTTCCCCTAAATCATCGCTCCCGCTTTTGTAAGAAGGCAACACCATCCTCTCAGTCCCCAGGCTCACAACCTAGGAATTATCCTGGATTCCTAACTATCTCTCAACCTCCCCCCACCCCAATCTGTTGACAAGGACTGTCAATTTAATGTCTTTAAAATTCTTGAATATGCCCCCTTCTCTCCTCTGACACTGCCACCTCTCTGGTGCAAGCCCTCATCACCTCACACCTGGATTTTTGCAATAACCTGCTGGTGGGTCTAATTGCCTCAAGTCTCTCCCCACTTTAGTTCACTAATCCACCCTCCATTCAGCAACTAAAGTGATTTTCCTAGAACACAGGTTGGATCATGTCATCCCCTCCCCAGGTCCTCAGTAAACTCCAGGAGATTCCTATTGCCTCTAGATCAAATACAAAATACTGTGTTTGGCATTCAAAGCTCTTCATAACCTAGCACCCTCCTATCTTTCCAATCTTCTCACACATCAACATATACTCTTCAATCCAGTGACACAGGCCTCCTGTCTGTTCCACAAACAAGACACTCCATCTCTCAACTCTGGGCCTTTTCTCTGGCTGTTCCCTTGAGTTGTCTATGGGACATGTAGTTTTTTTCTTTTTTCTTGAGAGGGGAAGGCAGGGCAATTGGGGTTAAGTGACTTGCCCAAGGTCACACAGCTAGTAAGTGCATCAAGAGTCTGAGGCCAGACTTGAACTCAGGTTCTCCTGACTCCAGGGCCAGTACTCTACTCACTGTGCCACCTGGCTGCCCTGGACGTGCAGTGTCAAATATCTAATAAGAGTTAGTTACTTAGGACTGGAGGTCAGAAGAGGGACTAGGGTTGCATATACTAATGTGAGAGTCCTCTTCAGAGACATGATCACTGAATCTATAAGAGTTGATGAAGTCACCAGATAGAGTATTGAGAAAGAAGAGAGCCCAGTGTAGAACCTTGGAGTACATCCAGAAGCGTGCAGGAGTCAGCCCAATTGTTTAATTTTCAGTGTGAGCATTTACACCTTGGAAATCGGCAAACATTACAAATCAGTGTTTGATTTATTGTTTTGTTGATCGTTTAGATTTAAGAAAGTGTTGGAGAAAATGTTAATAAAGTAAATTAAAATTAAAAGTGTGTGATGCATACATTTTCCCTCTAGAAAGTCAGTTGTTAAACATTTACCTGCATACCCCTAAGTATGGTACACCCATATTTAGAAGGTAGGATGTGTACAGTGACACAGCAAAAGAGACAAAGAAGGAGAGAAGGAACAAATAGAGAAAGAGAAAACATAGATTAGAAGGGAGAGAAGGATGATTGCAGGGAAATCTCTTGAAGAAAATGGGGAGAGAATGAGATCAAAGATACATATAGAAGAATTAGCTTTGGAGAAGAGAAGGGACACCAATTAATCAGATACTGGGGGAAAGGAAAAGAAAGGTGAGGGCTAAATCAAAGGATCGTGAGATGTGGAGGCAGAGACAAGAGGGAACTCTTGGCAACTGACCTCAATTTTCTTGCTAATGTATGAGATTAGGACTTTAGCTAAGAGAGTGGAAGAAAGGGTGGTATTCTCATGCTACCTTGGGAAGAGAAGAGATGAGGAGAGAAGATAAGAGAAAAGAAGAGAAGAGGAGAGGAGAAGAGAAGAGAAGGGAAGGGAAGGGAAGGGAAAGGAAGAAGAGGGAAGGGAAGGGAAGGGAAGCGAAGGGAAGGGAAGGGAAGAAGAGGGAAGAGAAGAGAAGAGAAGAGAGGAGAAGAGAAGAGAGGAGAGGAGAGGAGAGGAGAGAGAGACAGAGAGAGAGAGAGAGAAGAGAAGAGAAGAGAAGAGAAGAGAAGAGAAGAGAAGAGAAGAGAAGAGAAGAGAAGAGAAGAGAAGAGAAGAGAAGAGAAGAGAAGAGCTGCTTCGGGGAGCAGAATCAAGAATCAGTTGGGGAGGAGTTAAAGGATTGCCTTGCTGCCTGTCAGGGCCCAGGTCAAGTGAGCTAACAAATTTGTGGCAGATTCAATTATCACTACTGTGTATTGATCCCAATCTCCTTTCAAGTTGCATGTTAAGTGGGAGAAGAGGAGAAAGATGGTGGCAGTAGTCTAGGAATGGAGTTTGGTGAGGCATCATGAGCCACTCTAGGATAAAGGGGCAAGGCACTTGAGAGTGGAGGATAGTGTAGAGGGGAACTGGTAACTGAAGATTGGGAAGAGAGGAGAGCAGAGTGAAAGTAGTGGGATTAGCCTAGGAAAGTATCGGAAATCGATATTGTAGATCGCTATGGGGATCGGGAGTAAGATATAGGGAGAGATGGGATAAATACAATATTATGACCAGATAAGGAATTCCAGAGTTCTAGATCATCGATGACTTGTGGGTGATGGCAAGGTCAAAGCTGTATAGTTGAGGAATATGTAGTCTGAAATTTACCCTTTGCAGTTTTCATCTATTCCTCCTGGTTCTTCCCACCAGGACCAATCTAAGTCCTGTTTCCCATGTTGTCCTTTAGTCATTTAGCCTTGTGTAACTCTTCATGAGTCCATATGGAGTTTTCTTGGCAAAGATACTAAATGGTTTGCCATTTCTTTCTCCATTGGATTAAGGCAAACAGAGGTTAAGTGACTTACCTAGGATCATACAACTAATGAATATCTGAGGCAAGATTTGATCTCAAGTCTGTGGAACTCCAGGCCCGGTGCTCTATCTGCTGAGTCACCTAGCTGCCTCCCTGAAAACACTTTAAATACCTGAAGACAGTTGCCATGTTCCTCCTAAGTCTTCTCTTTTTCATATCTTTTTGAAAAGGAAAAAAGTAGGTTTATATGTGTATGTATATATCTACATATGCATATAATGTATATACACACATAAAAATAAAATTTTCATATATATGTATACATGTGTATGCATATACACACACTACACACACATACACACCCACATATATAATTGACTTGTGAATTTGGAAGTAAATATGGAATAAAAATGTAGCCTAGTCTTGAAACCATAATAATACACAAAATTATGCAGTGAAGCTCGAAGAAGGAAGCAGAAAATGAGCCATGGATTTCTTCACCTCTTTTTCGGATAGTGTCCAACAAGACAGAACTCATTGTGAATTAGTGATGAAGTGGATATTTTCCTCTCAATATTTTAAAGGCTGATGGAAGCACTGGCCAAGACAATGTTCTTCTTCCAAAAATAACAGGGAATCTATGACTAAAAGTTCTCTTTAGATTACTTGGATTGTAAAGGAAGAGCACATAATTTGCCTTTTACCATGGAAGACAAAAACAAAAACCAAAAATTCAGGTCTGGAAGCTGCGGATTGTATATGCTGGCAGACATCTGAATTTTATGTTTTCTTTTCCCAGAGTGGATTGGGGGAGGCCTCCAGACAGATCTGAAAGGAGAGGGTAGGTGTAAGGTTGGTGCACAGGTGATCTTTGCTTTCTGTTAGTCAGAGGATGGACACACAGGGCTTGGAGTGAAGAAATTTGCCCAGAGATAGATCTCTTAATCAATTCATCTCACAACAACAGGGTTTCTAAAGCACGACCGGGTTTGAACTGGCCTGGAGAAATGCAGAACAAACTTGAACGGCTTCCCAGAACTCAGACAGAACCTGAATCACCTTGGCTCAGTTCCTGGGTCATGTGGAGCTGCCAGAACATTGTAAGAAAAGGCATTGTGGACACACACAATGGAGACAGGAAACAGGAAGTACTGGGACACCAATAATGGCCCCTTTACTGAAGGATGCCAAGTCTTTACATTTGCAACTTTTTTTTTTGCATAACAGTTGTATGCAAGGGACAAGTAACCCAAATGATGTCTCTATATTTATAGGCTTCAATGATTCAATTAGTGTGAGTGCTCCCTCTACTAAAGCAGCTCACACCCCATCCATGCAAAAAAAACTCACTGCCTAGAGGCCGACCTTGTGTTGTCAGGTCCTTTTAGAAGTACCAAGGCTGGTCCTTGTACAAATTATAGAACAAGTCATTGACAGAATAATATTCAAAACTTTTCTAGTTTGGTAGGATTTATCAGACTGTGGCTTCCACTGGCAGGGCCTTTGAGAATCTGGTCGCTTTCCCACCTCGAGGAACCATTAGAGGAAGGATTTATGTATATACATACACAAACACACATAAAATACACACACATTTTTTGGGGGGTCTAAACTTGTGTTTTCATTCGTGCAGGAACATTCTATGTACCTCTGCAGATGGCACCTTCTCTTCATCTTAGAGGAGCTCCTGGAGGCACTGAGAAGTTAAATGATTTGCCCAGGGTTACAGATTCAGGATGTCTCAGAGGCAGAATTTGAACCCAGGTGTTCCTGATTCCCAGGCCAGCATAATCCACTACGCTATGCTGCCTCTTTATTATATATAAGGTCCCTGTGTAAGCCCATCTGCAATTCATGTGATTGGGGATGCTGAGCTTGGAAGAGAAGACTGAGGAACACGTTCACTATCCTCAAATATTTGGAGGCCTGTTGTTCGAAAGAGAGAGAAGATGCTTTTTGTGGCTTGTTAGCATGACTTTTCTTCTGCACAAATGCTTATCTTAAATATATTTCTGGACGTTTATGAAACTGGAATCTTTTAGCTTTGGGCCACAGTGCTTCTCGGAAGATTGTATTCCACTTGAACAAATCTTCCTTTGAAAATCATTACTCTTTTAATTTGACTTTATGCATATTTGTTGCTTCTTTCCATTTATAAATTTAGATAGCTACTCAAAAGTTCATTCAGTAACTTCTTCAAGGACCAGCCTAATTTACGATGGAACACTTGTGGCTGCCTGCTAGAAGCTGTGTACACTACCAAATTGGTGGTGGTGGTGGGAGACAGAGAGGGAGAAAGGGAGAGAGACAGAGAGACAGAGAGTCAGAAACAAACAGACAGAGACAGACAGACAGAGACAGACAGAGAGAGACAGAGAGAGACAGAGACACAGAGAGAGACAGAGAGACAGAGAGAGAGTCAGAAACAGAGACAGACAGAGAGACATAGAAAGAGACAGAGAGAGACAGTGACAGAGAGAGAGAGAGAGAGAGAGAGAGAGAGAGATTGAGAGAGAGGAATAAATCCTTATCAAAATTGCCTCTACTTTTCCGTATGTGGGCTTGTGTTAGATAGGGTATTACCTGATTTAAGAATCAAGAAACAAGCTCACCTCTTGACTCAGACACTTATTAGCTATTTGACCCTGGTCAGGTCACATGTGCGTCCCTTTCCTCATCTGTAAAATGAGCAGGCTGGACTTGGTAGCCTCTAAGTTTCCTTCTGACTCATGATTCATATATACACAAATGTATATCTGCATGTGTGTGCTTGCATATATATATATA
The DNA here is from genome assembly GCF_011100635.1 of Trichosurus vulpecula. Lineage (NCBI taxonomy): Eukaryota > Metazoa > Chordata > Mammalia > Diprotodontia > Phalangeridae > Trichosurus > Trichosurus vulpecula. Next base: position 111,611,408 of record NC_050574.1, read on the forward strand.
ATATGTATATATACACATCCATGCATATTGTGTATTTATGCTGCAGAAGTGGAAAAGGTAGGTACTACTTCCTTACTCTGCTACAGTAGGGATGTATGTAAATGTCCTTGTTCTAATATGTCTCTTTCTCTTTCATGTTTCTTTTTTCTTTTTACAAGGGGGAAGGCAGGGCAATTGGGGTTAAGTGACTTGCCCAAGGTCACACAGCTAGTGAATGTGTTAAGTGTCTGAAGCTGGATTTGAACTCAGGTCTCCCTGACTCCAGGGCCAGTTCTCTACTCACTGTGCCACCTAGCTGCCCCTTCTCTCTATCTCTTTCTCTTTCAGCCTAATTTTATGGACATTTGCATCTTTCCAAGTTTAGATAGCTGCTGAAAAGATCATTCAGTATTTTCTTCAAGCACCAGCCTAATTGATGATCGAATACTTGTGGCTGCCTGCTAGAGACTGTGCTTTACCAAGTTTGTCTCTGGGCATTAAAGAATGACATTACTTAAATTTTTCTGGGTCTAGTTTCTTTTAATACTATTTAAATTTTTTTGTAAAGCTCAATTTCAGAATTATCAGTATAATCCATATGTCTTTATAATAACCAAGGGGTATGGTAGTCAGCCCTCATGGCCAATCAGGTGAAGGCTGTCCCTTTAAGAGACTGTGTGTGTGTGTGTGTGTGTGTGTGTGTGTGTGTGTGTGTGTGAACACCCTTCTCTCCAACATACAAACATAGGAGTGGAAGAATGTTGCACAAATAAGAAAAAAAAATACTGAATAGTGGAAGCTATGAAATAAATCTGAGGCTCTTACTGTTGAGGAAGGAGTTGGTTTTCTTCTAAGCAATGATGATTGAGGCCCCAGGAGTGTTCAACTGAGGAAGGGGTCAGAGGAAAAAGAGCCAAATGGAGGTGACTGGTGTCTTTTTGCCGAGGAGAGCTGAGACAGATGTTTGGTGGCCCAAGAGATCTCTCATGCTATCAGTGAGGAAACTGAGGCTCTGGTCTCCTCGTTTCCATTCCAGGACCCTTTCTACCATGCCACACTCCTCTTTTCGTTTACAGAGTGACTGCAGGATTGGACAAATTTGTTAATCCTTTCTTTCCCTTTTACTCAACTTAATATTGAATTTCATACCCTCTAAGTGCAGACCAAATTTTCTTGACATTATCCCTAAACTCATATTAAGTTCTCAAATGATGCACACACACACACACACACACACACGCCCACCTCCCCTAATTGCTGTTCCAAGAGGAAAAGAAATTGGAGGAACTCAAAAATGCACAAAAGAACGCTGCTTAAGGAAAAGAACATTGGACTTAAGAGTCAGAAAACCTGGGTTCATGTCCAGATTCCAACTGTCACTAGCTGGGTGACTATGTGTTAAGTCACTTTATGTCTCTGTATCTCGATAGTCTCATCTCTAAAATGAGTGCGGACAAGATGATCTCTAAAGTGCCTTGCAGCTCCAAAGTCCCATGATTCTGGGCCTCCCAACCATCTTAACTATGTGGTCCAGCCACACCTATAAGCCTCGCCTGGTTCATGATCTCACTGTTCTTACCCAGTTTCTCTTTGTATGCTGCCGAGTTGTATCTGCCTGTTGCTTCAAAAGAAGTAGCGATCTGTTTGCACTGCTTCCTATCCTCAAATACCCCATTGCCACATTTCCAGGCAGAAGAGTTAGTCTGGTTGGTGTTCTCAGTACTCCTGGCATGGACAAGGGACATAGCCTACGGGGGACAGGACATAGTGTCCAGAGTGACAACAGCTCTACCCCCTGCTTCATGCCTCACTACACTTGTTTCTCACAACTATATTGCAGGAATAAAGGCAGTAAAGGCTGGTGTAAGTAAAGTCCACTTGATTCTAAAACTTTTTTTTCTCTAGCTCAACGTTTCTGCCTGTCCCGTCTCTTCTGTATTTGTTGGCAATCTAGTTTTTGACCACATATCTGGACCTTGATTTCTCATTTGAACTTGGGGTCTTCCGCTCTACAATTTGAGATCTGTTCATCTGGCTCTGACTTAATGCTTACTTAGTGTATGTTCTTAATGACATATACTGACCACTCTATGACCAGTCTTGTTCTCAACAATTCTGTTTAGTTCAACAAACATTTATTAAGCTCTTACTATGTGTTAGGCACTATATTAGGCACTGGAAAGTATATGGAATTTGGAGTCAGAGGACCTGTGTTCAAATTTCCAGCCCTGCATTACCCACCTGTGTGATGTAGGGCAAGTTCCTTAACTTCTTAGGGACTCAGTTTCCTCATCTGTAAAATCAGGAGGCTGGACTAGATGACCTCTGAGGTCCCTTCCAGCTCTAAATTTGTGCTGCTTGTTGATATGAACAAAACAATGGCTTCGCTGGCGCATGTGGCCTAACAGCCATGACACCTCTGATCTAGCTGCTACCTTAAAACCTCCGGTAATGGGGAAATCAATATGTTTAGGTAATTCATTCAACTTTTGGAGAAATTAACTATTAAAAAGTTTTTCCTCACATTGTGTCAAAGTCTTCCCGAAATTTCCACTCATTGTTTCCAGTTCTGCCCTTGGGGATCAAACAGAACAAGTCTAATGCCTTTTCCAGATTATAATCCTGAGAAAGCTTGAATACAGGATTATGTCATCACTAAATCTTCTCTCGGCAAAACATCTCTGTTTCCATTAACTGAGCCTGTTCTCTAGTCAGGGCTGTGCTGGAGCCAGTTTATACCAGCTCCTGAAAGCTGATTGTTAAATTTTTAGTGTGAACATTTTCATCTCAGAAATCAACAAATGCTATCCAAAATCAGGGCTTGATTTATTGTTCTGTTGATTATCTAGACTTGAGAAAATGATGGAGAAAGTATTAATGAAACAGATTAAATTGAAAAAAATGTGGCCAGTGTCCCCAAAGAGTTGACTTTTAAATATTTACCAGCACACTCTTGTCTCTAGTCCTCCAAACATTCTGGCTGTTTTCCTCTGGACATATTGAAATTTATCAATACCTTTCCTAAAATGTGGTACCTCAAATGTAACAAAATACACTGAATTTGGAGTCAGAAATCCTGGAATCTAATTCCCAAGTCCACCATTGATCAAATCAGTAAACTGCTCTGTGCCTCAATTTCTTCATCTGTAAAACAAACATAATAAAGTCTACATTGCTTGCTTTGCAGAGTTGTTAAGGGGATCCAATAAGAAAGTATAAATTAAAGTGCTTTACAAAGCATGATTCTAAATCATTATTCCTGTCCCTGTTTAGTAGATGAAGCAATGAAGGCACAGTGAGGTCAGCTAACTTGTCTGAAGTGTTGCTCAGAGTGTCAGTGGCAAGGCTCTGGGGCTGGGACCCACTTCTTTGGATTCTCAGTCCAGTGCCCCTGGGCTGGGAGGGCTAGGCTTCCAGTTGACTGGCTGAGCAGCCCTTTTCACGGAGCTGACTTTCCTTTTCTTTTTGGACTGTTCTGGCATAGGCTGAAGCGAGACCAGGCCTTTTCTTTGGAGGAGGCCTCGGAGGGAAAAGGCCATTAATAGTCCTGCTCAAATGACTGGAAAATCCTATTCTGCTGTTTCAACGAAATCACCTCACCTTCCCAGCACACTTCAGTGACCCAGACCAAAGACCCACAGAGCCTCCTAGTGGTGAAATGAGGAAATGACACATTTTGTTCTTCAGGTTTGTGTCCTGATGGGAAAGGTCAAATCTGTTGTTTTGGAATCACTTGGCAAATCAGCATTCTGTGGACAGACAAGCCGGATCTTTTTCCTCCTGATTAGAAGATTTTCTTTTGATATGAATGAAGCAAAAGCATCTGTAGGTGATATGTAAAAACAGGCTGAAAACAACAACCAGTCCGGGACAACATAAAAATGTAGCTAGAATGTCACTGGTTGACTTCATTTTTCTATAAGGAAAGAATTGGGGATGTTGACTTTCTTGAAGTCACTTTCAACTCTGAATAATATGATTTATTCATGGAGGGAAAGGAAGGGATGGGGTGGGGGAGGGAGGAATGATTAATTCATATAATCCTATAGTTCCTCTGTGGAACTGCATATACAAATATAAACTAAAGGAAAGGCAGTTGTTTCCTTCAAGGAGCCCACATTCTAATGGGAGAAGACAACATATAAGAGGTAGCTGAAAAGATAATGGAGGAGGGAAGTATTTATGAGGGGTATGGTTTTTAAGTTCAAAAAGCCAGCCTGGGTCTCTGAACAAAATGAAAGCCCTTTGAGTAACTCATCAGTGAGAGAAAGGGGCCAGCCTGGCGGACATTCCAGGATAAGAAGGACTTCTGTGGGTGTTCTAGGGCCAACAGTCCCCAGGCACTGGAGCAAGTTCCAGGGTGAGAACAGCTGAGGCATAGTATTGAAGTTAGAACTTCTGTGGAGGAAGAAATGTAGTCGTGTAGTAGGACAGTGTGGTCGAAAGGGCTCCCTTTGTTTTTCCTTTTCTCGTCTTTTTACCTGGTGATCTCATCAGCTTCCATGGATTCAATGATCATCTCTGTGTTAATGATTCTCAATTCTACTTACCCAGCCCTAACCTCTTTGCCTGACCTCCAGTCTCACACCTCCAGCTGTCTATTGAATACCTCGATTTGAATGTTCAGTATCTTAAACTCAAATGTTCAAAACTGAATGCATTGTGGCTAAACTCCTTGAAAAGACTATCTTCAGAAATAGATGCTTCCATACTTTCTCTCCTTTCACTCTTTTCTTAATTCCCTATAATCTGGCTTCTGACCTCATCATTCAGCCAAAACTTCCCTCTCCAAAGTTGCCAATGATCTCCTGATTGCCAAATCCAATGGCCTTTTCTCAATCCTCATTCTTCTTTATCTCTCTGTAACCTTTGATACCCTCAATCACTTTTTTCTCCTTGATACTCTCTTCTCTCTTGGTTTTCCCGCTATCTATCTAATTGCTTCTTCTCAGCCTCCTTTGCTGGATCCTCATCCAGGTCATGTCCTTTAACTGAGTGTGTCTTACGGGGCTCTGTCCTGGTCCCTTTTTTCTTTTCTCTATACTACTTCACTTGGTGATCTTATCAGCTCCCATATATTTAATGATCCAATAAGTTTAGTAATCATCTATGCTGATGATTCTCAGATCTACCTGTCCAGCCTTAACTTCTCTGCTGACCTCTAGTCTTGCATCTGTAACTACCTTTCAGATATCTTCAACTGGATTTCCAGTAGTAGAGTTCCTCCTGCCCCTCAGGATCTCAACCTAACATTAGCATCCTTGATTCCTCATTTCCTCTCACCCTTTATATCCAGTCTATTGCCAAGACCTGTTGATTTTACCTTTATCGTATCTCTTGTATATGCCTTCTTCTCTCCTACTACACTGGTAGAACTTTGATACAGGGCCTTATCAGGGCCTGGACAACTGCAATAGTCTGCTAGTTGGTCTCACTATTACAACAAGTATCTCCCCCACTCCAGTCTATTCTTTACTCAGCTGTCAAAGCGATCTTCCTAAAGCACCTCCAGGATCAAATATAAAATCCACTGGCCTTCAAAGCCCTTCATAGTCTCCCCTCCCCAACAACTTTCCAGTTTTTATACACCTTATAGTACCCCATGTACTCTTTGATCCAGCGACAGTGGCCTCCTTGCTATTCCTCAAACAAGAAACTCTTACCTCTCAACTGGGTATTTTCACCAGTTGGCCCCCATGTCTGAAATGTTCCAGCTCCTTATTTCAGTTGCCTGGTTTCAGTGGCTTCCTTTACTTTCCCAGCTACAATCCTACCATCTACAGAAAGCCTTCTTGATCCTCCTTAATTTTAGTGTATTCTCTCCGTTGATTATTTCCAATTTATCTTGTATGTAACTCTTTCAACTGTGTTTGCATGTTTTCTCTCCTATTAGAATGTGAGCTCCTTGAGAACAGGGACTGTCTTTTACTTTTCTTTGTCTCCCTAGTGCCTGGTACATAGTAGGTGCTTAATAAATATTTTTTGTCTGACTCACTGACCAGAAGGTGACTGTTCTTGGTTGCTATACTGTGCTGGTTGATGCTGACTGAGAAACCAGTTAGCCGCTGATGGTGACTCTAGATCATGCCGGACTTGGTTTTTCCCCTCACTTCTGTATTGTTGCAGCACAAAATATGGGAAGTGACTTGCCTGTAGTCATGCAGGTAGTTGGTGGCAAAATTTGGACCAGGACGCAAGACTCCTGATATTCATTTCACTGTTCTTTTCTTGTCCTTTTACAGACAAGTGAAGGCTTGGCCAAATTTCCTATCCATGAAGGTCATGATGGTGTGGTGAGGAATGGTGGACCTAGAGTCAGGGAAAGTTGGGTTGAGATCTTACCTTTGATAGTTACTAGTTGTGTGGCCATGGACAAATCACTAGCCTCTTTAAGGATCAGTTCCATCAAAAGTCAGATGGGAATGATGCTTTTTTGTATTTCCCCTCCAGGGCTGCGAGGGTCAAATGAAATTTTATATACACATATATACTATACATACATGTATGTATTCATATATACATACACATGTGTATGTATATAGAATGTCTCAATAGTTTTAGTGCATTTTAAAACTTTAATAGCATTATGAATATCTATATGTATGCATGTACATGTACACATACACTATATATATATATATATATATATATATATATGTGGTATTGTTGTTGTTATTATCCAGTTGTTTCAATTGTGTTCAACTCTTCATGACTTCATTTGGGTTTTCTTGGCAAAGAGACTTGAGTGGTTTGTCATTCCCTTCTCCAGCTCATTTTATAGATGAGGGACTGAAGTCACACAGCTAGTTGGTGTCTGAGGCTGGATTTGAACTCATGAAGATTGATCTTCCTGACTCCAGGCCTAGCATTCTATCCACTGTGCTACCTAGCTCCCCATATTAGTAGAAGTGGTAGACTTTTAAAGAATTGAAGAAGTAGGGATCTAGTATAGAAGGAGGGAAACCAACTCTGGGTACTACCAAGTCATAAACTCAGCAAAGTGTGAATTCAGAGTGTTAAGGGACATATGGAAGCCACCATGTTCTCAATAAATGTGGGAGAAAAGAGAGATGAAGAGGAGAGAAAAGAAAAAGATCTAAGCGTGTTGGTTGGTGCAGTGGATAGAGTACCTGGCCTGGAGTCAGGAAGACCTGAGTTCAAATCCAGGCTCTGACAGCTACTAGTTGTGTGACCCTGAGCAAGTCACTTAACCCAGTTTGCCTCAGTTACTCATTTGTAAAATGAGCTGGAAAAGGAGATGGAAAAAACACTCCATTATCTTTGCCAAAAAACACCCAATGGGGTCATGAAGAGTCGGCCATGACTGAAAAACTACTGAACAGCAGCAAATGTGCAAGATGAGTCAAGATAATGATATGGTAGCAAATGCAAACACATTCACACACATAAAAACCAATGGAAACTTTAGGTTGCACAAAGGGAGACATAGTATCCAGGAAAAGGAGAATGATGAATGGGAGAACATCCAGAGGGAAGCAACCGTAATGGAAACGATTTACATTCATACCGTATGAAGATTAGTTAAAAGAACTGGGGACACTTATCTAGAAGAGGAGTAAATTCCCATTCTATGGGAGTCTAGCACCCATTCTTTGAGTCAGAAGGGAAAAAGACATGAAACTTTTGGTCGCTGTATCTGAACCTAAAGCTTGTGATGGGAGAAATCTTTATATTTGGGACACTGAATTTGAGATGTACATTGGAAATCATTGGAACTGATGGTTTCAAGCATTTCTGTTTTGCTTTTTTCCTTTTCCTCTGTATTGTCAGTATAATCCTTGGCACATAGTTGATGCTTAATAAATATTTGTTGAATGATACTTGGATAAATCTTTCTTCTAAAATATTGTGAATTGTATGGCAGCCAAGTAGGGACTTGATCTCTGTATATTGTATCAGATCATTCATTATCTCAGGTTTCCTGGGTGGGAACATACAAGCCAATAGGAAAAAGAAAATCTATACTTCCTCTACCCTTGTCTTCAATGTCTCTGTGGGAACCTCTGACTCAAGGGATACGTATTTATTTATGTATGTTTTCATTCATTCAACAAGAATGTATTGAATCTGTCTCTGATAAAGGCCTCATTTCTAAAATATATAGAAAACTGTGTCAAATTTACAAGAATACAAGTCATTCTCCAAGTGATAAATGGTCAAAGGATATGAACAAGCAGTTTTCAGAGGAAGAAATTAAAGCTATCTATAGTCATAAGAAAAAATGCTCTAAATCACTATTAATTAGAGAAATGCAAGTAAAAACTTCTCTGAGTTACCACATCACACCTATCAGATTGGCTGATATGACGAAACAGGAAAATGATAAATGTTGGAGAAGATATGGGAAAATTGGAATACTAATTCATTGTTGGTGGGGTTGTGAACTAATCCAATCATTCTGGACAGCAATATGGAACTATGCCAAAGGGTTATAAAAATGCACATACCCTTTGACTCAGCAATACCACTTCTAGGGCTGTATCCCAAAGGGATCATAAAAATGGGAAAAGGACCCACAAGTACAAACATATTTATAGCACCTCTTTTTGTGGTGGCCAAGAACTGGAGATTGAGAGGATGCCCATCAACTGAAGAATGGCTGAACAAGTTGTGGTATATGAATGTGCTCAAATATTACTGTGCTACAAAAATGATGAACAAGTAGACTTCAGAAAAACCTGGAAAGACTTACACGAACTGATGCTAAATGAAGTGAGCAGAACCAAGAGAACATTGTACACAGTAACAACCACAGTGTGTGGATGATTGACTTTCATAGACTTAGCTCTTCTCAGCAATGCAAGGACCTAAAACAATTCCAAAAGACTCATGATGGAAAAGGCCATCTACATCCAGAAAAAAATATGGAGTCTGAATGTGAATTGAAGCAGACTATTTTCTTTTTTTGTTATATTTTGTTTTATGTTTTTCTCTCTCATGGTTACTCCAATTTGTTTTAATTCTTCTATACATCATGACTAATGTGAAATTATGTTTAATAGGAATGTATATGTAGAACCTATATTAGATTACATGCTGTCTTGGGTAAGGAGAGGGAAGGAACAGGGGGAGAAAATTTAAAACTTATGGAAGTGAATGTTGAAAACTAAAAATAGATAAGTTAACTTAATTAAAAAAAGAATGTATTAAATCCATGTGTAAAGACCTGAAAATAAAAAGGGAAAACAAAAAACAATTTAAGCTTACATGGAAATATTTGAAGGCAGTAACTGTCCTATTCTTTTTATCTTTAAGTGTCCACAACAGGATCTTGCATGAAGTTGGTTTTCAATACATGCTGGTTTAATGTATGAATGAATGAATGAATGGGAATGTCCCATTCAATGTCCTTTGGGAGTTGGGAGATTGTTCACATCTGGGGTGAGCAATGAGAATAAAAACACAATTTGTTCTTAGTTTTAGTTTTATGGATTCCTTAAGTTGGGAGGGAAGGGATGGAGGTGAAAATGAGGCTGTGGATCACTTGTGGTAAGATGCAATTGAGCCAGATTATCCCAATAGCATTTCTGAAACTGAAGGGACTGGAGGGACACCAAATGGATGAAAAATGGAAACAAATGTGCCATCATTTCTACAGTCATCTAATTTCATTCACAACAGTGGCACCATGCACATTTGAAGTCCAATACATGTTAGCAAAGGAAATGGCCATGGCAATTCAGAAAATGAAGATGAATTGAGCAGATAGATGAGAACCAGTTAGCATACAATGAAGAAATCTGTACAAGAGGCATTGCCTCTCTGATGTCATTGTCTTCTTCAATAAAGAAGGACAAACAGCAACAACAACCAACAAGAGGTGAATTCTCTCTGAAGGCATTGAGGTATATATTTTCATGATACCTGAAAGAGGGAAAGATACCTAATTGGAAAGAATTATTTATGACAGTAATTATTTTAAAGAGTTAGACATCAGTAACCTACCAACACATATTCAGATTTTCCCATCTCAGAATGATCTATACCCACACATTCATGACATCTTTGTTGAAAGGAAAATAAATAACCAGGAGGCCTTTAAAAGCATTTTTTTAAGCAGACCAAATTGTTGTAGTTACTCAGTTGACTAAAAGGTACAGTATTATATACCACGATATATTCCAAATACATAAATGACTTTAACATAAAAGAACACATCATAAAAAATTGGAGGAAATGGGTAGAAGTACCTTTAACAACTATGACTGGTGGGGTAGGGATGGGAGGGAAGAATTCTTAACCAAACAAGGGATAGAGATGATTGTAAAATACATAATGTTAATTATATGAAGATGAAAAGCTTTTATTAAAATAAAATCAATGCAGTTGGGATAAAAAGAAAATTGTCATTTGGGAAAAATATCTGTACCAAATGCATGTGGATGAAAGTCTGACATTAAAGATATGAAGGGAATAAAACAAATATACAAAACCAAGCCATTATAAAAATAGTCAAAACATTCTTAAAAAAATTGACAATTATTAATAACTATATACAATATAGTTCCAAATTGCTAATAATAAGTGAATTGCAAATTAAAACAGAAAACAGCTCTGAGTTTCTACCTTCCATCCAGCAATTTGTCAAAGATGACAAAAGGTGGAAATAGTTTATGTTGGAGGGACTGTGAGAATATGGGCATACTCATGCACAGTTGTTGAGGGTACAAATTAATCCATATATTTTGGAAAACAATGTGGAATTATGTAAAAAAAATCATTTCACCATTACTGTCCTTTTGCTCCAGAGGTCCTGTTTTTAGGCTACATAGATGAGAAACTAAGGAAAGAAGGAAAGATCCCATATCTACCAAAATATTCATAGGAAGTAAAGAAGGAAGGCAGCCGAGTGGCATGGTGAATAGCATGCTGGGCTTGGAGTCAGAAAGACCTGAGGTCAAATCTAGCCTCAGCCACTAACTGTGTAACCCTGTGCAAATCACTTAACCCTCAACTGTAAATTTGCTCAGCTGTAAAATGGTGATACTGATGGCATCTACTTCCCAGGGTTGTTGTGAGGAACCAATGAAATAATACTTGTAAAGTGCTTAGCGCAGTGCCTGGACCATGGTAGGTACTCAATAAATGGTTATTTCTTTCTTTCCTTCCTTCTCTCCTTCCTTCCTTCCTTCCTTCCTTCCTTCCTTCCTTCCTTCCTTCCTTCCTTCCTTCCTTCCTTCCTTCCTTCCTTCCTCCTCCCTCCCTCTTTCACTCCCTCCCTCCCTCCTTCCTTCCTTCTTCCTTTCCTCTTCCTTCCTTCCTTCCTTCCTTCCTTCCTTCCTTCCTTCCTTCCTTCCTTCTCTCCTTCCTTCCTTCTCTCCTTCCTTCCTTCCCTACTTCCTTCCTTCCTTCCTTCCTTCCTTCCTTCCTTCCTCCCTCCCTTCTTCCCTCCCTTCCTTCCTTCTCTCCTTCCTTCCTTCCTTCCTTCCTTCCTTCCTTCCTTCTCTGCTTCCTTCCTTCCTTCTCTCCTTCCTTCCCTACTTCCTTCCTCCCTTCCTTCCTTCCTTCCTTCCTTCCTTCCTTCCTCCCTCCCTCCCTCCCTTCTTCCCTCCCTTCCTTCCTTCTTTCCTTCCTTCCTTCCCTCTCTCCTTCTCTCCTTCCTTCCTTCCTTCCTTCCTCCCTCCCTTCCTTCCTTCTCTCCTTCCTTCCTTCTTTCCTTCCTTCTTCCTTCCTTCCTTCCTTCCTTCCTTCCTTCCTTCCTTCCTTCCTTCCTTCCTTCCTTCCCTACTTCCTTCCTTCCTTCCTTCCTTCTTTCCTTCCTCTTTCCTTCCTTCCTTCTTTTCTTCCCTCTTTTTTTCCTTTCCCTCCTTGGGAATGGGCTTTGGGTACCAGGATGCCTAAGGAGGAGAGAACTGACCCAGATCAGAAGTAGAGCTGATAAAAACCCCTATGAGGTTGGGTTAGTAAGCGCTACTGCACTTCCTGCATGGATGACTTAGAAAGAGCCAGTCTTCTGCCCCCCTGCCCTCCCTCTGCCTCCTCCAAAGTTTTTAATCCTATGCAATTATAGTGACCAGTCTTGGTCCCAGAGAAGAAATAAAAAAATTTATCACTCTCCTCTTCTTGGAAAGGTGGGCGACCCTAAGTGTGTAGTGTTGCATATTTAGGCAGATAGTTGATATGCTGGTTGGATTTGCTTAATAAAATTTCCCCTTGTTATTAGGGAAGGCTCACTGGGAGGGGGGAGGAAGGGGAGGACTATAGCTGGAAATGACTATCATTTGGAAACAAAAGACATCAATACATTTTTTAAAGGGAAAAGTGTAAATAATGTTAGATTCTGCCGTGTTCAATATTTGCAATTATAAAGGTGAAACATTTTCTCTGTAGAGCGAAATACAGTCTGAAATGCTTTTTCCTAATGAAGAGTCTCCTAAGAATGTGAAAATCATATTATATTCCTTGATAGAGTTAATCTCAGAGCTAATTGTTCAATGGTCCTCTGATGATCACCATCAAGTGAGCCATAAATCAAGGAGATGAGTTTGCTGAATATGTTTGTTTATGTCCTGGAGGGCACCATCTATAGAATTCAACCAGAAGTGGGACTCCTGGTCCATGTGCTCCAAATGCCCCTCTTTGCAGATGATATCAAGGTGATTGCATTAAGCTCCTGAACACCACAAGGCTCCCTTAATGGGGTGGTGGGGAGAGAACTAGCCTTGGAACCAGGAAGGCCTGGATTCGAGTCCCACCTCTGACATATACTGGATGCGTGATTTTGGGAAAGTTACCTGTCCTCTTGGGGATCTAGGCAATTCTCTAAGGTGCTGACCTACATTAGTAGAGGAAGTTTCCTAATCTGGAAGTTCCCAACATCAATGAAATTGGTGGCGGCAGATTACTCCCTGTCCTATTCAATGGAATTCAAGACTACTAGAGATTTGCTTAACAATGCGTGGGAAAATCAAAATGGATGAAGACTATCTATTGCTCACCATCTGACATGCAGTTGTATGGGTACCCCATTGAATTCATAAGATCATAGATTTAGAATTGGAAGGGGCCCTAGGGGCCACATCTAATTCATTTTACAGATGAGGAAACTGAGGCCCAGAGGAGTTAAAGTTAACTTAGATCCAAGTCCACATTCATTATCCTTTCCACTGCACCATGCTGATCTCAGATAAACCCATCTAAGGTTGGAAGAATGTCAGATCTCTTGAAATGTTGAGGTATTTTTGCACAGTTCTCCTCTATATTGGGGATTTGGTGTAATTAGAAGAATGTCTTTTTGTCTCACAATCTCTCCCCACCCCACCCCACCCCACTCAATTACTTCCTACTACTCCCACCTCCCCTAGCCTTGCTGTAGTGTGGAGAATTGTTTGTTTGGGCATTGGCAGGATCAGTGATGGGGCCATGTTAGCCTCGGCTTCTCCCGTGTTGCTGGACAATTCTGATATAAAGCCTGAACTTGGGCAAGGCAGCTGAGTCCTAGAATAAATAAGGGACGGTACCAGACATCACATTCCCTTCACCGATAATGAAGCGGGTTGATGCAGCATATCAGAGAACGAGCCCAGGAACTGTGTATAGTTTGGGGTTTAGACTAGCGGTTTGGCATGACATAACCAAGACAAGACAAAAGGCAGGTACTGGAGTTCAGGTAAAATTCATTGTTCAAGGGTAGGCAAACCAGGATGTGAGAGTGGAAGCTGACTGAGGGAAGAACAACAGCTATAACGACATTCTTTATTTTTTTTTTTTGGAGTGGGGAAGGCAGGGCAATTGAGGTTAAGTGATGCGCCCAAGGTCACACAGCTAGTAAGTGTGTCAAGTATCTGAGACTGGATTTGAACTCAGGTCCTCCTGATTCCAGGGCGGGTGCTCTACTCACTGCACCACCTAGCTGCCCCCAATGGCATTCTTTTATTCAGGAAGAGTGGCATTGACTGTATTTCTCCCATTTCCTATATCCCATGATGCTGGGACAGAAATTCCTACAGTATTCCCTCTTTTAGGTTAATAGAACCTGAAGAACCAATATTATCTGGGAGGGTTGACACATTAGCCAGTTGTCATCCAGTAGGACTTTGGCTGTAAACATACACAACAGTGGCACCCACTGCCTGAAGGCCAGGTAGGTCACATTTCCCCTTTTCCCCAGGGTTGTCCAGCACCCTTGGGGGGGTTGTCTCCTATCTCTCCCGTTGACTTAAGCTCCCATTGATTGTGTTCCTTCAATTTAAGGGGTCCAGATTAGCTTTTACAAAGGAATATTTACTTCAAACATGTAACAAGAACAAACATTCTTTGCTAGCACTTGGGGCATAATCCTCCTAAACTTGCTTGGTCTCTGAGAAGGGGAGGGGCCTTAAGTTCATAGTTTAACTCAGTTCCTGTATAGCATTGGTCCCATCAAGTCCCAAGTCCAAAGCTCTCGAGGGCTTGCTTCCTGGCATCTTGGTTTCTCAGGGCTTCCTTGTTGGGCTAGTTGCAACCTCTGGTTTGAAATCCTGGATCCAAGCTAGTGCCCAAGCTCTAGGGACTGAGGACTCCACTTCCTGTGCCCAGAACCAAAAAGGACAAATGAAGCAGAATATAACCCCAAGTTCATTTCTCAGGGGCCATGGGATTCAAAGGAAGGGGCAGTTGGCCATTCCTCTTGCCCAGATTAGTCCATGCTGTGAGTGAAGGAGACCTTCAACCCTGGATGGCACCAGGAAAAAGAGAGATACTGGCCCTTCTTCAGGTAGACCTAAAGACTTAGCCAGTTCCCAGTCCTGTAACCAGTAGTAAGAGGCTGCCTTCACTCATGGGGTAAGCAAACACAGGCTATCTTTTCCCAGGAGCAGGTCCTTGATATCTCATGCATAGGTGCCTCCATCCTAGGTCACGTGCCAAAGCCCCATTACATTCATTATAATTCAATGCAACAGATATTAAGTGCCCCCTACACATAAAGGTCTCTCTATGCAAGAGGTAGGACAAAGAAAACAACACAATGCATGCTGTTAATCACTTAAAGTACATGTGTGATCCTTAGTCATAGAAACCTGGAAAGATAGACTAAATATATTAAGGACCACTTTTTTTTGTTAAATCCTATTTAAACTATTATTCATTCAATTAATCTATCAATCAATTAACAAGCATGTTTAAAGTGCCTAGTATGTGTCAGGAACTGTGATAGGTGGGGACAAAAGTGGGAAGAATGAAAGAATCCCTCCCCGTATGGAACTTATATTCTATTGGGGCAGACAATAAGTATATAATAGTATATATAGTGCAAATATATAGTGAATAAATACAAATAAGTATAAGATAGTTAAGTTAAAGGTGGTTAGGGAGAGAGGGCACTAGCTATTGCAGAGATCAGAAAAGGCTTGGTGTAGAGGATATCGCTTAAGCTATGACTTAAGGGAAGATAGAGACTCTGTGAGGTAAAGATAAGGAGGGGTGGCATTCCAGGCCTGTAGGATGGCTAGCACAAAGGTGTGGAAGTGGGAGTTCGAATGTTGAGGAAGAGGCATAGCTTTTTGGACACAATGGTCTTTTTATTTCTCATGCAGACTCTTGATGTCAAGGACAGCTAGGTGGCTCAGTGGATAGAATGCTGGGCCTCAAGTCAGGACCCTGGAAGCAAGACTTTTGCAAGCTCTGAGCCAGGGGTAGACATCCACAGCAACGGAAGCTTTTAATCCATCCTGGAGCCGAGATAATGAGCACTTGGCTGTTGGGATGTTTGTCACCAGCAGCAAGCACAGGGCTAATAGTATAATGAGGGTTAGAAAGAGAGAGATGTTCCACTGGGGACTTTGAATGGAGACTTATGATAGGTTTGTTGATGTGGCCAGTCTTCCCTGCTTGCTGCTCCACCCATTCAAATTCCAGAGAGGGTGTATGTAATTGGAATTGAACTGAAATTTGGCTGTTATTCCTCCTTGGAGCAATGAAAGGACTATACTGATTAGCACCCTTCTCTTGTACCTATAGTAAGAAGACACTTTACAAAAGATTTTCTCTATTTATTAAAGTTATTTCTATTTCCTATTTTTTGAATCCTACAAATTGTGACTAGTCATAATTAAATGTATGCTAGGTGGCACAGAGAATAGAGTGCCAAGCCTAGAGTCAGAAAGATCTGAGTTCAAGTCCAGCCTCAGACACCAACTGCGTGAACTTGGACAAGTCACTTAACCTTGTTTGTCTTTGTTTCCTCATCTGTAAAATGAGCTGGAGAAGGAAATGGCAAACCACTCTAGTATCTTTGCCAAGGAAACCCCAAATGGGGTCATGAAAAGTTGTACGTGACTGAAAACAACTGAACATAATTAATTAAATTGTGACACATAGCTATTAATTAGTTGCATTTGGGGGAGCAAAATGGGGGATGCCAATAACTAGTTTGACATACCCAGAACTAAACACGGCATGTGTTTGTATCTCTTCCAGAATATTGGTGTTTTCTTTCCCTAGATGAGGGTTGGGCCAATTGATGTGAGAATCTTATGCTTTTGATTTCATTAATAACAATAATGAGTTCCTACATAGTAGCGATAAATGAACTGTCTGATTTAGGATTATGTACTCCTGGGTTAGACTGGCAAGTGCCTCAGGGAAGCTCCTGGAGTAGGGTCAGGGATCCCAAGACGGGGAGGGTGGGCATATGAAAGAGGTCTTGCTTATCTTTTCACTAATTTATTCATTTATTTTTAGTTTTCAAATTCATTTTCACAAGGTTTTGAGTTACAAATTTTCTCTTCCTCTCTACCCTTCCCCTCTACCCCAAGATGGCATGTATTCTGATTGCCCTTTTGCCCAGTCTGCCCCCCCCCTTCTATCATGCCACTCCCCACCCACCTTATCCACTTCCACCTTACTTTCTTGTATGGCCAGAGATATTTCTATACCCCATTGCCTGTGTATCTTATTTCCTAGTTGCATGTAAAAACAATTTTCAACATTTGTTTTTAGGACTTTGAGTTCCAAATTCTCTCCCTTTTTCCCTCCCCACCCACCCTCCTTGATAAGGCAAGCAATTCAATATAGGTTATACATGTAGCATTATGCAAAACGCTTCCATAATAGTCATGTTGTGAAAGACTCTATTTCCCTCCATCCTATCCCGTCCCCCATTTATTTACTTCTCTCCTTTGACTCCTGACAGAAGAGTTTCTTCCCCAAAGCTTGAATTAGGTATATACAGGACTTTGTAAAAGTAAGCCAGTGATATAAAGGTAAATAATAAAGATGTGGCATTCTGGAACTTAGTTTGAGGCATTTTGGTAGAGATGAGGAAGGAATAATGGCTCTCATCATCATCAGAAGGGGGAAAAGTACCTTAGTAAATAAGAAATCCTAGATTTTTGGGAGGTGAGGGCAATTATAATTATACTTTACTCTTAGAGCTTATCCCCCATAGTCATTAGCCAGAGCTTTATGGGTCAAAAAGTATACCCTTTGACCTAGAGAGGTTTCTTCCATAAGGATATTTAATGTATGACATGCATAATTTATCTCGTGGAAAATGCACAAGATGCAAAGCCACACAGAAATAAATCTAAACAATAGAAACCACTTAAAAATTCCATTGTGCTCATTATGTTGTTATTCAGTTGTTTCTGACTGTGACTCCATTTGGTGTTTTCTTGGCAAAAATACTGGCGTGTTTTGCTATTTCCTTCTCCAGCTTATTTTACATATGAGGAAACTGAGGCAGAGTTAAATGACTTGCTTAGGGTCACATAGCTGGTAAGCATCTGAGGCCAAATTTGGATTCAGGAAGGGGAGTCTTCCTGACTTTAGGCCTGGAACTCTATCCACTGCACCACCTAATTGCCCTTTGTTCATTATAAGCTGTTTGTTATACTCTCCCTGGAAATTAAAGACAACTCTGTGGGACTCCTGAATAGATATTTTACATTCGCCTTGGACCTACACTGTCTGAACAACTCATAATATCTGAGTCTCCTGGTCAGCCTTTCTTTCTTTTCTCTTTCTTTCTTTTTCATGTTTAATATTAATATTTGATTTTTTCCAATTACATGTAAAAACAATTTTTTATTGCCACAAAGGATAACATGCCACATTAATTTTCTGTTGTTAGGTATAAATTGATCATATTTTAAAAAAAATTATTTTATTCTGAACTTAAAAAATAAAACGAGCATTTCCATAACATAGTAGAATAGAAAAAAGATGATTACACATAAAACTGCAAATCTATTATGTATATCTTACTTTCTAAATGCCTTTAAAATATAATAAAGTACCTTTATATATAAATATAATAAATTAAATATAAATTATAATACAATTATAAATATATATTTAGAATATATCATATTTATTTTGATTTATATATTATTTATTTTTATAACAGATTTTATTTATAATATATGTATATATTATTTAAATATATTTATTATGATATATTCATTTTATACTTATAACATAAATATAATATAAATAAAATATCTTTAAAATATATATTAAAGTTATCATATAACTTTCTCTTTTTCCTTCTACCCTAGAGATGGCTACCATTAGACACAAATTTTGTGTATATGTGTATACATATATATATGTATAAAATCACTTTTATTTTAAAAAATTTTTGAGTTCCAAATTCTTTTTTTCTCCTTTCCCTACCCCCTCCCTGAGACAGAAAGCAATTTGATATAAGTTATACATGTACAGTCATGTAAAACATATTTTCATATTAGTCATGTTGTGAAAGAAAATACAGACAAAAAAACCTCATGGAAAAAATTGTATGCTTCAATCTGCATTCACACTCTGTTAGTTCTTTCCCTGGATGTGGATAGCATTTTTCATCATAAGTCCTTTAGGACTGCTTTCGATCATTGTATTACTGAGAATAGCTAAGTCATTTGCAGCGGATCATCATACAATATTGTTACTGTGTATGATGTTCTACTGGTTCTGCTCACTTCACTTTGCATCAGTTCATGTAAGTCTTTCCAGGTTTTTTTCTGAAACCATCCTGCTCATCATTTCTTATAGTCAATAGCATTTTGTCATAATCATATGCCACAACTTGTTCAGCCATTCCCCAGTTGATGGGCATCCCCTCAATTTCCAATTCTTTGCCACCACATAAAAGATCTGTTGTAAATATTTTTGTATAAATAGGAGGACCTTTTCCCTTTTCTTTGATCTCTTTGGGATAACAGACCTAGTAGTGTTATTCCTGGGTCAAAAGGTACACACAGTTTTATCTACCTATCTGTCCATCTATCATCTACTTATTTATTTTTAGTTTTCAACATTCACTTATATAAGATTTTTAGTTCTAAATTTTCTCTCCCTCTTTCTCCTCTCCCCTCCCCAAGACAGCACGCAATATGATATAGGCTATACATGTACAATCATATTAAGCATATTTCCACATTAGGGATGTTGTAAAGAAGAATCAGAACCAAAAGCAAACACCATAAGAAGGAAAAAACAAAAAAGAAAAAAGAGAAAACAGTATGCTTCAGTCTGCATCCAGATTCCATAGTTCTTTCTCTGGATGTGGATAGAATTTTCTATCATGACTCTTTTGGAATTGTCTTAGATTATTGCATTGCTGAGAAGAGCTAAGTCTGTCAAAGTTGGTTATCACACAATGTTGCTGTTACTATGTACAATGTTTTCCTGGTTCTGCTCACTTCACTCAGCATCAGTTCATGTAAGTCTTTCCATGTTTTCTTGAAATCCACCTGCTCATCATTTCTTTTCCTTTTTAAAATTAATTAATTTATTTTTAGTTTGCAACATTCACTTCCATAAGCTTTTGAGTTCTAAATTTTCTCCCCCTCCCCTCCCCCCAAGAGGGCATGCAATTTGATATAGGCTCTACATATACATTCATATTACACATATTTTCATATTAGTCATGTCATAGAGAAGAATTAGAACCAATGAGAGGAACCAGGAGAAAGAAGAAACAAAACAAAACAAAAGAAAGAAAAGAGAGCAAATAGTAAGCTTCAATCTGCATTCAGACTCCATAATTCTTTCTCTGGATGGGGATAGCATTTTCCATCATGACTCTTTTGTAGTTGTCTTGGATCATTGCATTGCTGAGAAGATCTAAGTCCATTAAAGTTGATCATTGCACAATGTGGCTGTTGCTGTGTACAATGTTTTCCTGGTTCTTCTCACTTCACTCAGCATCAGTTCATATAAGTCTTTCCAGTTTTTCTGAAGTCTTCCTGTTCATCATTTCTTATGGAACAATAGTATTCCATTAAATCATATACCACAACTTGTTTAGCCATTCCCCAATTGATGGGCATCCTCTCAATTTCCAGTTCTTGGCCACCACAAAAAGAGCTGCTATAAATATTTTTGTACATGTGGATCTTTTCCCCATTTTTATGCTCTCTTTGGGATACAGACCTAATACTGGTATTGCTGGATCAAAAGGTATGCACAGTTTAATAGCTTTTTTTTGCATAGTTCCAAATTGCTCTCCAGAATGGTTCAATCAGTTCACAACTCCACCAACAATGCTTAGTGTCAATATATGGCTTTTCTTAAGGCAATAGAATGATCCAGAAGTGGTCATCTTCTCTGAGAAGTGTGATATTAAAGAAATCTCCCTCTCTCTGGTTAGCTGATTCCTGAATCCTGTGAGGAAGTTGCCAAGGTTGAGTCTGTTTCTTAGCATGGCTAGTTGCCTTCATGTACTCAGATAAAGAAACTGAAAAGCAAAATAAAATAGCCAAGGGTTCAGGATGTAGTTTCAGACCTCACTAAGCAAGTATATGGCTCCCATAGCTATGTGTTTATGCTACAAGCCACTGTTATAATTGGGGTTGGGAGAGAGGAGAATAATTCCATCCTTGTCCCCTTATTGGTAGTTTAAGGGAAAGAAAATCATGGACAATGAGAAAAGGGTTCATAGGAGAAGGGCAGGGTCCTTTCTCTTCATCTCTTCTTATACCATGGATTGGAGGTAGACAGAAAAAGGAGATTCCTTGACAAGAGTTGATTCTCCTTGATTTTTAGTCACTAATCAACTCTGAGGCATCTAGGTGGTATAGTAGTTAGAGTTCTGTACTTGGAGTCAAGAAGGAGGGAGTTCGAATCCTGCCTCACATGCTTCTTAGTTGTGTGAGCCTGGGCTGCCCTTTCCTTATCTGTAAAATGGGGATAATAATACCTGCTTTCTATAGTTGTTTTGATAACCAAATGAGATAATATCTATAAAGTACTTTGCTAACGTTAAAGTACTTTATAAATATTAAATTGTAAATATTGTTATGTGCTAATTATTATTAATAATAAGTATTACCTGGCTGCTTGGAGAAGTGAGGGATGGGAGAAAGAGGTACCTTCTGATATAAAAGACATTTAGAGGAGGAGTTTCCGAAAATTAATTTGACATATCAATTAAACTATAATTTTAGCACTGGATTTTGTTAACACTCAATAGATGCACAATTGAGCTCTTTGAAATGAAGATAGTCGTGACTTTCAAAATCAAGTAGGATTCAAAATTACCATGGGATTCTAAGAAATGACTTGATTGTCAGATAAAATGGGCTAGAAAAATTAAATCCAGATTCTATTAATACTTCTCCAATATTAATATTCATAGTCATTGCCCTGCTTTAGAACTACCACTCTTTTACTACCCCACGTCACAAGACAAATCCATTCCTTAAAAAAAAGTTTTAAAAAAGTTTCAGAGACATTCCTAAAATATTATTTTATATTATTTTGTTGAATGGGATTTGAAGTTATACATTTCCATCCTTTTCTTTAATAGCAGGAAAAAATTAACTGCTCATATCAATAATTAGTGAGTTTCTAAGAGGCCGATGGGGTTGGAGAATCTTTTTGGATCTTGGATATCAAACTACATGGGATGTAACTCTCAGAGCGGGGTGGGGGGCATAGTACAATTAATCATCCACCTTTGTGAATCCCTCCTTTTCTAAAGACAAATAAAAATCACAATCATTGATAATGAAGGGATTTTTAAAATTTTCACCCTGGTGTTGACACCTCTGCTTCCTTTTTCAAAACAATAAGGAGAATGCAATGAGCCTCACTCCACCCCCCAACATTCCGTAGAAGTAAACATATGGCTCTCAGCTGTACCTATTTCATTCTTTTTAATCTGTATAAGGTATAATTTTTTTTCATTCAACATCACAGTAGTTAGATTGCTGAAAAAGAGGGCAGTGTATTTTCTTAAAAGAACTCTGAAATTTGATCTGGTATAATAACAATAGCTAGCATTTATAATAACATTTTAAGGTTCGTAGAGCATTGTACTAACATCTCATTTGATGTTCACTAGGCATTATTATCCCACTTTAAAGATGAGGAAACAGGCAGACTGAGGTTAAGGGACTTGCCCAGAGTTGCACAGGTAGAAAGTGTCTGGGGCAATTTGAACTCAGGTCTTCCTGACTCCAGCACCAATGCTCTGTGCATTATGGTGCCCCCTAGGGGTGGTGGCAAAACTGCAATTTGCTAAATGGCTAATAAAAGACACTTCAAGAAAGTATTTTGAGAATTTCTGTCAATTCATTTTGACATTTTCCAAATACCCCGTCACTCGGCAGGGAAATAGATAATAGGTATATTCCAAAGAGAGAAATACAAGAAGAAGATACCTCCCAGGAGCACCTCCTCCCAGGGTCAAACAAGATAATATTTGTAAAGGGCTTAGTACTCCACGTGGCACACAGTAGGTACTTAATCAATGCCTATTTCCTCTTCCCTCCATCTTTCCTTCTTTTCTTCCTCCCTCCCTTCCTCCCTCCCTCCTTTCCTTCCTTCCTCACCTCCTTCCTCCCTCCCTCCCTCCCGTCCTTCCTTCTTCCTGTCTTCCTTCTTTCCTTCCTCCCTCCCTCCCTCCCTTCCTTCCTCCCTCCCTTCCTTCCACCCTCCCTTCCTTCCTTCCTTCCTTCCTTCCTTCCTTCCTTCCTTCCTTCCTTCCTTCTTTTCTTCCTCCCTCTCTTCCTCCCTCCCTCCCTTCCTGCCTCCCTCCCTTGCTTCCTCCCTTCTTTCCTTCCTTCCTTCCTTCCTTCCTTCCTTCCTTCCTTCCTTCCTTCCTCCCTCCCTCCCTCCCTCCCTCCCTTCCTGCCTCCCTCCCTTCCTCCCTCCCTTTCTTCCTCCCCTCTTTCCTCCCTTCCTTCCTTCCTTCCTCCCCTCCCTCCCTCCCTTCCTTCCTTCCTCCCTTCCTCCCTCCCTCCCTCCCTTCCTTCCTTCCTTCCTTTTCTTTCCTTCCCATTTTAAGTGGAAAGAGTGCTGGATTTAGAGGTAGAGGAATTGTGTTTGAATTCCAACTCCATTACTTACAGCCCATGTGACATTTGGCAAGTCATAGCAAAATGAGGGCATTGGATTATGTGGCCTCTGAGGTCCTTCCCAGGTGTACATCTATGATCCTCTCATGAAAAAATTTTGCAGCCTTTGTGATGGGATGAATCCCAAGCACATCACAATTTTTAATTTATGAAGAGCTTTAATGAATCTATAACTCTACAAGGTATGGGGTGTAATTATTTTTACTTCCACTTTACAGATTAGGGAATTGAATATCAAGGAGGGGAAGAACCTTGCCCAGAGTCATGCATCCAGTCAAAGGCAGGGAAGGAAACTGAACCCAGAACTGTTTTTTGCAGGAGGGAAGGCAGGACAATTGGGGTTAAGTGACTTGCCCAAGGTCACACAGCAAGTAAATGTGTCAAGTGTCTGAGGCCGGATTTGAACTTAAGTCCTCCTGACTCCAGGGCTGGTGCACTACTCACTGTGCTACCTAGCTGCCCCTGAACCCAGAATTTTGGACATGGAGTCCAGGGTACTTTTCTTTCATACTATGCTAAGTTTGAAAGAATCCCGAATGTGATTTTTAATGTCAGCTAGGAGAAGGAGGTGGAGGAGTGAAGGCACCCTTGGCCTAAGAAAGATTTCAGGGTTTTGGGCAAGAAGGTCAGGAACTTCTAGTGTTGTCGTAACTGGAGAGCAGACAGCAGTACAAGTGTCTCTCCAGGCTGGTCAATAGGCTGCTCTCGATCACAATGGATGGAGCACCATGGGGAGAGTGCCCAGGTCAGTTCTGCAGGAGGGCTAGCCACAGTGGGAAGGAAGAAGGTGCCAGTTATAGAAAACCAAGTGGGAGCAGAGAGAAGGGAAAGTGTGAGGCATAGTTGAAAGCTTGAAGCCAGGGCAGCCAGCTAGTCAACAAGCACTTATTAAGTACCTACTAAGCTTTGGAGACACAAAGAAAGGAAAAAAAAATAGTCCTTGCTCTTTTAGGGACTTAGAGCCTAATGTTAATGTGCGGCATACAAATATCTAGTGCACTGGTTGTCAGTGTGGTCTCTGAGACTCTTTCAGGGGGTCTGTGATATCATAACTATTTCCACAATAATACCAGTGCATTTTAATTTCTAATATGGTAAATATTGCTAGATACAACCCATATAAACAAAAGCTTTCTTGGAAGGAATAATTTTTAAGAGTTTTCAGGGGTCAGAGATTTTAAAAGTTTGAGAACTGCTGAGCTAGTGGATAGAAAACTAGTTTCGGAGTCAGAAAAACCTGAGTTCAAGTACCAGCCCTGACATCTCTTGGTTGTGTGACCCTGGACAAATTACCTTAGCTGCTGGACAAATCGTTTAGCCTCTCAGGCTTCTTAGGCAGACAGGAAATGGTAGTCAGAGGGAGTGGATATAGAAGAGTCCTGATTTGTTTGGAAACTTCTTGAGGATGTGATCTGCCTTTGTCTTGAAGTTTTCATCTCACCCACCCCTAGCTTGGCACTCTGGATGTCTTAAGCATTCAAGAAATGATCCTTTCTAGGATCTAAGAGGCCTCTGAGGATCCTTCTCTGAAGTGCATTCTGTGATTCCTTTGGAGGGACAAAGAAAAACTTTGCCCACTTAATAATTTTGCCCAGGGCAGCCCATTTACTCCTATTAAGGAGAGGACCTGTTTAGGAGGCAGCTCTAGGCAGAAAAGTCCACATTTATCCTTACGGACTCTGCTCAACACAGGACAAGAAGGATTCAATAAAGTTACTTTCCTGGGCATGGACATTAATGGCTGGGAAATGACTATTGCTTCAGCCATCAGTCCACTAAAGGAAAAAAAAAAAAGGAAAGGAGGCCCAGGCACTGGGAAGTCTTGGCCCTTCTCTTTGTATCTATCTCTGAAGCAGAAGCCTTGGGACAGCCATTTCCATGCAGCTTTGATGGAAACAATTCCATTATGGACTGCATTTCAATTGGCTTTTTATCCCTTAATTAAAACATTCTTCTGGATAATCAAAATACATGTGCTGGAATGAAATGTTTTACAAGGTTTTCCTTTAATAAATCCCATTGGGATTCCACTGAAGCTTAATTAGTCCTCTTAATTGGTGTGTAGTGCACCAGGAGGCCCAAGCCAACTGCTGATGGTGAATTGTCCTCACTTTGTTAATGGCTACTTTCTCTGGTTTTTTGGCAGGTTTTACTGACGGAGCCAGATGGTGGCTGGGCCATCTTCCGAGTGGCATGCGTAACTCTCATAGAATAAAAACATGCATCTACAACAAGAAGTTTAACTACCTCCTTGGAAGGTGGCTACCTGGATCAAAGGGAAGGAGAGTGTGAATGTGTTTGTTCTTTTCAATTTGGTGGCTTCTGTGATAGAATAGGTCACTTCAAAGATCTGGGTTCGTGTCCTGCCTCTGACTCTTACTTGCTGCGTGACAGTGTTTAAATCTCCTAACCTCTTAGCACCCCCAGACATCTCTCTAAGACTATAGGCCATGATGCAATTCAATTCAACAAATATATTACATGTTTCCCGTCCTGAGCCAGACACTCTACTAGGTTCTTGCAATATTAACACAACAAACAAACAAACAAAACCCTCAGTCCTTGCTCTCAACAGCTTGTAGAAATTAGTGTCTTCCTTTCCTCCTCTTCCCCTCTTCATCCCCCAGGACTGTTAACTATTATTACTCATACTTCTAGCTTGCACAGAGAACAGGTTTCCTAAAAAAGTGCATGATGGAGAGTGTCTGTGGTAAAGAGAGATAAAAAGAGAGATGTAGCAGAGCCTTGGATCTGGAGACAGGAGATGGAGTTCAAATCTTGGCTCCACTGTTTACTTAATATGTGACCGTAGGAAGGTCATTTTCCTTTTTTGGAATTTGGTGTTCTCATCTGTAAAATAAGGAGGCTGGAATAGATGTCCTCTGAGGTACCTTTTCAGCTCTAAACCTATGAGCCCATGAAATTCCCCCAGGCTATTCTGAAACCTTTAGTAGCATGGTTGCTGATTGCTGGAGAAGCAAGGGAACTGATAGGTAATCCTTGGGCTAATTCACTCCCAATCTCTTTCATCAGTAACCACAGCTGCTAACCAATGGACAACACATTTTCTCATCTTAGAAGGTCAGGTATGAGTCTGTGGCAGTCCAGCTCAGCTACTTGCTAGCTCTGTGACCCTGAGTTGACAAAACAACAAACATTTATTTAGTGCCTAGTGATGGGCACTAGGAGGCATAATGATTCAGCATGAGAGAGGGATATTTAGTAGGAAGGATACAACACACCCATAAAGAAGGATGTTACAGGGTAGACTGAAGAGGGCAAAGGGGAGATCCGAAGTTCTCTGGGAAATTGTGAGGATGGTGAGATTACTCTCAAGTGATGGAGATTAAGTAAGTAAAGGTTCATGGAGGAGGTGGCACCTGAGATAGACCATGAAGGAAGAGGAAGATTTTAACAGATGGAGATGAGGAGGGAAGGAATTCTAGGCGGAGTCCAGGCAGAAGTATACTGGCAAATGTTTTCTCCACCACTTTCTTAAATCTAGACAATTAGTGAAACAATAAATCAAGCTCCGTAGCATTTGCCAATATCTGAGGTATAAACGTGCATGCTGAAATTTTAAGTCAACTCTCCTGAGCTGAACTGGTACCAGAAAACACCTGCCTGTAGGCAAGGACAGGACAAGATCAGGGAATAATTAATTGTCCAGTTTGACTGGAACCTAGGAGTGCATGGAGGGAGAGTAAAATGAAGGAGGTCTGGAAGAGTAGGTAGATCCCATCTGTGGAGGGCCTTTAATGTCAGGATGACTTTCTATTTCATCCTAGAGCCAATAGGGAGCCACTACAGGGTTTTGAACAGAGGAATGTCATGGCTAAGCTTGTGCATGAGGGAGATTGTTTTGACATCAGTCTGAAGGATAGAGCAGAGCAGGGCTCTTAACCATTTTTTGTCTGTTATGGCCTCCTTTGGCTATCAGTCTGGTGAAGCCTCAGAATAATAGTTTTAAATGCATGAAATAAAATTCCCAGAATTACAAAGGAATCTTTTTAATCATATTGGAAAAGAGTTTACAAAATATTTTTGTAAAAAATGTTAAGAGACTCCAAGTTAAGACTCTCTGAGAGATGTGAAATAAACAAACAAAAAATCCTGGCTCTGCTATTAACTTACTATTTAACCTTGGGCAAATTTTCCCCCTCCCTGGGACTCAGTGTCCTCAAATGCAAAAGGGGCACGGGGTAAGGTTAGATGTCTTCTATGTTCCTTTTCAGTTCTACGTCCTATGAAATACTCTGGGGATGTTCTCCAGTCTTCATTAGCCTGGCTGCTGAGCATTGGGAGGAACAAGTGAATCCTAGCAGGTATGGCAGAGGTCTTCCAATCCAGCCCCTACCTGAAGCCCAAGTCCCAAGTTCTACAATATCCCTAACAAGTGGCCTTGGCCAACCTGCCTCCACTCACATCTATTTACCATTTTATCATTTCCTATGGTTTTTACTTCCATTTTCTTACTGAAACCTCACAATAGCCCTGGATGGTAGGCAGAGCCCATATTAGCTCCATTTTGTGGGATAGCTAGGTGCCACAGTGAATAGAGTGCTGGGAGTAGAGTTAGGAAGACCAAAATTCAAATCCTGCCTCAGACACTTACTGTCTATGTGGTCTTGGGCAAGTCACTTACTCTCTGTTTGCTTCAGTTTAATAGCACCTACCTCCCAGGGTTGTTGTGAGGATCAAATGAGATAAAAAAAGCTTGGCATAGGGCCTGGCACATAGGAGGTGTTATATAAAGGCCACCTATTATTATTATCATCATTATTATTAATTATAAAGTACTTAGCACAGCACCTGGCACATAGTGATCATAATATAAATGTTAGTTGTTATTATTATATGGGGAAATTAAGCTTCAGAGAAATGAAGCGCTTGCTGGACCCCATTTAACCCCACATAAGGAAAAGCAACGGAACCTGGACCTTCTGGGTTCCATAGATGTTTCCCCTGCTCCGGGCCCATTTTATGCTTTCCTGGGTCAGAGAAAGGACACCTCCAGTACCTCAGTCCAAGCTAGCCCAGCAAACTACAGCCCTGTGCTCAGGCCATACTAAACCACTGTAACTTTGTGAAAGGAGATGGCAGGCAGGAAGCTCTGTGATGACTCATTGACTTTCAGGATGCCGCATGACTAAATCCTTAGGGCCATCCAGGTAGTGACAGGGGAACAGATCACTTATGCCAACACAGATCAATAACAGGAGTTGAAGGGTATGAGGAAATGGACTAATGTCTAAAAGCCCCCTGACTAAAGCAAAGAAGGCAAGAAGGCTCAATTAATCAAAGAGTCCTGATGACGAGAAAAGAATTCACAGGGTGGGAGTGGAGCAGGACAACAGATCCTGGAACAAATTCCTCCCTGAGAGTTAATCTGGGCACCAGATGAGGATGGGCACCATGTGTATTGCATATTCATTGGGTGTTAGTGGCTTTGCTGATGGATTTGAATTCACCACTGGGAGACGTGCTGTTCATTTCCTAGGAACAGGATTTATTTGGCATCTTCTCTGTGTCCAGCACTGGGCTGAACTGGGCACAGCCTATTGTCAAAAGCGGCAATATTATTGCCTCAGAAGAGGGGTATAAAAGATGAGAGTGACAGAAAAGGAAGCATGCTGGTCATCAGTAAACAGGCATTTATTTAATGCTTTGTGCCAGGAACTATTAACTAGACAAGTGGTAGCAATACAAAGAAAGGCAAAAAGACTTCTCTGCCCTCAAGGAGATTTCATTTAAGTAGGGGAGATGTAAATGAATAGGTATGATATACAAAATGCAAACGGTGTACATGGAAGATAATTTTAGAGTGCAATACCTTTGGGGAGGGCAGAGGGGATGTTACCGGGAAAGGCCCGCCGGAGAGGGTGTTTGAGTTGAATCTTAAAGTAAACTAAGGACTAATTAATTCTAAGAGATGGAAGCAAGGAGGGAGAGCATTCATGGAATGAAGAACAATCTGAGGGACAAAAGATGGCTAACTTGAGGGGGTACATTGGTACCCCCAAGGTATCAAAAAGAACCAGCATGTTGGGGAGTTACTCTTTGGAGGATTTACAGAAAGGCAAGGATGCATATTCTACAAGGTGAGAAAGGATGTGTGAAATGTGTGCATGGGGAGGTGAGATCATAGATCACCTAAGTCTCCTAGTAAATATAAGAGATGGCCCCAAGCCTCAAGAAGGGCTCCATAAATCTTTTCAGGGAGACAAGACATGTAAACAGGAAGTTGTGAAATGGCCATTCAAGGCAATGTGGGATGAAGTTTCAAAATGAGTAATGTGGATGATAAATCCCTGCATGAAGCAGGGACTAAGATGTGACCTTTGTCTTGATTTCGTATCGTCCCGAGCGGTGGCAGGCTCTTGTCTGCTGCTGTGGTCTATGTAGTGATTGCCACCGTTATGGCTGCCGTGGTTGATGCTGAGTGGAGCTATCAGGGCTTAAGGATTAGAGGAGGTGAAGACTCTTGAATAATAGTTAATACAGCGTTATTCCACTATTTAGAATTCGTGATAATTTCATGGGGACTTCTTCTACCAGCCTATGATGGAGTGGATGTCAATGGGGAATTATAACTTCATGAAACTTAGGTGAAAACTAGGTTTATTACAAGACAAATGAACATGCGTGTGGAACCCAAAGAGTTCACAATACATACAGACATTTGCGTATTTATGATAGCAGGACAAAGGGAAGAAGGAGGAAACGAAAATCTCTACCCAAAGGGGTGTGGCAAGAGAGGGGAAAAGTGCAGTAAAGTTGGGAAAAGGACAAAACCCCTCCTAGAGAGGAGGAACAAGGTGACAGTAAAAGCATATTCTTTTCCCTTAGGAACTGCTAGACTATGAAGCTAGGATGGTCTGATTATCTACAAGGCTCCCAGCTAACTGAGCAGTTTCTCAGCCTAGTGCAGACTGATTGGTGCCTATCTTGACTTTTCACAGGGAGTCCAGCCTGGGATGCAAACAACAAATTATGTCATCTGGGGGGGTGGGGGGGTGGGGCTTTGTCCTAGACACATTCAGGGCCTCCTGCATGCTCTGGGTCCAGTGTTTCTGGAAAATATGACAACTCAAAAAGACAAGTTCAGGGGACCCCTTAACATTCCTTAAAGTTTGAGGGAGTTTCCTGGGGATCCAGATGCTAAGTGGTTTGCCCAGACTGACCTATAGCTTCTATCATACTAGCTCTTCATCCTGAAGTTCATGCCAGATCTGGAATTCACATATTGGAAGTAATCTCTTCCCCCTCAGCCTCTCCCTCTCAGAACCCCCTAGTAAGGGAGGTGCCCAGGCCATCCACGTCTCACTCCTTTCTACTGTGCTCCAGACTTTCTCCACCATGTCTACCTCTCCTGTCCCTTTCCCTTCCCTCCCGACTGCCTCCTTTTATGTGTTGTCCACCCCCATTAGAACGTAAGCTCATTGAGGGCAGGGTCTGTCTTTCTTTCTACTTGTATTTATATTCTCAGTGTTTAGTACAGTATTGGGCATATAGTAGGTGCTTAATAAATGCTTGTTGACTGATTACTGAGAGTAACACACAGCTATTAATCACCAGAAGTGGAATTTTAACTTAGTTTTTCTCAATTCTGAATCTAGCACTGTATCTACAATGTTATGCTGCCTCTATAACATTGTATTTAACAGGAATAAAACTTTGAATTTCACAGTCTTTATTAAAACTCACCTCCCAAATTACTGAGCAACTAAAACTCTTTCCTTCCTTTCTTTTACTCTTATTTGACTCGGTTTCCTCCTTTTGTTCTATCTCTTTCTCTTTGGTCTATTTCTTTCTCCCATTTCTCACTCTCTCTCTCCCTTCATCAAAGACTGTTTTGTTGTCTTTCTCCATCTTTTTCTTGGCTACCTGTATGGAAAGGAAGTTGGTGATATATGAAATATTAAAAAAACCAAAGGAAGGTGTTTAGAAACTGCAAAGATGCTCTGTGGAGGGCATTCATGGAAAGACACAGACAAAAGATACTTAGATAGAAAAGGTTATTTGTTGTTTGTTCCAGAAGAGAGAGGGCCCACTCTTGTGATATCCACCGAGGAATTCAAGTTCTGTTAATTAAAGTTTTTATGCTTCCTGTTTATGATTTTAAAAGCAGATAGATTGAGTGTTTTCTAATTCCCTCTGTAAGAAAAAAACAGCCTTATACCCAAATTAACTTGTTTTTTTATCTACATCTCTTTATTGATTATTTTTGTTTGGGTCCATGGCTTCAAAAGAAAAATGTTTTTACTTGTCAGAAACTCTCAGTCATCATTATTATCACATGATGCAATAATAGGTTTAATATAACTGCTAAGTGTTATGGTGTTGGTCAGTTAGGTGGCACAGTAGATAGAGTGCTGGGCCTAGAGTCAGGAAGATTCATCTTTCTGAGTTTAAAGCTGGCCTCAGACACTTCCTATCTGTGTGACCCTGGCTAAGTCACTCAATCCAGTTTGCCTCAGTTCTTCACCTGTAAAATGAACTGGAGAAAGAAAGGGCAAACCAGCACTTCAAATGGGGTCACGAAGGTTTGGACACGACTGAAAAAGGATTGAACACCTAGCATTTATATAGAGTATTAAGGTTTGCCAAATGCTTCACAAATACTTTCTCATTTGATCTTTGCAACAACTGAGGGAAGTAGGTGCTATTATTATCCTCAGACAAGGAAACTGAGGCAGACAGGGGTTAACTGACTTGCCCAGAGTCACACAGCTAGCAAGTATCTGAGGCTGGATTTGAATTCAAGCCTTCATAACTCTAGGTTCAGTGCTGTATCCTCTGCATCACCTAACTGTGGAGGAAAGAAACTGTTTCTGGAGTCAGGGGACCTGGGTTCAAATCATAACTCCAATGTCATTTCCCTTTTCTGGACCTTAATCTTCTCATCTGTAAAATGGGCGTAATGATGCTTGCACTATCTCACAAGGTTGCCATGAGGAAAAGCCTTAAACTGATTGAGAAATATGATTTATTTTTATAATTTGTGGGATTCATGATCACTGCTCATCAGTATAGGGGACTTCTGGAGGAGGAAATGCCCCTTTACCAATATAGGGTAACTTTTTCTTCAACCTACAGTTTTCAAGAGTTTCCTAGCACATTTGGCCAGGGTCACAGAGTCAGTATAGGTTAGAAATAGGATGACAACTTCCTGGCTTTTAGGCCCGGTCTTCATGCAACACCACACATCACTCTTTTAATTATCAACAATATCTTGAATGTTCGTGGCATTTCTGTGGGTGCTATGGGGTACAGCCTTAGTGAGAAGGGTCCCCTAACTTTCCGGCCCACCTATGCTTGTTTATCTATCAAGATGCTCTGGTTACCCAAAATAAATATGTCTTGGCTCCTCCCTGAAATGTACTCCTTCTCCTCACACTTAGCTTTCTTCTTTCCTTCCTTTCCTCTGTTAGAATTTTGCCTTACGTGGCTATTGTTTTAGCCATTTGGGGTCTCCTGGGAAGGAGTTAGCTGGAAGCTCCTCTCTTCCTTCTCTCCCTTCTTCCCACCTTGTGAGGTACCAAGGGAGAGATATTAAGAACAATCTGGTGTGTACTATTCAGCATGGCGCTTCTAGAGCCTAAAGAATTAGGGTAGGTAAGGAGCTCCAACAATAGGTCATTGGCTAATTGCATGTCTTAATTGCATAACAGCAGATAACAGGTGATAAAACTTTGAAGCCCCAAAGTCTCCATTAACATATGCTTCCAAATCCTCACTATCTGTCTTGTCTTTGTCTCTTTTTGCCCTCTCCTTCCAGAGGTGAAGCACACAGTTTGCTTTTTTAGCATGCTAAGAAAGAACAATCCTTCTGGTGCTGAACCAGAAAAGAGGAAGAGGAGGAGGGGTGGGTGAAAGCATATTCCCAAGTTCTTGTATCTTTTGTCACTGACTGGCTAGGCCTGATGCTGATTGAATTGTCGATGCTGGTAGAAAAAGGGAGAGGCAGTTTCTTCTTCCCACTGTAGTAAATTCCAGTTTGTTAATTTATTTTTATAGTTCGCATTTCTATAGCACTCAATGGTTTATAAAGTATTTGTTTCACAACAGCCCTATGAGCAGGGGGTAGGTAGTGCAATGATTACTACACTCATTTTACAGATGAGAAAATTTAGGCTGTGAACTTATAATTCTGTATAAAGACCTATAATGGCAGCAACATCAAGGAAGAAGTGTGGCTAATATGCTGCCATAAGTATGCTGCATTGACATTGCCAGTGGTGACAAGCTGTCATCCGCCAGCTCTTTTGACTGTTCCCTTCACTGTGATCTCTGGTGCTCATTCCCTTCCCTCTACCCTCTTCCCTTTCCCAACCTGATTACTCCTGCCTGGCACTTGGGATTTGCCAGATGCCAGCAAACTCTTTGATGAGGTCTCAGAATTTTGTTTCTTCTCTTGTCTCACAGGTTGGACCCCTTCCAGTAGAATCTCTTCCATTGGATCTGCTAATGGCTTTCCATCACCAGCCTGTGTTGGTGTAATAGTAATTAAGGTGGGACTTTTTGCTGTTGACCTTTAATGATTCTGGCCTTTGTTTGAATGGGGCAGATAAAGTGGGATGTTTTTGTATTTCTCAGGACTGAGACAATTGGGAGTCGTTGATTGATTTGTATCTGATGTGATATTGGGGGTGGGGAACTTTTCTACACCCAGCCTGGGTGAGGTCAGGGCCCTCAGGGCCCTGACCAGGATATATAAGTGCAGAGGTTGGCATTCTCTCTCAGAGCTCTGCGCCACAGCAGGAGTGGCGTGTGACTCTGGGCCAGCCATTGTAATGAGCTCCCTGGCTGAACACTCAGATGTTGATAACTATGAATTGTATTTGGTCTGTAGTTCAGGGTGTTGTTTTTTTTTCCCCTGAACCAAGTAAATGATATTTGTATGCTGGGTTAAAGTAAGATTGTTAACCCCTTAATGTTGCTTTTCTTAGTAAAGCAGATCAAAAGGACCTGGACTAGCAGCATTCTGTGAGTTGGTTGCTGTTGGTTTACACTGCCACAGCAGCTGCTAGCTGGATTGTTGATACAGTTGGCTCTATCACCATAGCAGGAGGGGAGATGATCCCAAGTCACAGGGACAGAGCTGGGTCTTCTGACTACACTCTTCTGTTTCCTCACAATTATTTCTGAGGTCTTTCATGTCCAAAATCCCTGCATAAATCCTTCTCCAACATCCTGAAACCCTCTTTATTGTGTTTTTGGTTATGGTGCAGATGAATGTAAATTTGGCTCCTAATCTAAAGGAGTGTGAGATCTAAAAGGACAGAGGGAGAGGGGACACACACACAGGAGGCAGATACAAAAGCACAGCTCTCTCCTAACTCTGAAAGGGTATGCTCCTTTGAAAAATCATGATGTAGTGTAGAGATGGCATATCAGAACACTTGTTTTCAACTTCTTAGTGCTCTGCCTCCAAAGCCTTAATCTCAAGATGTGGGCAGTAAGAAGGGCCCCCGAAGACTTTGCCTTTCAGAAGCTCAGTTTCCACATCTGTAAAATGGGACTACTCTGATGCTTGCTCTAACTTCCTTACAGAGTGGTCATGAGAACAGTTTTTTTTTGTTTGTTTTTTTAGATTGCAAGGCATTTATTAGTAAAACTTCCATCCTTCTCACTGTTTCATACACTTATCCAGGAGCATGGTCTCCACTGGAACATTAGGGCCCAATTCTTTAGAATGTAGCTGGCTGTTTCTGTCAGAACTTTCAGTGGCAATGGAGAGGAGTGACTAATTGGTACTTTCACTCACCATGGTGATTAGCTGTAAAATCCCTTCCTTGCTGTTCTTCTAGTTTGATTTCATTTTGTTGGGATAATTTACTCTTGGGTCAGACAGAGCTGCTGTCCATAATAGTTCAGGCTCCTGGAAGAGAGATAAAAGCCTTTAGTTCTGGCTTCCCCTGGGACTCTGGGAGAAGTACTTGATCTCAGGCCCAAGTCTCAGAGTTAAGTGTTCCTCTCACCTCCGAAGATAAAGCTAACTGACTAGAGAAGAATCAAAAGAAATTTAAAAACCCCAAAGACTAGACAAACATGTCAAAGGAGGGGTAACCCACAGCAGAGGGTTGAGCTGACAGGCTGGTGACCAGCTTAGATCTAATAATGAGATTTTGTGATGCTGTGATGAAAAAGGGGTGATAGGCTTAGAAACTGTAAGAGAGGAACAGCTGCCTTGATCTTGACTAACTCAGGGCTAGAGGGATAATCAAAAGAGGGATGTAAAATTTTTTTGGAAGGCACATTGTGCTATAAATATTAGGTATTTTTATTTATTCTGTTCAACAAATATTTCTGCTGAGCATTGGGTTAGGTGATAGAGGTATACATGTACACATATATAGATATATACATACAAACACATATAATACACACACAATATATATATATACACACACACATACACATAGGCATAAACATATACATATACATACACACATATCTCAGCAAAGACCACAACCTCTCTGGGCTCTATGTAAAATATGGGAGTTGACTTCTAAGATCTCTCCCAGGGCCACATCTACAATTCTGTAAGACAAATACTCATGGCCCTTAATCATAAGGATACTCCAGAAAGGGGGGAATATAATGCGGACAAAAATAATGATAACAATAACTTTCATTTCCAGAGTGCAAGAATTACCATCCCCATTTAAAAAGAGCAGTAGAGGTGCTGTAAGACAGGCAGAAATAGCATTATGGGGATTAGTAGGAGTGAGCCCTCCAGCTGGGGGTAAGTGGAACAGCCTTCATGGAGGAGGGGGCATTTGGATTAAAATCAAATCAGTAAATATTCATGGTTGGAGGGCATATCTGTTGTTTATTTGGTCTTTCCATTGAGGTTAAAAGAACCAACCTTAAAATGAAATCTAAGCAGGGAGAGAGTAGATAGTAAAAGCTTTAAGGTTTGCTAAGAGCTTAACATATGTAACCTCATTTGATCTTCACAACAACCTTGTGAGATAGGGGCCATTAAAATCCCCATTTTCTAGACAAGGAAACAGGTTGAGAGAGATTACATTACTTGCCCAGAATCAGATGGCTAAGTAAGTGTATTGAGATAGGATTTGAATTCAGGTCTTCCTGATTTTAAGTTGAGCATTCTAACTACTGTAGTGCCTGGTTGTCTAGGGCTTTGAAGTCCTAGATTTGAATTTGAGCTCTGCCACTTGCTAGGTGGTTAGAACTTGCTATATAGACAAGTATCCTACAATTCCTTTTTGGACTGAGGTATTACAGAAGAAGAGGCAGATTGGCCAGTGATTCTGAAAGCAATAGGCCTTTGTTATAGGAGTGTTTTTGGTTCACGCAAGGGAGGGCATGAAGCCCCAGATGAGACACCCAGGGCAGGGGTGAGGAGCCTGGAACCTCACTTGAGTACCCAGGGGGCTACATGTGGCCTTGAGGCCACAGGTTCCCCACTCCTGACCCGGAGTCATGTGTAAGGGAGCTGGGGAAAGGAAAAGGGGTTCAGGTCAACGGAGGTACAACCAGATCTCAGTCATGGAGGAGATGAAGGTAATGCTGTGACTCAGCTTTTGGAAGGGTCCTTGGAGGCAATGATCATAGGACCACAGCAGTTAGAGGAAGCGGGCTAGTGATCCTGCATGAAGCTGTCCTCTGGAGCTGGTTTGTAAGTCTTGCTAGGCTGTCGTTGTGCTTCCTAGTTCCAGGTGGGGAAGCTTGGGATCTGTCCTCCACACATTTGGGGAGCTTAGCTACCTTTAAATGGGCCTAGGTTTTATAAGGAAGGGGTGAAGACTTTAGCACATGCTTCTGCTTACCTACCTCTGATGTTGCAGGCATGGAGATGCCAGACTACTGAATGAGCCTGGAAGTTTCTAGTACAGAATATTCTTACTTGGAAAATTCCAGAAAAAGAAGATAAGATGCCAGGTTGGAGGAGGGAGCTTGTATAGAGCTCAGACAACTAAATTGTCCCACAGGGGCCTTATGAATCTGAGGCTCCCCTAAATCACAGGTTTTTTTTCCAAACCACTATGGCAAACTTCTTGTCTTTTTTGCCTTAGTTTCCTCATATGTAAAATTAAGAGGTTGGGATAGAAGATGTTCTATTCTGTGATTCAGTGATGCTTTGCCAACTCGCTCCATCTATTTTGATATCAGTTTCCTCATTTATAAAACTATGTCTAAGATTCGTTCTAGTCCTAAAGTTCTAGGAATCTCTTCTCCATAGTGTCCAGGACCCCCAGGCTTCTCTCAGACTTTTCAGGATTCTCCTAAAGTAATCCTTCACACAGGGCTCTATACTCCAAACTTTTTTTTTCTTCTATCAAAACTTATTCATTCACCTGCTAGACAATAAGTTCCACGAAGGTCAGGCCCTTGTCTTTAAAGAATTTTGTATTTGCCCCAGCACTGAGCACAGATAGTGCCTTGAACATAGTAGGTCCTTATAAATATTGATTAGATATTGAATGAATCATTCATTCCATTCCCATAAGCTTTCTTCTTCCATTAAATAACCATGGTTAATAGATAAGTTCATTTTGTCCTAATGTGATAGCTCTCCTATAGCAAGCGGCCTTTCTATTATATCAAGTTGCTTTTTACCTATATATGAATAATTTGGGTATACAAGGGGCCCAAGCCTTATGCATATAGACCCAGAGCCCCTGTTGTTATGGAGAGACCATTGCTCTGCTGGGATTGGAAGCTCAGTCAAGGTGGGATCATCTTGGATGCTGTCCTATGTGTAGGGGGAGAAGAAGTTACTTTCTGTGACACAGTTTTTTCCCCAAACTATCATTTTTGTCTTTTTTTTTTGGCAAAATATCATTAGTTGAATGCATAACATCTACAATAAATGCCACCAACCTTCATGGACATGAAATTGCTCAATAGAAATCAATACTATTTTATAAAAACAATATATGTATCTGACTCTCTTGTCTATCGGATCCTATTTCAAGTCCAGATTCATCAGCCTTGTCTTAAAGATTGTCCACCATTCATTTGTTCATTGAATAAAAACTTTTTTAGCATTTGCTATTTTTAAATTGACAGCCCCTTGGTTTACTGGATAGTGGCCCAGACTTGGGGTCTAGAAGATCTAGGTTTGAATTCTGCCTTTGATACATACTAGCTGTGTGATACTGACAGCTTAGGTGGTGCTGTGGATAGAACTGCAGGGCCTAGAGTCAAGAAGGCCTGAGTTCAACTCTGGCCTCAGACACTAGCTGTGTGACCCTGGACCAGTCACTTAACCCTGTTTGCCTCGGTTTCCTCATGAGCTGGAGAAGGGAATGGCAAATCACTCTGATATATTTGGCAAGAAAATTCCAAATGAGGTCACAGAGAAACAGACATGACTGAACAATAATAAAAAATGTGATTCTAGATAAATCATTTAACTTTTAAGCATTTTAGGCAACTCTCTAAGACTATATATTATACACATATAGGTGAAATGACTTTTCACAATGAGAGTTCTCTATAGTGATGAAATTACAGGTCTAGGTCTGTGTGTGTATATATCTGTGTATCTGTACATATATGTGTTTATGTGAATATAAATAAAGCGCATATATAGAGATATGTAGGGTCCTATTTTGGGAGAACTCTAAAACCTTTGAACTGACTTAAAGACCTCCCTGGGCCCTGTTCTAACTTTAGTTTTCCCATCTGTAAAATGGGGAGAATAACCACTTACTTCACAGAGTGATTAGAATGAATGAATGAAAAAGCATTTCGTAAGTGTTGATTATGTACAAATTGCTGTGATAGAGGCTGGGAATACAAACAGAAGATGAAGATAGTCCTTCTCTCAAGGAGCTCACATTCTAATGGGGATGGCAACATAGATGGAAGTTTTCAGCGGCAAGTCACATGGAAGAGTCCTGTGGTCTTTCGGGTGCATCAGCAAAGCGTATGTTAATATGATTCTTTGGCGTTATCTCCACTGGTAGCACTGTATCAGTTTCTCATGTCGAATTATTTGACAACACCAAGGATTTTGGTGGCAGGGACTTTCTCTTCTGGGTCTTCAGTAGCTAGGAGTAATCGCCAGGCTGCATATCTGCAGGTGTTGCTCCCCAGGGTGACAGTTGCAGGCACTCATTGCTATTCCCAAGGCTCTTGGGTTCACAATCCCGTGCTGTTTCCACTTGGATCAGAGGGGAGATGGTGGTCAAGGTGGTGGTGATGGTTTGACTTGCTCGATATGTGCTTCCTCCTGTGTCTCCTTCAGGGTGTCCTGCTGCTTCAGCGAGCCTGGCTTGCCTGCCCCATAAGTAGTGGGTGGTGGGGATGGCTGGCTTCTCCTTGGGAATTGATTCTCCCAGTGATGGAGCTGAGTGAGTTCTGACCTGGAAGCAGGACTGATGGTCTGGAGAGTGCCAGCACTCCCAGGACTCTTGTTTTATAACAGAACTGATATGGTATATAAAAACATTTTAGCCTTAAAACACTATATAAATGTCAGTTATTCTTCCCCCCCTTGCCCCTCCCCACGAAACAATGGTTTATATTGCAAATGTAAGGTGGACACAACTGACCAACAAAAAAGGCAACACTGTATATGTACTCTGTGACCAGCAGATGGCACTGTAGCCTAAGTGCTAAATATCATAGCCTGGTATAGGGAATCCAGAGGCTCATTTCTTCTGAAAGAGGTGGAGAAACTAGGGTGTTTCTTTTTCAGAAAGGGAAAAAGAGAACTGGATAAGAAAATCAGCGAAAAAGAAGCTCTTATTGAGGGTATTTTCGGTGGGAACTGCAGGACGGCAGTGACGGTGAAGGAAGGGAAGGCTACCTTGCTTTCTTTACAGAGCTATTATGAGTATAAAGTGAGATAATGTGTGTGAAAGCACGTTGTAACCTACAAGGCATTAGACAAATGTAAGGCATTGTCATTATTTATTCAGCAAACATCTGGATGTGGATTGTCCACAATGATGTGGAAGCCTCTGTGCATCAGCATTAGAGTAGATAATAATTCATCAGCCCTTTAAGGGATAAATGGGTGTGGGTATTCCCTTCCTCAGTGCAAACTGAAACCCATCTAATAATAATAACGACCAGAGAACTTCAAATTGAAATCATCTTATCTTAGAAACAATCTAATACAACTCCCTCATTTTACAGAGGAGAGAGAAACTGAGCTCCCACATCTGAAATGCCCTTTGTCTTCATTTCCACCTCCTGGCTCCCTTCAAGTCCCAGCTAAAATCCCACCTCCTACAGGAAGCCTTTCCTGAGCTCCCTTAATCTTAGGGCTTTCCCTCTGCTAATTATTTTCCCCTGGATATAGCGTGTTTGTATATAGATGTTTGCATATTGTATCCCCTATCAGACTTTGAACTCTTTTGTTATAACAATCAAAGAATCTCAGATTTAGGAAAGATATTATCCATTCCAACCTCTTCCTAAAGCATGAATCTCCTGGACAGCACACCTGACAAGAGATCATCCAAGCTAAACAATTTTTGTGATAGGGGATTTCTTTCTTTAGAAAACAGCCCATTTCATTTTTGAACAGTTCTATCTCTAATAGATTGTGCTTTGTGTGAAGACCAGAGCTGTCACTAGAAATTTTTTCTCTTTGAGAAAACCTAAAGAAGGGTGTGTGTGTGTGTGTGTGTGTGTGTGTATGTGTGTGTGTATATGTGTGTGTGTGTGTGTGTGTGTGTGTGTGTGTGTGTGTGTATGGAGGATTGATAGTTCAGAGTAACAGCTTTCAGGTGTAGTTATGATTGGTGTAGATCGGTCCAGCTCTCAATCCACTGGGGATTGGGGGCAGGGAAGACAGCCTAGGAAAGGGATTGCATGATAGGGTTATGGAGTGTGGGGAGGGGGGACAGGATGTGTATAACAACAACGTGGCTTGCAGCTGCTGCTGAGGTTTAAGACCCAACAAGACCAGCAACAAGAACTGCCAGCACAGGTTCTTTGATCTGCTTTTCTAAGGAAAGCAACTTTAAGGGGTTAACAATCTCACTTTAACCAAACATACATATATAATTCACTTAGTTAAGGGGGAAAAGCCAGCACCCTGAACTTCAGAGCAAACATGAACAGGAATTACAGAGACAATATAAACAGATCAACATTTCTGTCTAGCCAAATCACAATATACATATTTATCAGAGAATCACCAATATCTGGGTTTTCCAAAGCCGGGAGCTCCTTAATGGCTACCCAGAGTCTCCACACCAACACTCTTCCAGTGAGTGAGAGCCCCAAACAAAATGCTAACCTCTGAATTTATATACCTTCCTTAGGGCCCGAAGGCTTCATACCTAATCAGCAAAAGGGTATGGGCTTGGGGCTTTGCACCTAGTAAGACTTAATCAAAGGCACTTGATTTAGCATTCTAAAAGAGAAAACAGTAAAAAAGTCCCACCTTAATTACCAATACAGTGTGTTAAGTGGCCTGAAGGCCATTTGGCAGTATAAAACACGGGAGTATAAAACAACAGAGCACTGTGGAATGAAGTATGAGGATGGTCATCTATGACTGCAAAGAGGAAGTTTGCTTCCCCTTCCCCCCCAGATATGGGCACCCTGAGACAAAATACTCTTCACCCTGTGTTAATTATGACTGTTTGAGCCTAAATCTGTCTACCTTAAACCATTGTTAGCTAAAACTTGTGGGTGAGGATAGGGTGGAGGGAGAGGGTTAAAGGGACATAGTCCCTTTAACATGGTCCCTTTCCAGACATAAATTGTAGCTATGAAATAAACTCTGGCCATTGAATCTTGAATTAAAGAAGAAAAATGAGGCAGCTGTCTAGAGAGAATCAAGCAGAAAGCATGAGAAGAAACTTAAATGTAGAATTAATATGTGTTTTGGAAGGGAAACACCAGAAGTGCCAAGAGGGGAATGAATAAATATAAAACATTAATAAATGCTTACTAAGTACCAGGCTCTCTACTAAATGCTAGGGATACAAATTCAAAATTGAGATAGTCTCTGCTCTTGGGGAATAATAGTATATTCTAAGAGGGGAGCACAACAATATACGGGTGGGATAGCTAGAGAAGGGTGTTTTGTTCTGGCCAGTAATAGGGTTGGTGAGTTGGAACAATTGAGCATTGACTACGCTGTCCAGGAGCAATGGTGGCATTGATTTGATTAAGTTCCCAGAATAAGAGGTAGGACCTGTGGTGGTAGGAGGTTGGGTAAGGACCTGGGGGTGAAATAAAAAAAAAATGAATGAGCATTTTTAATGGGGGGCTGGCAAACATGAGGACCCCATCAGCTTGCTAATTTGGTGTCTTCATGTGGAGGATGCTGGGAGAATTGTGTTGATGTGTCAGCAAAGAACAGCAGTAAGCAGCAAAGGAAGGCCGGGTGTTGGGAGAATTACTTAACCACTTGGATTAGGTCTATTGTATTGCGGCAAGGTGGACACCAGATGGCAGCATTGATTGCTCTGCCGGCCACCAGGGAACACAACATGGAGTCAGACACAAGGTGATGGGGGGCAGGT
Source organism: Trichosurus vulpecula (assembly GCF_011100635.1). Lineage (NCBI taxonomy): Eukaryota > Metazoa > Chordata > Mammalia > Diprotodontia > Phalangeridae > Trichosurus > Trichosurus vulpecula. Next base: position 111,654,162 of record NC_050574.1, read on the forward strand.
TTAGCATACCCAAATAGGAAGGAGTGTCCCTTTAAGTTTTAATTAGAACTTTGCCAGTTAAGACATCATGGAGTTGATTTTTCTTTGTTTAAAGGGCTATCTGAACTGAACCTTCCCCGCTCCCTCCCGCCCCCTTTTTTTGCTTGGTTCTTTCTGCCTTACTGTTTACTTCAATTTGGGAAGAATGAAGATTTTAGTGTTCAGAAAATGAGAACTTTCCTCCTGCCAAGTGTGACCTCCTACTTCAGCGTTATGTGTGGCAAAAATCCCCTTGCTCTCAATGACTCCCTGTAGGTGTCACACCTCTCTATTAGTTTTATTAGTAATTATTCCTGGAGGGAGCAGTTTCCTTGGTAGACTGAATATAAACTACACTTTCCATACTTAAATGGTTTATACATGTTAAGAGATAGGTTTTTTTGCTAACCAAAATAAAGCGAAAGTATCAAAACTGAAACCCAACAATACCACCTTAATAATCTGTTATTTTTCAGTGTATATGTTTATTTCTCCTGTTCTCCTCCTCAGCCTCTTCTGGCATTGCCCTTATGTTGGTTAAGCCACGGCTTGAAGCTCCTATAGCCAGCCACTCCTGAGCATCTCAGCTCCTGGTACAAGACTCAGTATGTATATGCATACGCACATGCATATGTTGGCTGCCCTTCATTCTCAAAGAGGACCAAAATGGCACCACTAAGTTAGATTCAAGTTACAATACATCTGATTGTGACTGATCAGGCCAATACAAGCTGGGAATGTTCTGCCACGGGTTGGGCACAAATAGTCCAAGTGAACATTTGGGGTGGATTCTCTAAATTTGCTCATCTTGTGTTTCTTTTGAGCTATTTCAAACACAGCATCTTCTCTGATGAAGGAATGTCATGAGGAATGGTCCTGTGCCAATGTCTCTCATGTCACACAATCAAACCTTGAGAGTGTCCTTGTATTGCTTCTTCTGACCACCGTGTGAGCACTTGCCCTGTGTGAGTTCTCCATAAAATAGTCTTTTAGGCAAGTGTATGCTTGGTATTTGAACAACGTGGCCAGCCCATCATGGTTTCGCTCTCTGTAGTAGAGATATGCATATGTATATGTATGTGTATGTGTATGTGTATATAAATACTTATGTACACATAAACACACATGTATATATAAAACACCTACATACATGCTTATATGTTTTAGTTTCAGAGAAATTTCATTTTGGGGTATAGACAATATTTAGATCAGTCTAGGACTTTATTAGTAAAGAGTGAGGTTGAAGGTCCCTGGTGAATTTGGATGAGAACGTTATTATGATAAAGACATAAAGGGAGGAAGAAGCAGTTAGCTTTGTATTTTTTCTGTCCGAAGTAATTCACTTCATTTCCCCTTCATTCAATTCATTTCCACAGACACTTGTTGAATTAAGGAATTGGGGATGTTTAACCTAAAGAAGAGAAGACTGTCTGGTGTGGGTGGTGTGTGCTTGATTGTTTTCTTGAAGTAATTGAAAGGCTATCATGTGGTAGAGAGATTCTATTTGTTCTTTCTGGGCCTCAGGAGTAGACCTAGGACCAAATGGATGGAAATTAAAATTATTGGCTTAACATAAAGGAAAAAAAAAACCAGCCTCCTAATAGCTCGGTGGTACAGTGGAGAACACTGGTCCTGGAGTCAGGAAGACCTAAGTGTGACTCCTAACTCAGACATTTACTAGCTGTGTAACTGAGGAAGTCACACTAGTTTCCTTATCTGTAAAATGAGGATGATGGTACCATCTACATCCCAGAGTTGTTGTAAGGTTAATATTTGCAAAGATATTTGAAAACTCTAAGGCCCCACAGAAATGTTAGCTATTATTAAGTTATCTGTCCTGCAATGGAAATGGCTACTTTGGTCATGGTGGTTTCCAGTGGAGGCTAGATAACTATATATCATGGATGTTGTTGAGCATTTATGAGTGGACATGAGCAAGAATCACACAGGATGAGAAGGTGGGGACAGGTTGGAATCTGTAGTGTTTGTTTTGGTGTCCCCGGAGCTTAGCATAGTGTCTGGCACATAATTAATGCTTATTAAATGCTTGATAATATACCAGCTGAGAATACTCCTTGATGTACATAGAAATAATTTTCATAAAAATCTATATAGATGGCAGGTATTGATATACTTCATGTTTCCTTTTTTTCCCAATATTAATAAGGTCCAATATCCCTGCCTCCACCTTTGATATCTTCTCCTTCTTCACGTACCTTGCAAATCAATTCCTCAGCAGTCTCATGAATGTCTCAATCCAGCATGGATCTTGTTTATGTATACTTGATTGTATCTGGTTGCCTTTCCCATCTTTGTTCCCTTAATGTTACTTCTTTCTGCTCTATCAACACATCCAGTACTGTGATTCTAGAGTCCAAGTGTGGTGGATCTACTGTCTTTGATGGTAAAAAGGATTGTTAAATCTTTACAGATCTTTTCCATTTTTCTTCAGTTTGTTCTCTTCTTCCTTTTCCATCCTTAAATGCCTTTGGAATGACTTTGTTTAGTCAGATCTCTTGCCAAGCCTTATTTAAGTTGGTTTTATACTTTACTACTTCTCTCTGGTGAGGCTTTACTGGTCATAATCTTCTATCATTCTGCTGTCAAAGATTTGTACAAGTTTATATTTTAAACCAGCATTGCTTCTGGCTGCCATATATTCCCATTTGGCAAGTGGGTCAGGGGTTTGCTGACTAAGGTACTTTTAAATCTGTCTTGGTATTATTATGACAATTGATTTATATAAGCTGAATTGCTATACCTACTCTGTGATATTGTCCATATTGTATCATAGTATGGAAAATAATTTCTACTTAATACAGTATAAAAGGTAAATAACAAGGAATTAAAATGAACAGCAGGTACTCCATCCCCTATTTCCTAAAATTACTTTCTCCCATGCCTCCAGTCCTGGGTAGGTGAGGTTTCCTCATCTCTGTTCCCCATTCTACATTATCAGTACAGCACTTAAAGCTAGGGGGAAAAGCTATAGTGACTGGACTAGCTGATGAATGCTGAACTCTTGATGCCTGGGGCACTGCTGTCTCTTGGCATATAGACTTTAATTCTTCATTATCCTGCATTTGCTATTTTCTGCACTAAAGCCCCAATGTCCAACAGGTGCTACGGCTTCAGTACCTGAAAATACTAGCATCATATGGGTAAGGCAAAGCTGAGGTCAGAGTAAGATCCAGTCCAGGGAGAGCCCTCCAAACATGTATCCATGTTTCTACACTCATGGCTCCAGCTTTGATATTCTGAATCTTGCACAGTGTGCAAGTGTGCTTGCACATTGTCTGGTACATAATAAATGCTAAATTAATCCTTATTGATCATCTGATTGGCTGGACTAGGGCACCTGATTTTCAGAGTCCTGCTTTTTGGTCAGATCTGTGGCATGAGTGGGTCTGGTATGTACTTAAACAAACTTGATGCCAGATGACTAGCTTGTTAAACTCTAAGAGAACAACTCATTTAGCGGCTTTATGTCACTTAAATCCAATTCATGTGCAAGTTAAGACATCACCCCATGATGTCATTGATCCTCTTTGAAAAAGGATGTATAACAACCACAAGAACTATATGCTTAGCATTGTACTAATCCTCGGAGATAGAAATACAAAATCAAGGCAATTCTTGCCCTCAAAAATCTTGTGTTTTAATAGAGGACAACATCCAGAGGAAGAGTGGTGGCCAGGGAGAAGTGTTTTGGTTAGGACAGTCAAGGGAATGATGAGTGGAATCATAAGGAAATTTATTGATGCACCATTTCCAGGAATGGTTGAACTGATTTAATTGCTGCTCCTAGAACAAGAGGGTAGTGATCACAGCAGGGATAGGGGTGATATGTGTTCAGTACAGGAGCTGGAGGATTGGTTTGGAGGTTGAGAGTGGAGTGCAGAGTCATGGAAAGAAGACGGCTAGAGTGCAGTATGTTGGACCTAGGTCTGTCCAGACATGGTGAATCTCACCAATCAGAAGAGTGTGACTAGAGTTGGAGGACCAGGCTAGAAGTGGTCCGAATGGTCTGCATAATATGAAATGTTTGTTGAATTGAATTTCAGAGAAGAATTTCCATTGCATGGTAGTGATAAAAACAAGACTTCAGGGCCTAGTTCAGGGCAGAGCCTGGACTAGAACCCAGTTTAGCACTGTTTCCAATACAGTGCAATTTGGGCTAGAACGTTGAAAAGAGGGAAAATTAAGAGAGGGAAAAAAAGAATTATTTCTCAAATGTTTCTTCAGGGCCCTAGTTTCAGATTTATGCTACTGAAGGTAGGATTTTCTCCGTGATTGTAAGGTGTTACTCTAGGTATGACATTAAATGCATAGCTCCCTGTAACTTGGGTGCATTGGGCTTTCTTGTTTATGTCCTTTTCTCTGCTTCTCTGCCTCAGCCCCTGTTATCCAATGGCAGCTGTGCTCTGTTGTTTCCCTATACCCTGGTGTGGAGAGTTGGTTGGCAGTCACACTTGGGGGCTCCTTGCCCAAGTGCATGTATGCCAGCTTCATTCCAGTATGCTCTCAAACCTTGACCTCCCTTCCATCTTAGATGTGGCCATCTGGCAGCCTCTTAAATCAGTGTGGCCAGAATTAGGCCTTAGAAGTCAGCCTGGTACTCTCCATGCCACCCCAAAAGGGCTTAAGCTGTCCTTTTGATAAATCGATCCCAGGATCCCCAGGGTTGGTGAGCAAAATAAGGTCATACTGTAGTTACTAGCCAGAATTTGGAGTAGAATTTTACCTAGAATTCATTTTATTTCAGTGCCTGTGTGCCCTTAGTTAGGGGCCAACTTTAGAGGAGCAGGATTGGAGCTACTGAAGGTTTGTGTGCCATTTGGCAGAACTTTTGTGTGAAATGGCAAACTTGGATGATTTACTTAAACAGTGAACAAATATTGGGGATACTCACAACTCAACTGCCAAGCCATATTTACCTTTATGATCCTGTTTTCCAGTGACAGTCTGGTATTATAGAAAGAACACTTCACCCAGGGGCAGAAGACTTGGGAAATTTTTTATGTATGTGTCTTTGCCCACTACTCTTGGTCTCACTGGGATATATGCCTAATAGTAGTATTTCTAGGTCAAGTGGTACATAAATTTTACATGTTTTTAGTATAGTTCTAAACTGTTTTCCAGAATTCTTGAACCAATTTGCAATTCATCGGTCATGTACTAGTATGACTATTCTTGTATAACCCTCCAACACTTGCTGTTTTTCTTTGATTTTCATCCTTCCTTCCTTCCCTCTTTCCTTCCTTCCTTCCTTCCTTCCTTCCTTCCTTCCTTCCTTCCTTCCTTCCTTCCTTCCTTCCTTCCTTCCTTCCTTCCTTCCTTTCTTTTTCTTTCCTACTCCTCCCCTTTTCTTCTTCTTCTTCTTCTTCTTCTTCTTCTTCTTCTTCTTCTCCTTCTCCTTCTTCTTCTCCTTCTCCTTCTTCTTTTCTTTTGGGGAATTTCATGTGACTGTTAATAGTTTGCACTCCAGTTGAGAACTGCCTATTGCTGACCTTTGACCATTTAGCTTTTGGAAAATGGCTCTTATTCTTGTGCTGGATAGAATGCTGGGTGTGGAATCAGGAAGACCTGAGTTCACATCTTGCCTCAGATGCTTACTACCTCTGTGACCTTGGACAAGTCACTTAGCTGCTGTTTACCTCAATTTCCTTGTCTGCAAAGTGGGAAAAGTAATAGCACCTAGGATCAAATGAGACAGTATTTGTAAAAGCACTTATTATAGTGGCTGGCACACAGTAAGCACTATATAAATATTAGCTATTATATAGATTTGTATTAATTTTATGCATATTTTGGATAGAAGCCTTCTATTAGAGAGGTTTGCTGTGAAGATTTTTCCTAAATAGTTGTTTCCCTTTTAATTTTAATTGCAGTTATGTTTTTGCAAAAGGTTTTTACTTTTATATAATTGAAAATGACTATTTCTGATGATCACTTATATCCCTTGTTTAGGTGAGAATTTTTCCCTTATCCATATTGTGAAAGATGTTTGCTTCCTTCTCCTCTAATTTGTTAAATGATATGACCTTTTATGTTTAGGTAATATATGTATTTGGAGTTTATTGTATAAAATAAGGTAAAATATTGGTTTAAATCTAAATTTAACTTGATTACTTTCCAGTTTCCCAAGCAGTTTTTGTCAAATAGGGGGTGAACCCAATCCATTCCCTCTATCAACTTGATTATTTTTTAGCCATTACCAAAATAGTTTTTGGTAACTACTTAATAGTACGATTTGGGGTGGGTACTGGTAAGCCTCTTCAACCCCTCTCCCTGCTTTTAATTTTTTTTCTATAGATTATTGATCTTTTGCCCCTCCAACTGAATTTTGTTATTATTTTGTTTGTTTCTATAAAGTAACCCTTTGGTATTTTGATTGTTCTAGCCCTAAGTCTGTAAATTCACTTAAGTAATATAATCATTTTAAATTATACTTTCATGGTCCAACTATGTTCATCTAGTAGTAAGGATTGGGGGCCATTCTGTAGGCAAGGTAGGCCTTTAGAGCCTCCTGAGAGATACTTGACTCTCTCTATATTCTTGCCTAATTGCTCCACCTGTTGTTTCCTGTACACGAAATTCTGTTTCCCACCTCCTTGACCTTGCACAGGAAAACCTCATGCCTGAATGCTCACCCTTATCACCTCTTTCTTTTTGAATGCCTCCCTCCATTCATACTTTGGCTTAGGTGTTACCCCTTCCAGGAGGACTTTTGTGATCCTCCCCAATTGTTAGGGATTCCACCTTCACTGAAGTTACTTTGCATTTGTTGTGTGTCTCTATGTACATATATATGTAATTTATATTATATAATATACATATATATATATATATATACATATGTGTGTATAACTTTTCAATCTGCAGAAATGTTACTTGTGCCTAGCAGAAGGTAAGCACCTTGAATATAGAGATTATTTTAATTTTTATCTTTGTATTACCAGTTTCTAGCATGGTATCTGATGCATAGTAGGTGCTTAAAAATGCTTATTGAATTTATTAATTTTTTGATAATTTACATTGCTATTCCTTCCTAATTAGATGTATTTCTTTTTAAAAAGAATTAATAGTTCCTTTCTCATCTGTTGGTAGAGAACATGCTGGATTGGTGGCTTGAGTCATAGATACATAAATATGATTTACTCCTCTCCCCTTCCCTCCAAACACTCACTGAATCTGGGGTGGGAAAGGGTTCTGGACTTAAGACATACATTACAGTTTGAGAAAGGGGCATCTGGGGTGACAATGTCTATAGATTATGCTGAAACAATCTAAAAATTTTCTTCATTCAGAGTCTAGAAGTAATTTGGCAAAGATTCTTTTTCCAGAGTGGGTCTCCCTGGTGTTCCAGGGGCGGTGATTAAAGGAACCAGTGCATAATTATGGTAAGGTGACATTGCCTGCTTTGCTGAAGTGTCCTTGTGTGTTGGGGTTTGTTTTTTGTTGAAATGACAGTATGTACCTTGCTGAAATGTCACTGTATATTTGGTAGCAGCAATTTTGTTGAAGTCAAATATAACTTGGCTTAAATGTACTGCATAATAATGGTGGAGGGACACGATTCAGCTATCATTGTGCCTTGCATGGGTCTTGACATTTCTTACAGTTAAAATGTGGGCTGGAGTGAATTTGGTGATTGCAGGTGTGGGGCTCAAGCAGCTCTTGGCCCTCACTGAGGAGCTGGCTTTGGTGGGACTTATGGACTATGATGATGATGTCATTTAAAGGATGTTACACCATGATATGGACACTTTGGAGGAATTTCAGATACTCACTGGGGTATTCAGGGTGATGCTGCAGTAGTTGACTGAAACCAAGGTCATTCTTAGATACTCAAAGAGATTGGAATCACAGAGGATCCTTGGAAATTATTTAGGTTGTAAGAGGCATCCAGGTGCCTTAGTGGATAGACCAGTGGGCTTGGAATCAGGAAGAACTCAGTTCAGACCCAGTCTCAGATACTTATTAGCTGTATCATCCTGTGCAAGTCACTTAACCTCTATTGGTCTCAGTTTTCTCAACTGCAAAATGGAGATAATAATCACATCTATCTCCTAGGGAACAAGAATACGTATATGATATAATGATTCCCTAGCCTTTGTTTGAAGGTCTCTAATGAAGGAGAACACGCTATTTTTGAGGCAGTCCATTAATTCCACTTCTGGATAGTTTTGAAAATTAGGAACTTTTTCTTTACATCAAGTTGAGAATGCTTTTTTTCAGCTCCTTTCTCTCTCTCCCCATTGCTCCTAGCTCTACCCACTGGAAGAGGCCAAGGAGCAACAAAAAATTGTCGAAGGCCTACTATTCTCCAACCCTATTCCATCCGCACTCTGCCTTCATCTGTCTTTTAACTCTTGTCTTCCTCATTACTATGTAAGCTCTTTGAGGCCAGAGACCATCTTTCCTTTTGCTTGTATTTGTATTCCTGGGAATTAGAATGAGCCTGGCACAGTAAGCATTTAAGCAATGCTTTTTGACTGACTGACTTAGAGTCTGGCATAGTATATCTAGAACTGACCTCAGAATACATATTGTCTATGTGCCCCTGTGCAAGATTTAACCTCCAAATGACCGAGGTAAGTCTCTAAGTTTGTTTTGGTGGTGTTTTTGTTTGTCGTTTGTTTTCAAAGAGGACCAGTGACATCATGGGTGATGTCTTAACTCACATGTAAATTGGATTTAAGTGAGGCAGAGTTGCACAAGGTTGTCAGCTTCACTCTGTCTTACAGAGTCATTGAAGTGAAACAGCAAGACAAGAGTCAAGATGACTAGCAATGGCCCAGGATATAGTAGACAACCTTGGCATCTTCAATGTTTGACCAAACTTTAAAAGCTCCACAGCCACCTTCATGAACACTGCGACAAATTATTCTCACCCACCCATTCATCCAAGAGAAAGTTTTCACATGCTTGGGGTAAACATCTCCCTAACTCACCAATAGGTTTGAGGCTGGTCAGTTATCCTTAACCTCGTTTAGCCCACCTGCTGAGATGGTTTTACTAGAGTGTGGCCACTTCCCATGCTAGAGCTTCTTGGAGCCACAGGTGAGAGTTGGGTGCCAGGTGACACCTAAAGTGGATGAGCAGCTTGGTAAGCCCTCACACTAGCCCTCTATACACTTGTAGGTTTATTTGGGGTCTGCTTTGGTAAGGGTTCCCTAACCAGAAGGTCCCCCACATCAATGAAATCACTGTCTGGCCCACCGTGTAAGACACTCTGCTCAGTGATGGAGATACAAAGACAACGTTATATTCTACTTGGGAGGACAGAATGTGCACATATGAATGAAGTCCCTAAATATCACTCCAAATTCCTTCAAATGATTCTCCTATTGTGCCACCCTGGTAGTCTGGAGAAAGAATCCCATATTTAACCAGGTTTCAAATCTTGACTACTGCTATTTACTATTTTTGGGAAGTTGGGCAAAAGCTTAACCTCTCTAGGCCTTCGTTCCTCATCTCCAAAATGAAGGATTTGAATTATATGGCTTTTAAGGTCCCTTCCACCTCTAAATCTAGGATTTCTATGAACTGTCCTCCTCTGGCTGCTCTCCTACAATCCATTGATCTTTCTATATCTCCTTCACTTGGTAATATGAAAGTGAAGGACATTCCCTCTAAGATAACATTGACAATCCCTTTTGGGAAACAGCAGTTTTTCCCCAACCTGACAAGTCCTCACAGTGTCAGAGTTCTTGTCATTAATCCTTGTCGGTGAAGTCAATAACATCCACGTATACAGGTCTCCTTTGTTTCAGGCTAATGTAGATAAATGAGTTTCCCATCCATCTATTGACTCTCTCCTTGCACCTCTGTACCTCAGCATTTTAGGTGTTTGATTAACATATGATCAAGACTTTAAAAGAAATCAAAGAAATCAGGACAAGGATCCATCTTTTCTTCTCCCTAAATTCCTAGCAAAATAGCATTCTTCTTGGAGGCAGATGATCTGCATTTCAATCCTGGTCTGCTAACTAGTTGTGCTATTCTCTTAAAATAGCCAAGCCTTAACCTCTTCATCCAAATGAGAATAAACGGTGATAATTAATTCCTTCCACTTAATTCTATAATTGGTGGGGGTGAAATGGTTTGTGGGGGCTGTCTTTGGAGTATGTGCGCTTGATTCCCATCTGGTTCTAAGCCAAATGACCCATGTGAAAGCTCGGGGTTAGCCTTCTTCTGGCCAAGATGGCTTGAGGGTTTGCAATGAGAGATGTGAATACTTCTCTAATTGGCTGAAGCCAAAAGTACTAATGACTTAGGGGTGGCTTAGCCAAACCTCAGTGGATATACAAAAGGGACAGCATGCCTCCTGATTTCTTCCTTTTCTTTGCTGCTTCTCATAAAAGAAGACTACTTTGCACTGCTAATCTAAGAGCTAGTGGGAGAAGGGCAGCAAGGACCCTGTCTCCCTCCTGGATGTGATCACAAGGCTGCCTCTTTTTCTTTCTTTCTTTTCTTTCTTTCTTTCTTTCTTTCTTTCTTTCTTTCTTTCTTTCTTTCTTTCTTTCTTTCTTTCTTTCTTTCTTTCTTTCTTTCTTTCTTTGTCTTATCTTTCTGTCTTTCTTTCTTTCTTTCCTTCCTTCCTTTCTTCCTTCCCTTCCTCCTTCCTTCCTTCCTTCCTTCCTTGCTTTCTTCCTTCCTTCCTTCCTTCCATCCTTTTTCCTTGTTCTTCCTTTCTTCCTTTCCTTTCCTTTCTTCATTCCTTCATTTCCTTCCTTCCTTCCTTCTTCCTTCCTTCCCTTCCTTCCTTCCTTCCTTCCTTCCTTTCTTTCTTTCTTTCTTTCTTTCTTTCTTTCTTTCTTTCTTTCTTTCTCTCTCTCTTCCTTCCTTCCTCTCTCTCTCTTTCTTTCTCTCTCTCTCTTCCTTTCTCAAGCTTAGTTGAATAAGTATACTGAGATCAAATTAGATAATATTTATAAAGCACTTAACACAGTGTCTGGCACGTAGTTGATGCTATAGAAATACTATTATTATTGTTAAGTGTCTTCGTGACTTGTTGAATTCTGAAGAACCAGGAATCTGTCTCACCAGTGGTCTCACTAGGGGTCAGAGTTGAACGATGGCAGTATCTCTAGTGGAACAACAATGGCCAATGGCAGTGGAAATGCTTGCGCAAGGAGAAGAGGGACACATTGATGACGAATGGTCACAGCCTGATAGTCAACAAACTTCCTCTCAAATTTCGAAATGAATAAAGCTTTGGACCTGAGACCTGAATCAAATCCAGCCTCAGACACTTACTAGCTGTGTGACCTTGGGCAAGTCACTTACCTCAGTTTGCTTCAGTTTCCTCATCTACAAAATGGAGATCATACTAGCATCTACCTCCCAGGGTTGTTGTGAGGATCAAATGAAATAATATTTGTAAAGCGCTTTGCAAACCTTAAAGTGCTATCTGTATGATAACTATTGTTATTGTTATTTGAAGAGAAATTAGAAAGTTTAACCAAATTCTTGAAAGTCCATAAGGTAAATAAATGGATATGACTAGAAGGGAAACATCTGTAGTGATGAGCAGAGTACCATGTTGAGCAAGGATCATTCATCTAGACCTTAATATAGGTTCATTGAACGAAGGAGGTGATGGTATTCTACTTTGGTCAGACCATATCTAGAATATTGCACTCACTTCTGGGATCGACATTTCAGGCAGCCTTATGGATAACTTGGGCCCTTCCAGAAGAGAATGACAAGGATGATGAAGTCACTGGAGACCATGTAGTGGAGGCAGCTATTTACATAAAATAGGGAGGATATAAGCTTCCTAAAGGTAAGAACCACATTTTAATCTTTCTTTGTATCCCTGTCATTTAGCATAGTGCCGGTCACATAGTAAACACTTAATAAGTATTTGTCAACTGATTGACTGAGAAGGGATTTGGGGCTGGAGAAACAATGAGGCATCTTCAAGTTTCTGAAGGATCATGTGGAAATGAGTGTAGACATACCTCTGGGGCCCCGAAGGTCAAACTAGGAACAATGAACAGGATTTACAAGGAGATAATTTTAAAATTTACATAAGAAAAATCTTGCTAATAATGAGAGCTCTCCAAAAGAAGAATGACATACATATATATATATAATATGAATACATATACATACATACATACATATGTGTACACATATGTGTGTATATGTGTATATCTATATAAACAGTGGGATTTTTCTTTATTTGGATGACCTCTTGTTGGGTACATTGTAGACAGGTACTGGTTGGCTTAAATGGTCACTGTGGGCCCTTCTAAGGCTGAGACTCCATGATTTTCTGAAGATGAAAATCTGAAGATTTCTGAAGAATGTAGTTTACAGAATAGTTTGTTAGAGTTAGAATCAATCTTCAAACATAGAGTCTTAGAACAGATCATGGAATAGAAAGACATTTTGACATTACCCACTTATTCATTCATTGATTTAGAGCTGGAAAGGGCCTCAGAGGTTGTCTAGTCTCCCCTCTTTTCACAGATGACAAAACTGGGGCCCAGAGAACTTAAATGATTGTCCAGAGTCACTTTCTGAGTTATTCAGATCTCATCCTCAGAGCCTGAGACATTTTTATTCTATTATGACAGCAAAAAACTAAAGTTTATCTCACAGATGGAGACACTTCGAGGAAAAAAAGGGAGTAGTGAAGTGATTGGTCTGAGCCTAGCCATCTGTCAAAGCCTTTGGTCATAGATTTGCTGATCAGGACCCTTAATAGGTCAGCTTTTGTTAATGAATGCAGTCTACCCATGACTCTGTTGCAATATGTTTTGCTGCCTGGAAGTTAGTATCAGTAGGAATGGGAAATGAAATGAAACTGAAAACTTATTTTCTCTTTCTAGAGGGATGTATTCCTATCTGTCCTACTCCCCATAGGTTCTTGGGCTCTCTGGCAGTTCTTTGCATAGAAAAGATGTTTAATAAATGTATTTTGAATGACAGTACCTTCTGGTTTTTTGTTTTTAAAGACAGGGTTGAATTGTGAGTTCTTTCTAGTAGCTAGAATTTATATAGTCCTTTAAGATTTGCAAAGCACTTTACAAATATTATCTCACCACAATCTTGGGAGATAGTTGCTATTATTACCTCCACTTTATGGATGAGGAAACTGAGGTAGGTAGGGTTTAAGTGACTCACCCAGGTTCACACAGCCAGTTGGTATCAGAAGCTAGATTTGAACTTGGGTCTTCTTGACTACAGGCCTAGTGAACTCTCTACTGAACCATTTAGCTGCCCAATTTTTGGGATGTACTTCCCAAAGTACACTGGAGGGGGCATCATTGGGTACCGAATACAGTTGGCAACCCTTCCTTGTACTACTAGAAGGTTGTTTTGAATTGCTGTGGACAAAAGAAAAACACTTCCTACCCTATTGGTTAACTTTTTGGTAATGAACGTCTCTTCATTTAGGTAGCCTGTTCCTTGGATAAAGGCAATTTGTCATTGGGCTTATAAGTAAACACTTTGTCTTCCCAGGGATAATACAGAATATTAAATGGACCAGATCTGTGATTCATCAGTAGAGGGAACCCCCTGGTGGAGAAGCTTCATCTGGGGTACAGTTGATAGAGCACTAGATCAGGGCCTACAGTCAGGAAGATCTGAGTTCAGATCTCAGACACTTGTTAGCTCTCTGGGCCAATTCCTTAACTTTTTTTTAAAATTTAATTTGTTTTATTCTGAACTTAAGAAATAAAACAAGCATTTCTATAACAGTAGAATAGAAAAAAAGATGATTGTACATGAAACTATAAATCCATTATGTACAACTTGCTATTTCATTTAAGTATACAATAGTTATCATCACTTTTTCCCCTTTTTTCTGCCCTCTCCCCCACTTGAAAGACAGCTACCATTAGACACAATGTATGTATACACGTATACACACACACACACACACACATATAAAACCATTCTATACACACTTCTATTTATCAGTTCTTTCTCTGGATACAGATAGCATCTTCCTTCATAGGTCCTTTGTAGGTAATTTGAGTTTTATAATAGTCAAAATGACTTAGTCACTCAAAGTCATTCTTAAAACAATATTGCTGTTACTGTATACAACCGTCTCTTGGTTCTGCTCATTTTGCTCTTCATTATTTCATGCAAGTCTATCCATGCTTTCTAACATCATTGAGCTAATCATTTCTTATAGCACAGTTGTATTCCATCACAATCGTACACCACAACTTGCTTAGCCATTCTCCAATTGAGAGGCATCCCCACAGTTTCCAGTTCTTTGCCACCACAAAGAGAGCCGATAGAACTTTTGTCTGCTTCATTTTCCTCATGGCTAAAGTGGGTGGCAACTACTTCCTAGAGTTGTGAGGATAAAATGAGGTATAGCACTTCATGAATTTGAAAGTGCTGTATAAATGCTCTTATTATTTATTAATTATCCAATGTAGGTTGTAACCTTCTTCGAAACTTTGAGTTTTAGAGAGTTAAGAGTATTGAGAAGTTAAATGATTTGCCATATATATATATGTATATATATATATATACACATACACACACACACACACATACACACACACACACACACACACACACACACATATATATATATATATATATATATATATATATATATATAAATATATCACAGGTGGGACTTGAACCCATGTTTTCTTGGTTCTGAGGCCAGCTTTTTATCCATTATGTCTCACTGTCTCTTTAAATAGGCACTTAACAATTAATTTTTGAATGTTGAATAATGCATTTTACTAGTCTTGGCCTCTGTGAACCTAGGGTTAGCTCTGTGTCTCTAAGAGGCATTGGAGGAAGACTTCAGTCCAAGCATGTTTTCCTATTGGGATCATTCCCATCATCATTGAGATAGTGTTTTTATTGGTTGTGAATTGTTTGTTTTATTTTCTTATGAACCGTGGATTCTCAAAGCTTTGCCCCTTTAAGAAGTAGAAGGGAGCTAGGCCAGCATGTGCCAAGACGCAGTAGTAGTAAGACACAGTCAGAAGGACACTACATGAGGATTTGTATGAAACATGGCAAATTATCATTCAGTTGTGACTTGTTGAGTTGTTCTCATTCTAGTTCCCTGTTTTGAGTATCTGATCTCCAGGGTTCTCTCTCTGTCTCTGTCTCTGCTTCTGTGTCTCTGTCTCTGTCTCTGTGTCTCTCTGTCTCTTTATCTGTCTCTCTTTCTTTCTTCCTGTCTGTCTCTGTCTCTATCTCTGTCTCTCTCTCATTTGACCTTAAGCTCAGATTCTAACCACTGCATGGCTTCTCTCTGCTCTTGCTCCATACCCCCTCTGCATGTATAATGACCTCCTATATTCTGGCATCTTACCTAGCCAATGCTAGCTGGCCAAATGAGATGTATCTTTATTAGCTGTGTTACACAGTATCACCCTATCTATACTTAGCTGAAGCAGTGTAAATTTGGTAGCAATTTAATTATTTGAAGCAAGGGGATAAGCTGCAGGAAATTTTTCTGCATCCAGCTCTCCAAGTTTATCATTCATTCAGTGAACATTTAAGTGCTAGGCATGGTACTAAGCACTAAGGTTACAAAAGGAGACAAAAGACAGTTGCTGCCCTTAAGGAGCTCACAATCTAATGGAGGAGACAACAAGCAAACAAATATGTACAAACAAGCCATGTACAAGACAAATAGGAAATAATTAAAAGAAAAAGGGAGCTAGAATTGTGAGGGACTGGGGAAGGCTTCCTATAGAAGATGGGATTTTAGCTGGGACTTGAAAGAAGCCAGAGAAGGCCATAGACAGAGATGAAGAGAGGGACTAGAAGCAGGAGGATTATAGGCAATTTAATCAAAAAGTGATAGATCTAGAGATGGAAGGGACCTCAGAGGCTACCTGGTCCAATTGCCTTTTTAAAAATTGATTCTTTTTTTTCCTGAGGGGGAAGGCAAGGCAATTGGGGTTAAGTGACTTGCCCAAGGTCACACAGCTAGTAAGTCAAGCGTCTGAGGTGGGATTTGAATTCAGGTCCTCCTGACTCAAGGGCCGGTGCTCTACTCACTGCACCACCTAGCTGCCCCTGGATGGAAGGGACCTCAGAGGCTACCTGGTCCCATCGTCTTTTACAGATAAGGGAACTAAGGCCTAGGGAGAATTAATGACTTGCCCAGTCAAATAAATTGTAAGCATTAGGCATAGGATTAGAATTCAGGCCCAATGATTATAGAGCGGTGCTTTCCCCACTTTATTATCCTACTTCCCTTAAACTATTGGTCTTTTCCATGAGATAATCTCAGGTTTACTATGAATTGTTCTACTATTAAAGACTACTGAGTCAGTTGAAACAAGTAGCATTTTATTTTTACTAGTTTGATGTTACTGTGTGGGACCAAACCCATTTGAATTATTTGGTTAAATTAATCATTATAAAGCCATCTGAATTAATTATCATAGAACCATTGAACACTAGAACTGGAAGAGACGTTAGAGCGTAGAACTTGGAAACACAGAGCTTGGAAGAGCAGAGCTGGAAGGAACCTCAGAATGTGGAGTGTTAGAACACAGAATATAGAATGTTAGAGCTAGAAGGGATCTTAGAACATGGAATGCCAGTGACAGAAAGGGGACTGGAAATTGTGTTGGCCAACCTCCTAGTTTTATAGATTAGAAAACTGTACTCCATAGTTCCATTCCACAAACAATACAACACCATTTGTCAGTTGTTATATTTGTTTAGGAATATCCGAAAATATCTACCCTTTAAATGGTGTCTGAACTGCAAAGCCACAGGGTATTCAAGCCTGCATCTGCCTTTACCCCCTAGTCCCAAGAAATTGGTATTCTCACAGTTTATTTCAGAAGCTCCAAGGGAGTCAGATTATACAGTACCATAAATGTATTTTACTTTTGCTTTGATAGAATATGTAGCAATATTTCAAGCAGAGAGTTTTATTTTATTTTTTTTAAATTCAAGGACATCTTGAATTATTTTTGGAGACTGGCTAGCTCAGTAGGCTGTAGTCAACAAATGACTGCTGACACTTAAGCGATTTATTTTTGTATATTTGGCTGGGTTCTGTGTCTTTCCTTTTACTTCAGATAGAGTGGATTTATTTTCAAGTTAAGGCTAGAATTTATGTTCTGGTTCTATAGTCTGGACAAAGAAGTGCATGAAATGGTAGTTGATAAGCATAAATCCTAGGCCAACTTGACAGTAATTATTTCTGTCATTCTTTTCAATTTCTTTCATGTAGGAAGTTTAATCAATAGAAACCTACTTGGTCTGCATGTCGATATGCCTTTAAGGATGTGGCTACATGAGATGACAGTACTGGACTGGGACTCATTAGCTGAATGACTCTGGGGAAGTACTTTAATCCCTTTGGGTTTCTTCATCTCTAAAATGAGGGGATTGGATTGGATGACCTTTGAGATCCTTTTAGAGTTAAGATTTTATGTTCTATTTTCTGACATTCTATATTTCAAGGTCCTTTCTCATTCTTATATTCTATGCTTTAAGACTCCTTCTAGCTCTAACATTCTGTGGGTCCCTCAATCTAAATGTTTTGAGCCATTAACTCGTAGTTCTGATTTTACATGTTCACCTGGATTTCTGGGGCTGTTTCTGCCAATTTCTAGACTCATCCTCAAGAATGTTAGGATTTCAATCCATGTCTAAATGGCTTCAGGTATGAACCAGATCAAATGGGAACTTTTGGATTTGGTCATATCTGATCATCCTATTTAAAAAAAACCCCAAAACTTTAGGATTCTCCCCTGAGCACTCATCTTCTTGAAGGTCAAAGGGAAAGAGGAATTGAAGGGAGCCATGACCTGTTTCTGTTTCTTATTACATATAATTCAGGGGTTCTTAACATGGAGTTCATGAATATGGTTCATTTTAAAATATTTTAATAACTTACTTCAGTATAACAGTTTCCCTTTGTGATCATATGAATTTGATTTTAAACATTTGAAAACATGATTGTGAGAAGGGGTTTATAGGCTTCAGCAGACTACCAGAGAGGTCCATGATGCAAACAAGATAAAGAACCTTTGATGTAGTGTCTGATTCTCACTAGGCCTGCCTTTCTTTCTTTTTAGACCTTGGGTCCTTGTAGCAGCACTTGGTTCTGCTGGTGACAGTGATCACATCTTTATAATAGAGCCTGGGCAGAACAATGGAGTAAGCTAATGGAATGACAGTTTGCACAAACACAAGTCTAATTTCTGCTCAATAAATGATTGTTTCCTTCCTTCCTTCCTTCCTTCCTTCCTTCCTTCCTTCCTTCCTTCCTTCCTTCCTTCCTTCCTTCCTTCCTTCCTTCCTTCCTTCCTTCCTTCTGCCATTCATTTAATAAGCATTTAGATTATACGAGGCACTATGCTAAACTTCCCACTTTCTTCCTGTAAATCATCTAGTCAGTCAGATAAATATTTATTAATTGCTTAGTAGGTCTCAGCCACTGTGCTAAGTACCAGGGATATAAAGAGCTCTAATAGAACATTCTAATAGAGAAGACATCATACAATGGACTAAGTATGTACAAAGTATATGTATAATGTAAGTGTAAATGGAAGGCCATTCCAAGGGAAGTTGCTTGGTAGTGGTAGGGGGATAACAGGTGGAGGAGGTTGGGAAAAACCTCCTGTAGAAGGTAGGATTTGAGGTGAGTCTTGAAAGAAGCCAAAGAAATTGGGAGGCAGAGGTGAGGAGGGCTAGCATCCTGGTACTGGGGCTAGCCAATGGAGAAGCAGATGGGAGCTGGAGTTTCCTGTTTGAGGAGCAGCATGTAGGCCAATATGGCTATATCAAAGAGTGTGTAGAAGGTTGGAAAACACATGAAGACTGGACAAGGTGGGGCCAAGTTGTGAAAGACTTGAAATGCCAAACTGAGGATTTTATATATGATCCTAGAGGTATTAAGGAACCACTGAGTTTACCATGTAGGGAAGGGTGACATGGTTAGATGAGTTTTAAAAGCCAACTTCTCTGTTTTTTAATAATAGCATTTTCCCTTTCTTTCTTCTTTTACCATTGTCAAACACCTTATCTCTATGTCATTTGTATTCTGCTCTCATTTATATATATTTTTTTCTGTGAATAAGGCACAGAACAGAATTCTGTGGACAAGACCCAGTGGATTGTCCACATTGGGAATAATATTGCATGTCTGTGTGATTGCCTGGCTCACCTCTCTTCTAGGGAATTTTACTCTCATTTCTTATGATGGTGCTGTACCTAGAAACCCTGGGAAATCTCCCCTCTCAACAAAAGCCTGGGGATATTAGATGATTTTGATTTTTCTTGCATAGAGATAGAAACAGCTGCACCAAACTGACACTCTCACAAACCCCAAATGTGTTGGAACAATGGAGAAAGTTTTTCCAGAACCGTTATGAGTACAAAACTTTTAATGAATCCAGGAGAGTTGTTTACCAAGTTAAGACTCTTTCAGATGTCAGGAAATAGATACCTAGATGTCAGTTCATAAAATACAATACTGATATGATAACAGAAAGAAGAGAGGCCTGGAATCCCTACATGATAACAGATAATGAAGGAAGTCAAAGATAAGTTGGAAAAAACACTGTTAACCAAGAGGGATAGCAATTGTTTTCTGTTAAATCAAATATTTATGAGAATGGGATTTGATTACATGTGGTTTAGCAATTCAAGGGAGAGATAATTTTCAGGAGATGCCTGAAGTGTTAGAGCAATTCAGATAACTGCTCCTTGTATGAAAATAATTAATCACAAGAAGCTTGGCATGAAAATTATGATGGAAATAGAAGATAGGTAGAACCTCTTATAACTTGGAATTTAAATAGTGACATATGTATCTGAGAGGCAGCATGAAAGGCAGCATTCAGTAGCATGAATGCTAGATTTTCATCAGAGAACTTGAGTTTGAATTCCCACAGTACCATCACATACCCTTGGGCAAGTCACTTTTGTCTCAGGGCCTCTGTTTCCTCATATATAAAATTAGAGGGTTGGACTAGATGACCTCTAAGGCCCCGACCAGCTCAGGATTTATTATTCTATGACATGTTGAAATCATTCTGTATGATTTTGGACAAACTCCTTAAGTGGTCTGAGCTTCATTTCCTCGTCTATGGAATGAGAACAAAAATAGCTCTTGTCTCCCTAAAGAAGATTGGGTGAGACAATTTAGAGCATAAAATGAGACACTGAAAACATAGCACTTTGTTTATAGGTAAAGTGATATTTTGCCAATGTGAAAACAGCAGATCAATGATCTATAACTTAATAGACAAGTCTTAAGGAGTTGCCTGAGGTTCAGAGAGCCTCTGAATCTGTTACTTTAGCCCTTGTCTTTCTCCCAAACTTCAACTGCATTGCATCTTCAACTGCCACCTTGAATCAGATATCCTGTAGACATCCTAAACTCAACATATCCCAAATTGAACGCATTATCTTTCCTCCCAAACCTTGTCCTCTTCCTAACTTCTCTATTACTGTCAGGGGCACCATTTGTTAGGGGCTTTCTGAATGCCAAGATCTGTGCCTTATAGGTTCCAGACATACACATACAAAAGCAAAGACAGTCCCTGCCCTGTTTCCCCAAATAACAAACGCAGGTGAGTGGTAGCCAGGGAGGGGCATTTGGTTTGAAAATTTATCAGGATGATGAGTGGGACCATTTTGACACTCATCATGCAGAAACTGTGGCAGGATTGATCTGATTATGGTTCATAGTTCTAGAACAGGAATTGGAGCGAGGAAGGAAGAGGAAAGGAGGTTATGGAGGACAAAACCAGAGAGGAAGAAATGAAATGAAGCATAGCTGGGGCTTCCCTGGAATAGGAAAATAAGATAATCATCCACAATGATCCACTACAGGAAAGTTGTTTATTCCCTTTGGTGGGAAAGTAGATTTTAGCAAGACCTCATTTAATCTCTCTGCCACATGATGGTCTTCAACTATTTAAGGGCAGCGATCATACCCCCTCCAAGTCTTCTTTTCCAGACTTCCTGTCCTCCTTCCCTTCAATTATGTTTTTTAACCATCCTTGTTATAATAATAGCTAGCATTTGTATAGTACTTTAAGGTTTATGAAGCACTTTGCAAATATTTTCTCGTCTGATCCTCACAACAAACCTGCTAAGTAGGTGCTATTATCTCCACTTTGTAGGTGAAGAAACTGAGGCAAACAGAGGTTAAGTGGCTTGTTCAGGGTCACACAGCTAATAATAGTCTGAGGCTGCATTTCCTTACTGGAAATCCTTACTCCAGGGCCAGTGCTCTATCCATTGTGCCTTCTTGTCCCCTTCTGGATGTTCTCTAGTTTGTTTAAAGTTCCAAACAACATACTCTAAAATGGACTTTTGGAACACTATTCACTTACAAGAATTGCAATAATCAAACTAAAATAATATTTGTGACGATAATATCTTGATATTTCTAGTCTAATTGGTTCACTCTTCTTAGGGATAGTTACCCAGCACCCTACTTTGTATATTTGGGGTCAGTTATCACCAGCTCCTACCTTTCCTTCCACCTCTCTTCATATAGGTAAGTCCTACTTAGAGAGGGAGTGTAGTGCAGTAGAAAGTGCACTTGGTTTGGTGTTAGAAGACTGGGGTTCGAACCCTAGCTCTTCTACTTAATAATTGTTCACATTTATAGAGTGTTTTAAAGTCTATAAAGTATTTTATTTTTTAACTAATTATTTTATTTTTAGTTTACAACACTCAGTTCCACAAGTTTTTGAGTTCCAAATTTTCTCCCCCTCCTTCTCCTCCTCCCTGCCCCTAAGATGGTATGTAATCCGATATACGTTCTACATATACCTTTGCATTAAACTTACTTACACAATAGTCAAGTTGTAAGGAAGAATTATAACCAATGGAATGAATTGTGAGAAAGAAGAAACAAAAACAAAAAAGAAGGAAAAAAGAGAACAAATAGTTTGTCTCAATCTGCATTCAGACTCCATAATTCTTTCTCTGGAAATGGATAGCATTTTCCATTATGAGTCTCTTGGAGCTGTCTTAGAACCCTGTATTGCTGAGAAGAGCCAAGTCTATCAAAGTTAGTCATCCACAGATACCGTGTGTCTGTAATCATGTATAACGTTCTCCTGGTTCTGCTTCCCTCACTCAGCATCAGATCATATATGTCTTTCCAGGTTTTTCTGAAGTCTGCCTGCTCATCATTTCTTATAGCACAATAGTATTCCATCACCTTCGTATACCACAACTTGTTCAGCCGTTCCCCAATTGATGAGCATATCCCTTCAATTTCTAGTTCTTGGTCACCACAAAGAGATCTGCTATAAATATTTTTGTACATCTGGGTCCTTTCCCCATTTTTTATGGTCTCTTTGGGACCCAGCCCTATGTAAAGTATTTTACATATGCTATCTTGTTTGATTTTTACAACAACTCTGATATGTAGGTACCACTATTATCCCCATTTTACAAATGTGGAAACTGGAACTCAGAGATATTAAGTGGTCTGCATATGGCCATGTAGCTGGTATGTGTCTGAGGTCAGATTCAAATCCAGTTTGTTCTATTCACCAAGTGTGTGATCAGTCAAATCACTTAACCTCTCTGCACCTCAGCTTCCTTATCGGTGAAATAATGGGGTTAGATTGGATGATTTCTAAGGTCCTCTATGGGCAGCGAGGTGGCACAGTGCATAGAGTGCTGGGCCTGGAATCATGAAGACCTGAGTTCAAACCCAGATTTAGAAACTTACCAGCTGTGTGACCCTGGGCAAGTCACTTAACCCCATTTGCCTCAGTTCCTTATGTGAAAAATAAGCTGGAGAAGGAAATGACAAACCACTTGAGTGTCTTTGCCAAGAAAACCCCAAATGCTGTCATGAGTCAGACATGTCATGACTGGGTCCAGCAATGAAGAGATGGCTTCCACCCACCCCGATGGCCAACCTCCAAATGATGACCCTTTTTGAATCTCCCTAGGTTGACATAAACTGGAAGAATCCAAGGAGGTAGTGGAGTAGGACTTTAGTGAAGGAATAATACCTTCGTGACTATTGCGAGGAAAGCACTTTGCAAACCTTCAAACATTATATGCATGTGATTTATTGCTACTCTTCAACACTTTCCCTCTGAACACTCTACAATCTGGTCACACAGGCTTTCTTGCTATTCCTCTTATGTGGTACCCCATTTCTTGTAAAGTGCTTTGCAAGCCTTAAATTGCTATATAAATGTTAGTTATCATCGTTATTGTTGTCATTAACCCAGCTCCATGCCTGGAATCTTCTCCCTCCCTTCTCCTCTCTGTTTCCCTGGCTTCCTTCAAGACTCAGCTTAAACCCCATCATCTGCCCTCATGAAGCTTACCATAGAGTAGCAGAACGTGATATATTCAAAGTTAACTAAAACATAAAATGTTACATGCTAAGTGCACTAGAGAGGTTTAGAACTAAATGCCATGTTGGTTCCAAAAGGGAAACATCATTAACTTTGGGGAGGAAAAAGAGAACAATTAATCACCTGTGCTCCTCCTTGCCTTTTAAAGGGACAAGGATTTGGAGTCCAAGTAGCTATGTATTGAGATGGTTCTGCTCTCTTGGATTCCGGGATTGATTTTTTACCAATTGTATGACCTAGGATGTTAACCACTCTGAGCCTCATTTTCTTCATGTCAGAAAGGGATATTAATATTTCACAACTCCTCCTGTTCCTCTTGTTTGGGTTCTTTGGACTGTGGGCAATGTAAATGTTCTGTAAGGGTTACAAACTGATATAAATGGAAGCTATGATGATAATGATGGTTTCCAAAGTATTCAGACTCTAGATGGATGATCTGATGATGAAGATGAGGAAGAGGAAGCAGCAGCAGCAGTGTAATACTCCGGAAAGAGTGACTGGATTAGGTGGCAGAGGACCTTGCTTTGACTCCTAACTCACTACCTGTGTGACCTTAGAGGCAGCTAGGTAGATTGCTGGGCCTGGAGTCAGGAAGACATGAGTTCAAATCTGACCTCAGATACATATTACCTGTGTGACCCTGGGCAAGTCGTTTAACCTCTGTCTGCCTCTGTTTCCTCAACTGTAAAATGGGATCGTTATGATCTTTACTTTACTTTACTCACTGGGTCGTTGTGAGAATTAAAAGAGATAATATCCATAAAGCCCTTAGCACAGTGCCTGGCATATAGTAGGTACTTAATAATGCTTCTTCTCTTCCCTTTCTCCTGCTTAGGCAAGTTACTTCAGTTTCTTCTTCTGTAAAATAGGTGGGTTGGGTCAGATGACCTCTAAATCTCTTTCTAGCTTCATATCTATGATATATTGAAAAAGATGAAAATGATGATGATAGTTACAGCTGGTCTAGCAAGGAGAAGTAGCCAAGATATTGTTGCTTGGATACTGATACGACTTCTGAAATGTTTCCTTTGTACATTTTAATGATTGTTAGAAAAAGGACAGGCTTCTGTTGCCAACAGCAAACAGAACTGACGTGATTATCTGTTTCTGTCTGGTCCCCAACACATTTCAACTAAATTAAAGTAGATTTTTTTTTTGCTTTTTACTTTCGGTATGAACACTTGGTCTTTAAGGTAGATTTTCTATTGGGCATGTTTCCTTTCCTCTGGTTCTATGAATGGGCCACATGGACAACCTTGAAAATCTTCCCTCAAGTGAAAAAAATAGAAAAGAAATGGTCACATTTGCTTTAGCAAGGAAGCAATTAACTCTTCAGCAGTGTGGAAAACAGCTTTTGAGCTGCATTTATCGATGCATGGATTTCACTGCTGTGTGTGATACTTGAAGACAAATGGCTGTGTCTGTAATTAAGACTGCTGAGGAATTGGCAAGTTTGATATGATGATGAAGAACCCATGGAAAGGGCAAGTGAGTTAGATTGGTCAGGATGATACAGTCTGTGTGACCTTGGTGCCCCATTCCTGCTCATTGATTTACCAATTAAATATAACTTTCCATTCAATCAGTTAGAATATGCTCTAAGTTATCGAGCAGAGCTAGCAGGAAAGAGCAAATGAGACAATGGGTAAGCACAACGACGCTCTCACATTTTATTAAGTTGATTTGCGTGATGAAGAAGGGGATGTTAATTTATTTTTCTCTTTGTTCTGGCATAGAGGCAGCTTGCTGTATTGGTTAGAGCATTTGACTTGCAGGTAGAAGTACTGGGGTTCAAGTTCTACCTTCCACTTACCAGCTGCATGACCCTTCACCTCATTGAAGCCCCTCTTTATACAGTCATTATAGGAGCTTCATGTAGATCTAAGGCAATTGATCTCAAATCCCTTTTTGATTTTCCCTCCCATTTGTGGTCTAATTTTTTGTAGCAAATGATTGCTTGGAAGGCAGCAAAACCAGCTTAACTGTCTAGAGACAAAACTCCTTATTAAAATACAGATAGTAAGTATATATATATATATATATATATATATATATATATATATATACACACACACACATATATATGTATGTGTGTATGTATGTATGTATACACACATATACTTATATGTATCAGGAAATTCTAGTTGGCCAGGTTGTTTTGAAGCAAGGGAAAGTGAAGAGGGGATAACTTCACCATGTTCCACAGTGTAGGAAACAGACATATATAAAAAACAACAAATTTTTATAAAGGCAGGCCACTATTTAAGTGAGCCAGACAAGGATCCATCTGCTCATGCTTATTTTCAGTTCAAGGTAGTACTGCTATGTCTGCCCTGTCTTTTTCTCCCCTTCAGGGATAACTAGATTTTTCCTGCTCCTTCTCATGAACCTCCAGTCCCTTCTTCTAGATGGAAAAACTACACTTCCTAATAGTGAACTTGCTAATAAATGGTTACTACACAATAGTGTATTGAATCTAGCTCAAACTGACCCATGAGAGTTTGTTAAAATATCTGTGTGAGTATATACACCTCAGAAATTGGCAAATGCTCCTTTTTCATTGGCTACAGGGTCATGACCTCTTCTGAGGACTCAGAGAAATTCTTCAATGGGTGGGCTTGAAGCAGACTGCAGTAATTTCCTCTATCTATATCAAGGCTTGAATTACTGTTTCATTGATTATACAAACTTGAGAAAGTGATGGAAAATGTTAATGTATATTAAACTTAAAAGTATATTGTGAATATTTTTTGGGGGGAGAGCTAGTTGTTAAACACTTACTCAGAACTTCTATATTCCCGTGACTTTTATGCTAGGTCAGAGACAGGTTATTGAGTATTTGTGTATTTTTTTTCCTACTTAGACTGCTTGAGAAAGTCATAGATCTCTCATTTATTGAAGCTCTAATCACACCTAAACATCACCTGCTAACCCCCCTCTCCAACTTCAGCCAGAAACAGGACTGCAAGTCAGCATGTAGGATTTCCTGGGGTTGGGGATACTGATGCATAGGATCATGGGATTTGAGTGAGAATGGATCTTTAATATCATCCGGTTTAGCTCCATGGTTTCACATATGAGGAAAATGAAGTCTAGAGAAGTTAAGTAACTTACTCATTGACATACGTGTTTTTAGGAAGTAGTAGAACCAAGATACAAACTTAGGGGTTCTGATTTAAAATCCAGCGCTCTTTCTAGTAACTGTACTGTGTTCCAGGAGAGGCATTAAAGATTGGTACTTGTATACATGGATAGAGCAGGGAAGCTCATGGTGCCCTGAGAAATTCTGTTCTTGTAATTTTCAGTGTACACTGGATACAACCTTGTCATTTTATTATTAACGTTTGTCTCCTGTTTCTGCATTTAGGTACTAGCGTCCTCAAGAGAAGAGGGATCCTTGGTGAGGTCCTATTGGTCAGCGTCTGTGGTTGGAAAGAGGGAGATAAGGAAATAGTCCATACCCTTCAGGTTATCCGGAAGGAGTGATATGGTCACTGAAGAGGACTGACCCTAAACTATCATGAGCAGATTCGTACTGGAGAATGTAGGTCTGAGGCCCCACTTAAGGACCATGGATAGTGACTTTAAAGGAGTTCTTGAAATCTTTTGGGCCATTAGAGTAAATGTGTCAACTCCCTACTATTTTACACTCATTTGTATATGTATATGTATATATATATATATGTATATATATATATATACACATATGTATATATATATATACATATGTATATATATATATATACATATTATATATATATTCTCAGATAGTTTGATTATATTTTTTCTAATACATAGATCTTGATGATACCTATAAATCTTCATTTTTTTATAGTATTTAAGATAAGTTTTTATTGATGACAGGTTAAGTTATAACTATTTTTTTTTAGTTTACCCAGCCTAATATAGTCTATAGTACAACTATGGCTTTTATCTAGTTCATAGTCTAGTGGAAAGAGCCCTATACTTATAATCAGGAGACACCTGGGTTACAATCCAGCCCCCTACCTTTAGAAGATATGTGATTCCAGGCAAGTCATTACCTCTCTGATACTCAGTTTCCTCCAGTGTAAAGTGGGGATAAAAATCACGCCTACCTCACAGAGTCATGAAGATCAAAGGAGATAATGCATGTAAAACACTTTAAAAGCAGTCCTATAAATACAAACTATTACTACTTTATTAACAAGCACTATATAAGGCATTATTATTACTTTGCATTTTGAATAGCAAAGGCAGTACTTAAAACCTATATGATGAAATAGTCTTATTCATTAGTATAATTATTGATACACGTTAGAAAATCTAAAAGTGGTGATTAAAATGAACTCAGCTACTTGTTCTCCTGAATTTGTGATGTATACACTTCAATTTTGTCTGATTTTCTGAAATGGAAACTGCCTCTCCCCCTCTCCTATTTCATTGGCTACAGGGTCATGACCTCTTTCTGAGGACTCAGAGAAGTTCTTCAATGGGTGGGCTTGAAGCAGACTGCAGTAATTTCCTCTATCTGTTTTGTTTTGCCAATGGGGATTTGAGTAGATGATCTTCCTCCAGCACATAAGCCTTCCCACTGCTTTTTATGCAGAGCCTGGACACTCCTGTGATATATTGCCCTACAGATGCTTGAGAAGATTGCCTTGTGACTTTGCCCTCGGCTAAGTGACCTTCATAAACCTGAAGCTTCACCTTTGAGAAGGCTGCTTTAGTATTTTCTTTGGGAAAGTAATTTTCTTTCATGAATAACATGCTGTATCATTGTTTATAACAACACGAGGGACTGAAAGCTATCAAACTCAGGAGGCAAGAGCTGCTTTCAGTTTGGTATGTAATAAGGACTGATTTTATTCTCTGTAATAAGATGATGAAAAGGAAAGTTGTAAAAGCTTTTTTAACAGCTTCACTTTTCTTCTAATCATGTTCCAGAATGCACTTGATAAAAGTACATTTTTTAAATGAAAAAGGAAAATCATTTTTTAAAAGGAATTACTTTAGCCATAAAAGATTTTTCTTCCTCTGGAAAAAAGTTAATACTTTTTCTGATGAGGTACGCAAGAAACTTTATTTAGCACATTTGCTGTATGCAAAAATTAGTTTTTCTCCATAGCTGACTATAAAAGGTAAACTCACAGGTAGGGGCTCCCGAGCTCTAGTTTTAGGAATGTGGACAAATGGAGTAACTTTGAATCTGGGAGTAGTCACTTCTCTGGGAACCCAACCTGCAAATCTGTGAGCACCAGGTTGGGAAGGTACTTCTTCTTTTCATTACTATAACATTCTCCAATTCAAAAACCTACAGTAGTTCCCCAAAGAGGAGCAAACTCCTGATCCAACCACTTAAAGCCCTCCACGTTCTGTTTCTATTTTACTTTCCAAGCTTACTTTCTACTACTCCTTCATGTTCTCTACGTTTCGGCCAAACTCTTCTCCTCATTCTCATCTTGGTTTCTTGTCCTTGTGTCTTTGTTCACACCATTTCCTTTACCATCTGTCTTGAAGTCTTTCCCTTCCTTTAAATGCCACTTTTTCTACTAAATTTGCTTTGACTCATCTGGTGAAAGTGATTTCTCCCTCATGGCCTTCTCCCTTCTGCATTCTATCTGGACAGTTGCGTTTTACTTATATCACTCTCTTATATCATAGGTATTTGTACATATAGCAGAACCACCCTCTGGCTTTATAACCCAAATGTTGGTGCTTCTCTGGTAACTATGAATTGTGATTTGAATCAGACAAGGTCTGTCTCTTGATGCTTGTAGTTTCTGTTTGTATTTGCCCTGAAGTTCAGGGAGCTGATCTTTTCCCCATGAACTAAGTGAATGTTATATGTATGTTTAATTAAACTGAGATTGTTAACCCTTTAAAGTTGTTGCAAATACTTGGTCTTAAAGTGGTGTTACTTAGTCTTGCACTTGCGCTTGCACTAGTTGCTTAGTTCTGTCCTTGAACAAAAAGCTTCTCCAAAACATTCCTCACTGGTATCTCAAGATACCAACTAGTCTTTCCTTGAAGACTTCCAATGAGGGCGAAGACATTACTTCCTGAGATGGCTTGTTGTGTTTTTTGGATAACTCTACTTGTTAGGAAGTTTTCTTTCTATTGAACTAATGTGTGCCATTTTTCAACTTTCACCAATTTCTCCCAGGGGCCTGTCTTCTGGGCCCAAGAAGAACAAATCTAGTCTCTTATTCATGTGACAGGCCTTCAAAAACTTAAAGGTAGTGATGCTGTCCTCATGAGGCCTTGTTCTCCCTAGCCTAAACACATGTGTTTTCTTCACATGATCCTCATGTGGAATGGTCCCCAGTGAAAATTTTACCATAATAGTCACTCTCTTTTGCTCCAATGGTCAATATCTTTCTTAAATTGTGTCTAGTTGTAATGGTAATCAGGGAACGATTTTTTGCTGTTCTCTTATGTGCCTTTAATGAGTCTGGCCTTTGTTTGAATGGGGCAGGTAAAGTGGGATCTTTTTTGTCTTGGAATGTTTCTCAGCACTAAGACAATCGAGAATCATTGAATTGTATATGATGTGGTACTGGTGGTTGGAGCTCTCCCACACTCTGGTGTTAGTGATTTCTCATACCCTAAATGGTGAGCCTTGAGCCCTCATGGTCCTGGACAGGGTATATGTACTGGAAGGTTAGTGTTTAACTTTTAGGGGTATACTCATTGAAAGGGTGACAAGACTCTGGGCAAACCATTGAAACAACTCCCCTGCCCCGGCTTCATACTCCGGCAACTATGAATTGTGATTTGAATCAGATGAGGTCTGTCTCTTGATGCTTGTAATTGCTGTTTGTATTTGCCCTGAAGTTCAGGGGGCTGATCTTTTCCCCTGAACTAAGTGAATGATATACGTATGTTTAATTAAACTGAGATTGTTAACTCTTTAAAGTTGCTTTCCTTCAGAGAAGCAGATCAAAGAACCTGTGTTGGCAGCCCTTCCTGTGTGCTGTTGTTGTTGGTCTTACATAGCCACAGTAGCTGCTAGTAAGATTGTTGTTATACCAGTATTGGACATAATCTTTTAGATGTGTCAGATGTCTGTCCCTCTTTTAAATTATAAGCTCATCTGACTGCATCAATCAACTGAAATTCCCCTCTCCAAAGTTACCAATGTTCTTTTAATTGTCAAATTTAATAATATCTTCTCAGTCTTAATCATTATTGAATTCTCTGCAGACTTTATACTATTAGTCACTCTTTCCTTCTAGATAATTTCTCATCTACATTTTGCTGACACTGTCTTTTTTGGGTTTGCCTCCAACCTTTTTGACCACTCCTTCTTAATCTCCTTTGCAGAATCTTCATTCAGGACATGCTCACTATTTGTGGATGTCCCTCAAGGCTCTGTCCTGTACTCTCTTCTCTTCTCCTTCTATACTTTCTCATATGGTAACCTCATCAGCTTCCATGGGTTCAATGATCATTTTCTGCACTTAATTACCATGTTTATATACATCTAATGCTATCCTCTCTCTGAAGCTCCTGTCCTGGATCATCAACTAATCTTTGGACTTCTTAGATTAATTAGATGTCTTGTAGATATCTCAAACTCAGTGTCTTCAAGACATTTCCTCCAAACCCTATCCTCTTCTAAACTTCTTTATGACTTTCAAGGGCAACATTAATTTTCCAGTCTCCAATGCTTGCAACCTCAGGGTTGCTCTACTCCTCATGTGTACTTACTTCACAGCACAATCTTATTTATACATTCACAGAATCTCTTGGATGGCTCTCTCCCTCCATGGGTAGTGATAAGTAAAGACACACTGTAGTAAGACTTTCATTTCCTTTGTGATTGGTCTACATGCCTCATCTCTCCCCATTCAGCTGCCAAAGCAATTTTTCCTAAGGTCCAGGTCTGATTATTTCACACTGTTCCTCTCCTCTATTCAATAAATTCCATTGACTCCCTATTGCCTCCAGGATCAAATATAAAGTCTTCTGGTACTCAAAACACTTCAAAAAACTGACCTCTTTCTACCTTTCCAATGTTGCACTTTCATCCCCTCCAAACACTCTACATTCCAGTTACACTGGTCTATTCACCATTCCTTGCATATGACAATCCCTTTCTCTTGACTCAGTGCTTTTTCACTCTCTGTCCCTTATTTTTGGAATACTCTCCCTCATCTCTACTTCTTGGCCTTTTTGGCTTTCTTTAAGATTTAGATGAAATATTATCTTTTACAGGAAGTCTTTCTCAGGCAAGTCTTCCCACCCCTCTACCCTTTTCTTTCAGATCTCTTACACTATCTTAGTTACCCCTGTGAAACAGTAAGGCAATAAATGAAACATCAGTGATAATCATGAATATGCCTATGTAGTTCTGTATTGTAAGGTATGAGAGACTCTCCATAAAGAAGGTAAAAGAAGTATAACATTTATTCAGACACCAGGAAATCATATCCCATAACCAAATGTTCAGCTCCCACAGCCAGTCAGCCCACTTTATCACAACTTAAAATACCATATCACAGCCTGGAGCCTGGCCATCCCAAAACCTCTCTGACCCCCTGCTGGGGTCTCCCCCAAAACAGACTCACAGTGCAACTAAGTCAGCCTGTTCAGTTCTAACAATCATGAGGGTGGCCATTAGCAGTCATTAGTAGCCATAATATCTTTCTCTCTCAGCATTTTGTGTGACATAACTTCCTTTTCCTGTCAGGAAGCTCCTCCCACCACAAATGTCTTAGGCTTCCTGTGACATAGCAGATCCTATGACCTATTAATGGGTGGGAAAGATCTAATTGCTACTAGACCTGGCTCCCTACCCCTCATTCTATGAGACCACTGGAAACAAAGGAAAATGAACCATATGAAAAGCTCAATTGAGAGTCCACATAACATTCTACATCTGTGGCAGTGCCAATCCCTCTCTATTTTTTAAAAATACACTCTGTATACATCTTTTATGCCCATCATTGTTTGCATTCTGTCTCCTGGGAACTTCTTGTGGGCAGGGACTCTTTTTGTCTTTTTTAAAAATTTTTGCATCCATGGCACTTAGCACAGTGCTTGGTATATAATAAGTGCTAAATAAATGTTGACTGACTGAACAGGGCCCATGCCATTTCTCTAGCATCCAACACTATGCTCAGTGACTGCCTGGTAAATGTTGGTTGAATTGATTTGAATAGATTCACATGTGTTTTCTTGGTGCTGTGGTTTGCTTTGCTCCTCTCTTCCTTTCTTCTTGTTTGGTCTATGCCTTTGTTCTTGCTGTCCTGCTGAGGAAGGCAACCAGCCCTCTCAGCTTCTCAGCTCAGGCTGGCAATTCAAGAACACGTTCCAGCTCTTACATTCATGACATTTTCTTCCAAGGCTGGCTATTGTTGTGAAAGCAGCTGCCACAAGGAATGTGTCCTGCAATTCTGCTGGGGAGAGATCCCACATAGGAAAAAATACTTCAGAATTGCAGAAGTCAAAATCCAAGGCTGCACCTATTTCAAGACTTGGTTCTGTCTTTACTGGACAATTCAGTAGAATTTAGCTACTGTTTGCTAAAGTGCCTACTATGTGCAAGGCACTGTACATAAGCTTGATGAGGGTGCCATAAGAGCAAGATATTCCTTATGCTCCATCATCCTATCCATCTTTTGATTTTTATTTAAACCAGCAGCTTCTGCTGCACAGTTCAGATATATTTCAGGGAAAATTGTCTTTTAGGCTAAGAAAAGTAAAAAAATCTTTTCTTCAGTACAAAAAGTCTTTTATTTTTCATTCAATTTTATTTTCAGGTCCAGATTTTCTCATTCCCCTCATCTCACTGAGAAGACAAGAAATACAAAACCCATTACAAATATGAAGGCATGTAAAACATTTCTGCATCTGCCACATTCTGAAAAAAACAAAAAGAGGAAAGAAAAAATTACGCTTTATATGCACTCTGAGGGAAGGAAGTGTGTTGGCAACCAAAAATGGGCTCCTTAGCACTTAGTCAACAAGTGCCCTTGACTAGTTTGGCTTTTTCCCCTGAACTGAATACTGTTTGTATGTTGGACTGGAGTAAGCTTGTCGGCCCCTTCACCTTGCTTCCCTTGCTTAAGCTGATGGAAAGAACCTGTGCTTTCCCGGTCAACCCCTTCACCTTGCTTAAGCTGATGGAAAGAACCTGTGCTTTCCTGGTCAACCCCTTCACCTTGCTTAAGCAGATTGAAAGAACCTGTGCTTTCCCCGCGTACCTTACCCCCCCCCCCCCCCCCCCCCCCCCCCCCCCCCCCCCCCCCCCCCCCCCCCCCCCGCAGAAGCCGGATGGTTAAAAGCAGTTCCCGTTGGAGCCAGAGGCTGCTATAGCCACAGCCGAAGCAGGAGCTGCCAGTGGCAGAGCTGACCTACAGGAGGAAGCTGAACAAGGACTTCAGGCCAGTGGGTAATCTTTTTACCATAGAGGGGGAAGCATGATTTTGCTTTACGCAATAATGCTTCTCTGTAGCCTCCTGGTTACTCTTGTAAGGCGTACTTATTGGGCCTGGAAACTTTTCATTAATATGTCAAAATGGGGATGCTGGTTCATGGGTTGGTTACTGTGGAGCCTAAATATATGCTTTGATTCTTCTGCCTCCTACTTTGAGAGTTTCTTATATCTGGCGGTTCCGAACCTTTCAGACATGTATATGATCCTCTTTGAGATTATAAACTCTGCCCTCCTAATACAGGAAGAGGCAAGATGGTAGAGAATAGGCCTGAACTCTCCCAAATTCCCCTTCAAACAACTTTAAACAGTACCTCAAAATGAATTCTGGAGCAGCAGAACCCACAAAATGATGGGGTAAAACAATTTTCCAGGCCAAGGCACTTTAGAAAGTTGGCAAGAAAGGTCTGTCACACCAGGGTAAGAGTGGAGTGTAGCCTAACACAGGCTGCACCAGCAAATTAGCAGCAGGAGCTGGTGATTGAATCAGCTGCAGCAGTGGCAGCTTCCATGTTCTCAGTCCATAGCTGATAAGGGGGTCAGACAACTGGTAAGCAGGAAATTACAGGGGTCCTTTTGCTGGCACTGGTGCAGGACTCTGTTGCATTGCCCATGCTCTGATCCAGATTGAAGTCCTGGGACACAGCCCCAGGGTGAGGAGGAGCACTAGAACACCAGAACTCAAGGTCAAAGGGAAGCAGGGACACTGGTCACAATTCCAGGGCTGAAAAGGGTGCTTATAGTCACTCATAGATCAGAGCATAGGCCAAGAAAGTAGTAAACATATCTCTCCTTAGATCATACCATTTTGGAAGAACTGAAAAGTTACAAACCCCCAGAACTAGTTCTGAGAACAACTGCACAAAAAACCTGAAACCTCAGAGCAGAGCCCAACTTTAACATAAAGTTAAAAGTGAAGGAATAGGCTGGAAAAAGGAACAAACAACAACAAGAAAAAGAATCTGACTGTAGAAATTTGTTATGATGACAGAGAATATCAAAGCACAAACTCAGAAGATAAGAAAGTCAAAACTGCTATATCCAAAGCCTCAAAGAAAATGTGAATTCTCTTTAGGCCCAAAAAGAATTCCTGGAAGAGCTCAAAAAAGATTTTTTAAAAACTAAATAAGGGAGGTGGAAGAAAAACTGGGAAAAGAAATGACACATGCAAAAAAATCATTAAAAAGTGTTAGTGTATGTTTAGTGTACTCTGAGTTATTGGTATCAAGTCCCGGTTCCATGACACTTGTACTATGGAGGTCGGCAATACCTGAATTGCTAGCAAATAGAAAATCATGGCTCTCTACTTTGGACTGGCAAAGGGACTTTGCTCCATAGGATTAGCTTAGGCAGCTTCCAATTCTGGATGGGAGGAACTGGTCTGTGTAGAAATGTGTTGTGGAGAAGGCTGTGCCTATATTGCAGAGAAGAGCTGTAATGGGGAGGTTGGATTTGGGGGTGAGAGGAAGGTACAGACTGGGGAGAATTAACTTGATTGTTGAGTAATGAAGGGATGTGCTGTCCCTATGCAAGTATGTTGAAATGTTTCCTCAAACACTGTAGTGTTAAAGATTTCAGAATCACAGAATCTTAGCTAGAAGGGATGGCAGAGGCCATCAGCCCTTACCTGAACAAGAATTTCCTCTAGTCTACCAAATACTTGAATAACTATCCAACCTTTGCGAGAAGACCTTCAAATATGTGAAATCCACTATCTCCTGAGTAGTTCCCTTCAACTTTTGTTATTAGGGACTTTCTCTCTTACACCAAGCCTAAATCTGCCTGTCTCTTCTACTGGTTTTTCCTTCTGCTGCCTTTGGGGCTAAGCAGAACAAATTTAATCCTTCTTCCAAGTAACAATTTTTCAAGACCATGAAGGAAACTATCAGGTTTCCCTTGAGTATTCTCTTCTCCAGGTTAGACATACTGAGTTCCAGGGGTGTGCTAGAGGCAGTTTGAACCAGCTTGGGAGAGCTGACTGTTAAATTTTCAGTGTGAGCAATTGTACCTCAGAAATCAGCAAATGCTGCAAGTCGGAGGGCTTGAATTATTATTTTGTTCATTGTCTAGAGTTAAGAAAGTGAGGGAGAAAATGTTAATAATGCAGATTAAACTTAAAAGTGTGCTATGTTATACCCCCCAACCCCTCAAGAGTCAGTTGTTAAACATTTACCAGTACACCTTTGCCAAGTTCCTTCATCTAGTTCTTATACGACATTATCCAGAGGCTCTTCTTCATCCTGGTTGTGCTCTTCTGGATGCTTTCCACATTATCATTGTCTTTCCTCAGACTAAACACATTACTGCAGAGCAGAATACAGAGCGATATGTAGAATGGGAACAAAAAATGAAATGTATGACTAATGGGTACTGTTCAGAGGGAAAAACTGTTCAAACCAACTAGCTCCGAATTTTTTTCCTTCCTTCCTTCCTTCCTTCCCTTCTCTTTCCTTTTTTTTTTTTTTTGGCAAGAACACCCTGATCGCTTATCTTGTAAGAAAAAACAAAACAAAATAAAACCAAACTTGTTTCTTTTCACAGCTCACTTGAAATCATCAAGGTTTATGGAATTTTATAGCACTGGAGAAGACCAACAAATCTGGCATCAGATTTGACCTGGATCTATTACTTCC
Source organism: Trichosurus vulpecula (assembly GCF_011100635.1). Lineage (NCBI taxonomy): Eukaryota > Metazoa > Chordata > Mammalia > Diprotodontia > Phalangeridae > Trichosurus > Trichosurus vulpecula. Next base: position 111,690,560 of record NC_050574.1, read on the forward strand.
CACATGTGTGAGCTTGGGCAAATCTATTACCATCTCTGCATCTTTATGTTGGCTTCCTTGTCTGTAACATGGGAATAAAAAATGGCTCCTACTATCTACCTCTCCAGTATGTTATAAATATTAAATGAAATTAAAGCTAGCATTTATATTGTGCCTTAAGGTTTACTAAGTACTTTATAAATATTATTTCACTTGTTCTTCACAACAACCATGGGAGGAAGTGGCCATTGCTATCCCCATTTTACAGATGAGGAAATTGATGTAGACAGAGGTTTTGTAATTTGAACTGAGGTCTTCCTGATCCTAGGCCCATCACTCTAGCAGTTTGGGTAGGCTTTCTGTGGTAGGCTTACAGGAAGAAATGGACCAGAATTATACAAGATGGGCAATTTTGGATGGACTGGGATCACCAGCATTGGAGGGAACTTTCAAATTAAGATCATACATATCTACCTGAGTTTTGAAAGCCATTCATCTTCAGTTGAAAGTGTGATTTTAAAAGTTTGTTGAATTCTGGAATTTTATATTTTGGTGCTGTGATTCTGCTCTGGGAATACACATATGAAACTATGATGCCAGTGAGGAGGAAAATAATGTATTTAATTTGCATAAATCTGATTTACATACCTTTCCTGCTCTCCTGGAATGTAGTTATTCTGTGAAGCAAAGAAATTAAAGAAAATTAAAACACAGCATTAAAATACATTTTTGTTCCGGAGGATGAGCATGCAGAGCCTTTTTTATTTCACCGAATTGTTGCAAGAAAAGAGGCATACCAGGTGATTTGGGGCAAACTGATCAATAAAAATTTTGGCTAATCTGCAAAATGAGATTCATTCCACCTGTTTCTCTCACAGCAGTATGGAAGATATTAAGTGTTTGAATATTCCCTCCCATTTAGAGAAAAAAAGAATTCCTGAGTTAGTTGTTTCTACCTTGGAATGGCTCTCTACTTAGAGGTCCTAAAATAGATTGGGCTGCTGCTGTGGGAGACAGGAGGTTCCCTTTCACTGGGTGTTCCTTTGTTGGGGATGTTGTACCAGGGATTAATGCTTCAGGTGGGGGTGGAGTAAATAGCCTCCAGCTTCCCTTAAAACTCTGAGATGCTGTAATTTTACTTCAATTTAACAGACTGTCATTGAATCATAGTTTGCTATTTGATCCAGTGTAACTGGAATTTTGATAGCAAATTTTTTTTGAAACACAATCATATTCTGCCTATCCTTAGTATTGACAGAGAACTGGGACATGGACAAGTGCCTGGCACATAGTAGGCTTTTAAGAAGTGTTTGCTGAGCTGGATTTAATTTCTAACCCAAACAACAGATGATCCAAAAAATCATTCATGCTGCAGTTTGGAATGCATTATGCAATTTGGGGCAGGAATATATTTGCCTTCCTAATTGCATTTTGCCTTGGCTAAGATTAAATTTAATTTGTCTTTCCTGAGCACATGCTTGTTGGCCATCCAAGTGAGATCCAGCTGAGGTGGGTGTTTGGTGGAAGGATGCCTTCTCAGGCTAAAGTGTTTACTACAGATGATCTATAAAGTGAAAACGCAAGAGTTGACTACATGGCTATTATTGATTTATTCATTTGGCTCACATTCACTAAATTCTTATTCTGTGTAAAGAACTGTGCTGAGTAATAAAAAGGCAAAGAGAAAAAACGGCACAGTTCCTGCCCGAGGTCTTGCCCCCTCGTTGGTCACTGGAGAAGGATCTTACAATAGAACGTTGTATAATGTATTGATTGTTAATGATATTTAATATTATTATAATGATCAAGAGCATTATTATACTATTAATGTAATAGTATTTGTTGTTGTCGTTCAGTTTTTTCAGTCATGTCTGACTCTTCGTGACCCCATTTAAGGTTTTCTTGACAAAGATAATGGAGTGGTTTGCCATTTCCTTCTCCAGCTCATTTTACAGTTGAGGAAATGGAGGCAAACAGGGTTAAGTGATTTTTCCAGGGTCATACAGCTAGTAAGTGTCTGAGGCCAGATTTGAACTCATGTCTTCCTGACTCCACCATGCCACCTAGCTGCCCCATAATATTATGCTATTAATAGAATATTAATAATTATTAATAGTATTATTATAGTAATACTACTCTTACTGATGGCATGCTAATCATACTAGTACTAAGTAATAATAGTACTAGTACTATTAATTGCAATAGTATGCTAATACTATTAATATTACTGTTACTAATATTGTTAACACTATTACTACTAATCGTTGGTAATACTATTGGCAGAAGCTGAATGTCAGAGTAAATAGAATTCTGGCCTTGGAATCAGGAAGGCCTGGTTCAAGTTTGGTTTCTGAAACATGCTTACTGGACGAGTCACCGAACTTCTTAATTACTCAGGCAACTTTCTATAACTATTGGTCAGTTGTCTATCTGCCCTGGTGGAAGGAGTTCCCACACCAGAACTCCCTATACCAATTTAATCATAGGTCTTCCCCCAATAAAAGTTAAAATGAGATTAATTTCTAAATGAGAGAACATTCGTGTTGTGTAGTGGATTCAGAGATGGCCTTGGAGTCGGCAATAGTTGTGTTTGAGTCTTGCCTCCTACTTATTCTGCCTGTATGATTCTAGGCAAGTAACAACTTCTCAGATACCCAGGCGGCTCTTAATAAATTGTCAAGTAGGTGTTACTCGGCACTAGTAGAGAGAATCTTCTCTCTGGGAGTTCCCTATATGAACAAAACCACCATTCTGCTCCCCAAACAAAACTGGATTTTGTGAGCATTGTTCCTAAGGGAAATGTATTGAGCTACACCTTACAATGTCAAGCACACATTGCTCCTCCATCCAGCAACGGGAAAGAATAAGGAAGAGGCAGAGGGTAGATGTCTTCACTTACGTTGACTCTCTAGGGTCAATTGCTAGTTGTGTGTGAGTGTGTGCGTGTGTATGTGTGTGTGAATGTTTGTGTCTGTGATGAATCAGAACAAAGGGAGGTTCTGAGAGCAAGAGGATAGGAGCACAGATCTAGAACTGGAAAGAACTTCAGAAGCTTGTAGCCCAACTCCTTCATTTCACAGTTGAGGGAACAGGTCCAGGGAGGTAAGACTCAAGGTCACACAGGCAATAACTGTCAGAGGGATGATTTGAACTAGATTCTTCTGATTCCAAAGCTACTGTTCTGTCCTCTGTACCACACAGCTGCATTTGCCTATATTTTGGAAGTCAGGTGTTTATACATTGGTGATTTTCCTGCCATTTAGAAAATTGATTTGTTGGATCATGGAGAAATCCCCTGTTTTCTATCATGCATCTTTCTCTTGGACGATGATGGGAGACACACTGTTCTGAAAGCTTGTTTTTAGCCTCTGGATGAAGGAGAGAATAATATTTCAGCTGTTGGTACTTCCTGAGTTTGTTGGAAGAAGGTCCTGGAGATCCATAACAGATATTTATCACAAGCACAGCCTTTCCTAAACAGAGTGAAATCAAAAAGGGGAACCAGTGAACAGATGCCATCCAGTAAACACATGAGGCAGGGATGAGTGGTTAGAAGACAAATGAATATAGGCCTAGATCCTCTCCCTCCCATACCATCCACCCACATTTCTCATACTAAGATAGCTACATTCCTTGCAAACATCACCCACATTTCTTTACTTCCTGTTTGAGTCCTTCACATTTTCTTTTGTAAAATTACAGAATCCTAGGCTCTTAGAATGGAAAGGACTAATCATCTAAGAGATCATAGACCAACTCCTACCCAAGACATAAATATTTATAATTTTCTTAACTAGTAGCCCACCTAGTCTCCACTTGAAAATTTAGAGAAGAGAAGACAGGGGATGAAGGGGAGTATGACAACTATATTTAAATATTTGAAGCATTAGAAAAGGAAACACACTTTTTTCTTCTTGACCCCAAAGAGATCAATGAATGGCAGTTGTCAAGAGGCAAATTTTGGATCTATTTAAGGAAATACTTTCTAACAACTAGAGCTATCCCAAAGGGGAATGTGCTGGCTCAGGGGACTCAGATCTAGCACCTCCTATGCAAAGACTTTCCTGACTCCTGCCTACCGCATGCCTTCTTTCCTTCTTTCTCTTTCCTTCTCTCCCTTCCTCTCCATTTCTCTGTCTCTACACTTTTATTCTTTCTGTTTCTGTCTCTGACTCTCTGTAGTTCTTTGACGTCCCAGCCCTTCACTGTTTTTTTAGGGAGGTTTGCAGGCTTAGTTGGGGAGCTATTGCTATGAAATCAGAACAGCTGGGAAGTGTTTTGGTAAATCTTGAAGTAGGAAAAGATTCATGTGGGGCTCCTAGGAGGTCCAGGTCGAAAGGGAGAGGAAATCAGAGCTTTGTAAACCCTCAGATTTTAGAGTTGAAGAAACTGATGCCTAGAGAGGTGGAACAATTGGCCCTACTAACAGTTGGTAAGTAGTAAAGCTTGGATTTGATCCCAGTTCCTCTAAACCCAGGCCCAGGACTCCTGCTATTACCCCAACTCTGCTCTTATGGTCATCAGCCTGTTTCTACACCCAGGCTGGGGCCATGCTGTCTGGCTTGGTGCAATTCATCACCTTGGGTACTTCAGGAACATGGATCACCAACCTAGGGTAGCCGTTTGGCACAGATGGGCAATCTCTTATCAGTGGTGCTTCTGAGAGCTGGATTTCAGCTAGCTACCCTACTAGGGAATTTTACTTTTATTTTTTGTGAATTTAGAAAATGGATTTTACATCTACTGAGGGAAAGATAAGGATGAAGTACAAGTGAATGTTTAAATGATTCAGGCAGAGAGAAAATCAGCATGCAGTAATAAGGGTAGAGGCAGCTAGTTGGCTTAGTGGATAGAGTACAGGACTTGAAGTCAGGAAAACTCATCTTTTTGAGTTCAAATCTGACCTCAGACGCTTACTAGCTGTGTGATCCTGGGCAAGTCACTTGACCCTGTTTGTATCAGTTTCCTCATCTGTAAAATGAGCTGGATAAGGAAATGACAAACCGCTCCAGCATCTCTGCCAAGAAGATCCCAAATGGGGTCATGAAGAGTTGGACACAACCAAAGTGACTAAACAATAACGACGACAAGAAATAGTAAGGGTGTTGAATTTGGATTCAGAGGACATGGGCCTTCAAATTTCAGCTCTGGTCTTTACTATCTGGGGGATGCTGGGAAAATCATCTCACCTCTCTGGATGCATTACATCAACTACAGAATGAAGCGCTTGGATTAGATGACCTTCAAGGTCTCTTCTGGTGCTACATCTAGGATCTCACGAAATACTTCCCCATAAAAACTCCCAGAAGGCTCCGCTTGTCACGACCCACTATTAGATGGCCAGAATCAGTGGTTAAGAGGCAGCAGTGGCTCAATCTCCTGAATTGTGTTCAGAGCCTGGAACAGAAAGGCAAAGATGGGAGCTGAGGTAAAATAGTGGTCACAGCTGTGTTCTGTACAGGGAGTTGTGGAGGAGAATGTCAAGCCAACATGGAATGGCATCCCAGCTCCCATCCTTCTGCCTTTGTCCAGACTATCATCTGTATGTCTTTTGTATTTACATTTACACATACAAATATATACATATAAGCACACACATACATACACACATGTTGTTTCCTTGGATAGAATGTAAGCTCCTCGAGGGCAGGGATTATTTTGCTCTTGTCTTTGTATTCTCAGAGCCAAGCTTAGTGTTGGTGCGTGGTAGGCATTTAGCAACGATTGGTGATTGGTTAAAGGTAAGTATCTTATTAAGGAATTTTATTTTTTACCTTAAGAATTGAATCCCACATCCAGAGAAGGGGAAAGGTGAAGGTATAACACCACTGCGTGAATATTCTAAATTATGCAAGCATAGAAAACAGAATAGAGTGGTAGTAAGAGTGCTAAATTTAGATTCAGAAACTATGATTATCTGTGGTACTTTGAGCAAATCAGTTTATCTCTCTGGGCTTCAACTATCAAGTTAAGGGGTTAGGTTAGATAACTTTTAAGATCCTTTCCAGCTCTAAATCTATGAGCCTATGAAATATTTCCATAAAAGAGGGCAGGAGGCTCCCACCTGTCATGTCCTTCCTGTAGGTGGCAAGAAGTCAATGGTTAGCAGCCGGAAGATGTCCACTCAGGGGGCTGTTGACAGCTGTTCGGAACCCAAGAAAGGAACAAGAGTGGTTGAACTAAGATTGGAGACAAAATAGAAGTTCCAAGACTTAACTGAGCAGTTACAGAAAAGATACTTAAAAGCTAGAATGTCATCCAGAATGGAAGTACTGGAAAAGCCCAAAAGAACTGGAACAACTCAGTAGGCAGGCCCAAGAATGAAAACTAAAAATTTATGTGCCAGGGAGTTGCTGAGTCAGAGTGAGCTTTGGAAGAACTGGTGCTATGCTGCTAAATATGTAACTACTAGCTCTCTGGGGGAAAAATGTATTTATAACACATTTTTTTGGGGGAGGCAATTGGTGTTAAGTGACTTACCTGGGGTCTGAGGCTGGATTTAAACTCAGGTCCTCCCAACTCCAGGGCCAGTGCTCTATCCAATGTGCCACCTAGCTGCCCCACACAGCACATTTTTAAGCTTAATCTGCGTTATTAATATTTTCTTCATCACCTTCTTAAATCTAGGTAATTCCCCAAATATTAAATTAAACCTCGACTCGTAGCATTTGCTGATTTCTGAGGTGTAAATGCTCATATTAAAAATTTAACAATTGGCTTTGCAGAACTGGTTCAAGCTGGCTCCAGCACACCTCTGGGAACCTCTGGGAATACTGCACTTCTGAAAAACCAGTATGTCAGTGCTAGCTACAAGTGGGGACTCTAAGTTGCCAAAGTGAGGGGAAAAATGGAAGCTTTGCAAAAGCAGGTTAAGTCAAACCAATGACAACCTTCCTGGCACACTTTGAATTTTGGCTTCCTAAATCTCATATGGACTTCTCTCATCTCAATCTTCATGCTGGCTAGTTCTCACCTGTCTCAGTCCTTGGAACCTGAAACCCGATGGTCTGGGTTTTTAGCTTATCTTCCTCTATTTCCATTTCTGATTTTGCCATCCCAGTTCCAGATGGGGATTGTCCTTCCTCCCCATGCTTTTTCAAGGGCTTTCATCTTTCATCTTGTATCTTTGCATCCTTAGAACCTAGCATAGTGCCTGGCACATAGTCGGTGCTTAATAAATTATTGTCAATTGGTTTTTTAATTAATGGCACATAGGAAAATAGATTTAGAGCTGAAGAGATCTCAGAGTCTCTCCAATCCCACTCCCTCATTTTATGTGTATGTTATGGGATTGTTTTTGTTTTTTCTTCAAGTACTGTCCATTCATATGAAGTAGTTTGTTGCTGAGTGATTCAGAGCTCTGAGACAGTTGTTCATTTTGAGAGGGACCCCAGAATTGCATTGAGTGTGAGATAAGTATAACTTATCTGATTATAGACAGAAGATGAGAATTTGGTATTATTAACCTTAAACTAAGGTGAGCTTGTTCCCAGAGAGAACCCAGAATCTGAACTCAGGAAGACAAGACGGCAGAGAGAAGGGATAGGACAGATTTCAGAATTGTATCAACTAAACTTGAACCAGAAAGTAATGGATAGTACAGTCACGTTTGAGCATTAAGCCCAGTGGTGGCTGGAAGCAGAGAATCGGAGAAGTCATCCAGTGGATTATCCAGTTTGTTTGAGACATGCTCAGTAAGGTGTTAGTCAAGAACACTGTGGATTAATTCAGCATGTCTGTGAAAGCTTCTCTTCAACATAGGACCTTGTGTTCATCAAGGGACTTTTATGGACAGGACCTAAGTGGAGAGTGGCACAGTGGATATGGTACTGAGACTGGAGTCAGGAAGACTTGAATTCAAATTCTGCCTCAGACGCTTATTAGCCCAATAATCTTTGGCAAGTCACACTTAACTTCTGTCTGCCTCAGTTTTCTCATCTGTAAAATGGAGATAATAGCACCTACTTTACAGGTCGTGGTGAGGATCAAATGAGATGGTAATTGTAAAGTGCTTAGTATACAGTGCCTGGCGCACTGTAGGTGCCTAATAAATATTGATTTCTTTTCCTTCCTTTCCTTGTCTCAGGTCATTGAAATAGTAAATGTCTGAGGTGAGACTTGAACCCAGGTCTTCTAGACTCCAAGTCTTGCTCTCTATCTGCCATGTCATGTTGCCTCTGTCAGGTTTTTCTCATTTCTCTTACATTTAATGCAAGTCATGAAATATATTTTTGGTTAATGATAATAACAACTACTATTTACATCGTGCTTTATATTACAAGTATATGGCACAGTTTGGTATAGTGGAGAGCATGCTCCCATTAGGAGGCCAAGTTTCAGATCTTGGCTATAGAAGTGACTCTACATGTGACCCTGGGCAAGTCACTCCTATTCTTGAGGCTGAGTTTTACAATATGTATATATGACAGAGATAATAATGCTTGTATCATCTACCTGAAAGTATACAAATGAAAGGGCTCTTCTAACCACAAAATGAGCTGTTATGAAGGATGATAGCTAATATTCTTAGAGTTCTTTAAGGTTTATTTAGTATCTCTACATATATTTTCATACATTATAGTGGATCGGACAACCCTGTGATGGAGGTGTTATTATTCTCCCTATTTCACAGATGAGGAAACTGAGGATCAGAGAGGTTAAACAAGGTGCTTGCATGTAAATAGGAAAAGTCTCAGGCAGGATCTGAACTCAAATCTTCCCAACTCCAAGTCCGGTGCTCTAGCTGTTACACTACCTAGTTGCTTCTCTCTGGAGATAGAACATGTAATCTATGCATATGATAATAGCTAGCATTTATGTAGTGCTTTAAGGTTTGCAAAGTATTTTACAAGTTATTGCATTTGATACTCATGACTTCTCCATGAAGGAGGTGCTCTTATGATCCCTCTTTTACAGATGAGGAAACTGATTGACTTGCCTAGGATCACACAGCTGATAAGTGTCTGAGGCCAGATTTGAATTGAAGTCTTCCTGACTCCAAGTCTAGCACTCTATCCATCGTGCCATCTAGCTTCTGTTATTGTTGTTCAGTTGTTTACAGTTGTGTCCAACTCTTTGTGACTCCGTTTGGGGTTTTCTTGGTAAAGATGGTGGAGTGCTTTGCCATTTCCTTCACCAGCTCATATTACAGATGAGAAAACTGAGGCAAACAGTGACTTGCCCAGGGTCACACAACTAGTAAGTGTTTAAGGCTGGATTTGAACTCAAGAAGATGAGTCTTTCTGATTCCAGCACTCTATCTCTTGTACCACCTAACTGCCCCAGTATACTATCATCTATCTGTCTATCTGCCTGTCTATCTGTCTATCTGTCTCTTTGTCTGTTAACTCTGTCTGTATCTGTTTAGCTATCTGTCTGTCTGTCTCTTTGTTAACTCTATCTATCTGTCTGTCTCTTTGCTAACTCTGTCTGTCTGTCTCTGTTTATCTCTCTGTCTCTTTGTTAACTCTGTCTGTCTCTTTCTTAACTCTGTTTATCTATCTGTCTGTCTCTTTGTTAACTCTATCTGTCTGTCTATCTATCTGTCTGTCTATCTATCTATTATCTATCACTTGCAGATTTGCACAATGTTTCATGCACTATCTCCTTGATGCCACTTGACAAACATATATATATATGTAAATATATATGTAAATATATGTATATATATATGTAAATATATATGTAAATATATGTGTATATATATATATATGATTATCCAAAATAACAATGGTGAGATAATAATAACACTTGTGGTATCAGAGGGATAAACTATGTGAATGTACTACCTGAAGATTTTCCTTTGGTCCTAAACATGGGGGCAAAATCACAACAGAGGGCTAACAGGAAGCAGAGAAAGCTTTGAATGGAGAGAGGAATTGTAAGGGTATGATCTTTGGGAAGAATAACAGAACATGGATTATTTAAACTCACATTCATTTTGTTGAGAAAGTACCAATGAAAACTGCACTAAATGCATGTCAAATGTTCAATCCTTCAGTGCTGAATGCAAATTAATCGCTAAAACCATCTGGTATTCATTTGACTCTGGCAATAAAAGTGATGAGTGAGGCATTTATCATCAATCGGAAGGCAAATTTTTTTGATGGATGTTTTATTCAAGTTTTATGTTTTTGCTGTGGACTTCAGGATTTTTTTATTTTTCTATTTCTAGATTGTATTCTGCCATGCCCTATTTGCAATTTGGTTGATTCTAATGACATAATAGCACTATGAAAGGGAAAGCTTAAAATAGGCTTTTATGGAGCAATATAGCACCCACCTCCTGACCCCCACAGAATTATGTGTACTTTTGATCAAATTTGAAAATAAAAAGCCCACATGTCATGCTTTCAGAAGAAAGTCGGTAATAGGTATTAGAAAAGCTGTCAAATTGTTTGTGGTTTCTTTTCACTTGGCAGGTGTAAGTTTACATTTGCATTGTGTGTCAACCCAGAAACACTTGTCTAACCTTGACAACTGAGTGCTCTTCAGTTTGATGATCTTTTCCTTGGCTACAATAGGACCCAGCTCAGGAAAAAAAAAGGGGTGAACATCCTGGGGAAGAGGCTGGCTGGAAGGGGTATGGTCTTCTAAGCTTCTCAAATCCATTTGCCAGGGAAGAAGTATGACATCTGGGGCACCAAGGATGGGGATTGGACCTCTGGCTCCAGAGGAATTTTTTCCCCTTCTAATTCATAGAATTTTAGAATTACAGGACAACTGTCTGAGAGGTAGAGTCCAATCTTCCCCAAAATTCTTTAGTCACCTGTATCCTCTCTACTATATCATCAACAAATGGTTATCCAATATCTGTTTAAAAAAATCTCTAGTGATGAGCACCTCACTACCCCGTGAAGCAGCCCATGGGACAATGGGTAAAGGTAGATAAAAGCATGGGTTGTTGTTGTCCATCCCTTGTTTTCAAAGAGGACCAATGATGTCATGCAGTGATGCCTTGACTCATGCATGAATTGGATTTAAGTGAAGCAGAGTTGCACAAAGCCATCAGCCTCCCTCTCTCTTCCAGAGTCATTGAAGTCCAGGGGCAAGACAAAAGGCAAGATGATTGCCAGTGCCCTGGGATGCAGTGGATGACATTGCTGTCATTGAGTTCTGACCAAGCACTCTGCCATTGGAACAAATTGTTCTCATCTACCCATTCCACCAGGGGAAGTCTTTACATGCTTGGGGAAGATACCTCTCTAACTCACCCATGGGTTTGAGGTCTATTGGTGTAACAACAATGTTACTCACAGCTACTGTGGAGGTGTAAGGTCAATAACACCAACACACAGGAAGGCTGCTAGCACAGGTTCTTTGATCTGCTTTTCTAAAGGAAAGCAACTTTAAGGGGCTAACAATCTTACTTTAATTAAATATACATGTATCATTCACTTAGTTCATGGGAAAAAGTTAGCACCCTGAAATTCATAGCAAATACAAACAGAGAAAATAATACAAATCAAGAGACAGGCTTCAAACTGTCTGACCATAGCAACACATACATAGTTACCAGAGAGAGAAGCAACAGCATCTGGGTTTTCAAAGCCAGGGGGCTCCAGAGTCTTGTATGGTCAAATTACACAAACACTCTTCCAATGAGTGAGCCCCAAAGCAAAATGCTAACCTCAGATTATATATACTGTTTTCAATCAAAGACTCTTGATTCAAACAAAGGCAAGACTCAATCAAAGGCACTTGATTGCCTTAGTGCTGAGAAGCAATCCAAAAGAAAAAAACAGCAAAAAGTTCCACTTTGCTTGCCATTACAGTTGGTTACCCTCAACATGGTTTAGCTTATCTGCTAAGATGGTTTATTGGGCTATGGCTGCTGTGAATGCTCCAGCTTCTTGGAACCACAGGTGAGAGTTGAGTGCTACTAAAGGTGGATGGGCAGCCCTGAAAAGGTCTTGGCAAACCCTCACACCAAAGGTGCTAGCCCTCCTGGAACACCTCATATACCTTAAAAGGGATGAGTAAAAAGGGAGGGGAAATTCAGTGATCCAAGGATGGGGATCCTGGAAAGCATTTGGTTGAAGAGCATAGTCAGAGATTTCGAGCCTGAAGGGATAGAGATCATTTAGTCCAACCCCCTCATTTTACAGATGAGGAAGCTTAAAGGTAACCTAAAGTCACAAAAAAGAGAAATGGCCAAGCCAGGATTTAAATCCAGATTCACCCCAAATCCAACATTTTTTCCATTTTCTCACTGAAGAAACAGAAAAATTACTGTAATCAGGGTATATGGTATACCACATGGACATGAAATAGACCACAAGCCTAGCAGGTGATCATATTTACATCAAAGGCACCATCACTCTTTTAGTCTTTCAGGTTTGTAACCTCAGAATTATACTCTTACTCTTCACTCCCTCATTTCACAAATCCACTCAATTCCCATTTTGACATTTCTGCCTTCACAAAATCTCTCTCCTCTGACCCCCTTTCTCCCCTCACCCAGCTGCCACCTTAGTTCAGGCAGCACCTCTCACCTAGATGATTGCTATAGCCACCCAATTGGTCTACCCTGCCTCAGGTCTCTCACCATTGCACTTCTCCGCCACACTATTGCTGAAGTAATGTTCCTAAAGGGCAGATCTGACCATGGGAATCCCTTACTCAGGCAATCCACTGACATCTTATTGGCTTTAGGATAAAATATAAACCCTTAAACTCCTCTGCTTAGCTTTGAAAGTCCTTTACAGCCTGCCCCAACCTCCCTTTCCAGGCTCATTGGACATGGCTCCTCCTGCACCCTAGACCCTGTTCTCCATTTCTCTCTTTTACTCAGAAAGAATACTAATCTCCCTTCTCAATGCCTTTCTATTGGTTGTCCTTCATGCCTACAAAGGACTATCTTCTTTTATTTTATGATTAAGATGTTTTATTTTTAGTTTACAACACTCAGTTCCACATAACTTTGAGTTCTAGATTTTCTTCCTTCCCTGCTCCCCTCCCTCCCCAAGACAGTATGGAATCCAATATATCTTCTATGAATGACTTCACATTGAACTTATTTACACAATAGTCAAGTTGTAAAGAGGAATTATGACCAATGGAATGAATCATGAGAAAGAAGAAACAAAACCAAAAAAAAAAAAAGACAAAAACAAAAGAGGAAGGGGCTCTCTTCTTACCCTCTACTTCCTGCAGTCCCTCTCTTCATATAAGACACAGCTCTGCCACCATCTTCTGCATGAAGCCCTCGCTAATCACCCCAACTGTTGGAGCTCTCCTACCCAAGCTACCTTGTGTTTACATACTCTGAATATTTGTATTTATTAACTTTGTTTTTAGGCTATACATATTTATACATATACTTGGTCACTCCATCATTAGAATGTAAGCTTGTTGCAGGTTGAAATGGTTTCGTTCTTTGTACTTACAGCTCTAGGCCTAGCACAATGCCTGGCACATAATGATAACTAAATAAATGCTTGTTGATTAATTGACTAATAGTAGTAATGGAAGATGTCTGCTGAAGCTCATTTTTGGGGGAAAAGTAGCAGTAAGTGATTTCTTAGCTTGTTTATTTTTATCTTAAGAACAAAACAAAACAACAACAAAAAACAAGCCTCCTTCAAGTCTCAGCTAAAATCCCCCTTCTTCTAGGAAGTCTTTCCTGATCCCTCTTAGTTCTAGTCCCCTCCCTGTGTTGAATATTTCCAATATATCCTGTCTATAGCTTGTTTATATATAATTGTTTGCAGTTAAATGGAGAAGACAAAGTTGTTTCCTTCATTAGACTGTGAGCTCCTTGAGATCAGGGACATTCTTTTGTCTTTCTTTGTATCCCCAGTGCTGGTTATATAGTAGGTGCTTAATAAATGTTTATTGACTAGCTGATTCACTAACCAATAAGGGAAACTGCTAGTCTACACCTCATTTTAACCAACAAGGAGAAACTGGTTGCCAAAGTAGCAATAATAAAAACTTTGGTGAGAAGTGGTCACTACATATTACATTTAATAAAATATAAGAAGAAATTTAGGTAACTTAAAGGCAGCTAGATGGTGTAGTGGCTAGAGAACTAGACTTGAAGTTAGGAAGACATGAGTTCAAATCCAGCCTCAAATACTTACCAACTGTGTAGCTATAATCTTGTCACTTAATCTCTTTCAAATCTCAGCTTCTTCATCTGTAAAATGGGGATAATAATAGCACCTGCTTTACAGGGCAGTTGTCAGGTTAATTATAATAACTAGTATTTGTATAGTGCTTTAAAGTTTGTAAAGCACTTTGCATATATTATCTCACAATAACCCTGAGCTAAGTAGGATTATTATCTTCATTTTACAAATGAGCAAATTGAAGATGAAAAGAGATTAAGTGACTTGCTCAAGGTCACACAACTAGTAAGTGTCTGAGGCAAGATTTGAACTCAGGTCTTCTCGACTCCAAGTCTATCATTCTATCTAGTATGCCACCTAGATGCCCCAATGAAATAGCATCTATAAAGTGCTTTGTAAATCTTAAATTACCCTACAGACCCATATGTATTATTATTATTTTTATTATTTATTATCATTTTTAAAGGTTCTAGGTGAGCAAGATTTCATAGAGTTCCAAGAAAAGGTAGGCAGGATTCCATAGATATAGGACAAGTCATCTCAGGAGGAATAGGAAGCTCTCAAGAAAGAAATTCTGGAGACAAAGAAGGGTGTGGAAGGTGTTAGGTATGTCTCAAGAGACTGATAAAGACTTGAGGAATTTGCTAATCTACTTAGATGTTACAAAAGCCTGGATGGAAGAAGTCTGAAGGGAGAGGTAACAGGTGGCAAATACTAAAGCACAGTCTGGTTCTGTAACAATAGTGAGGAAAACAAAAAATGAATTTTGTTTTTGGTAAAAAAGAGAATTTTGTAGAAAAGAGAAGGATCAAGTAAATGTTAATCACTCCTCCTTGGGGAGAATGGGAGGATGATTGTAGATGAAGACAGGAAGACAAAATCACTCAAAATGGCTCCTTTTTTTTCTCCTCTGCTGAGACCTTCAAACAGAAAAAGGACAAAATAAAATGAGGCTAATATGGAAGCAATATCCAAAGTAAGGAGGGAGATAGCGAGGGACTAGCTGGCTGCCCTTCATGAATCCCATTCTCCTGGCTCAGAACAGCTACAATGGAAGGGTCCTGAAAGAGCTGGCAAATGTGAGAGGGGGCCCCAGTGGGTGAACTTTGAAGGTTTGTGTATAACAATAATGATGATGGTGAGGATGATAAATCACTAACATTCATATTGCACTTACTTTGTGCCAGGCACTGTGCTAAATACTTTACAATTATCTCATTTGACCTTCACAACAATCTTGGAAGTAGGTGCTTTTATAATCCCCATTTTACAGATGAGGAAACAAGCAAGCAGAAGTTAAGTGACTTACCCAGGGTCACACAGCTAAGTGTCTGTGTTAGAATTTGATCTCAGGTCTTCCTGACTCCAGGCACAGCACTTTGTGCACTATGGTGTCTCCTAGCTGGGAATGGGAGAGGGGCCATAGGATTGGGGAAAGGCAAAGGTAAATCTTATTTAAAAAAATGGGAAGACACTGGAACTTACATACTATAGGTCAATCATCTTGTCTGATTCCTGGAAAATGTTTAGTATTTATTATTAAAGGGATACTTTATGAACGTCTAGAAAAGGAAGTGATAATCCCAAGGAGCGGGGCTTTGTCAAAGATAGTTTATTCCCAAATCAGTTAACCAAAAAACATTTATCAAGCACCTACTATATGCCAGGCACTGTGCTAAGAGCCAGGGATACAAAAAGAAGCAAAAGATTGTCCTCGAGGAGTTTACAATCTAATTGAATGACTTTATTTCATTTTTGGGGGGTTATTAGGTGGATTGGGGGATACCGTAGATATAGTTTATCTAGGTTTTAGCAAATGAGATAATGTGTGTAAATTTTGCCATATTTAAAGTATCATATAAATATCAGCTAATATAATTAAATCATTTGGCAAAGTATCTCATTCTGTTCTTATGAAAAAGATGGAGAGACATGGGCTAGACAATAGTCCACTTAAGTGGATTCAGAGGTCATTGGATAAAACGAGTGCAGTGTCTGCTTGGGGAGGAGGTTTCCAGTGGAATATCCCAGGGATCAGGGTTTGACCATGTGCTGTGTGACATTTTTGTCAGTGACTTGGGTAAAGGCAGAGATGGTATGCTTATCAGATTTGCAGATGACACAAAACTGAATATGCTGGATGGCAGAATCAGGATCCAAGTGAGCTTGGCAGGCAAGGACATTGGTCTGAATCTAATAAGATAAAATGTGATTGGGATAAGTGAAAATGTTCACATTTGGGTTCAAAACACATGTTTCCCGCAGGCATCTCAAACTCCATATGTCCCTTAGAGAACTCATTATCTTGCCCCCCTTCCTCATTCCCCTCACCACTTCTCTCTTGCAAGCCTTCTTCTAAGCTTCCCCATTTCTGTTGAGGCCTACAACATCATCCTTTCAGTTGTCCTGGTTCACACTAGATGGCTCTTTCTCAATTCCTCCCCCCTTATATTGAATCACTGTCAAGTCTTGTCAGGTGCAGCTTCACACTGTCTCTCACACCCTTCCCTCTCTCTTGGCCACCACCATAGCTCAGGCTGAGATCAGCTTTTGCCTGGGTTTTTGTGATGCCCTCCTATTTGGTCTTCCTGTCTCAGTTCTCCCTCCTTTCCAATCCATCCCAATCTATTATTTCTAAAGCACAGATCTGAATGTGTTGCCTGTCTGCTCAGTAAATGCAGGGCGTACCTTATTACCTGTAGGATCAAATATAAACTCCTGTGTTTGGCATCCAAAGCCCTTTATAGCTTGACTTCAGCCTCTTTCACACGCTTTCTAGTCCAGACAAAATGTTCTTGCTGTTCCTCACAAATGACTCCTCATCTTTGTACTTTTACATAGGCTTTGCCTCAGGCCTGGAATATTCCATCCTCATCTTTTCCTCTTTGAATTCCCAATTTCCTTCAAAGCTAAGTACTTTGTACTTGAGCTTTGTTCTGATTTCCTTCTAGCGCCTACTTACTCCAATTATGCATTTTATATAGTCACATATAATAATCTATATGTACACACACATAATATATATGTATAAACATATATGTATGTATGCATGTATATACATAGCTACACACACATAGCTGCGCACATATGTAGTCTTCCCTCCATATAATATTTCTTGAGGGGTGAGACCATTTCATTTATGTGGCTGGGGTATCTAGGTGGTACAATGGGTAGAGCTCTGGGTTTGGAATCAGGAAGATACAGGCTCAAAACTGGCCTCAGATGCTTACTAGTTGTGTGACCCTGGGCAAGTCACATAACTGCTGCTTGCTTGTTTCCATATGTGTAAAATGGGGATCATAATAGCACTAACCTCCAGGGTGGTTATGATGATCAAATGAAACAATAATTGCAAAGCAATTAGCACAGTACCCCACACATAGTAAGCGCTATATCAATGTTAGCTATTATTAATAATTAGAAGGTCTTTGTTTCCCTAGCTCTCAGCACAGCACCTGGCACTGTTTAATAAAAGATTGATTGTTGATTCAGAAAATCAACTTCACAAGTGCAAGCTGGGGGAGGCATGGCTAGACAGCAAATTTTCTGAAAAAGATGGCGTTAATAGCTTGCGAGCTCAATATGCATTAACAGTATGATATAGCAGCCTGATGTTATTTCTTGGTTAGGCTGTGTTAGGAAAATATGGTTTCTATGATCATGGAGGTGAGAGTTGAATCCTTTTTTGTTCTGATCAGATCTCATTTGGAATATTGTCATCCTTTCTGGGCACCACATTTTAGGAAGGATGTTGATGAACTGAAAGCACTGGAGGGCACCCAGGGTGGTGAAGAGACATGAGATCCTGACATCTGAGAAATCACTTGAGGAAAATGAGAACATTTTTCCTGGAGAAAAGATTTCAGGGAAACAGGACTATTGTTTTCAAGAATGTAAAGGGCTGTCATATATAAGAGGGATTTGACTTTTTCTGCTCTGTCAGCACTAGGAGCACAAGGCAGAGCTGGCCTTGGTAGTGGAATTTTGGGTGGTCTCCTGGATTTTTAGCTATTTTTTTTGTTGTTGTAGCTGTTTTAGCTATAATAGCTTGACTAGCTTCGACCGGGTCGCTTAAGCATGCTGACCCTACTAGGTGATTTAACCACCTGGTATATGAACTACAAAATGATTATTAACTTGGGAACAGGAAATGTTATTGGACTTTTTTTTTTAACCCTGAACTCTAAACACCTGTATATTGCTTTTTGTGATTCCTGATTTAGTGTCTACAGAATGGGAGTTGCATTTCATATCCTTTTTTATTCTCACATTACATGCTTTTAATCTTCAGCTTTTAAAGTTTTATTGGATTTTATGATTCATGAGTTTCCATTGAATTTTTTTCCCTCAAGGCAAAAATCTTGAACCTTCTGGATTACACCAGATTTAGGCATAGCCCACAATAATCTTCACGTGTGGAAAAACTTACTCAAGATTAAAATTCCCCCCAAATATAATAGGCTGTGCCAGGAGTTAGTAGATTCTTTCTAACTGAAGATCTTTGAGGCAAAACTGAGTGAATTCTTATCCGGTAACTTGTAAAACTATAGGTTAGACAATAGGTTAGGCTCTGAGGTGTCTTCTCACAAGGAAATTCTGGCAGGAAGTTCAAATCGCTTTTGTAAGTGAATCCAAAAGCACACTACCGTCACTGTAGTCAGGTAGCATAAGGTTAGAAAAAGCTCCTCACCTCAGGGCCTGGGGCTGGACAGAAGCCACCAAGCCAGTCTTACTTCATAGGGCATTTCCATTGCCCTGAAATCACTCCTAATTGTTGTGTTCGGCAGAGATTCAGTTAAAAGATTATCAGGCCTGGCTTTCTAAGTCCATCAGGTGCAGTCTCTCCCTCTTGAAAGAAGAAGAATCAATTAGGGGAAGATGTTCCTCTCAATTTGTTCCTACGCGTAGAGAGGAAGTAGCAGAACATCCAAAGGTGAGAGGGAACCATGATGAAAAGAACTCTGAAACATTAGTGCAGAGACAAAGATGCGGCTAAAAGAAAAAAAAAATAACCTCTGGTAAATGTGTCCATGGGATGGGATGTGCTAAAAAAGAAAAAAAGAATGTGTTGATAAGCCAGTGAAAGGGCTGGTGCTTGGCTAAATGAAGAAGATGACTTAGTAACTGGTCCCAAGTTTGCAAAAGGCTGTTAAAAGGATGACTCTGACTGCTCTGTCGCCACAGAAGACTGGTCTAATGAGAATTCTTTTTAATGATCACAGGAAAGAATGGGATATAAAGTAGGATTTTCTTGACTAAAATCCATGGAAATCTTTTGAAATATGAGAGACATACATTTCAGCATCTCTTGCTTAGAGAGAGGTGTCTGGACCAAATGATCTAGTGAGGTAGAGCCTAATTAACAACATGATTCTATTTCCCTCCCTGCCCCGCCCCCACTTTTACAGCAAGGATGGAGAGTTTTTTCAGCTTAGTTCAATTTTTACAATCATAAAAAATCATAGCATGACAGGCAGCATGCTGTAGAGGTGTGAAACTCATGGCTCTGCAGGCTGCAAAACTCATGTTATGGCCAGAATCAGATTAAAAGGTAACTGGGAAATGGTTAACAAATTAAATATATAATGCAACTTAGATAATATTAATTTGTGGTTTACTAATCCACATGGGATCTGTAGGGATCTGTTTCTATTTGATGTAGTGGATAAAAAGCTGGCCTCATATTCAGGAAGGCCTGGGTTCAAGTCTTGCCTTTGACACATGGCTGGGTGACTCTGGGCAAGGCACTTTAACCTCAATGCCCCAGCTAAGTCTGTAAGTGTTTGAGAAGGTACTGACTTACATTGACAGAGGAATTTTATACACACACACATGTATATACATATGTGTGTGTATGTATTCATATACACACACATAGAGGGTATCCATAAAGTCTGTGTGCAATTTAAAATAGTTGTAACTTTGTAACCATATGTGATAGAAAGAATCTGTAACAAGGATTAGAAAGACTGATGTATCTAGTTTTTTGTCTTTAGGAGTTTTATGTTTATTTTATTTTTAGAAATTCAACTTAAAAATTACTTTTTTTTTCCAGGAGCACTGTTGACCCATGGCTTCACTAGAAGAGAAAGTAAACTGTTCTTTGGTTGGCTTAACTAAAATCTATCACCGCCATCCAAAGTCTACCATTTTCTTGGCCTCCACGTTCGCCAGATGTATTAGGAGGGCAGAGTTTATAATCTCAAAGAGGATCATATATCTGTCTGAAAGGTTCGGAACCGCCGGATATAAGAAACTCTCAAAGTAGGAGGCAGAAGAATCAAAGCATATATTTAGGATCCACAGTAACCAACCCATGAACCAGCATCCCCATTTTGACATATTAATGAAAAATTTCCAGGCCCAATAAGTACACCTTACAAGAGTAACCAGGAGGCTACAGAGAAGCATGATGGTGTAAAACAAAATCATGCTTCCCCCTCTATGGTAAAAAGATTACACACTGGCTTCAAGTCCTTGTTCAGCTTCCTCCCGTAGGTCAGCTCTGCTACTGGCAGCTCCTGCTTCGGCTGTGGCTGTCGCTGTGGCTATAGCAGCCTCTGGCTCCAACAGAAGCTGTTTTTAACCATCCGGCTTCTGCGGGGGTGTAAGGTACGCCGGGGAAAGCACAGGTTCTTTCAATCTGCTTAAGCAAGGCGAAGGGGTTGACCAGGAAAGCACAGGTTCTTTCGATCAGCTTAAGCAAGGTGAAGGGGTTGACCGGGAAAGCACAGGTTCTTTCCATCAGCTTAAGCAAGGGAAGCAAGGTGAAGGGGCCGACAAGCTTACTCCAGTCCAACATACAAACAGCATTCAGTTCAGGGGAAAAAGCCAAACTAGTCAAGGCCACTTGTTGACTAAGTGCTAAGGAGCCTATTTTTGGTTGCCAACACACCAGATTTGACTCCATTGGATTTCTTTTTATGGGGACAAGTGAAAACTCATGTTTATTCAACCAAACCTCGATCTAAAGAAGACTTGCAAGCTAGGATAACTGATGTGATTGCCGGCATTACTGAAAATCAGCTTGAAAATGCTTTCCACGAACTACAGAATCGTATTGCCCTTTGTATTAGTAATGATGGTGGATGTGTTGAAAATTAACAAGAACAATAAAAAAATTAAGTGTTTCTTCTTTCTTTTGCTTTTTACAGGTTCTTTCTATCACATGTAGTTACAAAGTTACAATTATTTTAAATTGCACACAGACTTTATGGACACCCTGTCCTAGATCTAGAAAGGATATTAGAGATCATTTTGTTCATATCCCTCATTTTATAGATGAGGAAGTCAGGTCTAGAAGAAGGAAAGCTCTAGGATTTAAAGCTGAAGAATATTACAGTTCATCTTGTCCAAACTCCCCATTTCACAGAAGAGAAAACTAAGGCTGGTAAAGGTGAAGTGACTTGTCTAAGTTTACTCAGTAAATTAGTGGTAAAGTTGGTAGTAAAACCTGGGTCTCTTAGCTCCTACTCCTACTCCATCTAATGATGACATATAGCTCTCTCTAAGGAGATATTTTGTCATCAGAGGCAGCTTAGGTGAATAGAGTACTGAAGCAGCAGTTAGGGAGACATGAGTTTGAATCTGGCCTTGGACGCTTACTGTATGATTCTGGGCATGTCACTTAATTGATGTTTGCCTCAGTTTCCTCACCTATTAAATGGAATTAATAATAGCACCCACCTCCCAGGGTTGTTGTGAGGCTAAAACAAGGTGTTTGTGCTTTGGAAATCTTAAAGTGCTTTGTAAATGCTAGTTGTCATTATTATCTATAGTTACAAGGACAAATTTGGGAAAGTTGCTTTAGGTGTGTGGCTGATTTTTTTGTTTAAAACATAAGACCTCATCCAATAGTCCTTTCTCTATAGCAACTTCTCTCTTCACTTGTGAGTGTTTTTTCTCCATACATGTCAATAACCAAGTAATTAATGAGGGGTTTATTTTATGGTTAGCACTCATCAATCTATTTCAACTTTTGGAAAAAGTTAAATATAAATAAGGGCCAGGAACAAAGTGGAAAAAGATTGTACTTGTGGTTTCATTTGTATAGGGAATTCCCAGGTGAGGCAACTCCCTTCATGAATTCAGATTGCCACTTTCTCTTCAACTTATATTTTTAGCACAGGGATTCTTAACTTTTTTTTTGTACCATGGATCCCATTAGTCATTTGGTGAAACCAATAGAGCTATTATTAGACTAATGTTTTTAATGCATAAAATAAGATAGGTAAGATTACAAAGGAAACCAATAATAGTAATTATTATTATAATTACCTAATAACATTTGCATAATGCTTTATAATTTGTAAAGTACCTTACAAATATCATCTCATTTGATCCTCATAACAACCCTGAGAGGTAAGTGTGTTATTATCTCTGTTTTTCAGATGAGGAAATGCAGACAAGCATAGGTTTAAGTTATTTATCCATGGTTACCTAGCTAATGTTTGAGGATGGATTTGATTTCAGGGCTTTCCAATTTCATGTCCGGCACTTTATCTGCTGTCATCTAACTACCTATATGAAAATAAAGTTGAAATTTTTTCTCCATTCAAGTTCATGGATCCCCTGAAATTTATCCACAGACTTCCTGAGGGTCAGTGGACATCAGGTTAAGACCCTCTATTTTTAAGACTTGCTGATAGCATTGAGAGATGAAGTGACTTTCAAAGGTTATACTACTGGTATTAGGGAGGATTTGAATGCACATTTTCCTGTTTCAGAGGCCAATTCTCTATTATGCCACATTTCCTTTAGTAACAGAGGAAGACTACAAAAGGGGGGCATATTCCTGCAAGAACAGTGTCAAGAGGATATATTCAGAAGTAGCTGAGGCTTTATAGAGAACTGAGTCAAATTTATGAGAATACAAGTCATTGCCCAGTTGATAAATGGCCAAAGGATAAGAATAGGCAGTTTTCAGAGGAAGAAATTAAAGATATCTATAGTCATATGAAAAAATACTCGAAATCACTAATGATTAGAGAAATGCAAATTGAAACAACTCTAAGGTATCACATCACACCTGTCAGATTAGTTAACATGACAAAACAGGAAAATGATAAATGTTGAAGATGTGGGAAAATTGGAACACTAATGCATTGTTGGTGGAGTTCTGAACTGATCTAACCATTTTGGAGAGCAATTTGGAACTATGCCCAAAGGGCTACAAAAATATGCATACCCTTTGACCCAGCAATACCACTTCTAGGACTGTATCTCAAAGAGATCATACAAATGGGAAAAGGGACCCACATGTACAAAAATATTTATAGCAGCTCTTTTTGTGGTAGCCAAGAATTGGAAATTGAGGGGATGCCCATCAGTTGGGGAATGGATAAACAAGTTGTGGTATATGAATGTGATGGAATACTATTGTGCTATAAGAAATGATGAGCAGGCTGACTTCAGAAAACCCTGGAAAGACTTATACGATCTGATGCTGTGAAGTGAACAGAAGCAGGAGAACACTGTACACAGTTACAGCCACAGTGTGCAATGACTAACTTTGATAGACTTGGTTCTTCTCAGCAATCCAAGGTTCTATGACAACTCCAAAAGGCTCGTGATAGAAAATGCTATCCACATCCAGAGAAAGAATTATGGAGTCTGATTGCAGATCGAGGCATACTGTTTGCTCTCTCTCTTTTTTGTTTTGTTTCATTTCTTCTTTCTCATGGTTCATTCCATTGGTTATAATTCTTTGCAACATGATTAATGTGAAAATACGTTTATATGATGTATATGTAGAGCCTATAACAGATTGCACACTGTCTTGGGGAGGAGGGGGGAGAAGGAGGGGGAGAAAATTTAAAACTCAAAAGCTTGTGAACTGAATTATAAACCAAAAATAAATTTTTTTAAAAAGTAGCTGAGGCTAGTGATGAATGCTGAGTACTTCTTGAAAGACTTTTGAAATGACGAGAATCATTTGATGATGAGAATCAATCACTCAAAAGGAGAATCAAAGGGACAGTTCAGTTGCACAGGTAAATGGAAATCATAATGGATAATGAAGAGAAAGTAGGAGAATGATCTTCAGACTGGAAAGGTTAGAGCAAAAGCAGCTAAAAGGCAGTTGCCCAGGATGTGCTGCTGCCAGCTCATACTATCAAGGGTTAAACTTTCCATGGCAGGGCGAGCATTTATACCTTGGGAATCGGTAAATGGTACAAATCAGGACTTGATTTATCAGTTCGTTGACTTAAGAAAGTGATGAAGAAAATAGCTGATTAAATTTAGAAGTGTATTATATGTTTTCAGACAACCAGTTGTTAAACATTTACCGGCACATCTCTAGTTGTAATCCAAGATGTGTGAGGGTATAGTCCAAATGCAGCTGTCTTCCATGAGTTCAAGTCACCACATCCCACAGCAATCAAAGACTGGTGGATGTCAGTCAATTGTAGAGTTGCTGTCATGAATCCTTGAATTTGTGAAGAATGGGGAAAATGCAACAGGAATGAAGGTAGGAAGACATTTTTGCTATTTTAAAAAAGGCTATAAAGCTTGACTTTGGTTTTTGCCAAACTTGAGATCATATTGTTAAAGGGAAGGTCTGTAAGCATTCCAATAAAGAAGCAGTAATCATTCAGAACTAGCATGGGTTTATACCTAACTTTGTTTCCTTTTTTTTTTTTAACAAGCTACCTAAATAGACAGGGGGAATACCCTAGACACAACATTCCTGTATCTCCGCAAAGTATTTAAGAGAGTCCTTTATGTTTGTGCACACTGATGGAAAGATATAGACAAAGTAATAGTACCGTTATGTGGATTCAGAATTAGGTGAGGGAAAGGATGCCAAGCCAGTCACTTCTGGTAGATTTTGAGCCGCGCCTGGCTGACTATTAGCAGAGATGTTGTGGAGGGGATTTCCGTTAAAAAATGCATTGGAATAAATGATTTGAAGTCCCTTCCAGTTCTGAAATTTTGTGATTTCACTTAAAAGATGGTGTTCAGAATGGCACACATTACTTTGGATGTGACTAGAATAGATAGAAATGCATCCTAATGGGTTTGAAGGCATATACACACACAGCTCCAGCTCAGTTATAACCGAGTAGAGATAATATACAGCAAACACGTGACAGGAAGCTCTGTCTCCTAAGTGCTCAGTAGCTTATAAAACCCTAATGCAATTGATACAATTTTATTTCGAGTCTTTGACTCGTTCAGCAAGTGTGATAAAACACCTTTATGGAATTGAAGAGACACGCATCCTGAACGGAAAAAGAGACAAATGAAAAACCTAATTGTTTTACTATGGGAGATTCTGTTAGGGAATCACTAGTAAAATAGAGCGTTTGCTCTGACAGAAGCAAAATTAAACATCCAAGAGTGGCCATAACTCAAACCGCCAGCCTCTCAGTTAGGAAATATGGGCTGGCCATGCAGGAAGAAGGAGCAGCCTCAGTAGTTTCTTTATAGGCAGCTCAGTCTGTGCCTTCTCATAGGGGGATGTTTTGTCACTGTCTCCCCTTCCCTAGCTCCTAAGCACTTTATTATTGTGTTTTTTTTGTGGCCCCTTTCCTTACTGGTAGTTGCAAATTAGAGGAGTTTTCAAAAAAGATTTAAGCAGGCCAGTTAATTGTTGTTTAGTTGTTTTCTGGTCACATCTAACTTTTTGTGACCCCTTTTTGGGGTTTTCTTGGTAAAGATCCAAGAGTGCTTTGCCAATTCCTTCTCCAGCTCACTTTACAGATGAGGAAACTGAGGCAAATGGGGTTAAGCAACTTGCTTAGGGTCACATAGCTGTTAAATGTCTGAAGCCAGATTTGTACTCAGTTCTCCCTGATTCCAGACCAGGTGCTCTATCCACTGGGCCACCTAGCTGCCCCAGGCGGGTTAATACATAAATACAAGGGCTTTTATTGTAGTCCTTTTAACTTGAGCAAAAGGATGTTTAAAGCTTAAAATGCATCACTCTGGGGCAAGGAGTTTAGGGACAATGAAAGAATTATTCAACAAAATTGGTTGCCAGGGCCTTTGGTGGGCCTGTCTACCTGCAGGTGCTCTGCCCAAAGGAATGTAAATTTTCATCATTGAAACCTGGCCAGGTTTACAATTTACAGCAAGATTTTTTTTTTCTTACCAACCCCGCCTTAAACCTAAGTCACTTTGGGTCTCATTGATTAGAGAACAATAGCCTCCAGGCCAAGCCCCGCTTGGTCATTGTTTGGTCCCTGATTGGCTCAGAGTGAATGTAAATAGCGATTGTTTCTGTTTTGGCCAGAAACCCTGAGGGTCTTCCTCTCCCAGATTGATTTTTCCATTCTCTGCCTCATTTCTTACCTAGCCTTAACCACCGAATTGGCATTGCCTTAGTCAAACTGACACCTATTAAAAGACCTTAGCTTAAAAAGACCGCTGCATCCAGGGCCCCATCTCCACTCATCCTGACCTACCTCTTGTCACTGCACCCAGATGGCTCTAGGGGAGAAAGTGAGGCTGGTGACTTTACACAGCCCTCCCTCACTTAAATCCAATTCACTTGCATGTCATGACATCACCTCCCTGAGTCAGGGTCCTCTTAGAGAATGAAGGACAAACAACAACAGCAACTTCCTGCTATATCTAAAGGAGTCAGGGTGGGTCAGTGAGGGTCCTTTGGAACGGCCAGCCTAAGACTTAGCTCATCTAGCCACCTTATTTCACAGGAGGCTTGGGTTATAATCATTTTCAAACCTTGGCAGAACACAATGAAGCAAATCAACCAATCTTAATCAACCAAAACATCATCACTTGGTGACCCACCTTCTGGTGATGAGCTTTTCATATTTAGCTACAGTGATCCTCAGAGCAGAAATGTTCAAGCCATCCCGGAGACCATCCTTGAAGGCCTGTCTAGCTTCGTAGGACCTTGCAGTTACTGCTCAGGTGACTTCTGACATGGAGGAGCCTCTAGGAAGGGCAGGGTCACCTCTGCGTCATGATGAAATACCAAAGTAGGACTTGAGTAGAGTATTCATAACAGGAAGAATAATGTTTATTTACAATATTTATAATGCCTTGCAATAACAAATTGCTTTATATGTAGTGCTGATTATTAGTATTCAGCTGTTAGTTGGCCAGCTAAATAAATCCTAAATACAGTGTTTCACTGAGACTATATTAAGTGCTTTGGTCCTTCTCCAAAATAAGTTTTGCTCCTTTTCTCTCAGCCACTTAAAATCTTCCTGGCATTGAATTACTTCCAGATGTGTAGTGTGCTCTAACATTGGTCTCAGTAGTTCTATGGAAAGAAGCTTTCTCATTACCTCATGATGTAATGTCTCCAGCCCTCTGTAATCCACAAAGACAATCCTCCTTGTGGCTAGATGACATTCGATGTTCAGATAGAATTTACTCTGTGTTGTGCCCTTGTCTCCTTTTTGTTTTCTAAGGTTTTTTCTTCCTCTGAGAACCTGTACTAGGTATGGTTTCTCACAGATGGAGTCATTGAGAGTACTCCTATTTCTGCTTGAGGAGGAGTTCAGAAAGTAAAGGCAGAAGAGAGGTAGCATGCTATAGGTGGTTGGAGACTCTAAGAGAGAAAACAACTCAAGAGGGATCAGGGACTCTCAGAAAGGAAGTTCAGATGATGCAACACAAATGATGCAAATGAAAAGATATAGAAACGAAGTGAGAAGAGCCTTCTAGCACCATCTAGTCCAAGCTGTATTTGAAAAGGAGCCTTCTTCTCTCCCTCTTCCAGCAACCTTGACTTCCTAGATCAGGGGTGGGGAACCTGAGGCCTTGAGGCTACATATGGCCTTCTAGGTCCTTGGATGCAGCCTTTTGACTGAGTCTGAGTTTTATAGAACAAATACTTTAATTCAGGGGATTTGTTCTGTGAAGTTTGGATTCAGTCAAAAGGCTGCACTTGAGGACCTAGAGGGGCCACATGTGGCCTCCAGGTCACAGGTTCCCCACCCCTGTCCTAGACAAATCAACAGATCCCAGTTACTTTGACCAATCCTCATATAGCATGAATCATCCTGTCTGCCTTCTTTGGATGCTCTCCTAATTATTGATGTGTTTCTTAAAATATAACATGCAGAATGGAGTACAATTCTTCAGATTCGGCTCTGACCAGAACAAAATACTATGGGATGATTGCCTTTTAAATTCTGGGCATTATTCCTCTTTAAGGCTGCCTAAGCAGAATTGTAATCTTTGTCAGCTGCCAACAGGAACTCACTGTTGACTTATTGAGCTTGCAGTCTCCTAAAACCCCAGATATTTTTCAATTTCCTGTCTAGTACTAAATCTCCCATTTGGCATTTGTGAAATAGAATTTTTTCTGAATTTAAGTGTAAAATTGTATGTATGTATGTATGTGTGTGTGTGTATGTATGAATGAATGTATTTGCTTTGCCCAAGATTCTAGCTTGTTAAATGACATCTTTTTGAAAATTTACCCTTTCTTCTATTGTATTTCCCAGTTCTGTGTAATCTCCAAATTGGATAAGCATGCCATCTCTAACTTTAAGTCATTGATAAAATTGTTTAATAGAGCAGGGACAAGCACGAATCCCTAGGGCACTCCACTGGATCCTTCCTCCAGATTGGCATTAATGACAACTTTTTGGGTTCAGCCTTTCAATGAGCTCTGAATGCACTGAAATGTGCTATTATCTACTGTGCAAATCTCAACTGTCTTGTCCATAAGAAGAGATCATTTTTTCAAATGCTTTGCTAAAATCTAGGAAAAATATATGTATATTGTTCCCTGATCTCTTAGTCTTATAACCCTGCCAAGAGACAAAATGTGGTTTATCTGGAATGGTCTTTTCTTGAAGTCATGGTAGCTCACTGTGATTAAGGCTTCCATTTCTTGAGTATTCACTAACCATATCCTTACTAATAGATTCCTGAAAAATAAAAAAAAATTAAAAAACCTGATTCTTGAACTTTTTTTAGGAATCAAGATTTATGGAATTCCTCCTGTGTTTAAACACTGTGCTATGTGTCAGGTAAACAAAGACAAAAATGAAAGTCTCCACTCTTAAGGAGTTTATCTGCTTCAGGGAGATTCAATGTGTACTCAGTGAAGAAAATACAAAGTGATGCAGAGTAATTTTATGAGAGGGCCCTGCTATCTGTGTTGGGGTGGATCAGGAAACACCTCCTGTAGCCCGTGGCACCCCAGCTGTGCTTTGAAGGAGCCTCATGATTCTAAGAGATGAAGGTGAGGAGGGAATGAATTTAAAATAGATGCACTTCCGAATTCATACCATTTATAGTGATTTCCTATTAAACCATCTTCTAGTCCTCCACAATTGAACCCTCCCTTTTTAACAAAGTCAAAACATTTAAGTAAAACCAAATGTCACAAAGACCGTGCCTGACCATGTATGCCCCATTCCACATCTGTGGCTCCTCACCTGTCTACTTAGAGGATGGACTTGCATTTTATCATCACTTCTCCAAGAGATGATAGAGACTAGGTCATTACAATGAATCATAGTGTGATTACCTTCTAGCATTTTTAAAAATTTACATTATTATAGCTATAAATTGTTCTCCTCATTCCCATTATTTTGAGTGGCATCTTTTCATATAAATCTTCCAAAGTTTCTATGAATTCTTCATCTTTATTGTTTCTTAATGAGGGAATTGTATTCCATTACATTCAAATACCATAATTTGTACAGCCCTGTGCAATCTAAGGATAGCCATTTTGTTTCTTATTTTTTGCTATCTCCAAGTGGTTCCTTGAATGTTTTAGTAGCCATAGGGTCTTTGTTTCCATCTTTGACTTCCTTGGGCTATATGCCCCATAATGGGATCCATACAATCCACACTTAAAACAAACAAAAACCTCCTGAACAAAAAAAAAATGTTCAGCCAGCCCTTTGCCTCAGTTTAGGTGGCTTTCCCATCTGACGTCTATAAATTAATGATACTTTCTTTTCCTTTTTAAAAATTCAAGGTTAGAATAATTTTTTAGGGATTCAGTAATGTTTACTTGTGAGATGGTAGGGTTGAGAAAGGAAGTTATTCGCTGAATTCACAATGTATTTTGAATAACAACTCCATTGAGCATCTCTGGTTTTCTACTTTATGCAACCAGCAGCACGAGCTGTAGCATTAAAAAAAACCCAAATAAAATCAACAACATGGAAAGATTAAAAAAAAAAAACTCCAAAACCAACACCACCTATTTGAAGATTTACCCTTTACTCCAAAAGGGCACTACTTTTTTCAGGAGGGATCATCTTTGACATTGTGACTATACATTAAAAAATTAATCTGTTCCTGCTGTTCATTTGCAAACATGAATATATATACATTGGCATACCCACCACCATTGCGTGGAGTGTCAATAAAATCTCCATCTGAAGTTTTCTTGTTGAAAGCTATCACTCTCCCTGTCAATTATCTCTTATGTCCACTGATCTGGTTTCACACTGTTTTTCTTCCTGGATCCAATGAGGCAGTAGGAGCCATGAAGGCCATTAACTAGACTGTCTGTGGTACTCCTCTGGAGACACTGCCTTCTCAAGTACTGATTCTCTTCAATTAAGCTGCCTAGATCATGCTGCATTGATCAAGCAATTAATGGATTGCTGAAGACTGACCTGAAACTGCAAGTCAGCTGTTTTTCTTTGATATCGATTTCTAGCCCTGAGGTATTTTTTCCCCCTTCCCTTTTCTTGCTTCAATCTATGGAAATAAATTGTATCTCAGTATAAGTAGTTATCCTTTGGTGCATATCTTAGGGCCTAACTTTTTTGATTGGAACAGAAAATAAAAGTTACAGATAACGGGAAACAAGTGATGGGGTGTGTATTGAATGCTAAGTTTGTTGTTCATTTTAAAGTAAATCTAAAAGCTATGGCCCAAGAGGTACAGTTTCCTCTTCACACCAAACAGTTCCAGCTCTGAGATCCCTTAGATGGGAGAGTCTGACAAAGAGGAAAGATCAGGTTTTTCTTGTACTCTCTGTCTCAGTAAGCCACCATCCCAAAGTCCCACAGAAAAGCCTAGTTTTGGTTCATATGTAGGACTTCCACAAAAGGAATCATCAGGATGCCTTCTAGGAAGGAACTTGGTGTATAAGGTAGATCAGGGATAGCTCACAGTTGCATAGCTTAGTATGGGTCAGATTTGAAATGTTAACACAAGTCTTCCTAATTCCAAATCCACCTCTACCATGCAGTATTGACAAGAAGGCATAGTCATGAGTCCACTTCCTCCTTTGATAGATCATTAACCCATCTCACAATCAGTTTTCCTTAGCAACAATCTTTCATTGGGTACCCATTTACTCTATTTCTAAATTCTCATTCCCATTTCCTTTCCCAGGAAAAAAAAGGAGTTAAACCTCATTCCTTTTGTTCTAATTTCCTTTCTATATGCCTAAATGAGACTATTCCTTCCAAACAATCCAGGAACTTCTACCAAGGCACAAGGGTATCCAGACTCTCTTTTGGTCTATCCTCAGAATGAAGTTAATGTTGAATGGTGGTGATAATGGGTATCCAAGTGTGGCCCACAGGAGTAGTATGTGACCAACTGTCCACATACTTGAAGCTGTTCACCAGTTGGAAGTTACAGGTATATATTAAGAGTTTATTATTGTTTGTGACCCCTTTGATTAAAGGCTGTCCCAAAGTTTATTCTTAGAAAAGCCAGTAGTGTGGTGGAAGGGAAAGAATATTCATTCTTTAGCTGCCTTGAAGAGGAAGTTGAAAGGGCCTAAAATCTGCCCCAGGTAGCCTAAGCTTAATCCTTTTAGCTAATGGGATGTAGTGGCCAAGAGTATGACCATTTTAAAGTATAAACTGTATAAAGTTGTAAAACATTATAAAGGAACATGATAGAAGATTATGAATAGAATTGCCTTATGAAGCAATGAAAAACATTTACAGGAAAATGAACTTAGATAAAGTTAAGCTAGATTATCCAAGAACAATTGTAAAGGAAACTGGAAGAAAAACAACCTGTAGATTTGAAATGGAAAAGATCCACTGATGTTTCTATGACAATCAAGTTCCATCAGCAATAATAGTGGAAATATTGCATTTGGATTCTCAGGACCTTTTAAGAAGATGAAATGAAGCATGGCTGGACATGACCAAATATACCCATTCAAAACAAATCCATCCATCATGGAGAAATCCATCTGATGTGTTGAATGAAAAATAGAAATATTACCTGGTCCATACCAACAGAAGAAATTCATTTTATAGACATAACAATTTTGAGAGCATTGAAGGATAAATTCTCAAGATAGCAGAAAGAGGAGATTATTAATGATAGAAAGAAAACATCTAGGATGGCATTCTTTCTGAAAAAAGGAAATAGGATTTCTTAACTTTTTTTTTAGTCTTGTGGACCATGTTGGCAGTTTGGTAGAACCTCATGACCTTTTCTTAGGATCATGTTTTTAAATGCATAAAATAAAATATACAGGATTAAAAAGAAAATGAATTACATCAAAATATAATTAGCAAAATATTTAAAATAAAGTTCACAGACTTAAGTTTAAGAAATGGATCTTTGCAATAGAGAGAAAATCAATAACTATTGACTCCCATGCCTGCATTCTTATCCCTATAAAATCTTTATGAGGATTATTTACACATGTAACAATAATAACCTTGATGAAAATATGTTAGGGAAACAGGCAGTCTTTTGAAAATCATTTTCTATGAAAGATCACATATTTATGTTCCTATAATTGACTGAGAAATGCTAAGAATACAAGATCCCATTAAATTTATTGTTTATTGATGTTTAGAAAACAACACATTTAGTAGAGCAAAATTCACTGATGGCCATTCATTTGCCTTTTTTTTTTAAACAGATACTGCTTGGGAGTTTGTTGTTTTTGATTCCTTTGCTTTGATTCAAGGCTGTACCAAAGCATGTGCCCATAAATCCAATTGAGTGGTGAGGAAGTCTACAATATGTATGTTAAGATCATGATTTTTTGACAGATGTAACAATGGAGATGACTTTTTCAGTGGTTTATGATCAAGATTAAAAAGGCACAAAACAAGGAGAGATTTGCTCATCAAAATTGCTTGTCACTGTCATAGAAGATATCCAGGATAAAGACCAAATGCAAGCATGATTCCCTATAGATGACAAAGTCTTTAAGATGTTTCCTTTGTATATATGACATTTTAATGATTGTATTAAGCCCCTGGACATCAAGGAGATGAGATTCATAAAACCAACAAGAGTTTGACTTAAGAATCCTAGGAAAAATCAAATGGATGAAAGATGCTTAATGTCCAGTGTGCAATGTGAAATTTATCAGT
The DNA here is from genome assembly GCF_011100635.1 of Trichosurus vulpecula. Taxonomy (NCBI): domain Eukaryota; kingdom Metazoa; phylum Chordata; class Mammalia; order Diprotodontia; family Phalangeridae; genus Trichosurus; species Trichosurus vulpecula. Next base: position 111,723,870 of record NC_050574.1, read on the forward strand.
ATATGTATCCTGTACAGGTACGATATAGATGGATGATGAGTCATGGCCATGAGTGAATAGAAGAAAGAGATCAGGTTGAATTTCATTTATGACATTGTGAAGTACTTCCAATGATCCCAAACTTCTCCCTGAAATAAAACCCAGCCTTTTAACACTTACATCTGTTTCTACTTCACACTCTCCAAAGAATCACACTTGCCAGTGATATAAAGGGGAAAAGAGAGCTGTATTTTGAATAGTCTGTAACATGTTAGAGTCATAACTAGCACAAAGAAAGTGGCTTATATGTATATTTTCTGAGCTGTCTATGATTAGAAAGGAAGGTGGGACAGTCATATAGCCAGTAGCAAGGGATAATATTTGAACAGCCCTGGTAGAGACAGCTAGTGTGGCACAGTAGATAGAGTGACTGATCTGGAGACAAGAAGAATTGAGTTCAAATCCAGCCTCAGACCTTTACTGACTGTGTGACTTTGAGCAAGTCACTACTTCTCTCTATGTCTCAATTTCTCATCTGTAAAATGGGGATAATCTGTTTTATGTTTTCTTCCTCTATTAGCACTTAAGCTCCCTGAGGGCAGGGTCTATCTTTTTGTTTGCATTCATATTGCCAGTACTTATCATAGTGCTTGGCACCTAGTAAATGCTTACTGAATGCTTGTTGACTGGCTGACTGACCTTTCAGCGTTATTGTGAGGATATAATGAATTAATATTTGTAAAGTAATTTGTGAAACTTAAAGCTCTGCATAAATACTAGTTTTTAATCCATTATCAGTAAAATAATGTTTACAGAATTAGAGGGAGGACTCTGTCACTTTGGGTAGTCCCTTTGTAGGGTTTAGGGAGGATATGAACAAGAATCACACAGAACAAGAGACTTGGATGGGGTCTGATCTGTGCCATTAGAGGAGAATTAATATAGAGCACCAATACTGATGAGGTCACGGATCCTTTGAAATATATTGAGGGACTCAATTCATGGGAATTGCAGAGTGTGTTGCAAGCTTTGTTTATGACAGTTAGACTTGTAACTGGGAAATTAGGGAATTTTAGGGAATATCAGTATGTATTTTGAAGGCCCCTATTATGAGGACAGGAGTTATGGTGGAGAGAAAGGCTGACTTGAGGCACTGAACTCATTGCGCAAAAGAAGGATAAAGTCCATTGGGGATGGAAGTGGTTGTGAATAGGTAACTGCCACTAGGATCTGGACTGGTTGATAAAATTTGCATAGTGAGAATCTCAAAGGAGAAGAGATTGCTGATCAATGGTGGTAGAGAGAGAGTATAAAGTGGCAATGGGGAGCCAGGAATATTCCAGTTCCCCTATGATAACCAGTGAATGAGGGTGGGAGATTGAGTGAAAATGTAACCAACATTGGAAAGTGTGGCTAGGAATAAAGTATAATCAAGAGGACATCATATCCCGCTAAATACCAAAAGATAGAAGGAATGAGAAAAGCAAAGGTTTAAGATGAAATGAAGTTAGTTAATTATGGAGCAGGCATTCCAGAAAGCACAGCAGAAGGGGTGGGCAGGTTTGGAGTGTGACATTTGGGTGGGATAAGTTTGAGGAGGATGGGAATGAGGCAACAGGCAGTTAGCGATGGGGACTAGAGGTTGAACACCAGTCACCAGGGGCACAGAATCACTGAGATAGGGAGAGAACGAGGCGTGGAAATACGCTAGTCATTGAGAAATAAGTCCAGGCAGACTAGCAATGGTTAGAGCAAGGTCTCTCTAGGGAGACAGTTAAACTGTTCAAAGTTCTACCTCAAATTCCAGCTTTATAGATGTTGAAAGTGAGGCACAGAATAACTTACAGAGTCACTCATCTAGTAATACACTGAGGAAGAACTGAAATTCAGAAAGATTGGGTTGATTGCTCAAAGTCAAACAGCTACTCAGTGATAGAGCCATGACTGGAAGTTAGATATCTTGATTTTCAGTCTAGGGTCCCTTCCACTATTCACTTCAGTATTTGAAGGATCTGTGATTTCATTATCTCCACTGACACAGATAGGCACCCTCCTAAAACCTGGTAGTCTTCCAGAGTTGCTATCATTGAAAATTCCCATCAAGGTTGCCTTGATGATCAGCCTCTCTGAACTTAGGTTGCTATTCAGACATTGAGCCTTTCACCAGGACTGTGTTCAAAGCATGTAATACTACTATTTCTCATTTGCATAGCACTACAAAGTCTACAATGTACTTCACAAATCTCATCTCATTTGATTTTCTCAATAACTTTAGGAGATAGAAGTTATTATTATCCCCATTTTACAGATGAAGAAATGGGCAAATAGAGGTTAAGGAAAGAGGGAAGGAAACAAGCATTTATTAAGCACCCACCATGTGCCAGAGACCATATGAAGTACTTTACAAATATAACCTGCCTCATTTGATCCTCACAACAACCTTGGGGGGTAGGTATTGTTATTATTTCTGCTTTACAGATGAGGGAATTGAAGCAGACAGAAGTTGAGCAACTTCATGGTCACATAGCTAGTAAGTATCTGAGGCTATATTTGAACTCAGGTCTTCTTGACTCCAGGTCCAGCACTCTGTACGCTTCTCCCCCAGTTGCGTCAAATTTCTAGGTTACTAGGATCTATCAGGGTTTATATTCTCATAGCCTTTAACAACCATGGTGAAGAATTCCTCCACTGTATCATAAAAAATTATATTAATAATTCATACTTATATAGTTCTCTAAGGTTTGCAAAGCTTTCCTCTTAATGAGCCTGTGAATTAAATAGTTTCATTGTTTCTTGGCCTGAATCTGTGATTTTGCTAATATTGGCAATTCCTAATTAGGAAACCTCTTCGGCCAATGCAGATTGACAACCCTTTTGCAATTGTAGAATCTTAAGAAAGTTGCCTATGGCACCAAGAGGTGAAGTAACTTTCAAAGCAGCAGACAGACAGTATTTGTCAGGGTGGGACTTAATATCAGGTCTTCTGAACTCCAAGGCTGACTCTCTATCCACTATGCCCCACTGCCTCTCCATTCCAGCGTTATCATTCCCATTTTACAGGGGGAGAAACAGAGGATCTGAGAGGTAATGCAACTTGTTGAAGGTCAGGCAGCTTGTAAGGGTGGGAGTCGGGATTTGAATTCAGGTCTTTTGACTCCAAGCCCAGTATTCTTTCCCCTATACTGCAGCACCACAGAAATATCCAACCCCTCATTAACCTTTTGTCATGTCCATGTCACGTACTTGTCTAGCCCTGTGCGTGACCTCAGTGTTGTTAGCAGACTAAACTTATGCAGAAGCATTAAAACTTTTCAGAGGAAACCTGAAAAGTCGATCGACACTCCTAACTTGGAGTGTCTTGATGAATGTGAGATTATAAAGTGGATACCATATGCCCTCTTCTTTATTCTACTGTATGCTCAAATCATACCCACAATTACTGCCCCGTTCCTGCATTTTAAAATGGCCAGTGCATTATGCATGGGGGAATGTTAATAATACATGTGGTAAAATATTTCTTTTAAAGCCATCACCTACAAAAATATAACACAAAGTATTTGAGAGTTTCATTTTGCCTTTTCAATTTTCTTAGGACACATCTGATTCCTGAAGAGACTCTATATAGGCACATAGTCCTTGGAGTGGGAAGGGACCTAGCTCAAGGACTCAGGGATGGGAATATTTGAGTGTTTCAATAATCTGATTTGAACCTATTGATTCAGGGCTCAGGAAATGGGTTCTCATTCATCTTCTGTCTTTGCATGAAAACAAATCAATGCAACTTGTGTTGTGTGACTAATGTCTCATTTCACTTCATTTGACTTCATCAAGAGCATATTAAATACCTACTATGTGCAAGGCATTGTGCTAGTTACTGGAGATACAGAAAAAATGATTTGGATTCTGCTCTCAAGACGTTTTCAATCTAACCAGTTAGAAAGATGCCTATATAGATCACCCTGAAACCAAAGTAAGGAGTCAAGGCAAAGAGTCTGGAAAAAGGAGGAAGGAGAGATCACTTTCACGGTGTTGAAGGGAGGTGATCAACTCACTAGATGTTGTAGTTTGGAGTTTTCCCTGATATTTCTTTAGATCACTAAGCAAGTCCTTGTGGTGTTTCTATTGATCCCCCAGTATGTCAGAGGTCTTACTATTTATTGGCCCTTTTTATATTTTGGAGGTATCAGTGTAGTGTTTGTGTTGACCATATGTTACCTTGTACATTTCCCACATGATGTGCCTATCTTTTGTTTTCATCATACACTTCATAGTTTATATTTTTCAATCTGATTCTTGCATTTAAGATCATTGTTGGAAATAGGCTTCAACCTACATGTGCTCCTCAGGTGTTTCTCTGTTGTCCTTTGCATCACCTGCAACTTTGATTCTTTGGAGATTATGGTGTTTCAAGATCTATATTCATATAACATTACCTCCCTTCTACCTCTAAACTCTATAATTCTATGATGTCATGACCCCTACAACTTCCACCAAGGCCCTCAGTTTCTAACACTCAACATATGTCACTTTGACTCATGTTCCTGTCAAATAGGCCTACCACTTGTTCCCTAAACTCAAAATTCTGTTCAGAGAGGTTCAGAGAGTCAAACAGGCCTACTACCTGTTCCATAAACTCAAAATTCTGTTTAGAGAGGTTCAGAGAGATGGCAGTAAGAGCTTTCTCCGGGAACTGACACCTATGGGGTACTACTTCCTCTCTGATCTGGTCAGAGATCTTTGTCTCTGTGACTTTTGTTTCCTTAATGGTCTGTGCCTCCAAGGAGACTGAGGGGGAAGATAGCCAGGAGAATATAAGATTTTGGGGTTCTCGATGGAGGAAGAAGGGGAGAGGATAGGACATTCCTTAACCTATTGCTATTGTACCTGTACATTCTCCCATTGGAGGCATGGGGAAAGGCAGTCAGAGAGCAGAGATGCTCATAGTAAAGTCTGGAGGATAAAGTAGGAAGGGATGAGAATGGTGTGTATCTTAGTATCCTAGGGTCTACAAGAATTAGGGGTTGGTTTCTGTGGGAAGGTAAAAGGTATTCTTCCAACCAGGTGCCCCCAGAAGAAAAAGAACAGTTTGGTGACCAGTGGCAGACTAGGAGGGAGTAAGTCAGGGGCTTCTGCTATACATTTTTCTGCAAGGAAAGATCATCCCTGACTTTTTCCATGCAATCAATGTTTTATAGTGACAGACCAAAGCCTGTGATAAAGAGAATGGAAAATGCAGATAAATGCCTTGTGAAGGGAAATGAGGAACTTCAGAGGAGGTAATGCCAGGTGTCTAAGGCAACATAAGTATCTCTATTAATACTCCCAAGCATAAGGGAAATGGTTATGGTATAGCAGAAGACTGATTTTCATTCTGAACTCCTTGAGAAAGTAGGAGACTTGGAGACATGAAGATATCAGATACTTATTAAGTATACTATCATGGACAAGTCACTTAAATTTGCTCACCCTCCATTTTCTCACCTGTAAAAGGGGGATAAAGATAACTGTAACCCTTAATTTGTAGGGAGTGTAAGATTATGTACTTAAAACAAGATTATGGGGGAAGCTAGGTGGCGCAGTGAGTAGAGCACGGGCCCTGGAGTCAGGAGTACCTGAGTTCAAATCCAGCCTCAGACAGTTGACACACTTACTAGCTGTGTGACCTTGGGCAAGTCATTTAACCCCAATTGCCCTGCCTTCTCCCCTGCAAAAACAAACAAACAAAAAAATAAAGCAAGATTATATAATTTCTTATCTATAAAAAGGGGGTAAAAGTAAATGTAATCCTTAATTTGCAGTGAGTGTAATATTACGTATCTAAAGTGCTTGGCAAACATTAAATCTATATAAATATCAACTAGTGTTATTACCTAGATAGGGTGATGTAGTCTGAGGAAATGAACTTCAAAGGAAGGTTGCTGAATGAATGATGGCAGTGGAGGAAGAGTTTGGAAAGGGCAGGAAGGAGGAGTATCCTTTCTACTCTTCCTACTGGCTCAGAGTATCAAGTAGCATGTCTTTTGCCTCTTTTTGTATCCCCACCTCTTAGCACAGTGCCTGACACATAGTAAGCACTTAATAAATCTTTGTTGATTGATTAATGAGATGTCAAGGATGATCAAAGCTAACGTGTCACCTGGGGAAGAGACAAGCTTCAGGGAGTGCAAGAAGATGAACTTTAATGAAGTTTAATACAAGAGAGAATTGTGCAGTGCTCTCGGTGGGGTTTTAGAGGGCACAATGATAGGGAAAGGGCAGAGCAAGATGGAGACTTTGGGGGTCCTAAGGCTGGGGTGAACAGAGAAGGGATGAGGGTGTGAGGAGTAGGAATAATGGAAGGGAAATTTTGCTTAGGCAGATTTTTGCTTTTGTAGCCTGCAACTCTGAAATACAAAGATTCAGAGAAGGAGGTTTGCTAGCCATAGGACAGAGAGTTGAATCACCTTCTCCCCACTCCTAATGAGTTTGCCCCGGATGTGAGAATTCCTCATTTAGGCTCTCATTTCCTCTCCTATCACCATGTCTTTCCACAGGCAATGAATGCCCTATGCTTGAAATTCACTCCTTCCTCACATTTACCTCTTAGATTCCTTAGCATCCTTCAAAATTCATTTCAGGGACTACCTCCTTCCCAAAGTCTTTCCTTCTCTTTTTAGGTATTTATACTCTCATTTCTGAAATTATTTTGTATTTACTTTTCTGAATGTATGTTGCATTTCCACAATATGATGTAAAGACGGGGACTGGTTTTTTTTTTATCCTTTTTATTCATAGAAGCACCCACAGTGTTGTGCACATAGGTGCTTAATAAAAGTTTGCGGAATTTAGTAAATTGTGGGCCATTCTAGGTAATTCAGCAAATGACCACTGGGGGGCAGCCAAGAACCAAGGACAGGTGTGAGGCTAGCATCCTTGTGGCTTCTTTCCTTTCATCACTAGCTGAGGGAAACAGCCAAATTAGACCTTTAGGAGAGGTAAGATGAAACCTGAGGCAAAGCATAGTCAACATTAATGGAGATAGTGAAGGAAGGGCTGCTCTGGGGCAAAGTCATAATCATAGGTTTGAGTTCAATTGGTGATAATTATAGCTCACATTCATATAATGATTGAACGTTTTAAGAGCTTTACTCACACCACCCTTTTGAATCAGTAGCACAAGTGTAACAGGGCTTTCACCCAAACCAGGACATTTTGTACACTGCCATATATGAGACATGACCCCGGATTGGTGGAGAGAAGGCTGAGTGCCCCTGTTAAACAAACATTATTATCCACATTTAACAGTTGGAGAAATCAAGCCTTATGGAGACAAAATGACTTGCTGCAGGTCATACAGTGGCTGGGTGTAGTGGTTGCTGTTGTTCAGTCATTTTTAGTGGTGTCTAATTCTTCACGACCCTGTTTGTCGTTAAAGATACTGAAGTGGTTTGCCATTTCATTTTCCAACTCATTTTACAGATGAGGAAACTGAGGCAAACAAGGTTAGGTGACTGGCTGGGTAACACAGCTACATTCTGAGGCCAGATTTGAAGTCAAGAAGATATATCTTTCTGACTCCAGCCCAGCAACTATCCACTGTGCCACCTAGCTGCCCTGGTGCAGGGTTGTGATCACTCTCTGCTGGAAGGGAGGCTGAGGCTGGCACATTGTTTGAGCTGTAGTCTGGCTAAAGCCACTTTTAGAGATAATCCACAATAAGTCTGATGAGCTTCTGGGAGATGGATGGGGTTTTTTTTTGAGGAGGATGCTAGGCTAAGTAAAAAGGGGCAAAGCAGCCCAGAGAAAAAAACAGGGCAAGTCAAAGCTTTTGTGCTAATCAGAGAGGGAGACTTAGCAAAAAAAAAATCACACAGTGAGTTGCTTACCTGCCCTCAAATAACTTACAATCTGAGGTGGGGGATGGGGGAGAGATATCTTTCTACCATAGCATGAGCCTTTAAAGTCAGTAATTAGAGGTTCTTTCAGGTCTGGTAGGGTAGGAGAGTGAAGTAAAAAGTCTTTCCTCTTCCTCTTTCCCCGATTCCTCTTCCCCCATCATGCATGTCCTCCAGTGTTCTTTTCTTGGATCCTTTTCACTGCTTTCTTGATGCCTCCTCCCAGGGCAATCTCATTCACTCCCATTTCTCTTTTCATTGGAGTGGACTCCCAAATATATGTAATCTCCAGCCCTGACCTGATCTGAGCTCCAGTCTCATATTTTAAACTGCCTCCAGGACCCAAGTATCTCACTTGTCCCTCACGCTCAACATGTCCAAAGCTGAACTAATTATCTTCATCTGGTTCTGACTCCTTGTGAATGTTCCGTTTCTGTTGGTGGTTACCAGTGTTCTGTGTGGAACCACTAATATTACTTAATACATTCCTCTCTCTCTTCTGCCTCATCCTATCAGTAAACAGGGCCTGTTAACTCTACCTTTCTTGACATCCTTCCCTCATCTTCATTCTTTAGGCACCTGGGTAGCACAGTGGATAGAGATTTGGGCTTGGGGTCAGAATGACTTGAGTTCAAGTCTGCTTTCAGACATACGCTAGCTATGTGACCCTGGGCAGATCGTTAATCTCTCTATGACTCAGTTTCTTCATCTATAAAATGCTGATAGTAATAGCACCTACCTCCCAGGGTTGTTGCGAGGGAAAAATGAGTTAATATTTGTGCAGAGCGGACTATAAAACACTATATGAATGTTGGTTTTTATTATCATTCTTTGTAAATGTTTACTGATTTTATTCCTATTGTTCCTGCCATAATCTGAGTGATCATTTCTACCTGGCTGGACTATTAAGACAGCCTTCTACTAATCTCCTTGCCTCTAGTCATTTTATTCCCTCCTCAATTTGTCTTTCACAATGCTGCCAGTTCAGGATCATAGGGTCATGTGTCTAGAGCAGGAAGGGACCCTTGGAGGCCATTCAGTCCACCTTGCTCATTTATCAGAGGAGGGAATTGAGGCCTAGGGAGTTTAAGTGCCTTACCTTTGCCCAAGGTCACATTGGTAGTTATCATTATTAATTCTTCTCTCATGGACAGATCTGACTATTTGTGGGAGAGGGGAGTGTTAAACAATTTACCAAACCTTCCAGTTTAGTAGATTGAGCCCAGCTTTCAAGGAATGTTGTCCTCGTGGCAGTCTTGGTAAGTTCCTTGGGCAAGGTCAGCATTGGCTTCACCCCCAATGGAGGGGCAGCTCCAGCAAGGTCGGGGTGGGGTGGGGTGGTGGATTTTATATGTCCTTTCTCCTGAGGTCCTGACATTCTTTCATTCCACTGTTCTCACATGGATTCAGTAGAGGTCACTTAATTTCACTGATGATAACGACTGAATCCCTTCTCATCTCCCCCACCCATGGTTCAGCAGCTGGGGATGTAAAGGGATAATGGGAAGAACCACAGCAGGCCCTGGTTGGTTTGAGCTGTTTTTTGACATCTCATCCGAGTTAATGGGGTTTTGATTCCAAATCGATATGACACACTAGGTAAATTCTCAATAGAAAGGAGAGGATTTTAGGAAGGGTTTATTAGAGAGGTACCACAATTCATTCTCCAGCAGAAAGAATTGACAATGCATGTATCTTATGGTTACCTAAGTGTGGGTTAACAAACCTAGACTCGATGTGTTTTTTCTTCCTTATTTTCTTGCAAATTACAAATGATCTGATTACAGGGGGAATTGGATTCTCTTAAAAATAATTGTGCGGGCTGGTTTCCAGCACTCTCAGCATTCTGTGTGCCATCCTTTGGGTGTCTGCCCCTGTCAATGTTTCTCTCAAAATGTGACAGTCAGATTTGAACACCATACTCTGATGGGATGTGACCATGACAGAAGAGAGTGAGGTTATCACTTTTGGTGCCCTAGAGATTGCACTTAGCATGATTTTTTTTGGTTGCTGTATCACAATGTTGATTCATATAGGGCTTGTAGGTTATTTTATTTATTATTTATTATTATCTTATTTTTTTTTACCTAAACTGTTTTCTCACAATATTTCTTTGTTTTATACTTGTATGGTGAATAGGATTCATATGGTGGAAAGACCACTGGCCCTGGAGTCAGAGGGAGTTGGATTCAAATCCTACATCTGACACTAGCTATCCAGGACCAGAAAGTCATTAAATTTAGAGTTAGGAGGGACCTCAGTTGCCCTCTGATGAACCAAAATAAGAGAGGCTGCACTATCACATACCTGACAAGTGGTCATCGTCCAACGTCCACTTGAAGATCTCAGGTGGCTGGGGGATCCACTACCTTTTCAAGACAGTCCATTTTACTGTTAACTTCTCTGTGTCTCAGTTTCCTTATCTGTTAAACATCATAATAGCAGCACCTACTTTATAGGGCTGTTAGGAGGATCGAATGAGATAATATGTGTAAAGTGTTTTGTGCTATAGAAAAGTTGTCACTTCTCTGTGACTCAGTTTCGTCATCTATAAAATGGGCATCGTTTTACAGGATCGTGGTGAAGCTCGAGTGAGAGAAAGAATTTAAGTGTTTTGGAAACTTTACTATATACATACTAATTGTTATTACTTTGAAGAGTTGTGATGTTTTAAAAGTTAAATTTCATTTAATAAGCATTTATTTTCTCTACCTTTCACCTTCCTCTCCCCTCCCACTGAGAAAGAAAAAAAGCCTCTGCATGATTAAGCAAAATAAATACCTTCCCTGCTGTTGACTATGTCCAAAAATATATGCTTCATCCTGTGTCTTGAACCCATTATCGCTCTGGCAGGAGATGGGCAGCATGCCTCATCAATGGTCCAGAGAACCACAGTTTAACTAGTGTGGACACTCCCCTTGCTGATACGGATCTCAGTCTTTGTATACCATCTTTGTATGCTTTGGACTAGGAGATGGTCCTTTTGAGTTTCTGTGACCATAAAAGTCATTCAAGTGGTGACTTTTCAAGTGACAAGGCTCTTTGGATTTAACCGGGTGTGTCCTTAAATGATAGACATAGTCCGGTGCTGGGCTTATAACCAAAGCTGTCACAGCTGGATTGGGCCCACTAGTGCTTATACTGTGCTGCTCAGGGTCACCTCTGGTGCCACAATGAGGCATCTGCTGAGGCCTTCCTCTCCTATTAAAAAAATTACTTTATCAAAGATTTTGACAAGTCAAGTGTGTTAAGTATAATTGCCAGTCCTCAAAGCTTGAAAAGTCATAAAGACCAATTTTGAGCCGTGTAGCACGGTCCCATGGCGAACAGGCTGTAAAGTGAATTTGAGCAATGCGGAATATTGAAGTAAGCATCTTAATATGTGTGTTTTAAAGAGAGGTAGGTAAAGCTCTCACTGATCATTTGTTAGAAAAAGCTAGGGTTCAGATGCATTTTGATTTACAACAGAGGCAAATTACAATTCCACTTTACATCTGATGGGCAGAAGATGAGCTCTGCCTCATTAAATCATGAGATTAGTTCCCTAGTTTGTTCTCCATTCATGTGAACAGAGGAAAATGTTACAGTCTGAGTTATTGGAGTTTATTTCCAGTGTTGACTGACTTTCTATTTGAACAGGATACCACGTTGATCTTCTCGCTTTAAGGCCCCTAGTGAAGCAGCATGGGGTGGTAGTGAAATGAGCACAGAGTTTGGAATCAAAAGACCTATATTTGAACCCTATCTCTGCTGCTTACTAGTTGTGTGGCCTTGGGCAAGTATTGAGAAGAACACTGGACTTGGGGACAGGAGACCTGGGCTTGAGTTCTACCTCTGAAACCAGTCTCATGTGTGATGGTTGACAAGCCACTTAACCTCTCAGTTTATTCATCTGTAAAATTGGAATAATGTCTCTGTTTCGTGGCATTATTGTGAGGACAAATGAGATTATTATAAATGATGATGGGTCTTACCAATGTTTAATGACCTGTGAGAGATACAAGATGAATAACAACATAGTGACTGCCCTCAAGAAGCACATATTTGAAAAGGAGAGATAAGACCCAGATATAATGTTTAATCAAGGATGTGTAGGTAAATATTTAACAAATGGTTCTCAAAAATGTATGCAAGGACACTTTTAAGTAATCTTCATTATTAACATTCCTCCCCCTCCCTTCACTTCCTTAAGTCTAAATAGTCAACAAAAACAATCAAGTCTGGTTTGTTTGTGGATATACAAGGTGTAAATGCTCATACTGAAAATTTAACAATCAACTGTTTTGAGCTGACTCCAGAAGACTCTGCCAGAAGACTGTCCTCCCCCACCCAAAAAAAATCCCCACCAAAACAGCTACATTATCAGTGCGTGAAAAGATAAAGAGAGAATGCCTAGGGTACTTAAAAGTATTGAGAGAGTACTGGAGGGGTCAAAGGAATGCTTTATTAAAGATGTGGCCTTTGTCTGGGAGTTATTTCCAGCTGAACATCAAATGAGATACCGCAAACATTAAGTGTGAGCTTTCAGCATCGTCATCATTATCAATGTAGGGTGTTGTTAGAACAACCCCAGTGGAGACTCTTCTATAACACTGATTTTCCTTCCTCTTGATTTTCCTTGTCTATTCCTTATCTGTCTCCTTTGCTGAATCTTCACCTACTAACTGTGGATATCTCCCAAGGGATATTTCCATTTTCACTGCCCTTTGATTCTAAGAGTTTGGCATTGTTTTCTCTCATCATTTCTTGAAATGTTATATCCAGGCTCTTTTTTTTTTGTCATGGGTTTCTCCTTCATATGTTTTCTTGGGACATCTTCCTTCTTCTATCTTGCTTAGTGAGCTCATTAGCTCATATGAATTCAATTGTCATCTCCATGTTGATGATTCCCAAATCTACATATGTACCGCTAATTTCTCTCTCTTGCTTTAGTCTTTCATCTAACTGATTTTTGGACATCTCTAACTGGGTATCTTCTAGACCTCTCAACCTCAAGACATCTGTGGGGATAAAAATTATCCAACCTACAATAAGAGAAACTGAGGCAGAGCTCTGAGACAATGGCACTTTATTAAAGGGAACATGGTCCCCTCTAATGAAGTGAACCTCAGATCTTCCTCACAATCTGAGATGCCCCCTCCTTCCAGGGCCCAATTTTTTAGGGTTAGATATCTCAAGAACAGCTATACCAGATACAGAATAATTCCATTGGTTAACATATGACCCATAGACTAAAATAAGCAAAAAATGATCTGTCAGCAGTGTCATGGGTTGGGTGAAGCAAAGAATATCTCCACTGACTAAGTTGTCATAAGGTGGTAATAAGATGGGTGGAACATAAGTCATCTCCACTGACTAGGTGGTCATAAGGTGGTAATAAGACGGGTGGAGCATAAGTCATCTCCACTGACTAGGTGGTCATAAGATGAACACTTGCTCATATTAGATGAGAGAATTGTCTGGAGGTACAAAAATTTTTGGGGAGACTTTCCATATAGTTGAGTCACCTCTGCCACACAGGGCTTGGTCACCATAACAAGGAAAAACAAGAGTGGAGGGCCTCTGGTCAACTTTCTATAATTACACAAGTGATCTTACCATCTGCTGCTCACAGCTCTGGGGCCAAATATACAGAACTTATAACCATATCAAATTAATTGATACTGATTGGAATAGGAGTCTTCAACTTCCTCACATCTCAAACAGATTTTCATTATCTTTCCTCACTAACTCTCTCTCTATCCCAACTTTCCTATTATTTTCAAAGTCGCTTCCACCGTCTATGTCACATAGGTTCCCAACCTTAGTATCATTTTCAACTCCTCATCCAAATACCCTGCCCCCATCTGATTAATTTCCAATTTTTCATTTCTACCTCCAGACTATTTCTTCATTATCTCTCCATTAACACAACCACCACCCTAGCTCAAGCTCTCATCATCTCTCAATTGGATGGTTGTAACGTTCTTCTCTTTGATCTCTCTGCACTCCAGTACATCTTCCACTCAGCTGCAAAAGTGATTTTCCTAAGGTTTAAGTTTATCTGTGTTACCTGCTAAGCTCCAGTACTCCCTGATTACCTCCAGGAACAAATAGAAAATCCTCTGTTTGCCATTGAAAGCCCTTTGCCACTTGTCTTCTGTCTCAATGTTCTAGTCTTTTTATACTTTGCTCTCCCACACATTCTGAGATCCAGCTACACTGTCCTACTCACATTTACCCCTCCCATCTCCAGGCCTTTTCACTTGCCATCTCCTATGCCTGAGGTGTTCTCCCTCCTCACATCTACCTCCTGGTTTCCATTATTCCCCTTGAGACAACTCAGATATTGCTTGCTGTGTACATGTGCATGTTTGCATGCATTTCCTCCATTAGAATGTTAACCCCTCAAGAGTGTGGTCTTCTTTGTATCTCCAGTGCCTGGCATATACTAAGCACTTAATAAATGCTTTTTTCATTGACTGGCTCATCCTACTATCACCTCTATTGTGATCCTTGACTACCACTGAAGGGTACAAAAACCAGCTGAAATAGTAGAAACCACTGCTGCTATGATCACTACTTTCCCTCAGATCCTGGTAGGGAAGACTGAAGTTTCTGCAACTGAGACCACCCACCCACTCTTGGATTCTAAGAATTCAGGATAGTTTTCTCTTGTGATTTCTTGAAATGTTATATCTGGGCTCCTTTTTTGTCATGGCTTTGTCATAGTGCACTGATTCTTAAACATTTTTTACTTGATATTTTTAGGTCAGTTTAAAAAAAGTTGAGATACCTTACCCTATGTAGGTCTCTCTGTTTTTTTTTCGCATTTAGACTCTATTGATTAATAAGGAGGGGAAGAGAGAGAGAAAAAAGGAACCCTGTAACAAATACACAAATTAAGCAAAATTTATTCCCACATTATCTATGTCCAAAAATTTGTGTCTCACTTTTAATATTTAGTCTATTTTGTGTTTGAGCAGAGTTTTTAAGTCTTTCAAAATAGTCTTTTTATTTTTTATTTTTACAATATTGTTACAGTATAAGTTCTTCTCCTGCTTCTTCTTATGTCACTTTGGATCAATTTGAAGTAATATTCAAGTTCTACTTGTTTCCCCTACAACTTCCTCATTTGTAAAGACTTCTAATTGTTTCCCCAATTATGCAAGATAATGAATCTACCATTCCTCCTATTTTTTCACCATATCCTTCCCAGACTCACTTTACTTTCTTCTTTTAAGATCAAAAGATAAAAATCACTCCTAGACCCTCCATCTTATTTGACTCCCCTATCACCTTTGATGATGTCACAGTTCCCAAAGGATGCTTGTATTATCCTTCTCTCCACTCCCCCCCACCATAGGATGCAAATATATTTCAGTTTTTCTGGGAAATTATTTTTGGTTGGAATATCATAGCCCATACTTTCCTCTCTTTTAGAGTGCTATCTGCTAAATCTCCTGTGATCCTGATTGCAGTTCCTTGGTACTTAAATTCTTTCTTTCTGATAGCTTGAAATAATTTTTCTTTGACCTGGAAGTTCTGGATTTTAGCTTTGATGCTTTGAGGAATTTTAATTTTTGGGTTTATTTCAGGAAGAGACCAGTGTATTCTTTCCATTTTCACTTAACTCTTTGATTCCAAGAATTCTGGACAGTTTTCTCTTGAGGTTTCTTGAAATGTTATGTCTGGGCTCCTTTTTAGTCATGGCTTTCAGGTGGTACACTGATACTTAAACACTTTCTCCTTGAAGTTTTTAGATCAGCATAAAAAAGTTTGAGATTTTTTTCTTACATTTTCTTTTACACACGTGCGCGCGCACACACACACACAGAGTTTTTTATTTTGTTTCAGTATTTCTTGTTATCTTATGGAAGCCTTAACTTCTGTTTATCCATTCTAATTTTCAAGGAGTTTGTTACTTGGGTCAGATTTTTATATCTCTAAAACCAAATTGTTAATTCTATTTCTAAGTCTCTTCTCCATAACTCTCATTTCTATTCCTATTCTTTTCTTTATTGCTCATTTCATTTATTATACCACTTAAAATTCATTTTTAAATTATTGCACTATTTCTTCTAGGAAGTCTAGGCAATCTTTTTGTAAAAGTAGTGTTTTTCTTTGAGGCTTCACCTATAGACATTTTGAAATGATTTTCTTCTTCTGAGTTTGTGTCTTGGCCATCCTTGGCCTCATAATAGTTTTTTATTAAGTCATTCTTCAGGTGATCTCAGTTCATCAGTCATTCAGTAATCCATCTGCACTGTCTGTTGCTATACCTTAAGGACCACTGGATCTTTCTATTTGCATTATAGCTTGAACCCTCTTAGATTCCTAGATCCCCAATGTGGAATATGCAGGAAGCAGTTGCTTATGTCAGGTTGAAATTCAGAAAGAGTCATTAGAATAGGGACTTTAATTAAATCCATGGGTCCTGATAAAAGAGAGAGTGAAGGACAAAAAGAGTTGGGGATCTAGGATGGAGCTTTGGGGATGCTCAAAACTAGGAGACATGATCTGGATGAACTTGCAAAAGAGATTGAGGAGTGTTTGGATAGATGAGAAGAGAACAAGATGAGAATAATTTCTTGACATCCTGGAAAGAAGAGAGTCTCAAGGAGGAAAGGGTAGTCACTAGTGTCAAATAAAACAAAGAGTATAGCAGGATGCAGACTGAAAAAGAACATCAGATTTGCCAATTAAAAGATGATTGGTTACTTTGGATAAAGCAGTCTCAGTCAAATGATGAAATTTGACTTTTCCGTATGGTTGGAATCCACAATGCAAAGGGTTCAGGAGTGAGTAAGAAGAGAAATAAAGGCAACATATATAGGCATCTATTTCTAAGAATTTGGTTTAAAAAAATCACAGAGAGATGTAGGATAATAGTTTGAGGAGATGGTAGGGTCTAGTGAAATATTTTTTAAGGATGAGGAGACTTGGTCATGTTTGAAGACAGTATAGAAGGAACCAGTAAATAGGAAGAGGTTGGAGATTAGAGAGAGACAGAGGATGATTGATGTTGCAATCTGCAGGAGATGATGGGAGAGGATTAAATTAAGTGTACGTGTAGTGGAGTTGGCCTTGGCAAGAAGAAAGGACACTTAGTTGTCAGAGACTGCAGGAGAGGATGAGAGAGTAAGGGGATGATGTCAAGGAATTTTGAGATTGAGAAGGGGAGAAGAGAAGCTGATGTCAAAGGATTTCGGTATTCTTAGTAAATTGAGGTGAAATCCTCAGCTGAAAGAAAGGAGTGAGGAGGGGTATGAGAAATGTGAGGAAGGAAGGGAAGCATTAAAAAACCTTTTACAAGGAATGAGCTAGGGAATAAATTTGGGAAGAATAAAAGGATTGCTTTGCTACAACGAAGGCCAAGTCAAAGTGGATATCTATTTATATATCTTAAATTTTACTTTTTCAATTAATGAAAATCTGCTTTCTACTCCCTCCTATTGAGAAAGAAAAAAAAGCAAAACCACTGTTATAAACACACACACACACACACACACACACACAAACACACACACATATATAGCCAAGTAAAATAAATTTCTACATTCTCCATGTCAAAAACAAAAGTCTCAATTTATACTCTTGAGTCTATCACCTCTGTTAGGAGAAGGGTAGCAGATAACATGAATTTTTAATATACTCAGTCAATATATGTGTGACTTCTTCCAGTGACATTCAACAGTACATCAGTAGGTTGATGGTGAGAATATCCACAGATGAGGATAGGTAAGAGATCAGTGTCAGCTGGACAAGAGGTCAAGGGATTCAAGAATAGGAGACAATATAGAGTTGAATTTGATAAATATAGAGTCAAGATTAGGGAAGGTGAAAGGTGAAGTCAAAGAAGGAGTGTTGTTCAGTTTTTTCAGACTCTTCATGGCCCCATTTGAGGTTTTCTTTGGCAAAGATACTGGAGCAGTTTGCCATTTCCTTCTCTAGCTCATTTTACAGATAAGGACACTGAGGCAAACAGTGGTAAGTGACTTGCCCAGAGGTACCCAGCTAGTAAGTGTCTGAGGCCAGATTTGAACTCAGGAAGATGAGTCCTCTTGATTCCAGGCCCAGCACTCTATCCGTTGTACCACCTAGCTGACTCAAAGTAGGAATAATGGACTGAAAAACTAATATAGGGTGGAGGGAATGAGCAATAAGTTAATATTCAGTAAATATTTAATAAGTACCTACTACATGTCAGGCACTGTGCTAAGTATTGAGGTTACAAATATTCAAAAAGAAAAATAGTTCTTGCCTCAGGAGCTTATGGTCTAATGAAGGAAGATGAAACACAAAAGGAAAGTGAAAAATGGGGGAAGAAGGAGGTACCTGAGAAGTCAGTCAGAAAAATCCCAGCGTAGTTCAGCTAGGTGAGAAAAGAGATGTCTGAGTTCAGTTTTCTCTTTAAATGGAGGTTTGGATTTTATGGCCCTACCCTCCATCCAGAAAGGCAGAGGGTAGCAATGAGAATGATAAACTCCTACGAGATGATAAAGTTAAACCAGTAACGAGCTTCCTCAGGTAGGATGGATCAGTCAGAGACATCCAGAAGTATTGCAGCCAGATGAGAAAGGAAAGTCTCTTTGACATTGAAGAATGGATTTAGGAGGGGTGGCACATATTGAGAGATGGAATGATGGGAGGTTATGACAATATAGAAGAATGTCAGAGTTTTAATTAAATGGTAGAGCACGATATTAATGGTGAGATCATTAATGGTGTCACTAACCTGACGTGTAGCCAAGGTGTAGTGATACAGTAGACCAGGGGATGTGAGGATACTGAGGAATTGGCAGGTCAGGAAGATAACATTAACATGGATATTGAAATCCCCTACTATAAGGTCATTGTTGTTCAGTTGTTTTCAGTTATGGCCAGTTCTTTGTGACTCCATTTGAGATTATCTTGGAAAAGATTCTGGAGTAGCTTGCCATTTCCTTCTCCAGGTCAGTTTACAGATTAGAAAACTGAGGCAAACAGGGTTAAGTGACTTGCCCAGGGTCCCACAGCCAGTAAGTGTCTGAGGCCAGATTTGAACTTAGAAAGATGAGTCTTCCTGTGCTCTATCATGGTATTGGACTACTTGAAAAAAGAAGAAAGATGAAAAATGAAACTCACAGTCCCCCAGAAGCGTTACAACTGGAAAAGGGCTAAGGGCAAAGGGCTTCAGTCTTTCTCATTGGCATGTCTTGTGTGGGAGTGAGTGAATAAGTGCATGCCAGAAGTGAGTGCTACATCCAGGTTCCAGAAGGCAGTAAGATGGTACTGTGGTCAGCTCCAGATTGCTGCTGCTACTTTTTCTCTGGAGTGGCTGGAGAAGAAGCAGAGCAGAGGAAGTGGGTAGGTAAGCTCCCTGAGGGCAGACACTTTTTTGTTCTTTTTCTAGTGTCTTGCACATAGCAGAGTAGTGAATATGATTAAGATGTGTTATCTTTGTGAGTGTTCCCATGAGCACTACACACACTCTCTCGGGGAGCGTAATAAAATGCCTTTCTCTGAAAAAAAAAAAAAGATGTGTTATCTTTGAGGAGTTGTAATTCACCTTTCTGACCTAGCAGGTGAATGCAGCTACTTTGTTCCTCCTAGCATTTTGAAGGGCTGGAACCCTTGTGGGTGGAAAGGTAGACTAGAGGCATGTTGGTTTTATCATAAGCAACATAAATATTGTCTATTAAAGCATAACCAACCCAACCCAATAAATTGTTATGAATAGCATGTTTTTCATGTTAGACACATAGGGACAAAAGAGAACAATAGTTATGTGGTAAGTAGATCCAATGCAAATGTTTTGCCAGTGAATGGACACCTCCCTCCTTGTGAAGAGGCTTTGAAGGGACACTCCTATTGATGGTGAGACCTTTGCCTTTTGCTCTCCAAGACATTCTTCTCAAATCTCAACCCCACCTGCCAGGTCCACTTACTCTAATGAAATAGGAAGTTGCTTCAGAGAGAGCATCTCACCCTTACATTCCGTTCTACTGATTAACTTAGTGGCAGCATTTAAGCCCGAGTGCATCCCCTCGGGAACTGGCACGGATTTTAGGCAATTTCATCATTTTAATTTACGTTTTTGTGGGAAGACTCTGGGAGGTGATGGCTTTTTAAATCGAGATCCCTGAATGTCCAGGCATTCAGATAACTGATCTTTCCATTTTCATTATGCTTTCATGAGTCAAACTTATTAAAATATGAAAATAAGGGTGAAGAAATCCACCATATCAAATAAAATGCTCCGTTGCCTTCTCACTGTCCATATAGAGATGTTTTCCCATCATGCCTCCATGGTTTTTAAATTAAATGTCAAGCATCAGGCAGCTGCCTCAAGAGACTGGACCACTTGGTACAAAGTTGGGACTTGTTGAGCCCAGAATTATATTTGGTTTTAATGTTGATTACCCATAAGATGAGTGTGCTCTACGAATAGCAAATATTGGATGTGAATGTTGAATGGGTCAAGGTGGTTTTCACAGGGATCTTGTAATTATTTTAATTCACCCACAGCTGTAATGGGAATAAGAAGGATCTTTGCCATTTTAGAATCTGGATGTTAGAACTGTAAGGCATAATGGAGACTGATCACATAATCAAATAATAATCACATAATCCACCTCCCTACTTTACAGATGGGGAAGATGGGACCCAGAGAAGGGAAGCTACTTATCTAAGAACATGCAGCTGAACTAATAAATTAATGAAGAATCATTTATTAATTACCTACTATGTGCCAGCAACTTTGCAGGGGGTGGTGGTGGTGGTTATGTGCACTGCAGCAAGGCAGATGGCAAGATGCCTGGGTTGGCTATCTGAATGGGATGTAAAACATAATTGGAGGCAGCTGGGTGGGATAGCTATTTGGTGGCAGAGCTGGTGCTAGGTTCTGAGTTCCCTGCTTCCCAATCTACTTAGAGGACCTCCTCTGGACACACATCTGATCTCTTTAGTAGCTAGCTAAATATATTGCTTCAAAAATCATAGAAATTTTAGAGCTGGAAAATTATTAACCTTAGGGATTATTTTTTAGCCTATCACCACCACCCCACCACCACCACCACCACTACCACCACCGCCATCAATAACAGTGAAATTTAGTGAACATCTGCTACATGAATGAGAACTGGTCCCTGCCCTTAAGGGGCTTACACTTTTGTTTAGGAAACAGGATGTAGAAACCATGACACTTTAACAGTGAAAACAAATTTAGATTTTTACAGATGAAGAAGCTAAAGCTTTGAGAGGTTAAGTGAATTGTCCAAAGCTAATTAACTAGAAATTGTAAAATTCCATAATTCTGTGATATAAGTTGGCAGGAAAAGAAATTAGAGGCAGGATGTGGTGATGAGGGTACCAACACCAGAGACTTGTGGAACCCTGAGGTTGAAAAGTAAAGGGGTAGTAGTTTATTTAAGGTAAAACATTTTTCAAGGTATATTTGATGCTTATTCGGTGTTCACACCTAGCTATCCAG
The DNA here is from genome assembly GCF_011100635.1 of Trichosurus vulpecula. Taxonomy (NCBI): domain Eukaryota; kingdom Metazoa; phylum Chordata; class Mammalia; order Diprotodontia; family Phalangeridae; genus Trichosurus; species Trichosurus vulpecula. Next base: position 111,745,176 of record NC_050574.1, read on the forward strand.
AAAACACAGAGGCAGGGTGTTAGTGTGAATAGAGTGATGGTCTTGGACTCAGACCTGGGTTCGTATTCTACCACTGACATATACTGACCATATGACCACAGGAAAGTCAGTTAACCCTCACCTTCTTCATCTGCAAAAAGGGAGAAAATTAATACTTTCACTACCTCCATTACTAGATTGTTATGAGTGAAATGATGTAAAGTATTTAAAGTACCTTGCAAGATTTAAAGTGCTAAATAATTGCCAACTATTATTAAAACTTAGCCATCTAGAATAATGATCCAAGAGACATATTATTATATAGGAGACTAAAGCAAGAGGAAATCACTGGGAATATGGATACAAAAGAGTTGAAAGTCCCTGTTAGAATAGTGTCAGTGCCTACAAAGACAAACCTAGGAAATGTATGAACATAATTATAAAACTTTTTTATACAAATAAAGTCTGATTTAAATAATTGAAAAAAATATTAATTGTTCATGGGCATTCCAAACCAATATAATAAAAATGACAACTCTATCTAAATTAATCTACTTACTCAGTGCCATTCCAATTAAATTACCAAAATCATTATTTTATTGAGGTAGGAAAAAAAACAACAAAATTGATTTGGAAGAACAAAAACCAAGAATATCAGAGGAATTAATAAAAAATGTAAAGGAAGGAGGTCTAGCAGTGTCAGAACTTAAACTGTATTATAAGGTGATAATTATCAAAACTATCTGTTACTGGCTAAGAAATAGAATGGTGGATCAGTGGAATAGAGCAGATATACAATATACAGTAGTAAATGATTATAACAACCTTGTGTTTGACAAGTGTAAAGAGTTAAGCTTTTGGGATGAGAATTCATTGTTTGGTAAAAATTGTTGGGAAAAATGGAAAACAGTCTAGCAGAAACTAGGCACAGACCAATATCTCATACCATTTACTAAGATAAGGTCAAAATGGATACATGACCTAGACATAAAGGGAAATATCATAAATTAGAAGGTTATGGAACATATTATCTATCAGATTTATGGATAGGAGAAGAATTTACGAATAAAAAGAGATATAGAGTATTGTGAGATGTAAAATGGATAATTTTGATTACATTAAATTTAAAAGTTTTATATAAATAAAACCAATGTAGTCAAGATCAGAAGGAAAGAAGAAAATTGGGAAAAAATTTAGAGACAGTTTCTTAGATAAAAGCTTCATATATCAAATTTATAGAGAACTTTGTCAAATTAATAAGAATGTGAGTCATTGTTGAATTGATAAAAGGTCAAAGGATACGAATAGACAGTTTTTAGAGAAAGAAATCAGAGCTATATATGATCATATGAAAAAATGATCTAAATAATTATTTATTAGAGACATGTAAATTAAAAAAACTTTGAGATGCAATCTCACATCCATCACATTGGCGTAAAATGATAAGAAGGGGAAATGACAAAAGTTGGAGGGGATGTTGGAAAATTGAGACCTAATATACTGTTGATAGAACTGTGAACTGATGCAACCACTTTGGAGAGCATCTGGAATTATGCCCAGAGTTATAAAACTGTGGATACCTTTGACTTAGCAATACCAGTCTTAGTCTGTTTCCAACATGATCAGGGAAAAAGGGAAAAGAACCCATATCATTCTAAATATGTATAGTAGCTTTCTTTGTGGTGGCAAGAAACTGGAAATTGAGGGGATGCCCATCAACTGGGGAGTGGTTGAATAAGTTGTGGTATATGATTGTGATGGAATACTACCAAGTTGTAAGACACGATCAATGGGTTGATTTTAGAAAACAAGGAAAGAATTACATGAAATAAGAGTGAAATGAGTAGAACCAAGAGAACATTGTATATAGTAACAGCAGTATTGTTCAAAAGTAAATGTGAAAGACTAAGCTATTCTGAATTACAGGACTATTCAAATTAACTACATGGGACCTATGAAGGAAGGTGCTATCCACTTCCAGAGAAAGATCTGACATACAGAACCTAACATATGTATTGTATAATTTCACATATATATATATCTGTGTCAAATGTTGGCCTTCTTTAGTGTGGTGGGGTTGGAAGGGAGGGAAGGAAACAACTTGGAGCTCAAATATAGTAACAAAAAAAGAAAACACTAAAGAAAGGAATAGTGTCAGGAAGGCTAATGTCAGAATGGTTGTGGTCTGTGTCATCTGAGGGAATTCCCATATTAACACGGTTATATATTTGTTGAAATATTTGAATGTTCCCTGGTTCAGCAATAATTATGATAGTTTACATTTATAAAACACATCAGAATCCCATAACTGTCTATACGTAGGACCACAGATTTAGAGCTGGGAGAGACCATAGAGGCTCCTGAGTCTAACTCGTTAATCTTACAGATGAGGAAATTGAGGCACAGAATCATTAAATGTCACACAGTTATTAAGTGACTAAGGTGAAATTTGAACCCAGGCATTCCTGGCTTCAAATTCACCCACTAATGACTACATTATAGTTCTGCTTAAATAATAAAACAGGGCTTTGATAAAGCTATGTTGGTATCAAAAGGGAAAAAAAGGCAGAAATACATCTTGGATGGGGGGATGGATAGAATAATGGAAAGAAAGAAGATGCTATTGTTTAATTCTTTTTAAAAAAAGAAACCATGAATCTTCTATGTGGAAAAGATAGCTTTAGTTCCCTTCTCCCTCAAAACGATGTTAACGGGAGACAGAACCAAGGTAAGCGAGGAGAGGGCAAAGAAGTGATTAGATGTTTGTAATCAATGCAAATAACCAGGCCCAGAAGAACCACACCCTAGGGTGCTGAAAGAACATTTGGATCTTATTTCTGAATCTCCATTGCAATCTTTGAGGAAGTCATGGAGAATAGGGGAGGTCTCACAGGACTGAAGAAGAACAAATGTTCTTATTGAAGGTAGATGCTATAATATCTACTCTAATCTAGTTAGACTGACTGATTCCTGGCTATATTCTGGAAGGCACTATTATAAATGTAATTTGGGAGCATTTAGAAGGGGAAACCATGATTTTCTTTTTTCTTTAACAAGTATTTGAAGGACTGTCAAGTGGAAGATGGGTTAACCTTATTCTCTTTGGCTGCAGTAGATAGCCCTGGTAGAAGTGGGAAGAAATTGCAGAGAGATCAATTTAACTTTACACTAAGGAGAAACTTACAGCTCTTCCAAAGTAGAGTGATCTGCTTTAGCAAGTAGGAGGTTTTTGCTTGCTGGAGGTTTTCAAGCTGTGGTTGGATTACGATTTGTTGGTAGATATTATATAGAGGAATCTAGATTGGATTGCATAGCCCCTGAGATACCTCCCAACTCTGAGATTTCACAGTTCTGTGATGTTATTCTAATTGCCATAAACTTATTCTGATTCTATACTCTACCTGGTGCTGGCAAATTGAAGATTTTATCTCCTATTTCCTTGTATAAACATTATGTATATCTGAAAAAAGCAGTACACATGAACAAAGTTGTATAGGAGGAAGAGAGAGAGATAGATTGTTTTGGAGAAATTGCAAAACTCCTTTACTGATGCTAAGTTTCCTGTGAAAGCAAGGGCCTATCTTTTTGATGCTAATATTCCACCAGTTCAGCAAGACCTGGAATACAGCTGCCTCCAACGTACTAAAAATGAGTACCATACAAAGGGCAATGGAAAGGGGCAGGGTAGGTGGGAGCAGGCTGCTTAATATAATCATATTAATATGATATAATATAAAGAAAGCTGAAGAAGACTAGGAGGAAGAGAAGACATGTTGGTCACATGTCAAGGGTGCTGATAAAAGGTAGGCAGTGAGAGTGTCCTACTTGTACCCTTGTAACATCATGAGAAATTGAGGAAAGCCTCCAGCATGCTGGATGATACCATGTCCCCACTGCTACCTCTCCATGTAAAGGAAGGAGGTCTAGCAGTGCCAGATCTTAAACTGCATTATAAGGTGGTAATTATCAAAACTATCTGTTACTGACTGAAAAATAGATTGGTGGATCAGAGTAGTAAATGATTATAACAACATTGTGTTTGACAAGTGTAAAGATTTAATCTTTTGGCATAAGAATTCATTGTTTGGTAAAAGTTGCTGGGAAAACTGGAACACATTATGGCAGAAACTAGGTACAGACCTATACCTGTAGTGGCAAGTAAAATGGGACTTTTTATTTTTTGTTCTGGAGTGCTTCTCACAGCTAAGGCAATCAAGTGCCTTTGAGTCTTGCATTTGTTTCAGTCAAGAGTCTTTGATTGAATAGGAGTCTTTGATAACCTGCTTAAGTCATGGGAAGTCTTAGGTCACATGGGTTGGAGTCACATGGTTGTAATGCCCTCTGACCCTGAAAATGTGTATATATACTCTGAGGCTAGCATTTTGCTTGGAGCTCACTGACTGGAAGAGTGTTGTGTGATTTGACCAGATGAGACTGGGTAGTCTTTAGAGCCCTCCAGCTTTGAAAAACCCAGATGTTGGTGCTTCTTTCTCTGGTAACTATGTATGTAATGTCTTGATCAGATGGCTAGAAGCCTGTCTGTTGATTTGTGTTATTTTGCTCTGTTTATATAATTTCTGCTTGTAATTTCTGTTTGTGCTTTCTCTGAAGTTCAAGGTGCTGACTTTTCCCCCTGAAATAAGTAAATGATATATGTATGTATAATTAAAGTATGATTGTTAACCCCCTAAAGTTGCTTTCCTTAGAAAAGTAGATCAAAGAATCTATGCTAGTAGCCCTCTTGTGTGCTGGTGTTATTGGCCTTATACAGCCACAGCAGCATCAAGTAGCACTGTTGTTATAATACCTTACATCATTTACCAAGTCAAAATGAATACATGACCTAGACATAAAAGGAAATATAAGTTAGAAGATCATGGGACATATTACCTTTTGCTTTGGACATTTACAAGAGTCATTTGGGATGGGCAGGCATGGATGGAATGTGATCTGTCTTAAGGAGGAGAGAAAGGAATAAGGGAACAAGCATTTATCAAGTACCTAATATGGGCCTGGCATTGGGCTAAGTGCTTTCTAAATATTATCTCCTACATGACATTCCATTTCCTGTCTCTGTACCTTTGCTAAGGCTTTTCTCTATGTCAGTAATGCTTAGTTATGTAGCATTTGGTTTCTTTTTTTTTAGGTGGGGGAGGTCGTTTCTTTCCATTTATATGGCTGAAGGACCTCAGTGTCTGGTACCTTATCCTTCCAGGTGATCTTTAGAATCTTCCTAAGACAATTCAAATGGAAGTGATTCAGTTTCCTGGCATGGCACTGGAAAACTGTCCAGGTTTCACAGGCATACAACAATGAGGTCAGCACCACAGCTCTGTAGACTTTCAGTGTGGTAATCAGTCTAATAGCTCTTCTCTCCCATATTTTCCTTTGGAGCCTCCCAAACACTGAGCTAGCTCTGGCAATGTGTGCATCAACCTCATTATCAATGTGTATATCCCTGGAAAGTACACTACCAAGGTAAGTGAACTCATCCACAGCATTCACAACTTCTCCATTTGCTGTAACTGATGGTTCCATGTATGGATGGTGTGGTGGTGGCTGATGAAGCACCTGTGTTTTCTTGGTGTTAATTGTTAGGCCAAAATTAGCACAAGCAGCTTCTTTGCATCTCAGTTTCAGAGCCTGTATTGAGTGCACAATCATCTGCAAACAGAAAATCATGCACCAACACTCCCTCCACTTTGGTCTTGTCTTGTAGCCTTTTCAAGTTGAAGAATTTACCATCAGTGTGGTAGCTGACCTTGATGCTGTGTTCATCCTCATTGAAAGCATTTGACGACACGGCTGAAAACATCATGCTAAAAAGCATGGGAACGAGCACACAGCCTTGTTTCACTCCATTGGTGACTGGGAAGTCACAAGAGCATTGTCCGTTATCTAGGACCCAGGCCAGCATGCCATCCTGAAATTGACATACAATGCTGTTAAACTTCTCTGGGCAACCAAATTTTGACATAATTTTCCATAAGCCCTCATGACTAACAGTATCAAAGGCCTTGGTCATATTCTGCTCCTGGCATTTCTCCTGGATTGTCAGGAAGCAAACACCATATCGACTGTTCCTCAGGCCTTTCTGAAGCCACAGTCTCTCAGGTGGATAACCATCTTCCAGGTGAAGGATCAGTCTATTAAGGAGGACTCTGGCAAGAATCTTGCCAGCAATGACTAACAGAGAGACCCCCCTATGATTGTCACAGGACAATCTATTTCCTTTACCTTTATAGAGATGGACAATGGAGACATCCTTGAACTCCTGGGGGATGACCTCCTCTTGATATGAAACCTGGAAAATTTCAGTCAGCTTTTGTATGAACAATGGACCCCCTACCTTGTAAATCTCAGCTTGAATAGAATCAGCACCAGGTGCTTTGGCACATGAATGAAGACTAATGGCATTCAAAACCTCTTCTTCAGTTGGAACTTCAGCTAGGGAGGGATAGACTTCAACCTGAGGTAAACAGTCAATGGCTTCAACATTGATTGATGATGGTCTGTTGAGAACATTATGGAAGTGTTCAGCCCATCTCTCCAGGATCATGTCCTTATCACTAATCAATGTGGCTCCATCAGCACTGAGTAGCTGAGCTGCACCATAGGTCGTTGGCTCATAATTAGCCTTCAGGGCATCATAAAATCACTTTGGATTATTACTATCAGCATAAAACTGAATTTCATTTGCCTTCTTACTGAGCCAAGACTCCTGCATCTCTCTAAGCTTTGCTTGTACTTTACTTTTGATGGAATTAAATGTTGCCTTCTTAGAGATGGATGAGCTATCCTGCTGGTAAACCCTGTGGAGCTCCTGTTTTTCATTTAGCAACTTCTGAATTTCCTCATCATTTTCATCAAACCAGTTCTTGGTGTTTGCTAGTGTTCTGATCCGGATGAGCAAATACAGTGCTATACACCAAATCTCTGAAAACTTCCTGCTCCTTTTCTGCTCCACTGTTGCCAACTGTGTGTTGGCTCAGTTTCCCCTCCAAGTTAGCAACAAACTGTTCCCCCTCAGAGAAGAACTCTAATTTGTTGACATTAATTCTTCTGGTAGTCATTTTGCCTTGGGGAGGGTGCCACATTTGCTGAATGCGAATAGTTAGCTTGGAAAGGATAAGTCTTTGATCAGTCCAGCACTCTGCACCACATGCTGCCTTTGTCACTCTCACATCCTGTCTATCTCTTCTTCTTACAATCACATAGTCTATTAAATGCCAATGTTTGCTGTGAGGGTGCATCCATGAAATTTTATTGCATTTAGGCAAATGGAAGACAGTGTTGTTGGTGAGGTCATGAGATGCACAAGTCTTCAGTAGTAAGTGACCATTGCCGTTGCTGTTTCCAACTCCATTCCTCTCTAGGACTCCCTGCCAAAGCTGGTAGTCTGAGCCTGTTCTAGCATTAAAGTCACCCAGCATTATAAGTTTGTCCTCTTTTGGCACATTGATGATAAGGTTCTCCAGCTCTTCATAAAATTTTTCTTTGACCTCATCAGGGTTCGTCGTGGTGGGAGCACAGACACTGATGATGGTGGCATGACATTTTCCTGCAAGTGGCAACTGTAATGTCGTGAGCCTGTCATTCACTCCCTTTGGCAGGCATACAAGTTTATTGACTAGATTAGTTTTGATTGCAAAACCTACGCCAGCTTCATAGCACTCCCCTTCATTGTGGCCACTTGAGCAAAACGTGTATCCAGCTCTGATTTCAATAAGATAGCCTTCATTTGACAGCCTTGTTTCAATCAGGGCTGCTATTTTGATGTGATACCTACTGAGTTCTCTTGCAACAAGAGTTAAGAACTAAGAACTAAACTGTCGAACATTCAATGGGCTGGCCATATTGTTTGAGTTCAAAATGTACACTTGCCAAAAAGACTATGTTATGGAGAACTCACACAGGGCAAGTGTTCACATGGTGGTCACAAGAAGCTATACAAGGACACTCTCAAGTTCTCTCTCAAGAACTTAGGAATTGTTTGTGTGACATGGGAGACATTGGTACAGGACCACTCAGCATGGCGTGCCCACATCAGAGAAGGTGCTGTGCTCTATGAGCAAAGTAGAATTGAAACAGCCCAAAGGAAATGCAGGATGGGCAAGTTTGGGGTATCCACTCCAAATGTTTACACAGACTATTTGTGCCCGACCTGTAGTAGAACATTCCAAGCTTGTATTGGCCTGATCAGCCAAAGTTGGACACATTGAATCTTGACTTAAGCATAGTGATGTCATTTTGGTCCTCTTTGAGAACAAAGGACAGTAGCCATGGCTGAAGTCATTTTTACATATTGTTTTCCTGATTCTGCTTACTTTGCTTCGCATTGGTTCATCTGTCTTGCAGCTTTTTATTCTTCAGAATTCCTGAAATGTTATTACAGATTCGTTGGAATATTTTGGGTATTGACTGGTTTATTGAAAATTATGGTAGTTCAATTGTCAGTCAATGAGTCAGTCATGAAGTGTGTATGAAGCACCCACTATATATACAAGGCTCTGTGTTTTATACACACATCGTAAATAGAAGGTGAACAAAAACGAAGGTGGTAATGTGGGAGGTGGGAGGGGGGCCACTAGCTGCTGGGGAAATTTCCTTAATTTCTTTATGTAGATTGTAGAAGATGGTGTTTGAATTGCATCCTAAAGGAAGACAAGGATGAAGAGGGAGTGAATTCCAGGCATGTACAAACAAAGGCACAGAGATAGGAGATAGAGTGCAGTATGTGAAGAAAAGAGAAAAGGCCAGCTTGGCTGGATCACAGATTCCAGGAGGAGAAGTTATGTCCAGTGAGGCTGCAAAGACAAGCTGGGTCCAAATTGTATCAGACTTTAAAACACATTAGAGTCTATAAAACTGCTTGTCCTATACCCTCTAACCCTATGAAGAAGGCAGTGCTAGTACTATTATCTCCATTTTACAGATGAGTAAGCTGTGGTGCAGAAAAAGGTTAACTGACGGGATTATTTAGCTACTAAATAACAGAGAGGAATTTCCAACCTAGGTCTGATTGCAATTCTGGTACTTTTCCCACTGCTCTGAAACAGTTTATTTCTCACAGTGATTGTCTTACACTTCACTTGAAATAAATCCTCTTCTTTGGATTTATTGTTTTTAGGGCCTTTCTTTCTAAAAACTTCTTTCATCTAATCTGATTTCTGATAATGAAAAGCCGCACATAAAGTAGAAATTCTATAGCAAGAAATCATCAACTGTGATTATAGAAACCACTCTCCCAGTGGGAGAATTATGCAGCTATTACCAAAGAATGGCATAATATAATTGCTTGAAATATGTGGAGAAATCAATATTGCTTCATAGTTTTGATACACACGTACATACATATGCCTGCTGTATAGGAACCATAGGTCAAGGAGAGAGAAAAGCACTTAGCTGTGAAACTAGGATAAAGGTAAAACAGGGAAACAGAGTTAGCACTTGTTTTCGTTCCTTCTAGCTTCCCTATTTTGCCGATTGATTATTTGTCAAATGCCGATTTAAGTGTACAACACATGCTAGGCATTGAGTTATAGAGACAAAAAAAGGACATTTCTTGCCCTTAAGAAAATGACATTTTATGAGGGCATTCTTAGGTTCTGTTGAAAGCACCGCCATCTCTCTGATCATCCGGGATGGTGATCTGAGAGTCACCTTTGACCCCTCACAGTTCTGGTCAGCTTCCAGGCTTGTTGATGCTTCACAGCATCTCGTCCCCTTCTTTCCACTCCTGTTATTCAGACCCTCATTACTGCTAACCTACACAGTTGTAATGGTTTCCTAATTGGGCTGCCTGACTCAAGTCTATTCCCCTCTCCAAATCCTTCCTTCACTGAATAGCCGAAGTGATATTCCTAAAGCACAGCTCTGACTCTTACCCCCTTCCTCAAAAACTACAATAACTGCCTTTTGTCTCTAAATACAAACTCATATTTGGCATTTAAAGTCCTTTCAAAATCTAGCCCCTGGCCTCCTTTACAGACTTATTATGCATTACTCTTCTTCACATACTCTATGATCTTTTCAAGCTGCTGTTTCTAATACATGACATTCTATCTCTCGTCTCTGTGTTTTGCCCGAGATTTGCCTCATGCCTAGAATGTTTGATTATATTATAATTTCACAGTGTTCAGTTTCTCCATCATTAGATTATAAGCTTTTGGGGTCCTGTCTTTTGCCCCTTTTTATATTTTCAGTGCTTAGTACAGCGCCTTACACATAGTAGGCACTTAATAAATGTTTATTCATTGATTGGGTGATTTTTTTGGGGGGGGGAAGAGGTTATTTCTTTCTATTTATATATGTTGTTTTCCTGATTCTGTTTACTTCACTTTGCATCACTCCACATGTCTGTCTTTGCAGCTTTTTATTCTTCATATTTATCATTAAAAAAAATAACCAGTGCCCTGGCTTAGCTCTTGAGAGATTAGGGTCACTTCTATGCTTTGAAAGATAATTGGAGATGTAAGTCTAATAAAAAAATTCTGATACTAAAACTATCTACATAATACATGGGGTTGTTGTGAGGACTGCATAACAGAAAGAAGAATGGAGTTGGAGTAAGAAGCACTGGGTTTGAGTTCTCGACCCATGCCATTTGCTAGCTGTGTGCCATTAGATAAGTCATTTCCCCTTTACTTAATTTCCTCAGAGCTTCAGTTTCCCCTCAATGCATTGGTCCAGGAAACTGTTTAAGTCCATTCTGGCTCCAACCCTTTATGCTTTCATATAGTGCATATGGAGTACTTAGCGGTGTGTTATTCACAGTGCCTGGCACCTAGCAGATCCTGAGTAAATGTTTATTAATTGATTGATATGAGATTAAATAATATCACTGCTGCTGCAGCTGCTGCTTTTGTTGCTGCTGCTGCAGCTGCTGCTACTGCTCCTCTTCCTCCTCCCTCTCCTCCTCCTCCTCCTCCTCCTCCTCCTCCCTCCTCCTCCTCCTCCCTCTCCTCCTCCTCCTCCCTCTCCTCCTCCTCCTCCTCCTCCTCCTCCTCGTCCTACTACTCCTACTACTACTATACCAACCATGATAACAAAGGTTCTCATTTCCAACAAAGGAAATCATCCATCTCTGTGCTTTGTCAAATGAATCTTTGGCTAGGGAAGAGTCCTTGTGGAGCCTGTGTTCAGGCTTCATTACTATTGCCTGTTTACCGGCATATTCTGAGGCCTTGTCAAACACCAACAGGACTTTTCTCATAAAATCAGAGGATGGGAAAATTAGCTCTTTGCTAATTATTATATTTTTTCCTGCAGGAACTAATTACAGCTAGACTGATTGTGTCCAAACAAACAAGGAACTCAGGTTTTTTTGGCATAGGAAACAGGCTTTCCCCTCTCTGTCTCTGTCTCCTGTATACCCCATTCTTGTGTGTGTATACACCGCCCCCCCCAATTTTCTAATCAGTGATGACTGTCCTTATTATTATTGCAAATTAGGTACACTTTGGCAGTCATTTTTGTTTGTTAACTTGGCTAATGGAAGCAAATTGGGAAGGCTGTTTAGATTCAAACCCTTTAGGAGGAGGATGAAATGGCATTGTTCAAAACATCAATGTCACGGCAGAGTGCTGTAATTTACTGCGTTCTGCATGACCTGTTTTCTTTGCAATGGGCTAAGTTAACATGCTACTTCGGTACATTAGTGACACTGCTCTAATTGCATCAACCATTTTATTAGTAATTATACCTGACTAATGAAAGATGTACAATAAGCCACATAAGTGGCTTATTAATAATGTCATTTATGAACATCAGAATGGACAAGTAGAGTCAAATAGGAAGTCAGGTTTAGTGTGGAAACATCTTAGTATTCCAGAGGGTATCCACATATTCTCACTGAGATTTAGTCAGGTCTCTGAAATAAGAATAGAAACTATTACCTAGACCAATTTAAAAATGTATTTGTTTAAGGGACCAGATTTTCTTGGTAGCCATTGGAAGATGTTGGCTAGTAATGAGATTGGACAATGTTTATGACACTCAGAATCCAAGATTTTAAAGGGACCTTAGAGGTCATCCAGTTCAACCCCTCCCTGATGTGTGAGTTCTCTCTGCAGCATTCTGGACCAATGATCTCTGGCCATTGCTTGGATAGATTAAATCTTGAGGAACTCACTACCTTATGAAGCAGTCTGCCCTATTGTTGAACACCTATAATTGTTTTTAAATATTAAAAAGTGAACTTAATGAACATCAACAAGCATGGACATTTTAATATAAAAAGAATAAAAAAGAGCAGTGCCTGTGAAAATATGACTATTAGTACAGTTTGGCCTTTTAAGTATATTTTCCCTTCACAACAATAGTAGCAAAGCTATCTTGTTTGTCTTTTTCCTTTCTCAACTTCCTTCTGCCCTCTTCTTATATTTAAAAAAATTTCATTGATGCCCTTTTATTCTTTTTGTTTGATTTTTAAATTAAATTAAAATTTTTAATGAACAGAAATCTAGTTTTCTCCCTCTCACTCCCTCCCCCAAAGTAAAACAAATTCCTTGTAATGAATATGCATATATATATGAATATGCATAGTTGGTCTAGTTTTGAAAAAAAGCATATATATGTATAGACACACACATATAAAAACATACACACATATATAGATGTATATATGTGTAGCATATATATATGTGTGTATATATATGTATATATATGTACACACATATATGTTACTGTTCAGTTGTTTCAGTTGTATCCAATTCTACTTGACCTCATTCGGCAAAGATACTGAAGTGGTTTGCTATTTCCTTTTCCAGCTCATTTTGCAGATGAGGAAACTAAAGCAAGCAGGATTAAATGGCTTGCCCAGGATCACAAAGATAGGAAGTGTCTGAGGCTGGATTAGAACTCAGGAAGATGAATCTTCCTGACTCCAGGTCCAACACTATCCATGGCACCAACTATCTGATCCTTGTGTGTATACATGTACATATATATGTGTATACATATACATATATACATATACATACACATGCATATACATATACATACATATACATACATACATACTATATATACATACACACACACACACACACACATATATATATATATGAATCTCTTTTAGGAGATACATAACATGCTTTATTATCACTCCTGTGGAATCATGGATGCTTGTTGCATTGATCAGTGCTCTTAAACCTATAAATGTTAGAATGGTCTTCCTTATACTGAGCTAAAATCTTTGCTGTACTTCTCACCCACTGGTCTCAGGCCTATGCTCCAGAGCTAAGCAGAGTACAGCTAATCTCTCTTCCAAATCATAGCTCTTTAAATATTTGGAAACAATAATCATGTCTCTCCCTAAATCTCTTCTTTTCCAGCAGGACATCCCTATTTTTTCTGACTGATTTTTGTCAAGTAGTGTTAAAGAGATAATGTTTCTAGCTCTTTCACTCTTATGTCCTCCTCTGGTGTGAGTCAGCTTGTCAAGGTTCCTTTTAAAGTGGGACATGTGTAAGTAGCCAGAACTCTCCCACTTTCATCTGGCCAGGGCAGGGTACAGTGTGACATCCATATCCTGGTTCCATACACTGTACTTCTAGCAATGCATCAAATTAACTTTTCTAGCTTTTGTGTCGTATGAATGGCTCATATTGATTTTAAAATCTACTAGACCCCTCCGATATTTTTCACATACAAGGTAGAATTGATTATCTCTCTTTTGCAGATGTGAAAGTTGAAGTTTCAAATGAGATTGGACAACTTCCCCAACGTCACACAGCAAATAATGATAATATTTCTTGTTCAAGATCCTACAATTCTATTTTATTTGGGGGAGGGTGTGAGAGAGAGAACAGGTTAGTCCTATGATTTAATCATTGTTGGGCAGGTCTGATATAGAAACTCCCTGCACTGATTCAGATTGGCAACTTATCTGCAATTTTTAACCTTAGAAGGCTGTCTGGAGAAATGAAAGATTAAATAATTGCTTATAGTCACAGAGCTAGTATATGTCAGAGATAGGCCTTGAATCCAGGCCTTCTTGGCTCCAAGGACAGTCCTCTATCTGTTGAACCACTCTGCCTCTCATAGTTTTAGTATGTAAACTAATGCCTTGTGATCTTTTGGGGCTGCCATGCCCCACCCTTCCTTTCCATGACAGTGTATTCTCTTTGATCTAGACTTTTGGTTTGAGAATGATGATCCTTAAATGCCTTCAAGTTCAAGAATGCCTCAGCCTGTCTTTTGATGAGAACGAGGCATAAAAATACTTAAATTTAATGAGGTAGAACCACAAAATTGATAGTCATAGAAGTCTTAAAGGGTAGTTAGACTAATGTGTCAATCACTGGGTCTAAACAGCGGGGACCATCACTGTTTGTTCTTTGCATAGAATGAATTGAACACATACTGCGCCAGATGAATCAGATACATTTCTTTAGAATAATGAGTTGCAGACATATTAAAAGTTCTGCAGTCCTCAACTCTATATCCAACTAGATGGGATAGAGATCTGGACACTGCCTCCTTTGAACCACTTTTCAAAGAAACAGTTGGTGAAGAGTTTGGAAGTACAAACACCAGCAAGAAAGATGCAGATGAATGGAAAAACAAGTTATTTATCAGATAGGAAATGTTGTCGCCTGTGAAATGTTCTCCTTGTCCCCCCTCCCCCTTGCTTCTTAGATTGAGGGTCATCTTTTTGTCTAGAGGAAAGAAAGCAATTTTCTTCTTTTCAGAGGATACAAGAACCATCATATCATTATTACAAACCCATCATGGGGAAAGAACACTGGGTTCAGATTCAGAAGACTTGGATTCAAATTAGCCCATTGAGACCTCAATTTTAACATCTGTAAAAGGGGTAATCAGTTCTGTCTTGTGCTACCTACCTTACAAGTTGAGGTTTTGTGAAGAATGCTGCAAAGTGCTATAGAAATGTAAGGATGAAACTTATTATCATCTCCGATTGAACTTATGGTCTTTGGCAATAATAATGAATAATAAGAGATAATGTTAATATGTCTTACTTATCTTTCAAATCTTCTCTCATATTATTTCTATTAATGCACTCATCATTCTAGTCACATTGGACTAACGATTGATTCTGTACACAAGCTTCCACGTCCCAATCCCAGGCCTTTGTGCATATGGTCCTTCATGTTTGAAGGGCATGCCTTCTTCCCCTTCTTTCCACCTTGGAAAATTTGAGATTCATACCACATCTTAGGTGCCATCTCTTATATGAGGCCTTTGGGTTATTTACATTCTTTCTGTCTTGGAATGACTTTAATTACTTTTGTAATAAGCATCTGGTGAATGTGTAGACCTCTTCAGTGTGCTAAGATGGAGGATGCTGAGATAGAGCTGCTTCTGGGAAAATCAGAAGGACAGAAACGTTCGTGGACATTTTGTAGCTGGTTTTGATTGGCTCACCACATGGCTGAGGGGAGATTTTTTCTTTCTCTCCCCACCCATTGTATGTATAGCCAGAACTGTTGGCATCTACAAAAAGGCCTGAGTCAGCATAGCAGTAGCTTTTACTGTGTTCATGTCTGAGTGATGGAGGTGACTCCTTCACTAATCCTTTCAATGAGAGAACCATGCTATAAGAGAAAAGGTTCTAGGGACTTCCCGTTCCTCCCACTCCTAGGCCATATGTGGCCAGAGAAGTGGACCTGGATCCTGGACATTTTCCATCGTTATTTTCCATTTTAGGTGTAGGGAGTCCAGGAATACAGGTTATTAGCACTCTGAGGAACACAAGTACGGCAGTGATACCACGTTTGGATGTGAACTTGGTAGGATCAGTGCTATTTAGAACTAAGATAAATTGTGAGTCTATTCAACATCCTCTCCCCCCAAGGTAGTAAGAGATCTTGGCCTTTTTAAGCTAAGATCTTTCCCAGGTCTCAGTTTGACTAAGGCTACACCCATCGGGGCGATTAAAACTAGGTAAGAAATTATATAGTAAAAAAAATTTTATATGGTAGAAAAAATCAATCTGGGAGGGGAAGATCTTCAGAGTTTTTGGCCAAAACAGAATGAATTGCTATTTACATTCACTTTGGGCCATTGTGGGGAGGGCAAACAATGACCAAGTGAGGCCAATCAATGAGAGCCAGAGTGATTTGAGTTTAAGGCACAGTCCTTAAGAAAGAAGTCTAGCCCATAAATCCAAAGATATCTTGTGAGGTTTCAGTGATCAGAATTTATATTCCTTTGGGCAGAGCATTTGCAGATAAAGTTATGATTCCCTATGTGGACAGAGGAAGAGGAGGGAGGCAAAGGATGAGAAAGAAGGAGGGAGGGAAAGAAGGAAGGAGGGAAGAAGGAAAAAAGAAAGGAAGGAAGGAGGTAGGGAGGAAGGAAAAAGGAAAGAGGGATGGAAAGAAGGAAGGAAGGAAGAAAGGAAGGAAGGAAGGAGGGAGCTGTATTGCTCAACTGGAATGGCCAGTTGGGTCCCCATTGGGTTACCCATTCACTGGAGAGCTTTAGGTAGAGGCTAGAGGACCTTTGTTGGGAAAGTGTCCTTGTATAGGTAGGGGCTGGTATAGACCATTGTGAGAATTCTCTAGCCCTGGGGGAAGAGGGGAGGTTTGGATACCTGGGACCTTTGGGCAAAGTCTCTGACCTAGAATCCCTTCTCTAACATGCCCAGGAGGTGTTCATATGGATTTTCACGGGGCTAAGAGGCCAGACTGTCCCAGGCTGACACAGAAGAAACTATCAGTGGCCCAGTAGTCTTCTTTATTGAACTTCAGCCTTTGCAACCTAGGCCTCAGGAGGCCTTGAGCTCTTCCTTGAGGAGGCCACTTGTTGATTCTGGGATGAGGTCAGTCATAAGGGAGTTCACTTGAATGATCACTGGCACAAGATTATATGCTGAGATCATCAGTAAAAAGCTGAAAAGTAGCCCATCAAGTCTAGAATTGTCCTTACCTTTCTTTCTTCCTTTTTAAAAATGATTTTTATTTAATATTTTAGTTTTCAACATTGATTTCCACAAGATTTTGAGTTACAAATTTTCTCCCCATTTCTTCCCTCTCCCATTCCAAGATGGCATATATTCTGATTGCCTCATTCCCCAGTCAGCCCTCCCTTATTTCACCCCTCCCATCCCCTTTCCCCTTACTTTCTTGTAGGGCAGGATAGATTTCTATGCCCCATTCCCTATATATCTTGTTTTCCAGCTGCATGCAAAAAACAACTTTTTTTTAAAGCATCTGCTTTTAAAACTTTGAGTTCCAAATTCTCTCCCCTCTTCCCTTCCCACCCATCCTCCCTTAGAAGTCAAGCAATTCAATATAGATCCCATATGTATCATTATGTAAAACACTTCCACAATGCTCACGTTGTGAAAGGCTAACTATACTTCCTTCCATCCTATCCTGCCCCCCTTTATTCAATTTTCTCTCTTGACCCTGTCCCTTTTCAAAAGTGTTTGCTTTTGATTACCTCCTCCCCCTATCTGCCCTCCCTTCTATCATCCCCCCTTTTTATCCTCTTCCCCTTACTTTCCTGTGGAGTAAGATACCCAATTGAGTGTGTATGTTATTCCCTCCTCAAGTTGAATCCAATGAGAGTAAGATTCACTCATTCCCCCTTACTTGCCCCCTTTTCCCTTTCAACAGAACTGCTTTTTCTTGCCACTTTTATGTGAGATAATTTACCCCATTCTATCTCCCCCTTTCTCCCTCTCTTGACATATTCCTCTCTCACCCCTTAAATTTATTTCATTTTTTTTTAGATATCATCTTTTCATATTCAACTTATCCTGTGCCCTCTGTCTATATAATATGTAAATTCCCTTCAACTACTCTAATACTGAGAAAGGTCTCATGAATTACACACATCATCTTACCATGGAGGAATGTAAACAAAACAGTTCAACTTTAGTGAGTCCCTTATGAATTCTCTTTCTCGTTTACCTTTTCATGCTTCTCTTGACTCTTGTATTTGAAAGTCAAATTTTCTATTCAGTTCTGGTCTTTTCATTGAGAAAGCTTGAAAGTCCTCTATTTTATTGAAAATCCATATTTTGCCTTGGGGCATTATACTCAGTTTTGCTGGGTAGGTGATTCTTGGTTTTAATCCTAGCTCCTTTGACCTCCAGAATATCATATTCCAAGCCCTTCGATACCTTAATGTAGAAGCTGCTAGATCTTGTGTTATTCTGATTGTGTTTCCATGATACTCAAATTGTTTCTTTCTGCTGCTTACATTATTTTCTCCTTGACCTGGAAACTCTGGAATTTGGTGACAATATTCCTAGGAGTTTTCTTTTTGGGATCTTTTTCAAGAGGCAATTGATGGATCTTTTCAATTTCTATTTTACCCTCTGGTTCTAGAATATCAGGGCAGTTTTCCTTGATAATTTCTTGAAAGATGATGTCTAGGCTCTTTTTTTGATCATGGCTTTCAGGTAGTCCAATAATTTTTAAATTCTTTCTCCTGGATCTATTTTCCAGGTCAGTGGTTTTTCCAATGAGATATTTCACATTGTCTTCCATTTTTCATTCCTTTGGCTCTGTTTTATAATATCTTTATTTCTCATAAAGTCATTAGCTTCCACTTGCTCCAATCTGATTATTAAGGTGGTATTTTCTTCAGTGGCCTTTTGGACCTCCTTTTCCATTTGGTTAATTCTGCCTTTCAAGGCATTCTTCTCCTTATTAGCTTTTTGGAGCTCTTTTGACATTTGGGTTAGTCTATTCTTTAAGGTCTTATTTTCTTCAGTATCTTTTTGTGTCTCCTTTAGCAAGTCATTGACTTGTTTTTCATGGTTTTCTTGCATCATTCTCATTTCTCTTCCAAATTTTTCCTCTACTTCTCCTACTTGTTTTTCCAAATCCTTTTTGAGCTCTTCCATGGCCTGAGACCAATTCATATTTTTCTTGGAGGCTTTTGATGTAGGCTCTTTGACTTTGTTGACTTCTTCTGGCTGTATGTTTATACCTTCTTTGTCACCAAAAAAGGAATCTAGAGTTTGAGTTTGCATCTGAGTTCATTTTTGCTGCCTGTTCATGTTCCCAGCTGACTACTTTACCCTTGTGCTTTTTGTCAGGATATGACTGCTTGTAGAGTAGACAGTACTTTGTCCCAAGC
This sequence comes from Trichosurus vulpecula, assembly GCF_011100635.1. Lineage (NCBI taxonomy): Eukaryota > Metazoa > Chordata > Mammalia > Diprotodontia > Phalangeridae > Trichosurus > Trichosurus vulpecula. The sequence goes on from NC_050574.1 coordinate 111,764,220, forward strand.
TTTAGGGTCCAAGCACTGCTGCTTTCAGAGCTGCTTTCTACTTCAGGGCTGGAGCTACTTCTACTGTCACCCCAGGCTCTGTCACAGCAGTGCTCTTTCTCCCCCAAGGACCACCAACCAGAACAGCAATACAGATCCAAGCAGGGTACAGCAAGAGAATCTGCCTTTGTGCCCACAAAGCGCTCCTTGCACTCCAGCTCTGGTCCGCTGCTAGATTCCTCCCACCGTGTGAACCAGGAACTCGGGAAGCAGCTGACACTGGAGTTCTGGAAGCAGCCTCAGGAGCTTCCTGCTGCCACCACTGCCACTGCTGCACCCCCTCAGTCACCCCCAGGGCTGGTGTCCAGACAGGTCTCAACTCGATCCCATGGTTTCCCACTAACCTGCTCTTTGGTGTTTGTGGGTTGAGAAGTCTGGTAACTGCCATACCTCACTGATTCATGGCCCCAAGGCCTGTTCTGGCTGGCTGACTCTGGGTCTAGTCTGTCCCGTTGCGGCCCAAACTGGGCTGCACTATGCTCCCAGCACCGTGCAATAGACCCTTCCCGATGATCATCTCTCCTGGGCTGGAGACTTATTTCCCTCTGCTATTTTGTGAGTTCTGCAGCTCTAGAATTTGTTCAGAGTAATTTTTTACCTGTGTTTGGAGGGATTTGGAGGAGAGCTTAAGCAAGTCCCTGCTTTTCAGCTGCCATCTTGGCTCCAGCCTCCATCCTTACCTTTCTGTCATTGGTACCTAGGTACTTGAGCTATTTACAAATTAATGCCTTTCACCACTAGTTATACTTATTTTTTTTCTTTGCTCAATTAGAGTCATAGGCAGTAGCTGTCACTAGTCAGAAGGGTGTCAGGGTTCTTGAACATAACTCTGGATAAGTGATCTTGGGTATATTAGGTCCTTATCACCTCCTTTTAAATCACCTCCTCCTACCACAATAGCCTCCCAGCTCCCAGGCTTTAGGCTTTGTCCTTTCCAATTCACCATACAAAGGAACAGCTGATTGCTTTAAAACTTCAAAGATCCACAATGCCATCAAGTGTGGGTGCTCCTTCTACTGAGGGAGATTGTGACCTGTGTATAACTGTAGATGCTTTTTAATAATTCCTGAGACTGAAAAATGTATTACCATTTAGCCTCTTTGGAGATGAGACTCAATGACTCTAGGTCAGTTGATCCTTGGTTAATTGTCACTAGGCCAACGCAAGAAGCCTTTCTTTCTTGGTCAACAGCTCAGAGCTTTGCTCTCTGTTGACATAGCCCACATGGAAGTGAGATTTGATTTATTCTGCTTGGTCTCAGAGAATCAATGGAGGCAGATTTCAGTTCAGTAAAAGGAAGAATTAGATAACATTATGGCTGCTCAGGGCTAGTTGGCAATATTGTGAAGGGAATCCATGTTTTCCCCCACAGCATTTGTAAAAGTTCAATGCTTATAGAAGATCTTTAAGGTCCCTTCCACTTAAGGGAAATTCTGAGATTCTATGATTTGATGCCTGGGCCATAGCTACTTTTCTTTTTTCTGTATATTTCGTCTGAAGAATCGAAGGATTTTTTCTCTTCTCCAAGAGCAATATAACTAGGTCTTTTTTTCTTATGTTCAGGAGAACACTATGAAACATAAATCTTGGTGTCTAGAACTAGGTTCATTTTTCTAACACAGTGATTTCATGAGGCCAATTCCTAATAATTTCATGATTTATTGAGTTTATGATTTTGCTTTTTCCATGCAAAATATAGCAAGGCTCCCTATTACTTTCAGGATAAAATACAAGCTCTTTGGTCTGGCATTCAAGGCCCACCACAGGCTTTTTAGCTTACAATTGTCTCACATGAGTTCTCCAATGTAGCCTGTTGGTCTCTGTTGTACTTTGCTACTTTTGTAACCTTCTTTAGGTCATTTTGCCCTTTGTCTAAGGCTCCTCCTGCCACCAACACCATATTTCTGTATACAACCATCTTAAGAGGTAGATGGTATAAGTATTTTTATCCTCAATCTTTGGAAGACAAAACAGCTTCATAGAAGTTACGTGACTTACCTGTGGCCACAGTATAGGCATCAAATCCTGGATTTGAAACCATCTTCTTATCTTTGTCTCTGCCTGAGAACCCTGTACATAGCAAGGACTCGGTAAATATTTGCTGATTGATTTACAGGTGTAAGGTATAAGAAAGAACTATCCTAATGTTCCTTCTTGCCCTCATCTCTCTTTATCACTAAAGCTGCTATGCAGTCCTGAATAAGGATATTAACAAAATAAGATGTTAGCTGTTCATAAATGGGCTGCTGTGGAAGGTAGGGAGGTTCCTATCATTGAAAGTTTTCAAGTATACACTGCATAATTACTTATTGGGCATTCTGTAGAGAGAATTTGTTTTGAGGGGTTGGGTGGATATTTGATAACCTCTGAGGTTCCTTCTAATTTTGATATTTTTATATTTGGGGTTGATATTTAATATGTCATTGTAGGATGGATGAATGGATATTAGCCTAAATGGGTAAATTCCAAATTGGCTTGTGTTGTTTTAATGGAGGTGATACCATTCTTGAGTGGGTTCAATCTTCAGGGAATCAAGATGGGACAAGCTAGCCCTGGAAACATGAGTTTAAGCATTGCTTGAAAAGATCTGGTCCTACTTCACCTGTGACTGGATCTCTTAAGTGCACTTCTAATTTGCTTATCCTACTGTGTTGCTTCTAAATTTGTATATTTTTCCTTTGTAAACATACTCTAGAAAATGCATTCTTTTGGTCTGGAACACGTGGAGATAAAAGTTGGAGGAAAAAAAAACAAACACATTTGACATAAGCGTGAAATTAATGTTGGCAGCATAGAAGAAAGGTGATAGGATTTAGTTTTGAGAGATCTCTAAGCACAGGGACCAGGCAAAGTCTGGGAGTTATGGTGCCTCAAGTGGGGTTTTGGTGATCAGTTTGGCCTTAGAAACTGGGGAAAGGTGAAAATTCTAGGGCCCAAGACTCTTACTGATTTCAAACAAAGAAGTTGGTGGCCTGGTAAAATGAGAAAGTTAAATAGATAGATAGATAATAGAGACAGACAGAGAAACAGCCGGACAGATAGATAAAGCATTTTCTAGGCACTTATGTGTCATGTTGTGTGCTAACTGCTGAGGATATAAATATAAGCAAGCAAGACGTTTCCTGCCCCTCAAGGAGCTTACATTCTAATCAGGGAAGACAATACCCAAAGGGGAACTCTAAGGGGAGTATTACAGAGAGGTGATGTATAGAATGTAGCTTGGAGGCCTGGATCCTAGCACGCTAAGGTTAAAGATAACCTACCTAAGCCAGGTAATGCAGACACAGAATCCAGGGTGGGCTAGAGGTAGCTTCTACTGGCAAGAACAAGTTGTTAAATTTTCAATGTGAGCATTTTTACGTGTCAGAAATTGCTTGATTTATTGTTTTGTTGATTATCTAGACTTAGAAAAGTGAATGAAAAAATGTTAATAATGCAAACTAAACTTAAAAGTGTGTCATGGGCATTTTTTTGAGAGCCACTTATTAAACATTTACCAATATAACCATGGATAGGGTTCACAGTTGCTGCATAGGGGATTAAGGGGAGAGGAAGTGATGAAGGGGAGAGATGAGAATGATCGATGAAATGTAAGCAGCATAGTGAGATGGCCAGGAAGTGAGACCCAAGACCTAGGGTTGCATTCTTCACAATGTTTTCCCATGGGAAATGTGGAGATTGTTATATTATTTGCTCTATAGAAAAGGAATGAGGTCAATTGATGCTGAGTGAAGTGAGCAGAACCAGGAGAACATTGTACACAGTAACAGAAACATTGTGCAATGACTAACTTTGGTAGACTTATCTCTTCTCAGCAATGTAAGGATCTAAGACAATTCCAAAAGACTTATGCTATCCACATCCAGAAAAAGAACTATGGAGTCTGAATGCAGATCAAAGCATACTATTTGCTCTCTCTCTCTTTTTTTGTTTCTTCTTTCTCTTGGTTCCTCCCATTGGTTCTAATTCTTCTTTACAACATGACTAATGTGAAAATATGTTTAATATGAATGTATATGTGGAGCCTATATCAGAGTGCATACTGTCTTGGAAAGGGGGGAGGAGAGAAGGGGAAGGAGGGAGAGAAAATTTAGAATTCAAAATCTTATGGAAGTGAATATTGAAAACTAGAAATAAATAATTAATATTTAATAAATAATTAATATTTAAAAGAAGAAGAAGAAGAAAAGGAATGAGGTACTGTGTCCTCATCAGAGACATGTGGTTTCAGAGTTAGAAAGGCTCCTCAAAGCTATTTAGTCTAACCCCTACCTGCAATGTGAATTCTTTTTATAGTACTCCCTGAAAGTAGCCATCCAGTCTCTGCTTGAACCCCTTCAGTGATGAAAAACTAACTTTTTCTTAAGATAAAGGATTCCATTTTGGGACAGCTCTAGTTATTGTGAAGCTTTCCCCTTATACAGGGCTGAAAATTCTCTCTATCTAACTTCAAGTCATAGCTCCTTGTTCTGTCCTCCGAGGCCAAACTAAACAAGACACATCCCACTTTCACATGTTAACCTTTCAAGTAGTTGACTAGAGTGGTGTGAAGAATAACCAATACATAATTAATAAACCCTTTTCTTATATGCAGCACCATATAAATGCATAACTGTCCTTTTCTAATAATAATCCCAGGAGATGGAGAAGAAAGAGAGAGTCTATGCATGAAGGAAAAAGATAAGAACAGAGAGATAAAGGTTATTTTTTTTCATGGTACAGTCTTTAAGGTGAGGAAAGGAAGCTTGAAATGGATGCTATGAATTTAAAGATAGGATCCAGGAAAGGAAATCAAGGAGAAAAATCACTTACTTATAGGGTTGAGTGGAAAAAAAGTGATTTTAATAGCATCACCTGGGACTGATGGGAGAGACTATACACTACATGGCAGAGAGGTCAAGTTGGGAGCTTCCATGGAAGAAAGAGACAACCATAATGCTGAATAAAAGTTTTAGGAGTTTGAGGGAGGTATGAAGCTTAGAGGCATAGATATAGAAAAAACCAAGAAAAAGAAAGCAAAAGTCAATATCATTTAAATTCCATAAGCAATTATTAATACATGTTAGACACTGTAGCAGGCACTGAAATTACAAAGAGAATCTCAAAACTCTCCCTGCCTTCATGGAGCTTACAGTCAACAGAGAGACTGGCAGTAGGGGATTTTTTACTAGAAAAAAAGAGGAAATGTGATAATCTCCAATGGGAAAGAGAATGCCAACTAATTGTTACATGAGAGTTAAAGATTCTTAAGATTGTCATGTCCACTTAGATGGTCAGTTATTAAGGATTACTGTTGACATTGGCAGATAGACTCATGGCATCCTAGAATTTATGACAGACCTGGTAAGGAACCCAGAGATCATGTAGTTCAGCCTCCTCCTTTCAGATACTGGGAAACTGACTTCTAGAAAGTTAAGTGACTTGCTTAGGATCAAATAGAAAGCAAGTGACAGAACCAGATTTTCACTCAGGTCTTTGGATTTCAAAGTCATTGATCTATCCATTATAGTAGTGGTTATGAATCATCAGGGCATAAGGCTGCTGAAGAATGGCTTTACAAGTGGAGAGAAATCATGAGAAGGGCAGCAATGAGCCTCTTGGAGGAGGCTCAAGGTAAGGAAGCCAGAATGGAGACTTAAACATTTCAAGGGAAGATGCTAAAGTGATGCTTGGGAGTTGGAGAGGGGTAGGACTGAGACAGAAACAAATGCCTGTCTCACTCTACTATTTCTGGCCATGTTTTCTCGTAGATCCTCCTTAAAGATTCTACCCAACATTTTGGAAGCCTTTCTCTTAGTGGGTATCAGTGCAGCACTTGGTTTGCCCATTTCTTATCTCCCACTCTTGCTGCCCACCTCCTTTCCCAATTATACATTTACTGGATTATATTTTTCTGCCATATATTATATACAAATCATAATTGATAATATACTTAAGAGAAATTAATTTTAACGCTGTACCACTTGATTATTATTAATAATAATTTGTAATATTCCCTTATATGTAAAAAGACTAGCTTAGAGAGGAACCCTTTCTGGCTAAAGAATGTTAGAAGCAATTCAGCTCGGCTCAAGACATTGGAGCACGACCTACCAAACTGGAAAATGTGATTTCTATTTAAGGCACAAACAGGATACCGGTTGGGTGAGGTCCTTCCCTAGGGGAAAGAGCTCCTGTTCCTGCTCCCCTTCATTAGAGTTTAGGGCGGCAGAGCTCATGAAGGAGAAACTAAACCAGAGAGAACTTGGTTGGAGCTCCCAGACTGCTAGAGGCTGCTGAGTGTCATGATCAAGCTGCTTTCTCAGCAGGAGGAGCTGAAGACTTTTAGCCTGCCTCCTCATGAAGTTTCTACCAATTAGATTGGCCTTTTCCTGGTCAGGGGAGAGTCCAAAAATGTGCCATCATGAAGACAGTGGGACATTTAAGATGATGCAGCACCCTGCACCTTTGGTTACTGAGAGAAACCACTGACCATCAATTTACCGATTATTGACTAGCCTAGTTAATAAATTGTTTATTAATACCTGGAAAAGTTGCCTTTTGGGATTCTTATTTGCCACACATTTAAGCCTGTTTATATGTGCTATACAGTTCTTCATTATTTGTGCCACTAGTGATTTTTTAGTCCTTATAGATAGCAATATTCTGTGATTTATAACCATATATTATCACTAAAAAGTACTGGTGTTAAAAGATGCATACATATATATAGATATAATTTTATGTATATGTGTATATATACATACATGTATGTGTGTATACACATGTATATACGTATACATGTGTATACACACGTATATACATATACATGTGTATACACACATATATATACATATACATGTGTATATATATGTATGTGTGTATATATATGTATGTGTATATATATGTATATATATATTTTTTTTTTCCTTTCAAGGAATAGCCTGGTATTATTGAAAGGTCTGTACAGTGTTTGAAATGTAATCCAGCAAGCCCTCTTCTTCTTGTTGTGTTTTGTTGTTGTTGAATCATTTCAGCTGTTTCTGACTTTTTGTTACCACATTTGAGGTTTTCTTGGCAAAGATACTGGAGTGGTTTGCCATTTCTTTCTCCAGGTCATTTTACAGATGAGAAAACTGAGGTAAACAGGAGTCACTTGCCCAGGTCACACAGCTAGTAAATGTTTGAGACTGGATTCGAATTCAGGTCTTCCAGTACTTCTTAAACCGTGGGTTGTGACCCTATATGGGATCACATAACTAAATGTGGGGATCGCAAAAAATTTGGCAACAGTAAAGGATTTCTGAATTCACAGTGACGGAAAATTAAAAATTAAACGTGTAATGAATCCGAGGTGTTTCCGGCAGCATTTGCCTAGGTTGCTTCACTGTAGCCTTGGTTTTGAATGCACAGCATGTGCACTTTACACTGTGCATGCTGTCACACCAAGCAACACCAAGGAACGTTGCCAAAACTAGAAAAGATGTGAACTTAGAAAAAGTTTAAGAAGCCCTGTAGGACTCCAGGCCTGGCACTCCATACACTGTACCAGCTAACTGTTTTGGGCCTATCTTATTGTCTATCTGTAATGTGTCCAAGATACATATGCTGATGAGCTCAATGAGCTGTTTATCTCATCACATATAAAAGTTTGGATGATATGTGTTTTAAGTATTTGAAGGGTTGTTCCTGGGAGAGGGATTCAATTTGTTCTAATTGGCTCCAGGAGGAATTAGGAGCAGAGGAAGGAAGTTGCAAAGAGATGAAATTTAACTTGAATGATTAGAACTAATTAAAAATAGAATGGGCTGCCATGGGACTCCTCTTCATGAGCAGTCTTCAAAAAAAGTTTTGATGATGGCATGTTAAGTATGTTGCAGATGGATTTCCTTTTCAGGTGTGGGTTGGATTAGATCACTGCTGAGATCTTTTACAACTTCAAAATACTATGATACTACTGACAAAAGGCAGTAGATTCTTCATCTACTTGGCAAGAAAGGGATGACATGGTTTTGGATTCTTTTTTGGCCTCCAGAAAATAATGCTTGTCTGTGTTGGTCTGTTTCTTTATTTATTTCCCATTGTGTGTATTTGGCATTAATAATTCTTTTGAGTAGGTCAGGTGACAGCTGCTTAATGGAATGCCGTATCATTTTCTCATCTTTACTTTTTCTTTGGTTTGGTGTTAATTATCACCTTTTCTCTAACAAGTTTATGGTCTTAACTATACACAGTTGATCAGAAATGAATCCTACATAGGTAAAAAGTCATTTCTTGTCTATTAAAATAAAGTTATTTTGCTTTTTTGAAAATTTTTAGTTCTAAATTATGCCCAGCACCTTCCATGTCTTTTTAGAGGAATGCATTCTTACATAATGAATATGTGAATACTTTCTGCAATTATATGCTCCAAAATGGCCCCAAAGGCCTATTTAGAGTGGTATTGGAATCCATAGGAGAGCTATTAAGTCCAGGAGAGCATATGGGAATAAGAATGAAAGAATGACTTATTAAAGAGAGGGCAATAAAGACCTTGAGTCCTGCCAATAACTCAAATTTTCTTAACTCTTTGCATAAAATATTTGGAATTTCTTCCTTTTCTTTTGGAAGCTTTGATTGACCAGAAATATTTGGATTTTTCTGTCTGAAAAGATAATGTTTGAAAATGATGTAATTGAGCTAGCCAAACTGGAATATGTTCTAAGCGTGATGACTAGCATGGAGGAACTTGGAATCATATTATCTCAAGAATAGTTAAGGAATCTGATATTTAGCATGGAAAAGGGAAGACAGAGTACTAATGATTACCATCTCTAAATATTGGAAGGACTATAAAGTGCCCAGGGATCCAAGTAATTTTGCTTTCTACAGAGAATGAAGAATTAGGAGCAATGGGCAGAAGTTGTAGTTGGCTAAACTATGTGGAAAAATGTTCTAAAATTAGGCTTTATGTTTCTATATTAATTCATTCAACAAGAATTTATTAAAGATCTACTAGGTGCAAGTTACTCTTCTAGGACCTGGAGAAACAAATAATAATAAAAACAACAATAATAATAATGGCTAAAATTTATATAGTGCCTACTCTATTCCAGATACTGTGCTAAGTGCTTCACAATAATTATCTCATTTGGTCCTCATAAGAACCTGGGGAGCTAAGTGCTTTTATTATCTCTATTTTTCAGATGAGGAAACTGAGGCAAATAAGTTGAGTGACTTGCCTGGGGTCACTTGGTTAGGAAGTGTCTGAGGCTGGACTTGAACCCAGGTCTTCCTGGGTTCCTCTATCCACTGTACCACCTACCTGCCCAAATGAAAAAAAATGTTCTTGCCCTCAAGGAGCTTCCATTTTATAGGAGGAAACAATATATTCATATTCAATTTAAAATGTTAAAAGTAAATTTTTTTAAAAAACGTAATTATTTTAGGGAGGGCACCGAGTATATTGAGGATGGCCATAGTCTGGAAAGTCCTCATGGAAGAAGTGGAACTGAGGCTGAACCTTGAAGGAAGCTAGGAAGTTCTGTGAGGTGAGGGGAGAGCACATCCCAGGTATGATAAAGAGCCTCTGCAAAGGCATGGAAGTGGGAGATGTGATGCCAGGCTCAAAGACTATTGAGTCAGCTGGACTGAACACAAAGTACACAAAGAGTGTTGTTCAGTTATTTCAGTCACGTCCAACTCTTCATGGCCACATTTGTGTTTTTCTTGGCAAAGATACTGGAGTGGTTTGCTATTTCATTCTCCAGTTCTTCTTACTGATGAGGGAAGTGAGACAAACAGGGTTAAGTGACTTGCCCAGGGTCACACAGCTGGTAAGTGTCTGAGGCTGGATTTGGACTCAGGTCTTCCTGACTCCAGGTCTGGTACTCTATCCACTGTGCCACCTACCATTAAGAGTGGTAATATAAAATTATTCTGAAAACATAGGCTGCAATCAGTTCATGAAGGGCTTTCAATGCCAAATAGAAGTTTTAATTTTACCTTAGAGGCAATAGAGAGTCAGGGAATCTTCTTGAATAGGGAAGTGGCATGGTTTAGATTTGTGGTTGAGAACTCTCAGTTTGGTAGCTGCATGGAGGATGGATAATAACATTGAGGGAGTTATTGGAGGCAGGGAAACCAATTAGGAGGCTATTGGAATAGTCAATCAACAAATAGGTGAGAGGTCCTGAGGACCTGAACCAACATGGTAAGTAGAGAGAAAGGGGAGAGTAAAAAATGGGATGGACATAGGATCTGGTTTAAAAATGCTTTCTTTGGGGCAGCTAGATGACGCAGTGAGTAGAGCACCGGGCATGGAGTCAGGAGGACCTGAGTTCAAATCTGACCTCAGACACTTGACACATTTACTAGCTGTGTGATTTTAGGCAAGTCACTTAAACCCAGTTGCCCTGCCCTCCACCAAAAAAACAAAAAAAATGCTTTCTTCACAACATCCCTAGGTGGTATAAGCATAGTTATCTTCATTTCACATATGAGAAAGCCAAAGTTTCAAGAAATGGAGTTGCCCATGTTGACTTTGCTAGTGCTAGTGCTAGGTTCTGAATACACATCCATTAATACTCTTTCCATTAGGTCATGTCCTATGATGCAATGAGTGCCTTCAGAGGTAGTGAGTTCCCTGTCCTTGGAAGAATCAAAGCATATATTGGATGGCCACCAACTGGGAATGTAGAAGGGATTCCTGATGGACTAGATGACCTTTAAGTTTTGGTGTTCTCAGATTATCTTCCATTTATTCATTATATATCCTGTATATACCTAGTTTTTTACATGTTGTCTTCCCCATTAAAATGCAATCTTTTTTGTTTTTTGGTATCTGCAGTGTCTGACATATAGTATTTGATAAATGCTTGCTGGCTGACAGTCCCATCTCAAGATTCCATAACTTTAAAATTTCCAAAGCCCCAGGAATACTTCTTTCCCATAAAGCTTCCCTCACTATTACCTGAGACTTATTTAAATGGGGACAACACTTTTTATTCTACCATGAGACCTAGAGCTTAAAGTGAAAATCTCCCTCACAGTGACTTGGATTCTTACTAAGGTATAAATGACTAATACAATAATAGCTAATATTTATATAACACATGGTTTACAAAGAGTTTTACAAATATCTGATTTGAGTCTCACAACAACTCTGGGAGGTAGGTGCTATCATTATCCCCATGTTACAGATAGAATGGACTTGCCTAGGACACACAGCTGGCTAATGTCTGAGGCTGGACTTAACTCAAACTCAGGGCTGTAACCACTATGCGACTGGCTGCCTCTGAAACTTTTATGAGGACAGGTTTTGGCAAAGAAGGGGTCAGCAAGAAAGTGTGGGAAGAATGACCACAAAGATATTGGATATATGCAGAAGGGCTTCAGAGGCACCAAAGAAAAAGGGGGATTGGGGACTCTGGAGATAAGCTTCATTGTCTTCATAATTTTGTCAATGGCTGGCCTCAGCCATTATCGATGTGATATGATTTAACTGGGTTGTGTGTCTATAGTCTATCATTTTAACTTATTTGAGATCATTCTGCTGATTTCCTCCTTGCCATACAATATGCTCCCTTCGCTCCCCACCGCAACTCCAGAAAACAAAACAAAGCAAAAAAAACCAGCCCCCCCAATTATACTTATAATCTAATCAATGTCTTTTCTCTGCCTATTCTTTCTAAAGGTTTGAGGCACAGAGATGTAGCTGGAAGATGAATAATCTTCAATCCATTTTGAGAGACAATCTATTTTAAAAGCAAAGAATAAGTATAGATTTACCCATGAGATATTGCTGCACCAATACAGTCATCCCTCAACATGTATTGATATTAGAGAGTCATTGTCAGCCGACTTCATAGAAACCAGCTAATTTATATTCTGAAAATATGAAGCTCCATCTGGCAGCATGTTGTATGGATGATTGAGGAGTCTCTTCTTAAGATCCTAGCAGGAAAGCTAACTCTACTTTTGAAGCAACTTCTGAGGAAACGTTTTCCCATTGCGAAGAATGGAAAAGGGGACATTTGGTTGACGGAAGCAAGAGAATATCATGCTTGGGAAGTGATAAAATCAGTACAGTTTAGTGGAGGTGTGGCTAGACAACGGTTTGAGAAATACCTGGGATTCTGGTGAAATACAAGCTCAGGTGGAGTTCCTAGTGTGACACTGAGGCCAAAAAAAGCAAACAGCATCTTAGACTGGCCTGACATAAGCACAGTGTCTGGGATCAGGAAACTGCTGGCCCTGCCGGCCACTGCCCTGATGATGCCACAGCTAGCGTAGCATATTCAGTTCTAAGCTCTATATTTTACGAATGTTATTTGACAAATTAAAATGCATCCTGATGAGGGTGAACTGCAGGATGAGAAAACCCTACTCTGCAAAGATCAGATGACAGAATGATTTAATGGTGGAAAGAACACTGGCTTTCAAGTCAGAAGAACTAGGTTCAAATCTATCTCTGCTGCTTACTACCTGCTCTAGGAAAGTCATTTAACCTCCATGGGTCCAAGTTTCCATAGCTGTAAAACGATAGGGTTAGACTTCACGACTCATGAGGTCCCTTCTAGCCCTGGATATATGACCCCAGGAACTAGGAATCTTTAGCCTAGAGAAGAAAAGACTTAGGGGGGACATGGGAGGTGTCTTTAAGTGTTGGAATGGTTATTACCTGGAACAGGATTAGACTTATTGTGGTGGGCTCCAAAGAGCAGAGAAGTAGGAGTAATGGCTGGAAAGTTTCAAGCAGACAGATTTAAGTTTGCTGCAAAGAAATACTTTCTCATGAAGAAGGAAGGAAACAAGCATTTTAAAAGTTCCTACTACGTGCCAAACACTGTGCTAAGCACTTTACAAATA